>NC_134717.1:1555000-2155000 GCF_049634645.1 Pelodiscus sinensis
GGGGAGCAGGGTCTCCGGAAGGAGACGGAGCCGAGGCCGGTGGAAGGCGGGGGAGCCGGGTCTTCGGAAGGAGACGGAGCCGAGGCCGGTGGAAGGTGGGGGAGCAGAGGCCGGTGGAAGGAGACGGAGCCGAGGCCGGCGGAAGGCGGGGGAGCGGGGTCTCCGGAAGGAGACGGAGCCGAGGCTGGTGGAAGGTGGGGGAGCAGAGGCCGGTGGAAGGCGGGGGAGCAGGGTCTCCGGAAGGAGACGGAGCCGAGGCCGGTGGAAGGCGAGGGAGCCGGGTCTCCGGAAGGAGACGGAGCCGAGGCCGGTGGAAGGTGTGGGAGCAGAGGCCGGTGGAAGGCGGGGGAGCAGGGTCTCCGGAAGGAGACGGAGCCGAGGCCGGCGGAAGGCGGGGGAGCCGGGTCTCCGGAAGGAGACGGAGCCGAGGCCGGTGGAAGGCGGGGGAGCGGGGTCTCCGGAAGGAGACGGAGCCGAGGCCGGCGGAAGGCGGGGGAGCAGGGTCTCCGGAAGGAGACGGAGCCGAGGCCGGTGGAAGGCGGGGGAGCCGGGTCTCCGGAAGGAGACGGAGCCGAGGCCAGTGGAAGGCGGGGGAGCCGGGTCTCCGGAAGGAGACGGAGCCGAGGCCGGCGGAAGGCGGGGGAGCAGGGTCTCCGGAAGGAGACGGAGCCGAGGCCGGCGGAAGGCGGGGGAGCAGGGTCTCCAGAAGGAGATGGTTACCCACGGTGAGCGGATGGGTGAGAACGGGTTAGTGCGTTGGGAGATAAGGGAGACAGATCCTCACCTTCCCCCGTCAGTGTTCTCCCCCTTCCCGTGGCCTTTCTGCCGGCCAGCCTGGGCTAGTGGCTAGGGGCCCACTCATGCAACGCCTGGGACCTTCCTCCTGGAGCCTCCGAGAGCAGAAACAATCCCTCCGGCCTCCTGGCCTGACCGTGGACACCACAAGCCGCCTCTGTTCACGGCTGCTCAGCAAGGGCAGGGGGGCTGCCGTTAGCCACCACAGGGCCCGTGTTGGCCAGTGCGGGGCAGGCAGTGAGACACCGGGGGTGTGTGTGTGTGTGGGGAGCAGCTGAGCAGGGGTGCTGCGTCTGCACCGCTGCTCCGGACTCCGGGGAGGGATGGAGGGCTCCTCCGCTGGGGTCATTGGCCTGTTTCTGCCCTGGCCTCGGTAGGGCTGCGTGGGCCAAACCCGAGGTGCCCAGAGACGAACAGTTTTCAGCTCCCTGTGCACCTCTGGGGGGGTAGGGAGGGAACCCAGGAGTCCTGACTTCCAGCCCCCCCCCCAGTTGCCACTCCCTAGTTTACTCTGCTCATAGACGCCGACTTGGGGCACCCATGGGGAAAAAACCAGCGGGGGCCAGGCACCCACCAGCCTCAGCTGTTTGGGAGCTCGGGGCGGGGGCTGGAGGGTAAGGGGCGGGTGGGGGCCTTGGGAAAGGGGTTGGGCAGGGGTGGGAAGAGGCGTAGCGAGGGCGGGGCTTTGGGGAAGAGGGGGCGGGGCCTGGAGATGGAGCCCCGCCCCACCGGGTGAAACTAGAAGTCGGTGTCTGTGCCGCGGCTCCGCTCCGGGAGAAGCCTGGAGGGCCCTGGCTTCCTGGCCCCTGCGGCCTCCCGAAGCCCCTTTCCCTGCCGTGTCCGTCCCAGGGGCCCCCGGGTCTCGTGGGGGAGCCAGAGGGAGTGTGCGTGTTGGGCCCGGGGCAGTGCGGGCATCGCAGCTCAGCATGGTCGGGGGAGATGAAATGGCTCCCCCAGCGTGGGATGGGTCCCTGTCAGGTCAGGGCAGCCTCCCCCCGGCGATGGTTCTGTCCCTTCCTGCCCTACACCGCCCCGGTCTCCCCGTCTTCCTTTCCCCCTCCGGCCGCCCTTGCTGGGGGGCTGTGGCTGCCTCTGGTGACGGGCGCCCGGGGCTGGCGATGGCGGAGCGAGGGCCTCTGGCCGGCGTCCAGCTCCGACATCTGCAGGAGACTGGCTAATTCCCCACCTGAATCATGGCTTTGGCAAGGGGACTGGCCCCCCCGGGCTGTTTCCAGCAGCTGGGAGCGGCGGTGGGTGGGTCAGCCGCGGCCTTTCAAACATTCTGCACATGCCGCGGCCCCTCCCACCCCTCCCCGTCCAGCTGTTTGGGCGCCTGGCCCCGGCACACCCGCCGCGCTCGGGCCTGCTCCCCCGGCCGGATCTCGGCACCTTCCTCGGCGCGGTGGGGCTGGGCCGGCCGGAGCCGGGCCCCGCACGCGGGGCCTTGACAGTGTGGGCGATCGCCCTGCCCCGTGGCGAGACCCATCCCTTCCGCTTGGGCGCAGAGGGAGCCGAAACCTCTCGCCTGGCCGCGCTCCTGGGGCCAGGGCCGGGCGATGGGAGCAGCGGGGTGGGGACGGGGGTGGAGGCTGCGATGCAGAGTCCACCAGCCCAGGCTGCCCCCGACGGCGCGGCCGACGTGCCAGGGCGATGGGGCAGAAAGCCCTCACGGGGCGGCTGCCGGCCTGGCGTGGGTCTGTTGTGCTGTGGGACGGGCGGAGATCAGGGGTTATGGAGTGGAGAGGAAAGCCGGGGTGGGAGAGGTGATCTGGGGAGGGGCGCGGAGGGCAGCTTGTGTTTGAGGGGAGGCGGCACTGGCTCGGGGAGCTTTGGGGGGCACCGAGCGGGCTCAAGGGGGGAAATCTGGAGGACTAAGAACCTAAGAACGGCCGGACTGGGTCAGACCAAAGGTCCTTCTAGCCCAGTCTCCTGTCTGCCGACAGTGGCCAGCACCAGGTGCCCCAGAGAGGGTGGACAATGTCTCGTTCCATCCGTCTCCAGCCTCTGACAGAGGCCAGGGACACCATTTCTATCCCCTGGCTAATAGCCTTTTATGGACCTAACCTCCATGAATTTATCTAGCTTCTCTTTAAACTCTGTTCTAGTCCTAGCCTTCACAGCCTCCTCTGGCAAGGAGTTCCACAGGTTGACTGTGCTGAGTGACTAGCCCGTTCCCTGGGTCGCGACGCTGGAGGGGAGAGGTTAGGTACCTTTGGGGAGCGTGTACGTGGGGCTAGGCCTGGCGGTGTGAAGACAGCGGAGTGCAGGGTTGGCCGGTACTTCGGGGGGCAGGGGTTAGTGTCCCCGGCGCTGTCAGGAGGAACAGCAGACGCAGCGATTCTGTTGGCACCGCCGGGGCCTTGCAGTGCGGGGACACTTGCTTGCGTGGCTATTTATTGTGCTCAGCTAGAGCAGGGAACGGTCCGTAGCAGACACCCTGGACCCCATTGTATGTCCTCGTGCTGCCGGCCTGTGCCGCCGCGTCTTCCCCCACTAGCCCCTCGACTTCGCGCCATCCAAGCCAGCTCTGGGCCCGGTGCGTGCAACAAGCACCAATCTGATTGCAGCATAGAGAGCCCCACTGAAATCCCCCTCCCCACCACTGACGTGCCCCCCAGTCACCCGCCAGGAGAGCTGGGCTGAGCCTCCTACAGAAACTCCGACCCCGGCCGCTCCCTGCCTGTGTGTTCCTGGGTCTAGCCAGGGAAATGCTAAAGAACTGGGACACAGTCCATTTTCCTGAGCCTCCCACGAGGTTCAGCTAGATCAGGGCACTAGGGGGGCAGCGTTGTCTAGTGGCTGCAGCGCGGGACCGGGAGGCAGAAGAACAAACGCGCGTGACTAGGAGCGAGACGCTTTCCCGGCCGGTGCCTCAGTTTCCCCACGTGTTAACTGGGGCCGCCCTTCTGACCTGTGCCCGGGCTGGCGCTGGGACTCGCTGCAGGAATGTTTGCCGAGCACTCTGAGTGCCGTGGGAAGAGCAAGGGTTAGAATCATCCCCACGTCCGGGTGTTTTTCGTAACAGAAATGCTGAACTTTGGCCCAGAAATGCTGAACTTTTGCGCTGCCTGGGAGCGCGCGTGGGTACGGCCAGCGCCCCCGACGGCGGGCGGAGGATTTCCAAGCCCTCTTCCTGGCCTGGCGTGACTACTAACACCCCCCCAGTGCCGCGGGCGGGCCTCCTTCGGCAGAATGACACCCACGCTTGCTCCCTTGGGCCCAGGGGAGGGGATGGGAATACAGCCGGCTTCTGCAGGAGCCTCTTCTGGCAGGTTTAGTGGCGGGCGTAAGACGAGAAGCGGGCCCATCCCGGCGTGGCCAGCGAAATGCCAGTCCCCGCAAGGGCCGCGCTGCGGGAGCTGCCGGGTATCTCTCCGCCATGTGTCCTGCCCTCTCCGGGAACGCCGCCCAAAATCGCCTTTGCTCAGGGGTTGCCGCCTGGCTTCCGGACCAGAGGAGCCAGCTGTTCCTGTCCCCCCCAGCTGGCCCAGAGACCCAGGCTGGGGGACGTCGGCCTGAGGCTGATCAGCGTGTGAGGCTGTGAGTCGGGCTCAGCTCTGCTCGCACTGATGACAGTCCGCCGTCGTGCCCTGGGAAGGGCCGGAGTTGCAGCTGATTCCTGCCGGAGTTTGTATTCTGGGCGTGCTCCGTCGGCCCCACGGGGCAGAGGGCTGAATGGGGCACAGAACCAGACAGGCCCTGCCAGCGACCCCCAGGCTTGGTCAAGTGGCAAAGGAAGCCTTTCGGGACGGGGGACCCGAGCGAGCGGGCGTCACAGCCCTGGCTAGCGGGTCGGACGGCGGGGGCGTGGCGGGCGGGCCGGCCTCTCACGGAGGCTGGGGCAGAGGCTATGCGGGCTGTGCCGAGGACGGTTTTCCAGGGGTTCGGGTTGGCCGGGGAGGGAGTGTGGAGAGGGGATTTCAGTGCGGAGCCGCGGAGACACCCCCGCGCTAGCTCCGTCGGGCTCGCGGGCTGTAGACACTGCAGGGGTGGGAGCTAGCTGCCCCAGGGCATACCTGCTACCCTGGTTAGCCGCGTCCTCGGGCCCCCGGGCACAGCCTGGGCACATGCCAGGAGAGCGTACGCCAGGCACCAGGCGCCTCTCTACCAATCCGCCACCCGCAGCCCTCCTGGCCAGCCAGCGCCAAGTGGCAGAGAGAGCAGTCGGAGGGGCGCCGGGGGAGGAAATAGCGGAGCACAGCTTGGGAAAGGGTTAATACGCAGAGCTCTTGTCTAGCCAGCCCTCTGTCCAGCCATATGTCCCCTCCTGTCTGTCTAGCCCTCTGTCCAGCCATCCGTCCCCTCCTGTCTGTCTGTCTGTCTAGCCCTCTGTCCAGCCATCCGTCCCCCACCGTCTGTCTCTCTGTCTGTCTAGCCCTCTGTCCAGCCATCCGTCTCCCCTCATCTGTCTCTCTGTCTGTCTAGCCCTCTGTCCAGCCATCCGCCCCCCCCGTCTGTCTGTCCATTCTCTATCTATCTATCTATCTATCTATCTATCTATCTATCTATCTATCTATCTATCTATCTATCTATCCAGCCCTCTGTCCAGCCCTCTGTCCAGCCATCAGTCCCCATGTACCCCTCCTATCTGTCTGTTCTCATACACCTGATCTGTCTGTCTGTCTGTCTGTCTGTCTATCCAGCCCTCTGTCCAGCTATCAGTCCCCACACAACCCGTCTGTCTGTCTGTCTGTCTGTCTGTCCTGATTCACTCCCTCACTCTCTCTTCTTCCTTCTTGATGGGCTACGTTCGTCTCCCTCCATTGACTTCAGCAGGGGCTCCTTAAGGTGAGTTTGTTCCCGTGTCCGTAACATAACCACAGGCTCCCCCGAGTCCCCGGCTGTGTCTGAGCTGCCCGTCCCTGTGTGGTCCCCTTCGCAGAGAGCCGTGGCCAGGGGGGTGGAAAATCACCTCCTCTCTCGGTCTGTCTCTGGCCTCCTCCTCTCGCCTCTGCCTTTCCATCTCCCTCCCTTCGCCCCGTCCCTCCACGCCTGCCCATTGGCCTCTCCTCCCTTTCTCCACCTCCTCCCCTCTCCGCCCGGCGCTGGGCGAGGGCCCTGTCTAGCTCTGCTTGGCTGCTGGCCTCGCAGCCTCTCTGATGTCATGCTCCACTCACATAGCTGCAGGGTGATCAGTCCCCGGGAGCCAAGGGGCTGAAATTACAGACGGCGTTGTAGCCCGCGCGCCAGGAAACACCCCGCGCCCGTCCCTGACAGACGGACGGCGAGGCGGAGCAGCAGACGGACAGCCGGGGCTGCCCTCAGGAGCGCTTAGAAAGCTCCGGGACCGGAGGAAAAGGGAGTGAACGGCCGGGGAAGGAAGTTCACCCCGTTCCTCCTCTCCGGCGGGGTGTTTGCCTGGTAAGTTCCGACTCCGGGCTGGGCTGTGCATCTGACCCATTGGGTTTGCGAGATGGGGAGCCTGCGATTTGCTGGCTCCCAACCCCCTAGAGCCAGGCAGCCCTCGGCACTTCCCCGCCGGAGCAGGGACGGCGCCTTGGCACGGCCGCGCCACATAGCTGGGCAGGCTATGACACGGAAGCCCCATCGGCCAGGGGCTAAACACCGGGAGCTCCAGCTGGGATCCTAGCCGGGCTTCATCCCCTGGCGTGGTCCCCACCTGCCAGCCAGCCTTGCTGTCGCCGCAGGGCACGTTTGGAGATGCCCCAGGCTGGTTTCCCAGCGGGTGTCGTTCAGCCCCGGAGTCGTTCTGTGTCGGTTCCCCCTGGGAATCGGAGCCCAGCAGGCCGGGCTGGTCACACCGTGGGAGGTGCAGAGATCCCCCACGCCTGCTGCCGCTGCTTCGCCTCTGGGCTGCTTTTCCCCGGCTCCTGTGATCTGCTGGCCCAGTGCCCGACTCGCCGTTCCCCTTGAATGTGGCCGCCCGGGCTGGAAGCAGCGTGTGGGGAGCTAATTCAGCAGTGCTCTGCCCCGAGTGGGGTTCCCTCGGCGCTCGGAGAGCTGCCCTGCCCTGCTGTTGTGCTAGCGGGTTGATAGCAGCGAGCCTGGGCCCGGTGGCCAGACCGCCCGGGGATGGGTGCGGGGGTGAGAACCCGGGAGTTCCTCGAGCAAAGCAGCACCGTTTTGTCTGGCTCCTCCTTTGTCCTCTTTGACCGAACTGGGCCACACAGGCCCCTCTGCGTGTGTCATTGCCCCCTGAAGGGGGTGCCAAAAAGGGTGGGGAGAGGCTGGTCTCTGTGGGGGCAGATGGCAGAACGAGGAGCAATGGGCTCAAGTTGCAGTGGGGGAGGTCTAGGTTGGAGATTAGGGAAAACTTTCCCTAGGAGGGTGGGGAAGCGCTGGGCTGGGTTCCCTAGGGAGGGGGTGGCGTCTCCATCCCTAGAGGTGTTTAAGTCCCGGCTTGACCAAGCCCCGGCTGGGCTGATTGAGTTGGGATTGGTCCTGCTTGGGGCAGGGGCTGGACTCGGTGACTCCCGAGGTCTCTGGGATTCTGTGATTCCCTCTGAAAAGCAAACGCCGCCAAGTGGCTAAGCCACCGGAGTGAGGCTGCCCGGCCGCCCCGCTGGCCTCGGGACAGAGACTGGGACTGACCGTCCCTGCTTTGGCTTTGCACTTGTGGCTGACAACTGACCAGGGAGGCAGGTGCCCACTGGCGTGGAGCAAGACCTGGGATTCTGCCAGTCTTGCTCCGCATGTGGCGAATCCGCCACCTGCCCCTCCCGCCCCCGCCGAGAGACTCATGGGTTCATTTCACGGCACTCGCACTGTTTCGTCATTGTGAGCCTGCGCCCGGCCCTGGCGGGCACCGAGAGATAGTCCGCTCGCAGACCCAGGCACAGTGCGAGGGGACCTGTAAGCCAGGACTCGGAGCCGTGTCTGCCGCCTGGGGTGTCCACGGATTCCCAAGGGTGTTTCTGTCTCTCGGCTCTATCTCTGTGAGTGCGTGGTGAAAGCATGGGGGTGGGAGTCAAGTGTGTGTGAGGGCGTGGCCCAGTTCAGACACCGATTCCTCATGCCGGCCGGGGTGAGTCACTTAACCTGCCTGCAGCTGGTTCTGCGGACCTGCCTGGCTGGGACCGGGGCAGGCAGTGTTTCCAGACGGGGCTGAGAAGGGCTACATCGGAGCAGGAAATATTTTGGCCCCAATCACTCAGAACTGGACCAGTGTTGCCAGCGGCGGAGCCGAGCGCAGCCGAGGGGACTGGGGGTCTGGGTGGGCGCTGGGGCGGATGCGAATGCATTGGAGTTCGCAGCCTTTGCCGTGGAAGGGGCAGCGCTACTCCCCTTCCCCGAGGCAAAGAGCTGGGGCAGGCCCGCCGTCAGGGAGGGAAAGGGGGCGAATACCCCAGGGCCCAGAGATTCAAAGGGGCCCAGAGCTCTGGACCTCTTGGAGTTGGCACCGGAGTGCTGATCCATGTGGCTCTGAAGGCTTGGTGCCGGGGAGGGCACACCGTGGTCTGGGCGGCACTAAGAACTGCCCTCAGCCCTGCCCCTTCCACCTGGGGCCTGCCCCCCCATCTTGCCCCAGGCCTGCGGCCACGATGAGCTGGGGCTTTAGGCCTCCAGGGCCACAGAGCCCCATCCGGGCACGTCGGCCCGTTTGTGTCCCTCTTGGAGCTCGCTGGGCCGTTGGCCGCCAGGGCTCGGCCTTCCTCCTGCCTCCGCCCCTCACAGAGAATCCAGCCCAGCGACCACGCGGGGTAAAAATACCCCCGGCCCGGCCAGAGGACCAGTCTGGCGTCTCCCGGCTGCAGCAGGGCGGGCTCTGAGCCACGGGCTAATTCAAGCCTCTGTCCTCTATTTCCCCCTGCGTCCTGGGCTTTATTTATTTGATACGGCCAGAACCCCGCGGGCGTGTTATTCCTGCCTCTCCGCGGCCCGTTCCCGGCCTCCCAGGGCCTGCTGCAGCCAGGAGAGCGGCTGACCCCGAAGGGCAGAACATAGCTGGCTGGGGGGTGATTGGGGGGTCTGGAAGGGGCGTTGCTCCGGGTTTCCCCTGCGGGAAGAGACAGCCCTGGGATCCTCGCGGAGCGCCGGGGGGACTGCCCGGCCGAGGCAGGAATGGCAAAGCAACGAGGAGACTGTCGGGTGCCTTAGGGCATCCGCTTTCGTGTGGGCCCGATACATCTGCCCCTCCGTAAGGGGCCCCCACAGCTTGCCTAGGAGCTGCCCCTGGCGGCCCCGCACGCAGAAGCCCGTTGCCCGCGTGGTTGCAGTGTGGGCAGGTGGCGGGCGCGGCCGCAGGGCGCTGGCTGGGTGCACGACGTGCCTGCGTGCCGCGGGGCGCTCGCCGGGCTGGGGGCAGGGGCTGTGTGTGTCTGTGCCCCTTGGTGGGGAGCGGCTCCACCTGACCTGTTCTATGCGTTGTGTGTGTGTCGCCCCGGGGCGTCAGCCTGCGTGTGCGTGTGCGTGTTGGGTGGATGTGTTGTGCTCTGTGTGTATGTGTGCATGTTGGGTGGATGTGTTGTGCTGTGTGTGAATGTTGTGTGGATGTGTGTGTGTGTTGTGTGGATGAATGGTGCTCTGTGTGGGTGTGTGCGTTTTGTGTGGATGTGTTGTGTTGTGTGAATGTGTATGTTGTGTGGATGTGTTGTGCTGTGTGTGTGTGTGTTGTGTGGATGTGTTGTGCTGTGTGTGTGTGTGTTGTGTGGATGTGTTGTACTGTGTGTGTGTGCGTGTTGTGAAGATGTGTTGTGCTGTGTATGTGTTTGTGTTGTGTGGATGTGTTGCGCTTTGTGAGTGTGTGTGTGTTGTGTGGATGTGTTGTGCTGTGTGTGTGTTGTGTGGATGTGTTGCGCTGTGTGTGTGCGTGTTGTGTAGATGTGTTGTGCTGTGTGAGTATGTGTTCATGTTATGTGGATGTGTTGCGCTTTGTGAGTGTGTGTGCGTGTTGTGTGGATGTGTTGTGCTGTGTGAGTATGTGTGTGTGTTGTGTGGATGTGCTGCGCTTTGTGAGTGTGTGCGTGCGTGTTGTGTGGATGTGTTGTGCTGTGTGAGTATGTGTTTGTGTTGTGTGGATGTGCTGCGCTTTGTGAGTGTGTGCGTGCGTGTTGTGTGGATGTGTTGTGCTGTGTGAGTATGTGTTCATGTTGTGTGGATGTGTTGCGCTTTGTGAGTGTGTGTGTGCGTGTTGTGTGGATGTGTTGTGCTGTGTGAGTATGTGTTTGTGTTGTGTGGATGTGTTGCGCTTTGTGAGTGTGTGTGTGCGTGTTGTGTGGATGTGTTGCGCTGTGTGCGTGTTGTGTGGATGTGTTGCACTGTGTGTGTGTTGTGTGGATGTGTTGTGCTGTGTGAGTATGTGTGTGTGTTGTGTGGATGTGTTGCGCTGTGTGCGTGTTGTGTGGATGTGTTGCGCTGTGTGAGTGTGTGTTGTGTGGATGTGTTGCGCTGTGTGTGTGTTGTGTGGATGTGTTGCGCTTTGTGAGTGTGTGCGTGCGTGTTGTGTGGATGTGTTGCGCTGTGTGAGTGTGTGTTGTGTGGATGTGTTGCGCTGTGTGAGTATGTGTGTGTATTGTGTAGAAGTGCTGCGCTGTGTGAGTATGTGTGTTTGTTGTGTGGATGTGTTGCGCTTTGTGAGTGCGTGCGTGCATGTTGTGTGGATGTGTTGCGCTGTGTGAGTGTGTGTTGTGTGGATGTGTTGCGCTGTGTGAGTATGTGTGTGTATTGTGTAGATGTGTTGCGCTGTGTGAGTATGTGTGTTTGTTGTGTGGATGTGTTGCGCTTTGTGAGTGCGTGCGTGCGTGTTGTGTGGATGTGTTGCGCTGTGTGAGTGTGTGTTGTGTGGATGTGTTGCGCTGTGTGAGTATGTGTGTGTGTTGTGTGGATGTGTTGCGCTGTGTGTGTGTTGTGTGGATGTGTTGCGCTTTGTGAGTGTGTGCATGCGTGTTGTGTGGATGTGTTGCGCTGTGTGAGTGTGTGTTGTGTGGATGTGTTGCGCTGTGTGTGTGTTGTGTGGATGTGTTGTGCTGTGTGAGTATGTGTGTGTGTTGTGTGGATGTGTTGCGCTGTGTGCGTGTTGTGTGGATGTGTTGCGCTGTGTGTGTGTTGTGTGGATGTGTTGTGCTGTGTGAGTATGTGTGTGTGTTGTGTGGATGTGTTGCGCTGTGTGTGTGTTGTGTGGATGTGTTGCGCTGTGTGAGTGTGTGTTGTGTGGATGTGTTGCGCTGTGTGTGTGTTGTGTGGATGTGTTGCGCTGTGTGAGTATGTGTGTGTGTTGTGTGGATGTGTTGCGCTGTGTGTGTGTTGTGTGGATGTGTTGCGCTGTGTGAGTATGTGTGTGTGTTGTGTGGATGTGTTGCGCTGTGTGTGTGTTGTGTGGATGTGTTGTGCTGTGTGAGTATGTGTGTGTGTTGTGTGGATGTGTTGCGCTGTGTGTGTGTTGTGTGGATGTGTTGCGCTGTGTGTGTGTTGTGTGGATGTGTTGTGCTGTGTGAGTATGTGTGTGTGTTGTGTGGATGTGTTGCGCTGTGTGTGTGTTGTGTGGATGTGTTGTGCTGTGTGAGTATGTGTGTGTGTTGTGTGGATGTGTTGCGCTGTGTGCGTGTTGTGTGGATGTGTTGCGCTGTGTGTGTGTTGTGTGGATGTGTTGCGCTGTGTGAGTGTGTGTTGTGTGGATGTGTTGCGCTGTGTGTGTGTTGTGTGGATGTGTTGCGCTGTGTGAGTATGTGTGTGTGTTGTGTGGATGTGTTGCGCTGTGTGTGTGTTGTGTGGATGTGTTGCGCTGTGTGTGTGTTGTGTGGATGTGTTGCGCTGTGTGAGTATGTGTGTGTGTTGTGTGGATGTGTTGCGCTGTGTGAGTATGTGTGTGTGTTGTGTGGATGTGTTGCGCTGTGTGTGTGTTGTGTGGATGTGTTGTGCTGTGTGAGTATGTGTGTGTGTTGTGTGGATGTGTTGCGCTGTGTGTGTGTTGTGTGGATGTGTTGTGCTGTGTGAGTATGTGTGTGTGTTGTGTGGATGTGTTGCGCTGTGTGTGTGTTGTGTGGATGTGTTGCGCTGTGTGTGTGTTGTGTGGATGTGTTGCGCTGTGTGAGTATGTGTGTGTGTTGTGTGGATGTGTTGCGCTGTGTGTGTGTTGTGTGGATGTGTTGTGCTGTGTGAGTATGTGTGTGTGTTGTGTGGATGTGTTGCGCCGTGTGCGTGTTGTGTGGATGTGTTGCGCTGTGTGAGTGCGTGTTGTGTGGCTGCTGCAGTGTTTAAACAGAAGCCGGGGCTGCTGAGCCCCCTGCGCTCCGGGCTCCGGGCTCCGGGCTCCGGGCTCCGTGTCGGAGGCTTTGCCTGCAGACCGGAGCGGGCCGGCCTCCCGCTGTCGCTCGGCGCTCGCGCCCGGTTCTGAGTCAGGGCCCTGGCTCGCGCCCAGGGGAGCGTCACTTTTTCCTCTGGAAAGAAAGCGCTTTGTGCTGCCTCCGCGGCCTTCCACGAGCCCCCCCGCCCCATCTGGCCGAAGAAGACGCCTGGAGTCCAGCAGAGAGAGGGGCCTGCAGGCCGGCGGGCGGAGGGGAAGGTTGCAGGGGCCGGAGCTGCCGGCATGAGGGACCAGGCTGTGAGGGTGGGGTCGGCAGGGCTAGTCTGGGTTGTGGGGCCCACAAGCGGGAGTGGGGCGTCCAAGGGGGCTGGTTGCTTTGCTTGGGCCTGAGGGGAGCACGGGGGACTCTCCCAAACGGAGGGTCCCGCCCAGCAACCCCACAGCCAGGCACTGGCGTCTGCCTTCCGGGGCTGACCCATCGCTGCTTCAGGGCCTGCTGTTGACGGTGAGGGTCAGGCCGGAGCCGGCTGGTTCCTGCCCGCAGGCCGCCCAGGGCTTGGGTGGCAGCCGGTGCACACGTGGCGGAAACGTAGCCATGTCGCCACATGAGCCACGTCTGGGATCGTGAGTGGATCTCCTGGATGTAAAACTGGCTGGCTGGCAGGTCTCCAAAGGTCGCCACTAAAGGGGAATCGGGGCCAGGCTGGCGTGTGTCTAGTGAGCCCTGATCCCCAGTGCTACGTGGGGCCGAAGCTGGGAGCCCCAGTGCCTCGTGGGGCTGAAGCTGGGAGCCCCAGTGCTACGTGGGGCCGAAGCTGGGAGCCCCAGTGCTACGTGGGGCCGAAGCTGGGAGCCCCAGTGCCTCGTGGGGCTGAAGCTGGGAGCCCCAGTGCTATGTGGGGCCGAAGCTGGGAGCCCCAGTGCCTCGTGGGGCTGAAGCGGGGAGTCCCGGTGGCCCTCCACAGGTTGACTCAGCGCACAGTCAACCTGTGGAACTCCTCGCCAGAGGATGTTGTGAAGGCCAGGACTTTAACAGGGTTCACAAAAGAGCTAGATACATTCCTGGAGGTTAGATCCATTGATGGCGATTAGCCAGGCTGGGCGGGAACGGTGTCCCTGGCCTCTGTGTGTCTGGAAATAGGTGACAGGAGAGGGGTCACGTGAGGATTCCCTGTTCTGTTCCCTCCCTCTGGGGCACCAGGCGCTGGCCACTGTGGGCAGACAGGACCCTGGGCTGCATGGGCCTTTGGTTTGACCCCGTCTGGCCGTTACGTTCCCAGGGTGCAGAAGCTGGGAGCCCCGGTACCCCGTGGGGCAACAGACCCCGGTCTCATAGGGCTGAAGCCCCTCCCTACCGCCAGTGGTGCAGGAACTCAGACAAAATGACCCTTAAAGTCTGTGGGCCGGTGAATCCCAGGCCACGAGCCGGCCACGGACCACTCTCCTCCCTCACTGCAGCACAGCCATGGGGGTCTCAGGCCTGGGGGCTTGCCTGGATCCTGCCCCTGAGGCTCAGGACCCCCCCCCCAGCATTGGGGAGCTCGCACTGACCCTCCAACCCCCCCCCCACGCACTGTGGGGCTGGAGCACACAGAAGCTGCTAGGCTGGGCGCCCTGGGGCAGGAGGGGAGTGTGGGGAGCGTCTTTCTCCCCAGTCGGGGGCCGCGTCACTGAGGCCTGGTTTTTGGATTTTTGCTTCTCACTCGTGTGCGGCCCCCGCCGGATGTTTCTGTGGGTCAGCGGCCTCTGGGCCAGAAAGGATCCCCACCTCTTAAACCAGGGGGGAACCGTTTCCGGGTCGGGGGCCACTGACCCACAGAAGCATCCGTCGGGGGCCGCACGACTGACACGGCCCCCGACTGGGGAGAAAGACGCTCCCCACATTCCCCCCCCCCCCCGCCCCAGGGCGCCCAGCCTAGCAGCTTCTGTGTGCTCCAGCCCCGTGGTGGGGCGGGGTGGGGGGCTGGAGGGTCAGCGCGAGCTCCCCAATGCTGGGGGGGGCGCTGAGCGTCGGGGGCCGGATCCAGATGCCCCCCGCGGCCCAGCTTGCGGGAGTGCTCACTCTCACGCTGTATCGATCCAGCCTGCTTTTTTAGCTCAGTCACTGCAGAACATCCTGTGCTCTCAGCCCCGAGCAAGCAGGCTTCCAGGAAAGTCTGCAGCCGGGGCTCAGGAGACGCCGTCTCCTCCGGGAACGGGGGGGTTAGCCGCAGAGGACAGGGAGCCGGCGCCCGCAGGAGCGCGGCGGGGAGGTGGTGTGTGTTTCCTGGGGCGTCTAAGTGCTTGGCGGCCGGCCGGCAGAGCCGCGAGGCTCTTTGGTCAGTGTCTGAGCAGCTCCGAAGGTAGCAAAGTCGAGAGCTGAGCGCACCTCTGACCGCGCCTTTCTTCCCTTCTCCCGTGCAGAGCTGGGGCACACGCAGGGGCCGCTCGACGGGAGCCTCTACGCCAAGGTGAAGAAGAAAGACTCCCTCCGCGGCGGCGCCAGCGGCCCCCTCGCGGCGACCCCCAACCACCTGGCGCACACGCTCTCCGTCAGCAGCGACTCCGGGAACTCCACCGCCTCCACCAAGACCGACAAGACCGATGAGCCGGCAGCGCCCGGCAGCGGCCAGCCGGCGCTGAGCCCCGAGGAGAAGCAAGAGCTCGAGCGCCTCTTGAGCGGCTTCGGCTTGGAGAGCGGCGCCTCCATGCACAACCAGCACCCCGCGGCGGTGCCGGCCGGCGGCTCGGCCCGCGCCGGGCGCCACATGGTGCCGGCCCAGGTGCATGTCAATGGGAGTGCCGGCGGGCTGGTGGCCGAGCGGGAGACGGACATCCTGGATGATGAGCTGCCCAACCAGGACGGGCACAGCGTGGGCAGCGTGGGCACCCTCTCCTCCTTCGACGGCACCCCCAATGCCAACGAGGTCGGCTCCCAGGAGGTGCCCCGGATGGCAAGTCTCTCCGCCCTGCCCAATGGCCCGTCCAGCTTCGACGGCGCGGCAAAGCTGCACAGAGAGGGGCTGTACGGCGCGGAGCCGCTGATCAACGGGGGGTACCCCCACGGCAGCCAGAACACGCTGCGGGGCGTGATGGGGCGGCACCCCCAGCCCCTCCTGAGCCACCTCCGGCCCACGGTGTCCGCCCAGGAGAACCTGTCCGACTACCGGCAGCAGGAACCCGGCTTCCCCGAGCCCGTCTGGCTCCAGCCGGCAGCTGCCACGCAGCCCTACCCGTACGGCTTGGACGCCCTCGGCATGTACCGCTCCCAGTCCTACCCAGCTGTGGAGCCGGGCCCTCCGCTCCCTCAGGCGCCGGCTCGGAGCACCAGCAGCCGGGAGGCCGTGCAGAGGGGCCTCCACTCCTGGCAGCAGCAAGGCAGCAGCGGAGCCGGGAGCAGGCCGCCCTCCCGCCAGCAAGACGGCAGCCTGGAAAGCCAGAGCCCGAGTGGGTCCGGTTCCAGCCCGCAGGTCAGCCCCCTGCCGCCGGCGAGCCACGGCATCCCCGAGTTTCCCCGGGTGGCCTCCCCGAAGGAGATCGAGCAGTCCATCGAGGCGCTGAACATGCTTATGCTGGACATGGAGCCCGCTGTCTCCCTGAGGCACAAGTCCCCGAGCATTGCCGCGGCCGCCAGGGAGGACAGGCCCAGCCCGATTGGCTTCTCCCTGTCTGCCCAGCTGGTGCCGGACTTTCCCAGCCAGGCAGCCCCTCAGGTGACCCAGCCGAGGCCCAGCTACACCCTCGGCGCCCTGCCGGCGAGCGTGCCCTCCGCCGTCGTCTCCCAGCCTCCGCCGGCTTCCGAACCGCTGGCCCGCATGGGCTGGGGCGCTGGGGAGCCCGAGTCCCCGGGGCAGGATTTCGAGGGGCCCTACAGCCAGCAGACGAGGCACTTCGGCCACGCCCCGGGAAGCTCTCCCCTCCCTCTGGCAGCACCTTACAGCCCCGGCGGGCCCTGGCAGCCCCACGGCCCGGCACCGCCCTCCCCCACGGCGGCCCAGATGCCCTCGAAGGGAGCCGAGCAGCACCGGGAGCCTGCTGAGCCGTCGGAAGAGCCCATGCACCTGGAAGGGCTGGTGGCCCACCGCATAGCAGGTAAGAGGCTTTGTGTCGCGGTGCCGTCTCTCCCCGCAGCCGTCTCTGGCTGGCTGTCAGCTCAGGACCTGGGGCGTTTGTCCTGGACCATCGGGAGGGGCAAGGGATGGCCGAGAGCCCCTTCTCCAGCGACCATGCTGAGGGTTGCATGCCCAGTTCTCACGGCGAGAGGAGCCACGGACGCAGCAAGGCACCGGCTGTGTGGGAATCCCTCTGGCTTGGAGACGCCCTGTTGCCCCATGTCCCAGCCTGACTCCAGGCCACCTGGAAACTAGACCCTCCGGGCCCCGAAAACACCTGGGGAAGCCGTGCCCAGCGGAGGCGACTCGGGGCGTTTCCGGAGGAACGGGGGAACCCGGGAAGGAGACACGGGCGGGGGGGTAGAGGGAGAAAGGGCTGGAAGTTGCGAGAAGGGTGAGATGAAATGCAGCTCGGCAGGTCCGAGGACAAAGGCGAGTTAAACATCCCCCCGCACACTCCCAGAGTCCCCTCTCTGAAAACGGGGTGCGGCCCAGTGTCCCCTGTGAGCTGAGCGGCCGCCCAGGAGAGATTCAGACACTACCCAGCTGCTTAGCAGAGCACCCAGAGCCAGCAGCAGGTGCTTGTATTGGTGGTGCACATCTGCACATGCCTTGGTGCATATAACAAAATTTATTCCGCACATGGATGGGAACTATTAGAGGGAACATTGGCCCTGGCTGGTGTGAGGGTGTCCCACATGGCCTTGCTCTCCAGGCAGGGTCGCCGCCCGGCCGCTGGGCTCTCCTGATGTCCAGCTGGCGAGGTGGTGGCCGTGTGAGCCGTGCAGGGCTAGGTCACAGACTTCCCCGAGGCTGCCTGAGTTACTTCGTGCACCCAGCTGCATCGGGCCTGCTCTGACGGGGTCGCCAGTCGGGATTCGCCACCCCGAGAGCCCTGGCATTGGCTGGCGACTGTCGCGGGGCGAAGGCTCGGGCTGGCACCAGGACCTTTCCGCCTGTGGAGGTGTGCGGTGGCTGCAGTAGATCTCTTCCCACTGCCCTCCTGCAGCTCCTCCTTCTGCAGCCAAAGGGAAATTGCGCCTGCTTCTGGGGCGGGGAGACATGAGCCTGGGCGGGAAGCTGCTTGGAGCAGCCACATCCGGCCAGCCTGGGAGCAGGAGAAAGCAGAGGCAGTGGCTTGTAAAAGTAGCGCACAGCGAGTATTTACCCCCGCAGGGCAGGGCAGGGCTATTACACCCATTGCACGGATGGGCAGCGGAGACCCAGAGCCGCTCGGGGACTTGCCCAAGGTCACCTGGGGAGTCTGTAGCGGAGCAGGGGGTTGAATGCTGGTCTCCTCCATCACAGGGCCAGCAGCCTCGCCCGGATCCACGCCCACCCATGAGGGCTGCGGGGCCAGGTCTGTTCTAGTCCGCTACAGGCCCTGCCCCACGCTCCGGAGCCGTGGCTTTCTGATCTCAGCCCCATGGGAGCTGTGATGTTCTAAGCACGCCGCCCCGGCGCCGGGATCGGGGCTGGGGGAGCGAATTTAGAACCAGGTCAGGCTCGGGTCTAAACAATCGCAAAGGCCATTGATCCGTATGCTCCAGGGCACCCCCGAGTCGGGGTCAGGAGGTAACGACCCCATGGGAGAGGGTGGCCCAGTTAGGTGTGGGGCGGGGAACTTACACCTTCGCCAGCAGTGGAGCTGTTCTTCCAGCGGTGCGGCATTTTTACCATGGACAGGTTACCTGGATAGGGAACTTGCCTTCCCATGGGCGGTGGGTTATGGTAGGGTTGGGGGAAGCAAGATCCAAGTCCCGCCCCAGCCCCGCCCCTTCTGCTCAGGCCACGCCCCTTCTGCTCAGGCCCCGCCCCCAGCCTCCACGGCCCCGGAGCACAGGGAATGTGGCCTGGGTCCCCCAAACAGCCCTGCCTTCTGCCCTTAATGGGAGTACCGGGGCTGCGCTCCAGCTGGCAGGGCCAGGCCGTGGCCGAGCAGTTTATTCCAGCCAGCGTCTCAGCCTCGAAACACAAAGGGCATTAGAGGGCGGGAAAACAACTCAGCTGCACCCCCCCACGCACCCCCCCATACGCCCAGGCTGAGTCACTGCTCTGCCCAGGGAGGGAGAGGGGGGAGCCCGGCCCGGCTGAGGTCTCGGCCCTTCCGCCCACCCTGGGCTGCAGGGAAAGGAGTGAGCCAAACGTGGCTCCGAAGAGCTTTTCTTGAAGAGACCCCGTCAGAGCGTGGCCTGTGTGATCAGGTGTGTGTGCCACCCCAGGCCTGTGGCTAGCTACTGAACGGCGTGTCTTAAAACCGCTTCGCCCCGGGCGGAAATGCAGCCACCTCTGAAGGGGAGCGCGGTGGCTGCTTACCGGCCCCCAGCCACCCTGTGTCTCGGGTTAGGACAGCACAGGAGGCCGCTCGGCGTCCAAACGGCAGGGTGATGTATGGGGCGCGTTGGCCAGGCCCTGCAGGGCCAAGTCCCTGGCTTCAGCAAGGCATCTCCAGGGCTATCACGGCCGCCCGGGCTCAGGACTTGCTGGTTACCTGCCGCCGGCCTGCGGCGCGGGGTTTCCAGCCGGCATCGGCCCCCATGCGCCTCTGATCCCCGTGCTGCCGGGCGCGGGTCCCCTCCGCCTGTCCTGCGAGGCGAGGGACCGGGGCGAGGCGGGACGTGGGCTCTCGATGGGAGCGGCCCCTGGAGCAGGGCCATATGTCACCAGCCCCGGGAAGAGCAGCTTAGCACGTAGGCCAGCCGGCATGTTTACATCCCGGGAGCACAGGGTGTCCCGGAACAGCGCTGGCAGCGCGGGGGGTGACTCAGAGGGCGGATTATTTATGGCCCGCGCTGCTGGAAGTGGCCGGTTTGTCCCCCGGTGAGTATGTGGGGAATTTCACACCTCCCCCTCCTGCCTGGGTCTCGCAACCAGGACAACTCCAGTTTCCTCCCTGGCGGGCGCCGGAAGAGCAAGCGCAGCGCCGATTCCGCACGGGTTACCGCAGACCCTGCCCCCGACGCCCCCGGGAAGGGCTTGTTCATCACTGACCTCTGTGGGCGCCCAAAGCGGGCCGGATGCGCCCTGCTCCACTTCTCCACTGGCAGGCGCTGGGGGGCAGGTGGCATTTGAGACCTGCCGTGTGCTCTGACCCCTGTCCTGGCGGCTGGACTCCGAGCCGGAGCCGGGCCCTCTCGTCTGACCCCGGTGCTGCCCGGCCTGTCTCCCTGCGCCGGGCCAAAGCCAGGAGGTTTGCGTGTGACTCGCACAGGACTGTGCAGGGAGCCGGGTTCCTTCCCCGGGCGGGGGGGTCCGCGGGATGGCAGCACCGCTCGCCCCGAGGGCAGAGCCGGGCTTGGCGGCCTTGGGCAGATAACAACCCGCCCCGGGCGCCGCGCTTCCGAATCCAAGATCCCTCCGCTCAGACCTGCTGGGGCTGAGCCCCGCCTTACGCCCGCAGCCACTCGGGGTGGGCTGTGCCCGGTGTCGGCTGCCCAGGCACAGGGGTGCACGGCCCCGTTCGAAGGGAGGCATCTGCCCTGGTTATCCTGCCATGTCGTCCCGGAGAACAAATTCCACTATGTGGCCGCTCTAGACCCCTTCCCTTGTGGGGTGGGAGAGACACGCCCCTGTTCTGGGGCAGCAGGGACCCTCCAGTGTGCTGCCCCCCATGGGCAGCAGGGCAAGGCAAGATCCAGCCCCGCCCCCTCCACCTGAGGCCCCGCCCCAGAGCCAAGCCCCGCCCACCCTCACGCGCTCCTTCTTGCCCACCTAGAGGGCTGGGGCTGCCAGGGTCTGCAGGCAATTTTGAGAAGGCTGCGCCTTCCCTTGCCTGCATCGCTGGCCGCCCAGGCTGCCCCCTCTGCTCCCTGCGTCTCTGGACTCGGCCGCCGCCCCACACAGGGTCCCGACTAATCTTCTTCTCCTGTTTTTTCCCCTGTCTCCGTTCTGGTGTTTGTCCCGTCTGTCTCTCTCCGTGGCGGACTGTGTCTCCTCCCACGCCTGCGCCCCTTCCCCCTGCGCCCGCCCGCAGAGTACAACGCCAAACTGCGGGGCCCCCAGCCGAGCGCGGACGCCCCCCACCCTCCTCTGCGCCGGCAGAGATCCTTCTCCTTCGCTGGTTCGTTCCTTCCCTCCTTTCGCATCCCCGGCTCTCCTGCATGCTGGATGGCTGCCCTCCGCGGCACGGGCAGGGCTGGTTCACACGCCCCGCGACGGGTGGAGGAGCTGCTCCGCCCTGGAACCCGGCACTGAGACGGGCCGGTCCCCCGTCCCGGGCCAATCCCGCCACAGATGCTGTTCGCTGACACAGCCCGGATCCCGGGAACCTCTCCCCTCCCACCCACAGTGCTCTGCTTTGGCGTAGCTTTCCGGCTCCCTCTCCCTGCCTGTGCCTCGCCGTGCGTGATGCAAGGCTCACCGGATACGCCAGGCTGCTGCCACATTGGGGCCGCTCAGAGGAGGGCGAGGGGAGGGGAGCTCCACAAAGGGTTAACGACCCCGACCGGGGACGGCAGTGTACGGCGAAGCACCCCCGTGCGTCCAGCGGGGATCTCCGAGGCTGGATCTGGAAACAGTGGCTGACATGCAGCGCCGAGCCCCCGCCATCTCACTGCGGCTGCGTGTGTGTGTGTGCATGCATGCACGTTTGCTTCTTCTCTCGGCAGGTCTTCCTCCGGATTGGCGCTAAGCCTCCATCCGGGCCGGAGCGCGCACGCTCAGGGCGCCACGGCACTGGGTCTGCTCTTAAAAGAGGCCTGAGGCCTCGCTGCCCCGGCGGAGGGGGTAAAGAATCCATCCCAGGCCTGGGGCAGTAGCCAGCCGGATGTCAGATTCCGAGCAGACGTCTTCTTCCCCCTCTGTCTGGCTCTGGGCCACGGGTGGGCAATCAATTTTGCCTGGGCGCCACGTTGTGAATTGTGGGGCGTGGTCGTGGGCTGGCTCCACCCCCAGAAGAGGCGGGGCCTGGAACTAGCCCCTCCCCCCGTTGTCTTTGAAGTGAAAACACAGCAAACGGCTCGCAGCCCTGCTGCTACCGCATGGACAGGCAGCCGCCCAGGTGGCTGTGTTGATTTAAAGGGCTTGCGGCTCCGGCCCCGGCGGGAGTAACGTCAGGACTGGGAGCCGGGAGCCATCCAAATAGGATCCTGTTGTCTGAGCCGCCGCCTGGAAATTCGGTGGCAGCAGGACAGAAATAGAGAGCAGCCAGTCCCTGGGCCGATCAAAGTATTAGGAGGCTGGATCCGGCCCCTGGGCCACATCTTGCCCAGCCCTGCTCTGGTGTAAGCGGGGCAGCGCGAAGAGGAGAAGGGTGGGAGGGGGCAGGTGAGGGGGACGGGATGGAGTCAGGGGTGGGCGTCGCGTGGAGGATGCTCTAGGCATGCATGTGGTGGAATGGCAGCCAGGCTTTTGCTGCGGGGGCCGAAGGGCCTCCAATCTTCCGAGGGGGCGGCCCACGGTGATTGGATTGCGCGCTCGGCTGCCATCGCATCTGGTTCCCTGCGATAAACACAGCCCACTCTGGAAGGAGCAGCCCAGGAGTGGAAGCAGCTGAGGGAGCTGGCTGGCTGCTAATCAGCTAGGATTTGTATAACGTGTGTCAAATCATGCCTGGGGTGGAGAAAGCGAATCAGGAAAAGTGATTGACGTCTTCCCATCACACAAGAACTAGAGGCCACCCAGCGAAATAAGCAGGCAGCAGGTTTAAAACAAACCCAAGGAAGTTTTTCTTCACGCGGCGCACAGTCAACCTGCGGAACTCCTCGCCAGAGGACGCGGTGAAGACCAGGACTTTAACAGGGTTAAAAAAAGAGCTAGGTAAATTCATGGAGGTTAGGTCCATTAGTGGCTATTAGCCAGGCTGGGTAAGGAATGGGATCCCTAGCCTCTGTTTGTCAGAGGGTGGAGATGGATGGCAGGAGAGAGATCGCCTGATCAGTACCTGTTCGGTTCCCTCCCTCTGGGGCACCTGGCACTGGCCACTGTCGGCAGACAGGACGCTGGGCTGGATGGACCCAGTGTGGCCGTCCCTATGGGTATGTCTACACTACCCTCCTATTTCGAACGAGGAGGGTAATGTAGGCATACCACAATTGCAAATGAAGCCCGGGATTTGAATTTCCCGGGCTTCATTTGCATAAACTGGGTGCCGCCATTTTTAAATCCCCGCTGGTTCGAACCCCGTGCCGTGTGGCTACACGCGGCACAAACTAGGTAGTTCAAACTAGGCTTCCTCGTGGAATGAGGAGTAATGGTAGTTCGGACTAGGAAGCCTAGTTCGAACTACCTAGTTCGTGCCACGTGTAGCCGCGTGGCACGGGGTTCAAACGAGCGGGGATTTAAAAATGGTGGCGCCCAGTTTATGCAAATGAAGCCCGGGAAATTCAAATCCTGGGCTTCATTTGCAATTGCGGTATGCCTACATTACCCTCCTAGTTCGAACTAGTGGGGTAGTGTAGACATACCCTATGTTCCTGGCCTCAGCCCTCCCTGGCGCAGGCAGTAACTCAGAGGGGGAAGCCGGGGGAGAGGCAAACGACGTCGTGAGTGTCTGCAGGATGGACTCCCTGGCGTTGCACCCATTTGCCTGGGCCGAGAATCTGGCTTCCTGGGCCTCTTGGCTGGAATTTAACCCTCTCCTGGTGGGCGTTGGAATGGGGCAGAGCGTCGTTCCGGGGTCACTGTTCACATCACCGTGCACGGGGGGAGCAGAGCGTCGTTCCGGGGTCACCGTTCAGGTCACCGTGCACGGGGGGAGCAGAGCGTCGTTCCGGGGTCACCGTTCAGGTCACCGTGCATGGGGGGGGGCAGAGCGTCATTCCGGGGTCACCGTTCAAGTCACCATTCAAGTCACCGTGCACGGGGGGAGCAGAGCGTCGTTCCGGGGTCACCGTTCAGGTCACCGTGCACGGGGGGAGCAGAGCGTCGTTCCGGGGTCACCGTTCAGGTCACTGTGCACGGGGGGGGGCAGAGCGTCTTTCCGGGGTCACCGTTCAGGTCACCGTGCACGGGGGGGGGGGGGGCAGAGCGTCGTTCCGTGGGTCACCGTTCACATCACCGTGCACGGGGGGGGGAGCAGAGTGTCGTTCCGGGGTCACTGTTCAGGTCACCGTGCACGGGGGGAGGGCAGATGCCTCAGTTCCCCCCCTGTAAAATGGGGCTAATGATCCTTTCATACATCATGTGCGAGAAAGAGTTGTGTGCATAGATTTATTCATGTTTGCAAAGTGTTTCACTGACGGGGGGTGGGGGTGTATACGGATAGATAGATAGATAGATAGATAGATAGATAGATAGATAGATAGATAGATAGATAGATAGATAGATGGGGGGGTTATGGGGATAGATAGATGGATGGATGGTTGGATAGACAGCTAGCTAGCTAGAAACACTTGGATCACTAAATATCTTTATACCCATGTCACAGCTGGAAAAACAGAGAGACTGGGAGAAGCAGCACACCTAGCTCTTATATAGCAGGGATGTAAATACCCCTTAAAATGTTAACCAATTAAACGATACCATTTTATACAGTTAACCAGAGTCTGGAGAGCCTGCAGGGGCTGGAGGGCTCCTTCAGCCATGCCCTCCGTGGGCAAGGAGGGGGGTGGGTTAGCTGGCCATGGTTCCAGCTGGCCTGGAGCATTCCCCACTGCTGGGCCTGGGTTAAGGAGTAAGTATCACCGGGTAGGGTCCTGCTAGCCAGGGAACTGGTTAACCCTTGACACCCTAGTATACTGTGCTTTTAAGCGAGCTTCGAGAGCGAAGGATGAAAAGTGAGGTCAGCCTCATTTCGCAGCTGGGGAAACTGAGGCGTGAGGCCGTCCAGCGGGCCAGTGACCAAGCTGGGCATAGAGACCAGGTCTCTTGCTTCCCAGTCCCCTCATCTAACCGCCAGACCCCCCCTGCAACCCGTCTGACTGGGCGACCGTTTCTGGCCACTGCTATTTTCCCGCGACCCCGGAGGGTCTCAGAAAACACCGTTCATGTGCTGCTGAACAGCGCAGGCCCTGCCGGCTCAGTGCCTGCCACGAGGAAGCGGCTCCGTGCCTGCTAAAAGCCACCTGGGCGGGATGGCGACGCCACAGAGGAAGGAAGAGAGAGCTGCTCCCGGCAGACCCCTGCGGCAGGGCGCTTGCCTGATGCACACCCACGCTGGAAGGAGGAGGACCGGTCCCCGTGCAGCTACCGACGTGGGTGGTGGGGAGTCGCCGTCGGGAAGAGCCCCTCCCCATGCTGCAATTCCCGGGGAGGTCGCTCTGCTTAGGGGCTGCTGGGAGTCCCCGGAGGACAGCGGGGAACGCGGAGGGGCGGGAGTCTGTGGCGTCTCGGAGGCGGCGTTGGGGGGGAGGGCTTGTATCCCGAGCGCTTGCTGCGTGCCGCAGGATCTCAACGCGCTCTAGCCAGCCTTCGTGTGGCTCCAGGCAGCCCTCCGGTGCGCTGGGCCAGGGCTCCCCCCTGCTTCCCTGCGCTTGCTGAGGTCACGCCGCACAGACGGCCGGCGGGTAAGAGACAGCTGGAAGGCTGGTGCCATAGTGCCAACTGCGCGGCTGCCCCCGGCGCAGGAGCTGGGGCTGTGGTGTGGCTGCTCCTGGGGTTAGGGGTAGTCATAATAGAGGAGCATGGGGGGGGGGGCGCGCGGCTTGACCCGCTCACTGGCGGAAGCTGGGAAGGGGCGGCAGCGGGGGATCGCTCCGTGGCTGCTTGGTCTGGAAGGGGGAGAGTCATGTCTCTTGGAAGCGGCAAAGGCTTCTCCCAGGCGGCTGGCCAGGGAGTGGACTCACAGGCAAAGCCAGCTTGCCCGGAGTGAAGCTATACATCTGCTCTGAATTGTGCTACAGGTTGAACCTCTCTAATCCGGCACTGTCTGGTCCGGCAACCTCCATGGTCCGGCATGATTCGAGTGAGCCAGATGTCTGCTTACCACGGGGGCGGCCAAGTTTCCCACAGTCCCATAAAGTTGGCTGACAGCCCCCAGTCCTCGCCCGCGTTCCCACTGCTGGCTCCCAAACAACGAGTCCCTTCTGCTTCCCGTGTCCCCCGGGGGGGGGAAGAGAAAAGACAGGCCAGGGCATTGCTGGGTGCCCCCCCGCAGGCTGGCCCTGCTGAGGGCGGGGGGATGGGAGTACGGGGGGGGGGGGGGGGGAGGCGTTTGAAATGGGCCCGGCCCAGCCTTGCTCAGCTTTGGCTGCTGCCGCGCTCCTGGGGCGGGAGTGGAATGTGCAGCGGGGGCAGTCGCCGCCTTTCCTGCGTCTCTGGCATCCTTGGTGCCGCGCTTTCCCCCCCATCAGCTCCTCCCTCCCCCTCTAGAGCCTCCCACGGGGCAGGGGAACTTCGGTGCCCAGTCCCCGCTAGGCTGACGCCTATGGGAGTTAGGCGCCTTCCACACCGTGGTTCCGTATCTCACGCTGTCAACGGGCCTGCTTTGGGGGCCGCAGGCTGGTTCAATTCCAGCCCTGCCCCCGCCGGCTGCCAAGCTCGCACGGCCATTGGGGGGTGCACGCGGGTAGCAGCTGGGTTTGTGGAACCCCTGTGAGCCCCCTCACATTCAAGGGCACTGGCCCCAGCTTTGAACTGGGCGTGTAGCCCTGAGCTTTAGGGACCCCCGTATGTGCGTGCGGGCACGTGCAGGGGGCCTTGCACGAGGATTGCACAATTGCCCACGGCCCTGGGCTGGCCACGTGCAGCCACGCCCCCCCCGTCTCACCTTACGTGCGGGAGGGCTGCCGTGGGCGCCAAGCCAATGCCACAGCGGGGTGGGGAGGGACCGTTGAATGAAAGGGGCCGTGAGCCCTTGAACGGCGGTGCTCCTGGGTTTCCGGGTTGTGCCCGAGTCGCAGTGGGCGGTGGGTTTCCGGTCCCCTTTCCCTCGCTGACATGCCAGTGAGGTTCTTCTCGGGGGGCGCCCGGCACAAACAGAACGGGGAGCGACCAAGCCCTGGGGATGTGTGCCGCACAGCGAGGCGCACGGAGGGGTCGTTCACAGCGAGGCGCACGGAGGGGTCGTGCGTGAGCATCGCCGGCGGGGGCACGGCTGGAGTTGAACCAGGGGCCTGCCGCCCCCAAAGCAGGCCCGTTGACAGCTTGTGCTACGGAACAAGGCGTGGTCGTGCGAAGGCGCCTAACTCCCATAGGCTTCAGCCTAGCGTTGTCAGCGGGGACGGGGCACTGAAGTTCCTTCAGCTTCTGGGCCTCGGCCTAAGTCACTGGCCACCGAACGCTGCTCACTGCAGCAAGCAAAGGTGTTTTCTTGCCAGGCGGGTCATTTTTGAGGGACACAGGAAAAGGGGGCAGGAAATTACCCCGGGGGCGAGTGGCTGTGGGGGCCTCGCCAGGCGGCTTCTCAGGCCTCAGTCCCCTGGGACGTCTGGCTGGCACGCCTCCGCCTGCGCCTTCCCCCACCCCGCCTGCACGGAGCGTCTTCGGCCTTCCCAGCTCCGGACTGGCACCGCCAGGCAGCCGGCTCCGGCGGAACGGCCGGGCCCATTCCGCTCTTGAGTCGCTGCCAACGGAATTTTCCGATGCACGGCCGTGCCCCCGGCGAACTCCCCCTGGGCTGGGCGCCAGCTTTCCGCTCTCTGCCATCGCCCCCGGGGATGGGTTGCTCTCGCCGGCGCTCTGTGGGGCTTAGTTAGGAGCTCCGTTGGGACGCTGTGACAGCGCGTCGGGGAGCCCCCAACCCTGCCCCCCCGTCCGCAGTCAGATGTGACTCTCCGCCAGCCAGTAAACATGGGTTTACTGCTTCTCCGAGATACAGCCCAGCGTAGGTTTGATGTAGGCAGAGGACTGGCCGACAGCCCCACTTCCCTTGGGGGGGAGGGGCTCACAGACCCCTGAACCCCCAGACTGGTTTTTAGTCTCCTTCCTCCACGCTTCCCCACACTGTGACTGCCCAGCTCCCAGCCCTGCCCCCCAGCCAGGAGCCGTCTCCCCCTCCCTCCCTTTGTGTCTCCCCCTGGGAAGAGCCTTGTTATCCGCTCAGGTTGGGGCTACGTGTCTGGGCCAATGCACATGTGGGGGAGTCCGTGGGGATCCCACATCACAGCGCAGGGGGACCCGGGTCACCGAGCAGACAGCCCCCCCACTACGCCACAGACGCCTTCGCCCTTCCGTCGTGTAGCGAAGCCGCGTGCGGCCAACTCCCTCCCCGCTTGGCTAGCAGGCGTCTGGAGCTCTGCAGACGGGAGGAGGGAGCGCCGCTTGGCTCAAAGGCTCGGAGATGCTTCTCAGGATGTCGAGCCCAGCTGGGGGGCAACTAATGGCTTTTCAGGGACCTCTGGGGAAGAAGCTGGGGGGGCTCAGTCCGTTTTCCAGCCCCCACCGTGATGCTACATTCCGCGTGGGTGGCTGCCTAGAGGAGAGAGAGGGCGTGGGTGTGTGCGGTGTGGGGCGTTGTGTTGTCCGGGCCTGGTGGGGTCAGCCAGCTGCCGTCGGCGCTTGGGGGATGGCTGTGTGGGACAAGCTGGACAGAGGCTGATGGACGGATGGGTCGTCCAGCTGAGAAGATGGCCGGCAGCCCCAGTGCGTCCCAGCATTTCTCTGCTCAGAGAGGTGGCTTCAGGCTACCTGCCCTTCCTCACGTGTGTCCCGGTCCTGGGTCTGTCTTGGGCTCTGGCTCCGTCGCCTGCTGCCTGGCTGTGCAGCGTGTGTGGCTGGTGCCTGCGTTTCACTCCCAGGGATTGTACAAGCTCCCTCCGGTTCCCTGTCCTCAGCCACGTCCACCGCTGGCTCTGATGCCCGGCCATGTTGAACACCCACAGACTGCCTTGGCCTTCCAGCCTTGGGGCCTGTGCCGGCAGCCCCTACAGCCAGCTGGGACGATGGATCAAGAGCAAAGGGGTGAGCCAGGGCCTGAGGTGCTAGCCACAACCCCGCATTCAGTCCCAACACTGCCACTGATGGCTTGCATGGCCTTGGTCAAGTCATTTAATCTCCAGCTCCCTTTGCCTCCGTGCCGGCCCCTTGCGGCCGGGCAGCCGGCCCTCGAATGGTGTCGGGGGTACAGAGTTCCCAGGGGCAGCCCCAAGATGCCAAGGAGCTGGGGCTGTCCGATGGGGGGGGTGGCTCGTGCCTGGAATAAATCAGTCCTGTGCCAGGCTAAGCTGTCAAGTCGCTCCCCAAGGGTGAATTAGAGCCACCAGCCTCTTCGCCTGACTCTGCCCATGCTGGGAAGAGGGAAGTGGAGGAGTTGCCGGCTTCCCCACAGAGCTGGTGCCCCCACCTCTCCTCCCTTCCTAGCCCCAGGCACCGTGGGGCGTGGCCAGAGCCCACTCCCCCCAGCATGCCCCACGCCGCTCGTTAACGGGGCCTGCGTGAGTCTGGCTCACACGTGCCTCCCGATGTGCGCTTGAATTCCAGGGGTGCAGGCCCGGGAAAAGTCCCCGGAGGAGCCCGGCGGGCCCGTCCGAAGACGCACGACCAGCGACGGCCAGTACGAGAACGGCCCCCAGGAGCCCGGCACGCCCCGGAGCCCCACTGTCCGGTCGCCGGTCCACAGCTTCGCGCCGGAGGTGGTCAGCAGCATCGCCGCCAACCCAGGAGGGAGGCCCAGAGAGGTGCCTTTGCGTGGGGGGGGGGACCCCGCTGGGAGGAGGGGCCGCGGCTGGCCAGAGGCCCACAAGGATGCTGAAGAGAGACCCCGTCCTTTGGGTAGCAAAGCCCCCAGCAGCGGGTGACCTGGAGCCGGGTTTGCGGGAAGGGCAGGAAAGTTTCCCGCACCCCGCTCAGCTCCGGGCTCTGCTCTCGCTGACGCGGCCTCTCGCTTTCCTCCGCAGCCCCATCTCCACAGCTACAAGGAGGCCTTTGAGGAGCAGGAGGGGACGCCGCCAAGCAGCCCGCCCTCCAGCGGAGGTGAGAGCCTCCCCCACCGCGCCACAGGCCCCTTGCCTTCGCCCGCGTAAAGGGCCGAGGGGCGGGGGGAACCGGCGGGCGGCCCTCGCAACGCCAGGGAGAGGTCATGGCGCGGCGCGTTCCAGTCCCCTCCCATTTAATCCCCCTCTTCGGTTCTCTCATCCCTCCCGCCCTCTCCCTGTCGCCCCGCTTCTCCGCTTCGCTCCCCCCTCTGCCAGGCCATGCGCGGCAGACGGCTTTGCGTTGGTGGCCATTTTGTTCCTCTCGCCAAGTCTTAACACTATCGCCAGCCGCCTGCATGTGTGTCCCCCCCGAAGGCACGTGAGGGGAATAATTGAACCCTGTTTTGGGGGGAGCACCCCCCTCTGCCAAGACAGCACCCTGAAAATGACATTGGGCGTCCACGTGCCGAGGAGAACTCCCGTTTGTATGAGGCGAGCGCCCATATCCCGAGGAGAGCTCCCGTTTGTTTGAGGCGAGCGCCCATATCCCGAGGAGAGCTCCCGTTTGTTTGAGGCGAGCGCCCATATTCCGAGGAGAACTCCCGTTTGTTTGAGGCGAGCGCCCATATTCCGAGGAGAACTCCCGTTTGTTTGAGGCGAGCGCCCATATTCCGAGGAGAACTCCCGTTTGTTTGAGGCGAGCGCCCATATTCCGAGGAGAACTCCCGTTTGTTTGAGGCGAGCGCCCATATTCCGAGGAGAACTCCCGTTTGTTTGAGGCGAGCGCCCATATTCCGAGGAGAACTCCCGTTTGTTTGAGGCGAGCGCCCATATCCCGAGGAGAGCTCCCGTTTGTTTGAGGCGAGCGCCCATATTCGGAGGAGAACTCCCGTTTGTTTGAGGCGAGCGCCCATATTCGGAGGAGAACTCCCGTTTGTTTGAGGCGAGCGCCCATATCCCGAGGAGAGCTCCCGTTTGTTTGAGGCGAGCGCCCATATTCTGAGGAGAACTCCCGTTTGTTTGAGGCGAGCGCCCATATTCCGAGGAGAACTCCCGTTTGTTTGAGGCAAGCGCCCATATTCCGAGGAGAACTCCCGTTTGTTTCAGGCGAGCGCCCATATTCCGAGGAGAACTCCCGTTTGTTTGAGGCGAGCGCCCATATTCCGAGGAGAGCTCCCGTTTGTTTGAGGCGAGCGCCCATATCCCGAGGAGAGCTCCCGTTTGTTTGAGGCGAGCGCCCATATTCTGAGGAGAACTCCCGTTTGTTTGAGGCGAGCGCCCATATTCCGAGGAGAACTCCCGTTTGTTTGAGGCAAGCGCCCATATTCCGAGGAGAACTCCCGTTTGTTTGAGGCGAGCGCCCATATTCCGAGGAGAACTCCCGTTTGTTTGAGGCGAGCGCCCATATTCCGAGGAGAGCTCCCGTTTGTTTGAGGCGAGCGCCCATATTCCGAGGAGAACTCCCGTTTGTTTGAGGCGAGCGCCCATATTCGGAGGAGAACTCCCGTTTGTTTGAGGCGAGCGCCCATATTCGGAGGAGAACTCCCGTTTGTTTGAGGCGAGCGCCCATATTCGGAGGAGAACTCCCGGGTGTTTGAGGCGAGCGCCCATATTCCGAGGAGAACTCCCGTTTGTTTGAGGCGAGCGCCCATATTCCGAGGAGAACTCCCGTTTGTTTGAGGGGCGCACCCATATTCCGAGAACTCCCGTTTGTTTGAGGGGCGCGCCCATATTCCGAGGAGAACTCCCGTTTGTTTGAGGCGAGCGCCCATATTCCGAGGAGAACTCCCGTTTGTTTGAGGCGAGCGCCCATATTCCGAGGAGAGCTCCCGTTTGTTTGAGGGGCGCGCCCATATTCCGAGGAGAGCTCCCGTTTGTTTGAGGGGCGCGCCCATATTCCGAGGAGAGCTCCCGTTTGTTTGAGGCGAGCGCCCATATTCCGAGGAGAACTCCCGTTTGTTTGAGGGGCGCGCCCATATTCCGAGGAGAACTCCCGTTTGTTTGAGGCGAGCGCCCATATCCCGAGGAGAGCTCCCGTTTGTTTGAGGCGAGCGCCCATATTCCGAGGAGAGCTCCCGTTTGTTTGAGGCGAGCGCCCATATCCCGAGGAGAGCTCCCGTTTGTTTGAGGCGAGCGCCCATATCCCGAGGAGAGCTCCCGTTTGTTTGAGGCGAGCGCCCATATCCCGAGGAGAGCTCCCGTTTGTTTGAGGCGAGCGCCCATATTCTGAGGAGAACTCCCGTTTGTTTGAGGCGAGCGCCCATATTCCGAGGAGAACTCCCGTTTGTTTGAGGCGAGCGCCCATATTCCGAGGAGAACTCCCGTTTGTTTGAGGCGAGCGCCCATATTCCGAGGAGAACTCCCGTTTGTTTGAGGCGAGCGCCCATATTCCGAGGAGAGCTCCCGTTTGTTTGAGGCGAGCGCCCATATTCCGAGGAGAACTCCCGTTTGTTTGAGGCGAGCGCCCATATTCGGAGGAGAACTCCCGTTTGTTTGAGGCGAGCGCCCATATTCGGAGGAGAACTCCCGTTTGTTTGAGGCGAGCGCCCATATTCGGAGGAGAACTCCCGGGTGTTTGAGGCGAGCGCCCATATTCCGAGGAGAACTCCCGTTTGTTTGAGGCGAGCGCCCATATTCCGAGGAGAACTCCCGTTTGTTTGAGGCGAGCGCCCATATCCCGAAGAGAACTCCCGTTTGTTTGAGGGGCGCACCCATATTCCGAGAACTCCCGTTTGTTTGAGGGGCGCGCCCATATTCCGAGGAGAACTCCCGTTTGTTTGAGGCGAGCGCCCATATTCCGAGGAGAACTCCCGTTTGTTTGAGGCGAGCGCCCATATTCCGAGGAGAGCTCCCGTTTGTTTGAGGGGCGCGCCCATATTCCGAGGAGAGCTCCCGTTTGTTTGAGGGGCGCGCCCATATTCCGAGGAGAGCTCCCGTTTGTTTGAGGCGAGCGCCCATATTCCGAGGAGAGCTCCCGTTTGTTTGAGGCGAGCGCCCATATCCCGAGGAGAGCTCCCGTTTGTTTGAGGCGAGCGCCCATATCCCGAGGAGAGCTCCCGTTTGTTTGAGGCGAGCGCCCATATTCCGAGGAGAACTCCCGTTTGTTTGAGGCGAGCGCCCATATTCCGAGGAGAGCTCCCGTTTGTTTGAGGGGCGCGCCCATATCCCGAAGAGAACTCCCGTTTGTTTGAGGGGCGCACCCATATTCCGAGAACTCCCGTTTGTTTGAGGGGCGCGCCCATATTCCGAGGAGAACTCCCGTTTGTTTGAGGCGAGCGCCCATATTCCGAGGAGAACTCCCGTTTGTTTGAGGCGAGCGCCCATATTCCGAGGAGAGCTCCCGTTTGTTTGAGGGGCGCGCCCATATTCCGAGGAGAGCTCCCGTTTGTTTGAGGGGCGCGCCCATATTCCGAGGAGAGCTCCCGTTTGTTTGAGGCGAGCGCCCATATTCCGAGGAGAACTCCCGTTTGTTTGAGGGGCGCGCCCATATTCCGAGGAGAACTCCCGTTTGTTTGAGGCGAGCGCCCATATCCCGAGGAGAGCTCCCGTTTGTTTGAGGCGAGCGCCCATATTCCGAGGAGAGCTCCCGTTTGTTTGAGGCGAGCGCCCATATTCCGAGGAGAGCTCCCGTTTGTTTGAGGCGAGCGCCCATATTCCGAGGAGAGCTCCCGTTTGTTTGAGGCGAGCGCCCATATCCCGAGGAGAGCTCCCGTTTGTTTGAGGCGAGCGCCCATATCCCGAGGAGAGCTCCCGTTTGTTTGAGGCGAGCGCCCATATTCCGAGGAGAACTCCCGTTTGTTTGAGGCGAGCGCCCATATCCCGAAGAGAACTCCCGTTTGTTTGAGGGGCGCACCCATATTCCGAGAACTCCCGTTTGTTTGAGGGGCGCGCCCATATTCCGAGGAGAACTCCCGTTTGTTTGAGGCGAGCGCCCATATTCCGAGGAGAACTCCCGTTTGTTTGAGGCGAGCGCCCATATTCCGAGGAGAGCTCCCGTTTGTTTGAGGGGCGCGCCCATATTCCGAGGAGAGCTCCCGTTTGTTTGAGGGGCGCGCCCATATTCCGAGGAGAGCTCCCGTTTGTTTGAGGCGAGCGCCCATATTCCGAGGAGAACTCCCGTTTGTTTGAGGGGCGCGCCCATATTCCGAGGAGAACTCCCGTTTGTTTGAGGCGAGCGCCCATATCCCGAGGAGAGCTCCCGTTTGTTTGAGGCGAGCGCCCATATTCCGAGGAGAGCTCCCGTTTGTTTGAGGCGAGCGCCCATATTCCGAGGAGAGCTCCCGTTTGTTTGAATCGAGCGCCCATATTCCGAGGAGAGCTCCCGTTTGTTTGAGGCGAGCGCCCATATCCCGAGGAGAGCTCCCGTTTATTTGAGGCGAGCGCCCATATCCCGAGGAGAGCTCCCGTTTGTTTGAGGCGAGCGCCCATATCCCGAGGAGAGCTCCCGTTTGTTTGAGGCGAGCGCCCATATCCCGAGGAGAGCTCCCGTTTGTTTGAGGCGAGCGCCCATATCCCGAGGAGAGCTCCCGTTTGTTTGAGGCGAGCGCCCATATCCCGAGGAGAGCTCCCGTTTGTTTGAGGCGAGCGCCCATATCCCGAGGAGAACTCCCGTTTGTTTGAGGCGAGCGCCCATATTCCGAGGAGAACTCCCGTTTGTTTGAGGCGAGCGCCCATATTCCGAGGAGAACTCCCGTTTGTTTGAGGCGAGCGCCCATATTCCGAGGAGAGCTCCCGTTTGTTTGAGGCGAGCGCCCATATTCCGAGGAGAGCTCCCGTTTGTTTGAGGCGAGCGCCCATATTCCGAGGAGAACTCCCGTTTGTTTGAGGCGAGCGCCCATATTCCGAGGAGAACTCCCGTTTGTTTGAGGCGAGCGCCCATATTCCGAGGAGAACTCCCGTTTGTTTGAGACGAGCGCCCATATTCCGAGGAGAACTCCCGTTTGTTTGAGGCGAGCGCCCATATTCCGAGGAGAGCTCCCGTTTGTTTGAGGCGAGCGCCCATATCCCGAGGAGAGCTCCCATTTGTTTGAGGCGAGCGCCCATATTCCGAGGAGAGCTCCCGTTTGTTTGAGGCGAGCGCCCATATTTTGAGGAGAACTCCCGTTTGTTTGAGGCGAGCGCCCATATTCCGAGGAGAGCTCCCGTTTGTTTGAGGCGAGCGCCCATATTTTGAGGAGAACTCCCGTTTGTTTGAGGCGTGCGCCCATATTTTGAGGAGAACTCCCGTTTGTTTGAGGCGAGCGCCCATATTCCGAGGAGAGCTCCCGTTTGTTTGAGGCGAGCGCCCATATTTTGAGGAGAACTCCCGTTTGTTTGAGGCGAGCGCCCATATTCCGAGGAGAGCTCCCGTTTGTTTGAGGCGAGCGCCCATATTTTGAGGAGAACTCCCGTTTGTTTGAGGCGAGCGCCCATATTCCGAGGAGAGCTCCCGTTTGTTTGAGGCGAGCGCCCATATTTTGAGGAGAACTCCCGTTTGTTTGAGGCGAGCGCCCATATTCCGAGGAGAACTCCCGTTTGTTTGAGGCGAGCGCCCATATCCCGAGGAGAACTCCCGTTTGTTTGAGGGGCGCGCCCATATTCCGAGGAGAACTCCCGTTTGTTTGAGGCGAGCGCCCATATCCCGAGGAGAACTCCCGTTTGTTTGAGGCGAGCGCCCATATTCCGAGGAGAGCTCCCATTTCAACTCCACCCGAGTTTAAAAAAAACCAAGTATTTTCGGGGGGAGGGGGACAGAGGAGAACCCAGACACGTGGCTTGGTGACGGAGCAGTGGGGGCATCTCGGCCACGGCTTTCTGAGATAGCGCCATGTCCAAGCGTGGCACCTCCCGGTCGGACCGGGCTGGCAGAAGGAACTTTCTCCCTTTCGGTGACAGCCTCTGCTGCCAGCTCTGCGAGGGAGGGCTGATGTGAAGCAGTGGCGTGGCAGAGGAACAGAAAGGCCATGTGAGGTCCGTTTTCATGGCTTCCTCCGAGTTCTGGACAGTCGGACGGGTGGCAGGGAAGGTGGCTCGTTTCGAAGGCGGAAGGTTCTGAAAAATAGGCCCCATGGGATTGTTTGCAAATTACCGGAAGCCTTCCCCGGAGAGCGTGGCTGTAGCCCCAAGACAGGCGGCAGGCCGGCCAGGCGTGGGAGCAAGTTGGCCGGGGCACTTTTTGAGGCCAGCCTGCTTGGACTCCAGCTCAAACACAAGCCCCGAAGTCGTTGGTTGGACACCACTGGTTAGTCCTAGGTATCCGGCAGGAGCACCTAGAACCAAGCAGGACCCCCATGCGGTAGGGGCTGCACCGCCTTGCTCGAAAGAGCCTAAATGGAGAACCAGCCTGTATCCCCCGTGTGCCTAGCTATAGACGTGCCGTGGGGCACACGGATGCCTAGCTATAGACGTGCCGTGGGGCACACGTGTGCCTAGCTATAGACGTGCCGTGGGGCACACGGGTGCCTAGCTATAGACGTGCCGTGGGGCACACGTGTGCCTAGCTATAGACGTGCCGTGGGGCACACGGGTGCCTAGCTATAGACGTGCCGTGGGGCACACGGGTGCCTAGCTATAGACGTGCCGTGGGGCACACGTGTGCCTAGCTATAGACGTGCAGTGGGGCACACGTGTGCCTAGCTATAGACGTGCCGCGGGGCACACGGGTGCCTAGCTATAGACGTGCCGCGGGGCACACGGGTGCCTAGCTATAGACGTGCCGCGGGGCACACGGGTGCCTAGCTATAGACGTGCCGTGGGGCACACGGGTGCCTAGCTATAGACGTGCCGTGGGGCACACGGGTGCCTAGCTAGTGATGTGCCGTGGGGCACACAGGTGCCTAGCTATAGACGTGCCGTGGGGGCACATGTGTGCCTAGCTATTGACGTACTGTGGGGCACACAGGTGACTAGCTATAGACGTGCCGTGGGGCACATGTGTGCCTAGCTATAGACGTGCCGTGGGGCACACGTGTGCCTACCTATAGATGTGCCGTGGGGCACACGTATGCCTAGCTAGTGATGTGCCATGGGGCACACAGGTGCCTAGCTACTGACGTGCTGGATCTGACCCCCAGGCCTCTTGCCAGCCGTTCATCCTGGATGAATTTCAGAGCGACAGGTTCGTCGTGGAGGGTTGAGACACTTCTCGCCCTGTGCGACGCAGGGGCTGGTTTGCATCTCGGCCCTGCTCTGGCAGGCTCCGGTGAACATCTGAGCAGCTCGGGAGTTGAATCTTTTGAGATTTGCCCATAACGAGCTGCAGATCCACCCACATCCGATCTGGAATCCCACATCCAGCTGCTCACATCCGGGGGAGGGGAGAACTAAAATCAGTACCCTGCCCGGAACAGCGTAGCTGGGGTCGTTAGGCTGCAGCGATGCAAGTGGATTTCGATTCTGCCGAGAGCGGGTGACCGTGGCGTTGCTGCTCGCTGCTGGCTGGATTTCACAATGGTTGGAGGTTCAGCTCCCCTTGTTCTGCTGGATTTTTCTCCCGGGCAACAACCTCCCACCTGTCCGAAGCAGCCCTAATGCGTTAGCAGGACACTTGTCTGGAAGTCTTGGCCCATCGGTGGAATTGCTCGGTCGGCCAGTCACTTATCCGCATTGAGCAAACGGTTCTAACCAACGCAGCAGCCGTGACGACTCATGAGGCCTGGCTTTTGTTTCCACGCCCGCCCCCCGCCTCCTCCCGCGGCCGGCGTGGGTGCGGGTCTGCATCTGTAAGTCCGAAGGCTGAAATGCAAGCGAAAGGAATGTGGCAAATTTCCTTTCGGCAGCTCGGAGCCTCGTGTGTCGCCTTCGTTTTTGCTTTTTGCAACATTCCCACACCTCTTCCTTCCAGCGAGAAAGCCGGAATTGTTTGGCGCTGGTAAAATGCCGCGTCAGGGAGATAGAAATCAACAGCGAGACGGTCCTCCCCCACCGCACACAGGCGCTGTACAAAGCTGTATTTGTGAGACCTGTAAGACACACAGCTGCCTCTGTTTGCCCCTGCTTCACATGGGTACTCTGTCTCTGTAGCAGGTGTGCTATATATACCACCCACCCTCCTGTGAGCATGCATACGCCAGACCAGCCTCTCCCTTGATAACACGTACGTGCCCGGTTGTGGGTGCGTTGGTACACAGGCTGCTGCGTGTGTGATACACGCGTGGCTAGCTGGTTTTACAGAGGGGTATCTACGCTGTATGTGTGAAAACTCACATTCTGGGCTCCAATTAGGTTTCTGTACCAGAACCAATCCAGTGGGTTGAGCAAATGCTTTGACATAAAGCGTGGGTCCCCCGTTAGGCTAAAACTAGTTTTTCAGGTGGGAGATGAGGTAAGGGGACTGGTTTGTGGGCATGGTGGGGTGAGAGCATCCAGGGTGTATTCTGTTCTCGTTTGCACCTGGGCTGTGTCTACACTGGCACCCTTTTCCGGAAAAGGGATGCAGATTAGCCAAGTCGGAATTGCAAATGCAGCGGGGATTTAAATTTTCCCCGCTGCATTTGCATGAATATGGTGGCCGCTTTTTTCCGTCTCGGGGCTTTGCTGGAAAAAAGCGCCAGTCTAGACGGGGATCTTTCGGAAAATAAAGCCTTTTCCGGAATATCCCTTATTCCTGGAGTCTCTCGGATTAAATCGATGGAGTCCCTCTGGGTGTAGATCGGGGACACAGACGCCGGAAAATGGCCTCCTGTCTTTGTGTTAACATCAGTGGGAGTACGTCTACACTGCGCAGCTGTTCCGGGATACCGGAGGAGTCCCGAAATAGCTGCCCCGCGTCCAAGGAATTCGCCCGTTATTTCGAAATATTGTTGGAAATAACGGACGCGCTGTTTCGCCATCCTGGTAAGCCTCGTCGCACAAGGGATAAGGGATGGCTCGAAGAGCGCGATATTTTGAAATTTGGCGCCGTGTAGATGCGCCTGATTTTGGAAAAGCCTGTTTTGAGTTTCAGGGGCTGTGTAGACGCACCCTCTGAGTGCAGGTGAAAGGCCAACTTCCTGGGTCACTGCAGGCGGGGCGTGTTACCGTTGCGTGCCTCAGTTTACCAGCCTATCCAATGCGCGAGGGAGGGTGGTTAAACACCCTCATCAGGCAGGGAGGGTTCATCCGTCACCCACGGCAGGGGTCGTAATTAGTGAGCAATAATGAAGGCGCTTTGAGATCCCTGGGTGAGAGGAGGTAGGACAATAGCGGGCGCTGCTGTTTGGCCAGAGGGCTGTTGCTTTGCCACCTCACCCCGCCAGCTGGTTTCCTGCAAGCTCCGGGGAGTCGGTCTTCCTGGCGGCCCACCCCTAACGCTGGGGCTGCCCAAGGGCTCTCTTCTCTAGGAGGCAACGGGTTCAGGCCCCCAGCACACTCAAGCATCAAAGAAACATGTCACCCTGCCCTGCCTTCCAGGCCCCACGGCCCGTCATCCTGCGGCTGCCCCCCAATCCGCAGCGGGGGCTGCTTTTCTCCCTGGGTCTAGGTTCCCTCCCCACGCGGCCAGCACCGGGCTAGGGATGTTAAGGACTAGTCGATTCCCAACCCCCCACTTGCTGCCTCTGTCAGATAAAGGCAGCAAAGGGGGGAGGGAGGGAGAGGGAGTACTTCAAAGCGGCAGCACCGCACAGCTGAGCCTGGGATCAGCTGGGGACTCCCTAGCTGATCCCAGGCTCCAGCCGGCATTTCCACGGAACCTGACATCAGCTGAGGAGTCCCCGGCTGACCCCGGCTCCGCGTGGCACTCGTGTACCATTGTACCCGCTGGGGACTCTTGTAGATTTCAAAGCTGGCACCTGCGTGCAGCCCGGAGTCAGGGGGACTTCCCGCCGGCCCCGGGCTGCAGGCGGAGTTCCGCATTCCTCCTTGGAAATGCACAAGAGCCCCAGCAGGGGCCCAGCGGGGACCCTTGTAGATTTCCAAGGGGGAACATGGAAGCGCCTATCGACGAGTCGAGGTGTCGATGGAAATTCCATCGACTCCTCGACTAGTCAGTGAACCGTTATTTAACGTCCTTACACCCGGCCTGGCTGCATCACTGCCTCCAGCAAGGGAAGCCCAAGGTTCACGTCTAAGAAGGGGTCTGCCAGCCAGCCGGCTTCATCTTGTCCAGTTGCTCATGCCCCTTGCCAGGACGTAACGACAGCCGGTGGGTGGAACTCGGAGAGCCAGGGCCGCAAACTCCCCGTCAGTAGCAGCCGAGACGCCGCTCACGTTTCTCGCGCTGTACATTGAATTCCTCTTCTCTGACCACTGGATTTTGTGTGTGTGTCTGTGTGCCTTGACTACAGTGCGCTCCCCGCCCGGCCTGGCCAAGACCCCGCTGTCTGCTTTGGGACTGAAGCCCCATAACCCAGCGGACATCATGCTGCAACCCACAGGAGGTGAGTGAACGGGAGGGGTCCGAGGGCTGGTGGCGGGTCTGCATGGCGACCACTCTGCTGGACCGGGGCCGTCCATTTGGGAGAACGGAGGGATCCGGTAAAGCTGAGCCATAAACGTTCAACCTCAAGATACTGGCCCAAGTCCACCGTGTCCGTCCGCAGAGAGAGGCGGAGAGCGCACTGTTTCTCCAGGTGCTGCTCCCGAGCTGGGGTGCGGCCCGTGGTTGTCTCGAGGGCTGGCTAGGTGTGGACCCCCGCAGGTGCACCAGAGTCGGATGTTGCTCGACGTCCGTCCTGGGCCTCAGAGCCCGTGGCCAGGAAAGGCAGGTTCTTGGAGCCACCAGGGGGGTTGAGAAATTCGCCGGTGGAGCAGAAGAATGGATGCATTTGCTCAGCCCGTCCAGCCCCGTGTCCTGCCCTCCAACAGGGCCAGGTGGCCCTGAGGGAGCCACCAGAGCAGAGCATCATCGAGTGATCCCTACGTATTGGTGTACCAATTCCGCCGTGGCTTGGCCCTAGGACCACGGGGCTCTGCAAAGGTCGCTAGGCCAACCCCCGCCAAGATCCAGGGAGGGGCGAGACCACCCCTTGAGGTTGCTTCGAGCCCTAGAACAAGGGGATGCTCGGCCCTGCGGCCAAGTGGTCCCGTAGCCACATACCACCAGGGCGGTGTGGCCACTGAAAGGCTGCTAGCAAGGAGCTGTGCCGGAGCATGGTGGCCCATCGCCCGCTGCCCTGTGGGGCCGTGTTCTCCTCTCTGGGCCGGCACCTGAGGTCCTTGCTTGCGGAAGCCAGTGGGCTGTCCTGGAGGAGCGTGGAAGACTGTGTCCGTGGTTCGCTCTCTCCACCCCCCACCCCCTTCTCCCTTCTTCTCTCTCGGCCTGTCTGTGTCACTCTCACCTGGGCTCTCCCGGCCTGTGGCTGCGGGCTCAGGGACAGAGCCCAGCTTGCCAGCCTCCCCCCGCCAAGCTGGGAGTCTTGCGTGTCGCCTGCTCCTCACGGCGTTTACCGGGCGGGCGGCCCCCCTCGGGGAAGCCTGGGGCTGTGGGCAGCAGCGTTTCAGCGGCCGGCTCTCGCTGTGGGGAAGCAGAGGGCGTCAGAGCAGAAAGGCTGACGCACAGCCTCAGGAATGAAGAACTGCCGCCGTGGGAATGTTTCCAAGGGAATTGCCTCAGCCCACAGCGAGCCACCTGGTGTAGGCTCGTGCGGCTTCGCCCCAGACCTGCGTGCTGACCAGGGAAGGCAAATGGAAGGGAATTAGCCTGCTAATTAATAACACCCTCCCTTTTGGACATAAAGCAGCGCCTGCCTAGGACCTGGTTGGCAGGGCAAGACTAATGGGGGAGCCATAGGAATGAGTCCGTCGGCTGAGCGCGATGGGCCAGGGGTGTGTGAAATCAATGGGGTTTAGGCACCTAAATACAGTAACTTTAAAACTCTCGGCCTCCTTCCCGTTTCTGTGCCAATTCAGGTGACAAGAAAGCAAAGAGCATTAACAAAGATTTTTCTCTCTCTCTCTTCCTTCTCCTCGCATCGCTGCTTTTCCTTTCTCTGCCCCGGTCTGTCCGTCCTCTCCCTCGCGCCTCCATCTCCTGTCTTTCCCCCTTGGCGCTAGCAGGGGAGGCAGTAGTTGAATCTGATGAAGGTAAGAAGGGACTGTTTTTTTCTTTATTCGTGCTAACTCTTTTGGGCAGAAAGAGAAGGCGACCTGCTGAGCTCATGAACACTAACACCCGTGGTCGGCTTGATTTTTTTGCCTGGTGCGCAGAAGGGTAACAAAGTGCCTGCAGGATTCTACTGCAGCACAGTTTGCTAGTGAGTTATAGGAGGGCGCCAATCTTGAAGCAAATAAATCCAGGGAGAGTTTCCTGAACGTGAAGTGTGCAGGAAAATGATCCACTATAGGAGTGTCCTTTCGGCCTCTCCCGTATGCTCGTGCATCATTTCCCGTCACACTTCCTGCTGGCAGGCGGTACTTCCTGGAATGCCATTCCCGCCACAGTGAATCAGCATGCCGTGAGCTACTGCCCCCCCAGTTCAGGGTTACCAGGTGTCCAGTTTTTGCCTGGACAGTCCATTATTTCTGGCCCCTGTCCGGTAAAAAAAACCAGAAAATACCTGACTTTTTTTTTTCTCACCAACTTTGGCTCCCCATTTTTTTTTCTCAACCAGTTTTTTTTTCCTGCCATGTTCGGGATTTTTTGTGAAAGTATCTGGCAACCCTACGCCAGCACCTCTTTCCTGCTGCCATGCAGCTGGTCGCTGGGACCACCAAGTCATTAAGATGTTGTTGTGAGTGATACGTTAACATCCCAAGACTCCCTTTTTGCTGGCCTGAGGGGAATGAAATTAAGCAGGGCCACAGAGCTAACGTTCCTGAGTTTCAGGCGGCAATACGTGTCTTAGGCCAGGCTCACCTGAGGTTCGGTTTGTGCTTTGGGTTTCAAATGAGACATACGGTCCAGGCGGAATGCTAAACCCTGCTAAACAAGAACGTCCAAGTGTTTATAGGAGCGGGACATTAGCATCCAGCGAAACATAAGCACGAGCCTTATAGCTACCGAAGAGAAGAGCTTGGAATTTGCACGCCTACACAATCTGTCTCCATGCTTGGCTAGTTTGTGTGTTGCAACCAGACAAAGACACTGAGTTCGAAGGGGGACATTTCCGTCAGAGCTTCTGTTGTCAGTCACAGTGTGGGCCGAGTTTCTCGCACGTATTTCAGTCCTGTCTGGGTCTCTTGGGGGGGGGAGGTTTCATCAGCGTCTGTCCATTTTTGTGGTACCCAAAGCATTCTCGCCAACACGCCTTCTTTTCTCACGTCTTCAGCATGGTGTTTGCCTTTCAGCCCCGTCGCTTGGTGTTAGCCAATTACAGGGCAGTTTCAGCTTTAGTTAAAAACCAAAGTTTCCAGGCCTCATGGTTTCAGAGCAAGGCCTAAACACAGGGCAAGAGATAGTTGCAATTTAGTTTGTTGTCGTTTCAAATGTTTTTTAACAAGCAATTGGCTTTTTGATCAAATTGGCTTTTTATGTGATTAGTACCATTGTCAACCAGTTCCCCTCACCCCTCCCAAGTTTTCATTAAGACAAAGAAAACAATTCAGCCGAAAATAGAATAGTTTGGGAGTTTGGCTGATTTTTTTTGGTTACCAGAAATGGACAAATGTTTGATTTTTCAGGTTTTTGGCCTTTTGACAACCCCCCAAATCTTTTGATGAAAAATGTGGATGAACATGAAACCCTTTTGCTTTTTCTCAAAAGTGTTTTGCAAACCAGGTTCACTTGCAGCCCCTACAGCTCAAAACCAGAGGGGAACTACAAAAAGATGTAAAACATTATTTGTAAATATTACATTTAAGCTCTTTTTAAGTCAGTTTCATGCTGTTTAGGGTCTGTCTGACTCCTGTGTTTTGAACACTTTGGGATTGGCATGACCGCTTGGCCACTACAAAATTCTTTTACCTGTTTTCTTCATGATTCAGACGACTTGAAAAAGCGTTGTCTTTTAAAACCGAGCTCTTCTGAATTCTGAACATGGACCAACACTTTTGCCACAAGGAAGAAATTAACTGAGCAAGTTGACTAGTTTAGAAAAAAGAAATGTTTTTTGATAGAAACATGCCTTCGCCCTACAGGAACATTTTTGATCTTCTCATGTGTTATGGAGTTTGTGCTTTTTTTCCCCCTACATTTTTTCCTAACACTTTTGTAAAAAAATTCTGCTTCCCTAAAACCAGTTTTCAGCAGATGAAAAACCCTGGCGGCCTCTCCACTCTGACCTTGGATAAAAAGGAAGGGGACAATGTACCCCCAAATTTAGGAAATGCGGAAAAAATATCTCTGGTTTTTGAACCTTTGGGTGCACAAATAAGGGGGAAGTTTTGAAATGTTTCACATTTTCCCTCCCAACTAAGTTTAGAATGAACGTTCTAGCTATTGGAGAACTGCCAATCACGCCGCTTCGGGAAGGCTGTGTGGTGTAGTAGACAGAGCGCCTATTCAGCAGCGAGCAATCTCTGGGTTGTGCATCCTTGCCAATGCAGCGGGGCGGGGGGAGTGGGACTGGACTTGGTCAGCAGCCCTCAGTAAGCATTGTATGCGTAATTGGCACGAACACCTGCTCTCTATTCTCCCTTGGCCCTGCAACTCTCCCTAACTGTTCAGCTTGTTCCGTGCGGCGTGCCAAGCCCAGGGATGGTCTAGCAAGCGTGCCCTGGGATAGATACAGCCTGGCATGCACAGAAAGGTGCAGCTGCACAACTGGAAGGGTCGCTGAACTCCTAGGCGTGTGATTATTTTTGTTGGCGGCGCAGAGCGAAGCCGAGTGTAGCCTGACGCTATGGAAAGCGCACCTGTGTTCCTTTCTGCACGGACGTTACAAAGGGGTCTTTCCTGACATGTTCCTGCTAGATAATGGGCTAGAGAATTGGGCCAGGCATAGGAAAGGAGCTGCAGTTATTTCCGCAATACTCCTCTAGGCAGACTGTCTAAGCCGAATGTGATTTATGTGTAAACAGCACCGTTTTGCAAACACCCCCAGAGCAAATGTTTCAAGTCTGCTTCCGGTTTTAACATAAGAATGGCCAGACAGGGTCAGACCAAAGGTCCATCCAGCCCAGTGTCCTGTCTGCCCACAGTGGCCAGCACCAGGTGCCCCAGAGGGAGGGAACAGAACAGGGAATCCTCACGTGATCCCTTTCCTGTCATTCATTTCCAGACACAGAGGCTAGGGACACCATTCCTACCCATCCTGGTGAATAGCCATTGATGGACCTAACCTCCATGAATGTATCTAGCTCTTTTTTGAACCCTGTTAAAGCCTTGGCCTTCATAACATCCCCTGGCGAGGAGTTCCACAGGTTGACGGTGCGCTGTGGGAAGAAAAACATCCTTTGGCTTGTTTTAAACCTGCTGCCTATTCATTTCATTGGGCGACCGCTCATTTGCAAGGAACAGTTAATTATGGGCACAAAACGGCAGGGGCAGATTTTCAGTTGCTAATTTACCGGATGTTCCTTCGCAGCCGGGGCCTGGCTATCTGAATGCTGAATATGAGCATTTCCGCCGGGAGAGGGGCCTTTGAAGAGAACACCCTGTATGTATCGAGGTGCAGCTCTGCTCGGGGTAACTTCCTACCCATCCTCAGCTACTAACACGTCTTCCTTTGCTGTTACGATGGCATCCCAGCAGTTCCCTTTAGCCCTAAAGCCTTCTAGATACAGTCGACGAGAGCCATATTTTTATCCTAAAAGCCAGGCTCAGCTCTCTTTCTGCCCCCAAACTTCCCACGCCTGCCTCCTCTCTCCTGTGACCAAGATCTGGATTTTCCTGGTCTCACTAGACCGCGATGCTGCTGGCATTCCTTGGCCTCTTGCAGGCTGACTCATGCAGGGGCAGGGACTGGGAAACAGAGCAGATTTAATTACTGATCTCGGGGAAGGTTTATTACTCCCGTTCCGTCCCTGGAGCAGCACTTTGGCCCGAGGCTGAGCCAATGAAATTCAACAAGGGCAAATGCAAAGTTCTCCACTGAGGGAGGAACAATCCGTGTCACACATACAGAATGGAAAGCGACTGTCTGGGGAGGAGTCCTGCTGAAAGGGATCTGGGGTCGTAGTGGACCACAAGCTAAACATGAGTCAACAGTGTAACACAGTTGCACAAAAATCAGACATGCTCCTGGGATGCATTAGCAGGAGTGTGGCGAGCAAGATACGGGAAGGAATTTTTCCGCTCTACGCTGCACAGATCAGGCCTCAGCTGGAGTGTTGTGTCCAGTTCTGGGCGCCACATTTCAGGAAAGATGCGGAGAAATTGGAAAAAGTCCCACGAAGAGCAACAAAAATGGTTAAACACATGGGCTGTGTCTACACTGGCCACTTATTCCGGAAAATCAGCCGCTTTTCCGGAATAACTTGCCAGCTGTCTACACTGGCCCCTTGAATTTCTGGAAAAGCACTGATGATCTACTGTAAAATTGTCAGTGCTTTTCCGGAAAAACTATGCTGCTCCCGTTCGGGCAAAAGTCCTTTTCCGGAAAATTGTTCCGGAAAAGGGCCAGTGTAGACAGCACAGATTTCTTTTCCGCAAAAAAGCCCCGATCACGAAAATGACGATCGGGGCTTTTTTGCAGAAAAGCGTGTCTACATTGGCACGGACGCTTTTCCAGAAAAAGTGCTTTTCCGGAAAAGCATCCTGCCAATGTAGACGCGCTTTTTCCGGAAATACTTATAACGGAAAGCTGTTCCGTTTTAAGCATTTCTGGAAAAGGGTGCCAGTGTAGATGTAGCCATGAGCTAGGAGGGAAGACTGAAAGAACTGGGCTTGTTTAGTGTGGAAAAGAGAAGACTGAGAGGGGACATGATAACAGTGTACAAGTATCTAAAAGGAAGTCACAAAGAGGAGGGAGAAATATTGTTCTCCTTGACCTCTGAGGACAGGACAAGAAGCAATGGGCTTAAACTGCAGCAAGGGAGGTTTAGGTTGGACATTAGGAAAAACTTCCTGCCTATCGCAGGTAAAACACTGGAATAAATTGCCTAGGGCGGATATGGAGTCTCCATCACTGGAGATATTTAAGAGCAGGTTGGATAGACACCTGTCCAGGATGATCTAGACAGTGTTTCTCAACCTTTTTATATAAAGTACCCCTTTAAAAAAGATTATAAGTACCCCCAGTCTCTACAGTTTTCAGACACAATATTTTTTCTACCATTGCAACACTGAATCATAGCCGGGCGGGCAATGCAATGTTTGGGTGTAAAAAGTACAAAAATAATAAAACGCTGGAAAATTGAACACAACCATTCAGTTTTCTCCAAATTGCAGTTGTGGTGAGGTACCTCCAGACGTCTCTCGGGTACCCCTAAGGGTACTCGTACCCCTGGTTGAGAAACAGTGATCTAGACGGCGCTTGGTCCTGCCGGAGACTGGACTCGATGCCCTCGCGAGGTCCATTCTCGTTCTAGTGTCCTGTGATTCCATGACCCACGGGCCGGGTTCGGCCGAAATACCGAACCCCACCCAGAACATTCAGTCTGAAAGGATCGGCCCTGCTGGCTGCCAAGGTCAGTTCCTGCCCTGCCCAGGTATGTAGGCAAGGCTGGAGCGAGAGGTTCTGTACCCAAGGGATCGACTCATCCCTTCACCACTCCCTTCTCTGAAAAACCTGGCCCTCGCCTTGGTTCCTGAGGCGGGGATGTCGGCCCTGGAAGGAAGGAGGCTGCCTTGCCAGCGGGATCCTCGTGTAACCTTTGTGCTGCCGGAGTGCTTAGGGGAAGCGCAGGCTAGGGGCTGTACTAGCAAAGGCAGCCCTCGGCCCCAGACAGCTCGCGGGGCATCAACCAGAGCCGGGGTGGGAGGAGACTGGGTAACGGAACAGGAGGGATGCTCTCTTTTTAGCCAATCGGGAGCAGCGAAGACGATCAGGAATCCCGTTCATTTCCATAGCGGTTTGTTTTCTGCCCAGCCGTGGATCACGCGTGCAGCCCACTGCGGTAGAGACGCCAAAGATCTCTGAGGTTACCTGGCTCCCGGCCTCGCTCACACGGGACGGGCGCCTCCAGTGAGTTCCAGGAGGGAAGAAAGGTCTGGGTAGGGGGGATATCACCGATACTGTGAACATAAGAATGGCCAGACGGGGTAGGACCAAAGGTCCATCCAATCCAGCATCCTGGCTGCCAGGTGCCCCGGAGGGAGTGAACAAAACAGGGAATTATCCAGTGATCCCTCCTCTGTCATCCATTCGCACACAAACAGGCTACGGACACCCTCCTTACTCTCCCCGGCTAATAAGTATTGATGGACCTAACCTCCATGAACCTATCTAGCTCTTTTTCGAACCCTGTTAAAGTCCTGACACGTACAATGTCCTCTGGCGAGGAGTTCCACAGGTTGACTGTGCACTGAGCGAAGAAATACTTCCTTTGGGTTGTTTTAAACCTGCTGCCTCTTAGTTCCAGTGAGTGACCAATAGTTCTCGTGTTATGGGAACAAGTCAGTAACTTTTCCTTATTCACTTTCTCCACACTGGTCAGGATTTTATAGACCTCTCTCCTATCTCCCCTTCGTCTCCTCTTTTCTAGGCTGAAAAGTCCCCGTCTTATTCATCTATGAATATGATTCTATGATTCTATGATCTCTCTTCCTATGGCACCCAGGCCAACCCCCTAACCACTGTTGTTGCTTTTTCTGAACTTTCTCCAATGCCAAGATCTCTGCTTTGAGACAGGCGACCGCCTCTGCGTGCAGGATTCTAAGTGTGCGCGTCCCACAGACCGCAAAGGCAGGAGAAACCTGGTCTGTAGACAGGAGGCTAGTGAGTCAAGGCGGCAGAGACGAGCTGGGTGAAACTCAGGTCTTGTGCGGTGCTGGTGGATTTGATTTGCAGCCCGGGCTGTGTGTATAGCAGTGTAGTGCCTGCGTCACCGGGGCTGGCATGCCACCCTCCCTCTCTCCTCCCTCGGGAAGAGTCTGAAACCCATGCCTAGGGCTGGCCGTGTGCCGCGGGAAGGCAGGTGGGCGACAGCATGGCCATGGCATGCCTGGCTCGGCACCAGCCCCCCGCGGCCCTTGGCCCTGAGGCGGTGTCGCCAGCATTCACGGGAGCCGTGCGGAGACCTCGGCCTGACCGGGACGGGCGGGAGGCCGGGGGTGTCTTTCCCCGAGCCCCTTGGAATCCCTCCCGCATTCAGACGAGGCCACGGTGCAGCCGGGCCGCCCGGCTGAAGGCAGGGTCAGGGAAGGGCCCCTCGCAGAGACAGAAAGTAGGACAGCCAGGGGGCATGGGAATGGGGCACGGGGAGTACGAACAATCCCACCGCTTGTTTGTCTCGCCCTTGGAAGGGGAGCTGCAGTGCTGGGGGGAGACAGGCTGACGCGGCGTCTGGGGGGACTGTGGCCAAAGGGGGAGCCGGGCAGGGGGGGCAGGAGGCGCGTGGCAGGGGGCAGGCGACGGAGGCCTTCTGTCCCCGTAGCTAGAGCTGGCGCTGAAGTTGGAGGGACCAGAGAGAGCTCTAAGCTCTGCTGTTGTCCGGGGGGCGAGCATCCCGCCGGGCCGGTCGTGTCGCGCAGAACGCGCCTGGCTTCTGTTCGGGGGGCCAGACGGGCAGCTGGCATGCAAACGTGTTACTCCACTGCGGTCGGCGTCACGTGGCTCCCTGCCGGCGCTCCGGACAAGCCGCAGCGGCGAGGGGAGAGCGCCCGAGGCCTAGGGGCTGTCCCGAGGCACCCGCCCGGGGCGTGGCAGCTGGAGCTAACCCTTTGGACATGGGGGGGGGGCTTTAATTGCCCCCTCCCAGAGGGACTCCTCTTGGCTTGTCTCATCTGCGGCTCTGCAGGCCCAAGAGGGCTTGTTCGGGGAACCCGCCGCCCGCTGCCTGGTTCAGGCTGCAGCTGGGCTTGGCACCTTAGGAGACACCCCTTTGTCTGCCCTCGGGGGGTGCACATCCCCGCTGTGCTGGGCGTGCAGCGGAAACGGGCCCGGGCCCTGCCTCGTTTGAGAAGCGATCCGACCTGCGGGAGCTTAGGGCCAGGCAGGCAGGGAGCCTGGAAGGAGCTGGTTTGCAGTGGGGGTGGCGGCTGACTGCTCATGGCCGCGACGGGGCCTCCTGGGTGTGACGGGCAGGCAGCTGTGGGGTGCACGGGGCTCTCGTGGCGAGGAATGACGGGGGAGACAATCCGGAGGGGTCTCATAGTCGTAAGGCGAATCTGACCCGGCCGATGAGACATCCGCAGCCTCTCGCGGGACCCGGTTCTGAGCTCCTGCCATGCCTGCTGGCTTTGTCACAGCTTTGGCACTGCCCATGTGACAACATCCCGATTGGGTGAGGGACAACGTTCCCTACAATTTTTTTCCCATCCATGTGTGGAATGAATTTTGTTCTGTGCACCGATGCACGTGTGGATGTGCACCACCCTAGAAACATGCTGGGGGCGCTCTGCCCATCAGTCAGGTGGCATTTGAATCTCTCCTGGGTGGCCACCCAAGTGGGGAGGGGGGATTTAATTAATTGGTGGGACGGGGAAGCAGAGGGTTTCTCAGGCCGGCTGTCGGGGCCATACCGAGGTTAGTGATTTGAAACGGGGAGGCTGATGAGCAGGCCCTGGCTGTGAACGGCCCCGATCCTGAGCTGCAGTCAGAGGGCATGAGCATGTCGATCTCCCCCCTTCCTCTCCTTTCGCCCCCAGAGCCCAGGAGCTACGTGGAGTCGGTGGCCCGCAAGGCCGTGACGGGAGCCGGGGGGGTGTCCCCGAGCCCCCCCTCTCCGTCGATCTACAGCCCTGAGACGCCGGTGAAGAACGGGGTCTTCAGCAATGCCTTCACCGCCCCCAGCCCCATCTCCACCAGCAGCCCCATTCACAGCATGGACGGGTAAGGAGAGCGGGGTGCTGGGGGCAGCCGGGAGCAGGCACCGTGGCACTGGGCGTGCTTCGGCCTGCAGCCCTTCCTTACCCGAGCACGCGCGTCCTGAGTGGCTAAGCGCCCGGCGGTCAGTTCGCAGCTGTGCACCCTCATGCGTCAGGGCATCAGCTGCCCTCCAGGGGTCAGGAAGGTTCCTCCACACCCAGCTCCAGCTCCAGCATGGTCTCTGCACCTGGCTCACAGCTACCATGTGAGCCAAGTCAGGTGCAGAGACGGACATTGGCCGTGGTTGGACTAGACGGGTCTGGTGCCAGCGGTGGGATAAGACACACCCTGACCCCAGGGGAAGAACCGCGGGTGGCGATTCTCAAAGCCTTCTGGTGTCCGCTGGGCCTGGCTTTTCCAAAGGGATTTAAAGGCATTCGGCGCCCGGCCCCCGTCCAATTCCAGTGGGTCCTTTGGCAGTCCCGCCCGACGTGGGGCGCGAGGGCTGGGATGTAGGACGGCCGGGGGTGGGGTTGTGCCCAGGGCGGCGTGGGGGTGTGCGGAGGTGAGGGAAGGAGTGGGTGGACGCGGGAGAGGGTTGTGAGTGCGTGAGGTGTGCATGTGTGTAGGGTTGTGGGGGGAGGGGGCGTGTGCGCATGCAGGAAGGGTTGCGTGTACTTGAGAGTGTGTGTGTACACATGTAATGTATGCATGTGCACCCATGTAGAGTTGTGTACGCGCGCACACATGTAGGGTTGTGTGTGTGTATGTGTGTGTGCGCACACATGTAGGGTTGTGTGTGTGCGTGCGTGTGCATGCACATGTAGGGTTGTGTGTGTGTGCGTGCGCGTGTACACATGTAGGGTTCTGTGTGTGTATGTGTGTGTGTGTGTGCACATGTAGAATTGTGTGTGTGTATGTGTGTGCATGCACGTGTAGGGTTGTGTGTGCGCGCGCACACATGTAGGGTTGTGTGTGTGTATGTGTGTGTGCATGCACGTGTAGGGTTGTGTGTGTCTGTGTGTCTGTGTGTCTGTGTGTGTGCGTGCGCGCGCGCACATATATGGTTGTGCGTGTGAGGCTCTGTGCACCCTTCTGTGTGCAGGGGGCGAGCGGGAGATGGTGTGCCCGGGTGCAGCATGGGGAGCTGGGATTGTCTCTTGGCTCCCCAGGAGCTGTGGGAATGGGCGCTGCGGGGGCCACCCCACACCTGGCCCTCGCTCGCCCCTTCCCTTCGTCTCCAAGGGGGTGGGCAGGTCCCCAGGGAGGCCTCGGCGCCCACAATTCCCCGTCCTGAGAAGGGGGCAGCACAGGGAGGGTGATCTTGGGGCTGACACCCCCAAGTGGGACGCGGAAGGTCTGGTTTTGAAGCCAGGCTCTGCCACCGGTTTCCTGGGTGACCTCGGGCAGGTCACTTACACTCAGCGCCTCACCGATTTCGAGGCACGGACTACCCCCCGAAACAGAGGGGCCTTGGAGGTCTCCGTCTGACTGGCCCGGCGCCTCAGATCTGAGCTGAGCTGTTCTCTTGCCTCTCCCAGGGTGTCGCTCCGCAGCTACCCGTCCGAGAGCAGCGGCCCCAGCGCCGTCACGCCCCCGCGGCCCTCGGCCGATTCCAGCTTCCTGTCGGCGCAGAGCAGCTACCAAAACGCCTCGCCCCCGTCCTTCCTGGGCTCCGTCTACACGGGCCCCGAGGACGCCCCCGCGCCGCAGGACGCCCGCCCGTGGCCGCCGGCCCAGGTCAGCGTGGTGGGGGTGCACGTCCTGCCGGGGAGCCCTCACACCCTGCAAAGGACGGTGGCGACCAACACGCCGCCCAGCCCCGGCTTTGGGCGAAGAGCGCTCAATCCCAGCATGGCGACCGCCCCCGGCAGCCCCGGCCTGGGCAGGCACCCTCTGGCGGCGGCCCCAGGCAGCCCGAGCCTGGCCCGGCACCAGGCCGCGAAGGCAGGCAGTGCGCCCGGCACGCCCGGCAGCCCCAGCATGGACCGGCACCTCATGTACGGCTATTCCGCCCCGGAGGAGCAGCGCCCCTCGCTGTCCCGGCAGAGCAGTGCCTCGGGGTACCAGGCCCCCTCCACCCCGTCCTTCCCCATCTCCCCTGCCTACTACCCCGGCATGAGCAGCCCGCTCTCCTCCTCCCCGGACTCCGCCACCTACCGGCAGGGGAGCCCCACGCCGCTGCCGCTGCTGCCGGAGAAGCGGAGGATGTCGGCCGGCGAGCGGTCCAACAGCCTGCCCAACTACGCCACGGTGAACGGCAAGGTGTCCTCGCCCGTCGCCAGCGGCCTCTCCAGCCCCAGCAGCGGGAGCACCGTGGCCTTCTCACACACCCTGCCCGACTTCTCCAAGTTCTCCTTGCCAGGTACGGCTTGGCGGGCGCAGCGCCGGGGCCGGGGCCGGAGCAGGCCAGGCCGTGGCCCACGGTGCCGGAGGCCACGTTTTCTCCAGAGGCCACCTGCTCTCTGGCTAGGCCGCGCTGTCCCTCCTCTCTGGGCCTCGCCCTCCCCTGAGCGACCGAATGGATCTAAGCCTTTCCTTGAGAGCAATGTCTCCCTTCGGCTCTGGCCTGAGGATGCACCCGGAGGCCCCGGCTCAGGTCTCACTCAGGCAGAGCTCCCGTTAGCGGAGGAACTGCCTTAGGGTTGGGCCGCTCGGGCCTGTCAGTAGCGCCTCCTGCCTGCGTTTGGCCCACAGTTCCCAGAGCCGCTGGGGAGCTGGGAATGGCCGGGTTGGGTGGATTTACCCCCGACATCGGGAGATAGATACCTCTCAGCCTCACTGCGGGGCCGGGTTCGCTCCCCTGCCCTCCTTTGCTTTCCCTTGGGCTCACACGGTCACACTCACACCAGAGCTAGCAGCAAAGGGAAAAGCACCGTGTGGTCCCCCAGCCTGCGCACGGCGAGGTCCAAGCAGCTCAGCCGGGGACATTCCTGACCCTGGCTGCCTGCCGTACGCAGGCGAACTCACCGCTGCCCGGATAAGTCCTTTGTGACGGGCCCCTCTGCGTAAGCATGCTCTGTCTGACAGGCATTGAACGGCGCCTCTTCCAGTACCCCTCCACTGGTGCTGGCCAGCGCAGGTCCTCTGAAGTCAGGGCAGCTCCCGGAGCTGCTGGTCCTGTGTGTTTATCTGTATTTTACATGGCCGGCTTCCCTTCCCGCTTAGCCCCCTGGGCCAGGAGCCGGCCAGTCACAGCACAGCGGAGCGGAGCACGTGCCACCCTGGCCCTGCAAACTCTTCAGCACACGCTTAATTCCCAGAATCAGAGTCCCAGGGCGGGCAGAGACCCCAGGAGTCGAGTCCAGCCCCCTGCCCAAGGCAGGGCCAACCCCAACTCCATCAACCCAGCCAGGGCTTGGTCAAGCCGGGACTTAAACACCTCTAGGGATGGAGACTCCACCCCTCTCTAGGGAACCCAGCCCAGCGCTTCCCCACCCTCCTAGGGAAAATAGTTTTTCCTAATCTCCAACCTAGACCTCCCCCCTGTAACTTGAGACCATTGCTCCTTGTTCTGCCCCCACTGAGAACAGCCTCTCTCCATCCTCTTTGGAACCCCCCTGCAGGAAGCTGAAGGCTGCTCTCAAATCCCCTCTCACTCTTCGCTTCTGCAGACTAAACAGACCCAACCACCCAGCCTCTCCTCGTAGCTCATGTGCTCCAGCCCCTGCATCATTTACGCCTGTTGCGTCGCTCGTTTAGGTCAGGGGGTTGGAAAGCGACAGCCCCTGCCTCGGTGTTTGCCGGCTCAGGAATGAGGGCGCCCTAGAGATCTCTAGATGGGCTGAGTTGGGGGTCAGGCCATTCACCAGGGTTCAAGGAAGGGGAAGCTACGGATGCGTTCAGAGAGCTGCGGTTCAGCGCGACCCGTAGGAGCCTCTGCCCCGCGGGACCCCTCTGGATGGTGAATGTGGATGGGCTCAAATGCTTCCCTTGATTGTCTCTCCCTCCCCCTCTCGCAGACAGCAGCCCCGAGACGCGGGCCAACCTGAAGTTTGTCCAGGACACCTCCAAGTACTGGTACAAGCCGGAGATCTCCCGGGAGCAGGGTGAGTGGCTGAGCCAGACCCAGGGGAGGGGACGTGGAAATCGGTGCACCCAGGTGGGTGGGGACGGAAACCTTGGGGGGCTTATCCTCATCCTCGAGCATTCCCTCCCCCGTCTCCGCATTGTGGCTGCCACGACACACCCGCTGCCCCGAAGGCCTGTTCTATTGACCTCTGGGCCCCACGTCTGCCGCCTCCTTCTGTCTCTTCCTGCCCATCCCTGCTCGGTTAATCGCACACGTGTCAATAGCCCCATAGAGGGAAACGGGGCCTGATCCCCAGGCAGGACACCTGGGGTCTTTCCAGTCTTATTAACTTCCCATATGGAACCCATTCCATACCCCTGAAAATGTTTGTTGCCTTTTTCGGGACACTTTCCAAGATATCTTTTTGGAGATGGGGTGATCACATCTGCATTCAGCATTCCAACTCTGGGTGTCCCATGAATTTATAGAAAGGCAATAAGATATTTTCTGTTTTATCATTTGTCCCTTTCATTCCCAGCATGCTGTTTGCTTTTTTGACTGCCACAGCACACGGGGTGGGTGTTTGACTCCCAGATCTTTTTCGTGAGTGGTAACAGCTAATTTAGACCCCATCATTTCATGTGTGTAGCTGGGATTATGTTTTCCAATGTGCTTTACTTTGCATTTATCAATATTAAATTCCATCTACCCCTTAGTTGCCTCCCCACCCAGTTTGGAAAGATCCTTTTGTGGCTCTTCCAAGTGACTTATTTCTGCTGTCTTGTTACTGTTGAGTTTCTCAGTTTGTCTCAAAACCTCCTCTAATGACACCATAATCTGGACCGTTCCTCAGATCTGCCACCTACAAAGGCTCAGGTTTGGGAATCTTCCCGCCAATCCCCAGCCATGAAGACGGATGCAAAGAATTCGTTTAGTCTCTTTGCAGTGACCTTATTGTCCTTGAGTGCTCCTTTAGCATCTCGATTGTCCAGTGACCCCATGGGTTGTGTGCAGGATTCCTGCTTCTGCTGGCTTAAAAACATGGCTATTACTTTTTGAGTCTTTGGCCAGCTGTTCTTCACATTCTTTTGAGGCCTTCCTAATTCTGTGTTTACTCTTCATTTGCCAGAGTTTGTGCTCCTTTCAGTTTTCCCTCACTAGGGTTTAACTTCCACTTTCGAAAGGATGCCTTTTTGTCTCCCCCTGCTTCTTTTGCTTGGTGGTTTAGCCGGGGTGGCACTTTTGGGGGATTTCTTTTTAAAGAGACACCTTTACGTTGAGCCTCGAGGACGGTGTCTTTGAAAAGTTTCCATGCAGCGTGTAGGAGTTTCACTTTTGGCACTGTGCCTTTTAATTTTCGGGTAATTACCCGCCTCGTTTTGGATCTGTAACAATCGCTCTGTGAGACCCTCTCCCCCGCAGATGATGGGGTGTTTTGGTCTTTTACTGTTTTCATAGAATCATAGAACCATGGAGCTGGAAGAGACCTTAGAAGGTCAAGTCCAGCCCCCTGCTCTAGGCAGGACCAATCCCAACTAAATCAACCCAGCCAGGGCCTGGTCAAGCCGGGACTTAAACACCTCTAGGGATGGAGACTCCACTACTTCCCTAGGAAACCCAGCCCAGCGCTTCCCACCCGCCTAGGGAAAGAGTTTTTCCTAATCTCCAACCTAGACCTCCCCCTCTGCAACTTGAGCCCATTGCTCCTTGTTCTGCCATCTGCCCCCACTGAGACCAGCCTCTCTCCAGCCTCTTTGGAACCTCCCTGCAGGTAGTTGAAGGCTGCTCTCAAATCCCCCCTCACTCTTCTCTCCTGCAGACTAACCTGTCCCCAGTCCCCCAGCCTCTCCTCATAGCTCATGTGCTCCAGCCCCCGAATCATTTTAGTTGCCCTCCGCTGGACCCTCTCCAATGCGCTCACATCCTTTCTATAGTGGGGGGCCCAGAACTGGACACAAACTAGAAGTTCCTGGGTGACTTCCGTCAGGAGCATAGTTACTGCCTGATTTGGGGCATGGAGGGCGCTGGATGGAGGGTTCCCCATGTTGTGATATGGGCTGGATCCAGGTGAGGCGAGGGGTGTGGATCAGCAGAGATACGCCTGAAGGTGTCAGATCTGCTCTTCTGGAGGGGTCCGGTGCTGTTTGACGGGTGTGTCCTGGTCTGGGAGGTGTCTGCTTGTGAGGCCGGGCGGCTGTTTGCAGGCCAGACGTGGGGTCCCCCTTGGATGTGGGTTGTGTTTGGTGCAATACAAGATATTCCCTCCCCCACCTTCTCTCTCTAATCTGAGACCGACACTGCACCGCTGGGGCCGCCTGCCTCCGGCGGGGACGGGGCGACGCGAGGGCTGTCTCCTCGCGCGTCCTGACGGCGCTGCTCCTTCCTTCCCAGCCATCACGCTCCTGAAGGACAGGGAGCCCGGAGCCTTCATTATCCGAGACAGCCACTCCTTCCGGGGAGCCTACGGGCTGGCCATGAAAGTGGCCTCTCCTCCGCCCACCATCCTGCAGCAGAACAAGAAAGGTATTGTCGGCTCCCCGCCCCGCACTGTTCTGCCGGCTGAGCCCGCAGCTGGGGATGTGCCAGTCCCCCTCGGCCTGCCCCTGGGAGTCTTTCCGCTGCGTCCCGGCTTCCCTCCCGCCTCCCCCCGGCGAAGCATTGTCGTTGGTGCTTGTCGCCTGGAAGTTTGCCTCTTGCTTCCAGCCTGAATCTGGAAGGCAGCCCCCGGCTCGCGCCCCTTAGGGGACAGCAAACCGGAGCCGAGCCCTGGCCGTCTCCCCAGAGCACGGACCCGGATCGGCCATCCTGCCTGGCGGGCCGGAGGGAGGGGGACGCCGAGGGCTGGCCTGCTGCAGAGCCCGCGGCCCTGGGGCGCCCGGGGGGGTCGCATCAGGAGGGGCTGGAAGCTGCTAACGACCTCTCTCCCGCCAGGCGATCTGACCAACGAGCTGGTGAGACACTTCCTGATCGAGACCAGCCCGCGGGGGGTGAAGCTAAAGGGCTGCCCCAACGAGCCCAACTTCGGTAAGTGGCCATCAGCCGCCCCGCCCCGTGGCACACCTGGGGCAGGTCAGCAGCGCCCCCTTGTGGGCGGTACGAGGAACTTCCCACGGTCCCGTTACACTGGCCGTGTCTGCAGAAAGCCTGAGGGCGGAAGGATCAATGTGAGCAGCGTACGGCCCGCTGCACCACCCCCCGCTCCTGCTGGCCTGCCCTGGCCCGGGAGGGCTGGTGAGCAGCTGTGGGAGGCTGGTATTCGCGCCAGCAGCCAAACCTGGCCTGTAATGGCAGACCGTCCACAACTGCAGCTCCGCCACTGATGCCTTGCATCACCCTGGCTGCGTCACTTAAGTGCCTCAGTTTTCCTGTCGGCAAGCATTCCGCCGGTGTGGAGAGAGGATGCATTCACCATTCTCCGGGCGGCACGTGGAGGGCCCGAAGGGTCAGGAAAGTGAGACACACTCGTCCTGTGTGTGAGGGGAGGGGTCTGGGGCCTGGCAAAGCCAGAGGCAGTCACAACCCCCTGTGCTCCGGGAAATTCTCCATCTCTCTGGGGTGGAGAGAAGATGGGGAAGAGGCAAGATTCCTCCCCACACTCCATGGAACACGGCACCCTGCGCAGAGCTAGGGATGCGAAATGTCGATGAATTGAACGTCGTGAATTCTTATCGGTTTCTCAACTATTCTGTAGTCCCCGGAGGCAGGGCTGGCAATCAGTGCAATCCGGCCCCTCCCGAAGAGCCCCCAGCCACGCCACGCTGCTGGATCCGAGGCAGCCGTGTGGGGTGCCAGGTACCCTGGGGAGAGAGCCGTTTAAAAACCAGCTCCCCTCACGGACCAGCTGGCTGTCGCTCCACACTGCTGCCTCTGTCTGGAGGGGTCTGATCTGGCCGTCCAGCTCCTAATACACTTTGAACTCAGAGCCGCAGCGGGGCAGGCGCTGGACCCGGCACGAGCCAGGACCGAGCCGGGCTGCTGGCCAGCCTGCTAACAGACGTACCGGCGGGGGTGGGGCGTGCGTGTCGTCTGGAGCATTAACCGAGTGAGTCGGTTCATCGACTCCACTCTTACATCCCTACTCAGAGCTGGGTTTGAATCCCGGCCTCTCCCGGCTGCCTACGGGGTCCAGGCACTGGCTGTGCTCCGCCAGTCCCCACGGTCTCTGCGGCCGCCGGGTCGGGAGAGGGGCTGCTGGCGCTGCTAGGGCAGGATGTCCGCAGGCCCGGTGCGAAACTGACTCCTCTGCAAACAGCGCTGAGCGGGGCGAAGTCCAGGGTCCCGTGTCCCTAGCCCGGGAGGGTGACGACCTTCATCGGCGCTGAGCGGCGTCGGCTGGGCAGGCAGGAGAGCGCCAGAGGCAGCTGACGGCCTAGCATTGGCGGGTGTTGGGGGTTACGCTCGCCCAAGGCACTGGCCCGGCGGTTGGGAAGGGGAGGGACGTCAGGTCAGAGCCGGGGCTGGACGTGCCATCCGCTGGCCTGTGCCGAAACCAGCCCTGAAACCGGCCTGAGCTGCAGGCCGGGGGGAGGCGGGAGACCCCAGCAAAGCCGGAGCCTGCCTGGCCCCCTTGAGTATCCCGCCTACACCAGTGGGGCCGGGGACGTCACCAAAGCGACCCCGGGGACCCGAGCGATGGCGGAGCAGCCCGGCAGCTGGCTGGGGAGGACGGGGGCGGAGAAGGAAGGTCCCCACTGGAGCGCCCGCCCGTGACCGTGTGCCCATCCGGCTCTCTCCCCAGGGTGCCTGTCGGCGCTGGTGTACCAGCACTCCATCATGCCGCTGGCCCTGCCCTGCAAGCTGCTCATCCCCGACCAAGGTAGGGGACCAGCCCGTGCCGGGGCACCAGGGCAGCCAGGGGTGGGTGGGCGTTTCCCCTCGCTCGGCGCCGAAGGGCGGGGCTGGAAAGCGCGGGAAGGGAACACCCTCAGCACCCGGCCCTATCACCGTGCGTGGCCCCGGCGCGGCCTGGAATTCGCTTCCTTCTTTGCCTGTCAGCCCCATGTCCCTCAGCTCGGTGGGCCCTGGCAGCAGCGCGGGGCTCTGGGCCGTCCCTGCCTTGAGTATGATTTGTCCGACCCAAGGGCCTGAGAGGGGTCGTGGAGCCCAACTGCAGCTCCTAGGCCCCATGGTGACGGAGGGATGGCCCGGACCCGACACACTCTCACCTCTGATTCTCCGACCAGGACCTCCCCGCGCTAGGCGCTGCACAAAAAGGACGCCCGGTCCCTCTTTGGGACCAAGCCCCTGGGGAAAGTCCGGCCCACCTGCTGCTCGCGGCGTACTTACTAACCACGCGGGCGGTTCCCAGTGCCCGCGGCCCCTCGGTGCCATTGTTTCTCCGGCGCCTCGGCGGGTCCCAGGCATGTGTGGCGGGAACCCTGGCAGGTCCCCTCCAGCGCGGCTCCGGCGAGGCGGCGTGTGCCGGTCTCCAGGCCCCGGCGGGTCCCTCCAGCGTGGCTCCGGCGAGGCGGCGTGTGCCGGTCTCCAGGCCCCGGCGGGTCCCTCCAGCGTGGCTCCGGCGAGGCGGCGTGTGCCGGTCTCCAGGCCCCGGCGGGTCCCTTCAGCACGGCTCCGGCGAGGCGGCGTGTGCCGGTCTCCAGGCCCCGGCGGGTCCCTCCAGCGTGGCTCCAGCGAGGCGGCGTGTGCCGGTCTCCAGGCCCCGGCGGGTCCCTTCAGCACGGCTCCGGCGAGGCGGCGTGTGCCGGTCTCCAGGCCCCGGCGGGTCCCCTCCAGCGTGGCTCCGGCGAGGCGGCGTGTGCCGGTCTCCAGGCCCCGGCGGGTCCCTCCAGCGTGGCTCCGGCGAGGCGGCGTGTGCCGGTCTCCAGGCCCCGGCGGGTCCCTCCAGCGTGGCTCCGGCGAGGCGGCGTGTGCCGGTCTCCAGGCCCCGGCACGTTATCCTTTTGGCCTTCCCTTTCAGACCCCACGGATGAAACGAAGGAGGCGGCCGCCAGCTCGGCGACAGACCTGCTCAAGCAGGGTGCAGGTGAGTGGCGGGGGGGGCGACGGGGAGCGTTCCTGGTGCGGCCCCCGCCGGGCGCTTGGGCAGTGTTGGGCTGGCGTTCTCCGCCACTGCCTCTTCCGCTCCATCCTCCCTGCAGCCCCGGGGCGCTTGGCTCGCCGGCCGAGGCGAAGGCGGAGCGTGGACACGCCCGAAGCAGGGCGGGGTCGCTCTGCACCCCGGGAAGCCCTGGATTCCAGCGGGACGGCATAGCCCAGCGGGGCCCTGCCACAGCCCCCCTCAGACAGCTCACGGGCTTTTAGCCGGCTAAGAAAAGAAACTCAGAGCTCGGCCTCAGCCTCCCTAGGCGTCCCCCCAGCCCTGCTGTGCCCCACAGCCTGTGGCTACATTCCCCACCAACGCCCCTCCATCCTGACCCCCCTCGCCCAGCCGGGGTGGTGCCGAGAGCCCGTGTGCGAGGTTCCGAACCAAAGCCACGGACACGGCCCTGCCCGCCCCGCGCCGGAGACAAACACCCTGCGCTCCCAGGAGGAGGCCACGGAGCCGCCACGCCTGAGGGGCCAGGAGGCGGCCCCGGGGCGGGCGCCCAGCCCTCACGCCGGCCGCGCTTCCCTTCCAGCCTGCAACGTGCTCTTCATCCACTCGGTGGAGATGGAGTCGCTGACCGGCCCGCAGGCCATCGCCAAGGCCACCAGCCAGACGCTGGCCCTGGAGCCCTCGCCCGTCGCCACCATCGTGCACTTCAAGGTCTCCGCCCAGGGCATCACCCTGACTGACAACCAGCGGAAGTAAGAGCCCCCGCGCCGCACGGGCCCCGGACGGCCCTGCCTCGGGCCGGGGCGGGGGAGCAGACAGGGCATCGGTCTGTTTGAGGCGACGTCTACACAGCTTCCCTCAGCCGCCAGAGCCTATGCAAATGAAGCGCCAATTAGCATATTGCCGCATGTCATTTGCATAATTAATTAGGAGCCGCTTTTGCACAAGAGCCGCTCTTCCTGAAAAAACGAGGAAGAAGGGCTCTCGCGCCAGAGGGCGATTTGGTGCGAAAAGGAGCTGTGTACACGGCTTCTTTTTGCGCAAAAGCCTCTTGCGCAAAAATGGCTCCTAATTAACGATGCAAATGAAGCGTGGCAGTATGCTAATCCGCACTTCGTTTGCGTAGACGTCGCCTGGGAGAGAGCGCGGCGCCGTGGGCCGTTTCCGTGGGAGGCGGGGTCTTGGCGGGGGAGGATTTGGCCCTGCGTGCCATGGGGAGGGGGTGCCTGGCTTGCCAGGGCTCGATACACACCGGCCCCGAGGCTCACGCCTGCTGGAACCGCCGGGACTGGGAGCAGGCTGCTGGGGAGGGGCCAGGCAGAGGCCACGTCGCGCCGACCCACGGCCATGTTGCCCCAGGGCCTTCTGGGTAGCCTGGCCAGGCGGCATGAGGCTGCAGCGTCTCCCCTCGGGGACGTGGCCTCGTGGCAGGGGGCGGGAAACGCCGGGCGGGGCAGGACTCTGGGCGGGACGCGGAGCCCGATCCAACGCGCTCCCCGTGGCCTCTGCTTCTGCTTCAGGCTGTTCTTCCGGAGACACTACCCCCTCAGCACCGTCACCTTCTGCGACCTGGACCCCCAGGAGCGAAAGTAAGTGCCGGCCCCGGCCGGGCGGGAATCGCCCTCCCTGGTGGAAAGGGGGGGCCCGGCTCAGCACCTTCGCTAGCCGCGCTCTGCTTGCTTCCGGGGCGGACAAAGGCCCCATGGCGCTGAAATCCAAAGAGAGGCCCCCCCCCCAGAGAACAGGCGCCCCCCGTCCACACCAGCTCCCGCAATGGGTCCTTCCTGCCCTGTGCCGCCGAGGACGGCCACGGCCCAGGCCCTGCCGACCTCTCCCTGGTGGCGCGGTGGATTCTCCGCTTTCAAGTCAAGCCTGGACGTCTGTCTGAACGGCCGGCCTAGGTCTGGGCTGCAGGCGGGAGCCCTGGAGGAAGGTCCCTTCTGGTTCTAAAACCGAGGACGCCTCCTTCCCCACCGGGAATCTGTGCTGGCCAGTGGGAAACCCCAGAGCCAGGCCTCCGTCCCGTTCCCACCCCGGGCGGGCGACGGACGGCCCAACTGCCAGAACCGGGAAGACGCGCCTAACCCGGGCAGCATGCTCTCGGCCGAGCACGACCCGGCCGTCACTCCCGGGCCAGGGATCCGTTTTCACCGGGGAACAGAGTCAGACGGCGCCCGTTTCGCTCTCTGCGCCGGCTGCTCCAAAGGGCCGGCTCTGCGCAACACCACGCTGCCGAGCGGCTCCCTTGGGTGCAGGCGTGCGGGTGCTGGGAGAAACAGGCTCCTGCCGAGTTCCACGACAACGTCGATGGAGGAGAGCGACTTTAACTGCAGCTAGGGGAGTTAGGCACCTAACTAGGGTCTGGGCTTTCCACCTTATTTTCAGAGGTCCCCTCGCCCCCATGGTCTCCTTCTGAGTTGAGTCAGGCCCGGAGAGGGACTTTGCAGCTAGCGCTAGGCCAGCAAACGAGGGCAGGGTCTAGAGGCTCAGTAATCCCATGGGGCTATTTTTCTCCCTGCAGATGGACGAAATCAGACGGTGGAGGCCCTGCCAAGTAAGTGCCTGCTTGCTGCGGTTCGCAGTCCGGCCGGTGGGGTGCACTCGCCTTTCCAGCTGGCTCTGCAAGCCGCCCGTGGAGCGAGTGCACCCGGGGGGCAAACTGGACCAGCTGAGCCCTAACTGGACCGGCTGAGCCCTAACTGGACCGGCTGAGCCCTAACTGGACCAGCTGAGCCCTAACTGGACCCGCTGAGCCCTAACTGGACCAGCTGAGCCCTAACTGGACCGGCTGAGCCCTAACTGGACCGGCTGAGCCCTAACTGGACCCGCTGAGCCCTAACTGGACCGGCTGAGCCCTAACTGGACCAGCTGAGCCCTAACTGGACCGGCTGAGCCCTAACTGGACCCGCTGAGCCCTAACTGGACCGGCTGAGCCCTAACTGGACCAGCTGAGCCCTAACTGGACCGGCTGAGCCCTAACTGGACCGGCTGAGCCCTAACTGGACCCGCTGAGCCCTAACTGGACCGGCTGAGCCCTAACTGGACCAGCTGAGCCCTAACTGGACCGGCTGAGCCCTAACTGGACCGGCTGAGCCCTAACTGGACCGGCTGAGCCCTACCAGCTTCGAGGCTTCCCCGAGCCTCTTTCGCCAAACAAATGAGGCGTCCCCGCGGGGCGTGTTATGGGCCCACGTCACGGTTTGCTCTCTGCGGCTCGGAGGTGTCCGCCTCCTGCGAAAAGCACCCCCGGGAGAAACAGCTGTCGGGCGGCCCAACTTGTCCCCGATGCGCTGACGCAGCAGCGCCCCCTCTGGAGCGGGCCGGTACTGCAGGCAGGGTCCGTGCCGTTAGTGGCACGCGGGGCGCCCCCGGGTCGGGTGGTGGCAGCGCTGGCAGGTTGTGGCAGCTGCAGGCTGCCCGTCGGGGCCGGGAAACGTTTCCCACGGCAGCGTGCGGCCGAAATAACCCCCCACCGACCCAAAGGCTGCCGGGAGAGCCCATTCCTGTGGACGGGGCCGGCGCGGGGGCCGGCTGCACGTGTCCTTTGGGGGAGATGCACGGGGGGAGGAGAAGGGCTCTGTTTGGTGATTGTAGGAAACGTGCCTTCCCTGAACCCCACCCAGTTTTAGCCAGACTCCCCACCCCCCCACAACAGGCTGTGCAGTGCGGCTCGTGGTCACCGCTGTACGTAGACCCCTCGCCTCCTCCCGGCCCCACGCCAACCGGGGCAGACCCAGCTTGTCTTCTCCCCCTCTCCGCCGATGTGCCCGTTCCAGTGAGCCCAGGCCCCGCTCACTTTGGTCGTTGTGTTAGCGAAGGGCTTTTAATTAGTATCCCCAGCTGTCGGGATTCTTCGCTCTCTAATTAGAAATGGCCCGGCGTGGAGCTGGCTGACGTGCTGTTCCCCTCCTAGCCTGTATTTATAACCTGGCCCTTCCGTGCTAATTAAAAAGGGCGCTTTGTTTGGACGGCGGGGAGGGAGATTTTAATGGGGCCGGACAGTCCCCCTGCCCCTCCCACCCGTCGGTGGCCAACAAACCCGAGGGAACCAGGCCCGGCCTTACTGCCCACCCCTGCCGCCGGGGAACAAGGCGTCCCCTGGGGAATAAATACCCTTGTCCTTTGGCGCATCTGGCCGGGATGAGTTTGCGGTCTGTTTCACAGGGGAAAAAGCCCAGGGGCCGTGCCGAGCCGTGCGTGCTAGGATCCAGTGTGGCACTGCCTTCTCGGCTCCCAGCGCTGCCTCTCCGGCAGGCGGTGGGCACAGGCCAGGTGTTAACGGGATGCTGAGTGCCATGTAGGAATGACGTCCGGGGAGGGGAAGGAACCCTTGGCTGGAAGGGGGGTCGCTAGCGACTCGGCACTCCTGGATATCTGGCCTGGCCTGGTCACCACCTGGCTGCCACGGAGAAGGGCTGGGGAGAGAGGAGTGGGCAGGGGAGGATGGAGAAGGCAGTGGCACTGGCAGGCCGGCGGCCAATGCAGCCCCGCTGGGGGCAGCTCGAGGGCACGGACCTAAAGCCTGAATCCAGGGCTTGTGGGAGATTCAGATCTGGGACCACACTCTCCTCCCTCCCTGTGGTGCTGGGGGCGGGGCCTGGGCAGGAGGGGCGGGGTTGGGGGCGGGGCTTTGCCCAGCCCTACCTTCACCCGCCTCCCATGGCGTGAGCCACTTCCCAGACAATGTGGCCGGCCCCTCTGGAACAGAATTGAGTCTGAATTGTGCCGGGGGGGGAGGGGGGTTGGTGACCTTCTGGACACGGTTTTAGTCCTGGGCCTGTTGGCCCTTCGATCCAATGGGCGTGGAGCCCTCTCTCCCGTAGGTGGCTGGGGGCGTCTCAGCCGGAAAGGGCATGGCGAGGAAACATTGCTACAGAAGCCCCGCCCCCTCGAGTCGATGGGCACGCCTCCCTGGAAGGGGGAGGGGCCTGAGGGCGCATGTACCCATCAGCTCTTTCTTTGTGATCCCCCCAGGCTATTTGGCTTTGTGGCCAGGAAGCAGGGGAGCACGACAGACAACGTTTGCCACCTTTTCGCCGAGCTGGATCCGGACCAGCCGGCCACCGCCATCGTCAATTTCGTGTCCAGGGTCATGCTCGGCTCCGGCCAGAAGAGATGAGCCACCGGACATGGGTGCTGCTGGCCCTTGGATTTTGGAGGAGGACTTGGAGCTGACCCGAGAAGGAGCGCGAGGAAGTGCATTTGTGGGAGAGGGAAGTGAATTCGGGGGGAAAAGGTCTGAATTGTGGAAGAAAAACCCCACCCCACCCCAGCGTAACAAAGCCAACCTCCGGGAGGCGATGGCCGCCCGCGACTCGCGCTAAGGCCAGGCGCCGGAGGAGTGGGCTTTTGCATCAGCATCCCCGCGGGGCGGTTTCCAGTGGCGAATTCACCCCAGGTCCAAGCGGGAACGTTCGTGGCCCTGCTGTTTGAAAACCGACAACTCTGTTTGTAAATGTGGTGTAAATAACCGGTAGGAATGAACCCCTGTGGCGAAAGGCGCCAACGAAAGAGAGGCCTGCAGGACTTCCCGGGGAGTTCCCCGTTGGAACAGCCGACCCTAGGGGCTGTGGTGGAGTCTCTCCATCCTGAGCCATTTTTAAATCAAGAGGAGATGCTTTGCTAAGAGAGGCGCTAGTTCACAGGGGAATCAATCCTGCCCCCAAAAGCGCAGGGCCTGGGCCACTTGAGCTAATGGGGGAAGCGTGCTTAGCAGTACAGGGCCTATGACACATAGGTGAGCCGTGCTGATTCCACCTAGTCCAGGGTGACGGTGAGGCATCGGCAGTTCTTAGACACACACAGTGTTGCATTGAAGCTTGCCCTTCCCTAGCTGCACTCAGGAGCCTGCTTTCCACAGCCGGGTGGTCCGCACCGGGACGTGCCTCTGGGCCGTCCCCAGTGGGGTCTGCAAGACCAGTACTTTGCCCTGGTTGCCACCGGTTCCCTGGAAAACCAGCACATTGGAAGCCGCGGCAGGGCGGGTCGAGCCAGGTCCCTGCTCCTTCGGAAGCCGTCCAAGCGGTTTGCTCGCGGCGGGGACATTGGCTTGCGCAAAAGGGCGAATAAGTACAAAGAAAACTCAGGCGCTTCTGAGGCCCCGTGGAGAAAAGACCCTGTGTCCGTGGCCAGCTTTGGCTCCGCCGGATCCTCTCCGCTGCTCCAAACGCCGAGCGGTGTCACAGCCGCCGTCTCGGGCGCGCTGCCCTTGGCGCTGTGAATGCAGCATCGCTTGGGAACAGCCTCGCGGGGGCAGGCCCCAGACCTTGCACTGAAATGCTAACCCGTCGCAGGACGGACCGGCTGCCGATGCAAATGTGCAGTGGCTAGATTAGGCCCAGTTCTCAGCCGTCCACCATCTGTCCGCTTGGGCCTTTCCGTAGCAGGCAAGATGGTGCGTCAAGAGAAGCGCATCGCCCACAGATCCAGGGTGTAGGCCTAGGAAGGGCCGCCCAGGGTCCTCTCCTCCGACAGCCGCCAATGCCGGGTGCCCTGGGGTGAATGAACAGAACAGGGAATCAGAAAGTGACCCCTCCCCAGTTGCTCACTCCCGGCCCTACAGTCAGAGGCCAGGGACACCATTCCTGCTCCTCTCTCTGACTCCACAATAGCCCCGTCGGGAGATCTGTGGTTAATATCAGGCTCTGTGTGGCTCAGGTGAGCTAGTTGGGAGCTGCCCGAGGACACATCTAGGAGCTTGAAATGTTTCCTCCCTGCTGGGGAATGGTTGTGTAGCTGGCCAGGTAAAATGATGTGGGTTTTCGGCCTTCCTCGGATATTGGCCAGTCCTGGGGGCAGAGGCTTGGATGGGCTGCCACGCTCTTCCTGCGTGGTAAAGCTTACGGGTGTAATTTTTCCTTCTCTAATGCTCAGTTAAAGCTAGACCTGAGAACAGCCCCCCAACCCACTGGAGTTCCAAATCCAGATCTCCATAGATTACCCTAACGCTTGCCTGGCCAACCGATCCTGCTGGGCTTTTGGAAAATGTACAAAAGGATGGGGACTAAATTAGCTCTTGCCACTTGAGAGAGAGATCTTGGAGTCCTTGTGGACAGTTCTCTGGAAACAGCCACTCCGTGGCCAGTGGCAGTCTAAACAGAAAACAGGATGTTAGGAATTATGAAAAAGGGATAGAGAATAAGACTGAGACGATCTTATTGCCTCTGTATAAAACCATGGGCTGCCCACATCTGGAATGCTGCGTACAGATGCGGTAGCCTCATCTCAAAAAAGATCCCTTGGCATTGGAAAAAGTTTAGAAAAGGGCAAGATAAATTATTAGGGGTTTGGAACGGCTGCCATATGAAGAGAGATTAAAGAGACTGGGACTTTTCAGCTTATAAAAGAGGAGTCTAAGGGGGGGTTAGGTTAGAGGTCTATACAATCATGACTAGTGTGGGGAAAGTGAAAAAGGAAAAGTTATTTACTTGTTCCCATAGCACAAGAACTAGGGGTCACCCAATGAAATGAACAGGCAGCAGGTTTAAAACAAACCAAAGGAAGTTTTTCTTCACGCAGCGCATGGTTGACCTGTGGAACTCCTCGCCAGAGGACATTGTGAATGCCAGGGTTCAAAAAAGAGCTAGATAAATTGATGGAGGTTAGGTCCATCAATGGCTGTTAGCCAGGATGGGTGGGGACGGTGTCCCTGGCCTCTGGGAATGGGCGACAGGGGCGGGATTGCTTGATGATTCCCTGTTCTATTCCCTCCCTCTGGGGCACCTGGCATTGATCGCTGTGGGCAGACAGGACCCTGGGCTAGACGGACCTTTGGTCTCACCCATCCCCTAACATCTCCACCCATATCCAAGCAGGTTACTGCATCAAGAACATAAGAATGGCCATACTAGGTCAAGCAGGCGCCAGGAGAGAAAGGCCTTTCCGGGGGCAACATTTCAGTGCACGGTTATGTGACACCGGCTGTCTGTTCCGAAAACCAAAAACCACCCCAGAACTAAAATCCAGCTCAAAGACGGCACCGGCCCGGATTCCCCCAGAGTGCTCTGCGCTCTCATACAGAGGCCGTGTCCTGATATATATAATATATATATGAAATATACTGAAAAATACTGTAAGCTAATCAAATTTTTAAAAAGGGTTAAATTTACACAAAATATTTATTTTTTGCCATATTGCTTGATGTATATCGTATCTCCTCCATTATATACAGCTCCCTCTGCCATATTAGCTCTTGTGCATATAACAGTCGCGTGTAACAGACAACCGCGGTGTATTTCGGTTATCCTAGTAAATCCAAGAGAGGGCAGCGTACGATTGCCCTTCGTGCAACGTGTCTGATCCCCCCCCAGTACCCCCCACCCTCAACCCCACCCCCTTCCCCGGTCGGACGTGGAAATTTGCTAGCGCCCGGAGCAAATGAGCATGTGAGGCGTGTGAGTTGCAGACGGTTGCCGAGTGACACGGGGGTTGGCGGCGGGCGCGGACGTGTGTGTGTGCGTGTGTGTGCGTGGGGACCACAGCGGTATGGACGTGCGAAAGGTTCTTTACCGTGTGAGGATCCGATGTGTGTCAGGGAGGCGTTGGGAGACTGGTACAGGGATGGGGTGGGAACGGTCACTTGTTCCAACCCACCCGATCGTCTAGGACGCTGAGATCTTTTTAGTTGAAGTTGTTTAAAAGAAATTCCCTCCTTCTACAAAATTCAAGCAAGAGGAACCCCTCAGTGTAACCTCCTCACCCTGTCAATAACCAATTAGACAAACACTGTGTTTATAGATATTTAAATATATAAAGGTATATTTTTTTGAAAGTCTCTATTTTCCAGACTTCCTTTTTCTCACAGCTAAAACTAATTTTATTATTTTTGTTTTGATCTGCTGTCCTGCCCCGGGGAATTGGTGCTTGAGTCGGAAATTCAGATTTCTCCCCAAACATCTAACCCCCGTTAAGGCATCCAGCAATCTCGTATAGAAAACAATCACAGCAGATACCTGATAACCACAGAGCACTTGCTTTTCAGCTGTGGCCAGCAGCGGCTCGGTCGCTAACACACTCACTGAAGATAGAACATTTAGACCTTGTCAGACTCTAATGCTAAAATCACCAGTGATGATATTTTTAACACAAAGCTAAGCATCCTGCAAGTGAAATAGGCAGGGGTTTTCCAGCTTAGAAGACCTTTATTTTTTTTTAAAAGTTGCAATTTATGAGTAACCTCTTTTTCTCTTGTCCCTGATTTCCCGAGCCAAACCATCAGTTTGCATAAACGAGAATAGTTTCGCTGGTATCTGTGAAGCTACTGCAGGCAAACCTGGCTTCACTGGCCAATGTTTATGTTTTCCTTTCCTAAAAGGACTAAGAAGATTCTTGGTGGTTTAAAAAGGCAGTCACCATATTTGAGAGCTACGCTGATGCGTCTGTCTCATAGGCTATGTCTAGACTGCAAGCCTCTTTCGAAAGAGAGCGTCTAGACTGCACGGAGAAATTTCGAAAAAGCGGCTTGCTTTTTCGAAAGAAAGCATCCAGTGAGTCTGGATGCTCTCTTTTGAAGAAGCCCTATTTACATTGAAGAACGCCTTCTTTCGAAAGAGGAACTTTCGAAAGAAGGCGTTCTTCCTCGTAAATTGAGGTTTACCGCCATCGAAAGAAAAGCCGCGTTCTTTCGAATTAATTTCGAAAGAACGCGGCTTGAGTCTGGACGCAGGGGAAGTTTTTTCGGAAAAACCCCTGAGTCTGGACACAGCCTTAGGGATCACGCTGCTGTTTTTCAGCAGCGGATGTTATATCTCACGCAACACACCTGCACACCTACGCCGCGCACAGGGAACTGCATATATTCTTGCCAAAGATTTCCTTGGAAATGCACTTTTCCCAGCTGGTTTTGTTTTGCCAGATTTGTTGTATGTCCTCTACTCCCTCCTCCCCCAGAAGCTCTTTGCTGTCGATTTTGTTGTGTGTATTAGTAAATGCTGATTCCCGGAGCGGCCGGCTGATGTTAATTTCATGTAACTCTATAACCCGGTAGAGACGGGGATTCTTAAAATAGTTGACACAAGATATCCTGGTTTCTTTAGCCGCAGACTGAGTGAAAGACAACAACAGGTCAGTCGAGCTGCCTTCCCTTCTCAAGCCCCGTTTTTGTGAAATCACCACGGAGCCAAAGCAACATGTTGTAATTGCTTGTGTCCGTGGCGTGCCAAACAAACTGCTGTTCATGTCCCCTCCGTATCTTACCGCTCGCTACATTCCCTCCTCACAGCCCCCAGAAAGGGAAATTGAAATGAATTTGGGGTTTTGCTCTAAAACCCGGTACATAGAATGGGCGTCTGCCCGTTGACTTCCGAGCTTTGACTTCCAAATACAATGCATTGTCATCCTTCGGTCTGAAAGCAGCTTCGTGGGATTGGAGCCAAACTGCCTAGATCTGTATTTATCAATGGGGTAGCCAACCAATCCCCCCTCCCCAAGCATCTGACAACTTTAGCCCTACGTCCAGGGGGGTGTTATTGGCCTTTGTTACATTGATCAATACACCGGACGCGAGTAACCGGAGATCTAGGCTTGGGATCTCACCTGGCGCTCTGGTGAAGTTGACATCAAAACAGAATCTAGTCGAGCCAGCATCCTTTCCTGGAACCGAACCGGGTCTGAGTAGTTTTAGAAAACACAGAACCGTCTCTCCCATGTAGGAGTCCTCCTCCTGCCTTTGCATGCATGCCTCTTTCCTGGAATTGGCGCTGCCCACAGAAAAGCTCTTCTCCCTGTACTTTAGCGGGGCTGCCCAGAACCCATTGGCACAGCCCTTTCTTATGAGGGGCCCGGGGCCTGTTTTAATGAGGCTTGAGCAAAGTAACAGAACTTTTGGGAGCCAGGTTAGAGATTTTCCCTTCCCTGGGTAATGCCTTTCCACTCGGTTCCTTTCCTGCATCTGAATCTGGCAGTGCAAACAGGAACGACACACATACAGCAAGAGAAATCAATATAACACAAGCCCCACCCCAATCCATATAGAGGGACCATATATGACACCCCCCTGTAGAAATCAGCTGCCCCAAACTACAAGTGAGAACAGCCAATTCAGAAATGTGGATCCTGGGAACTAGAGTGACTTACTTGACTTGCCTTATTTTTCCCATCTACAGTACAGACATAACATCTCCGATACCAGCTCATCTTGCTCTCTCTGAAATCAAAGGCAATTCTCCCCTCTCCCTGGATCTGTTGGTTCAGATCCAAAATCCTTGAGGTTAAGGTTTTGCAAAGCACATTGAGTGCCTTCTTTAAACAGCACGGCAGGTATGCAGAGTTTTTTTCTTTTAACACTCCATCTCATAAAGAATTGAGATACCAAAAAAACTGCCCATCAAACCCACAGGAAAATCATGCAGCAAAGTGGGCTGGTATGATTTTTGTTTTGCAAATTCGTTGGGTTGTTTCTGCAAACGCGAGAAGGAGTCCTATAGCACCTTAGGCTGTGTCTAGACTACATGCCTCTGTCGGCAGAGGCATGTAGATTAGACAGATCGGCAAAGGCAAATGAAGCCGCGATTTAAATGATCGCGGCTTCATTTACATTTACATGGCTGCCGCGCTGAGCCGACAAACAGCTGATCAGCTGTTTGTCGGCTCGCGTGCTAGTCTGGACGTTCCCCCTGTCGACATCAAAGCCCTTTGTCGGCAGCCCCGTTATTCCTCGTGGAATGAGGTTTACCGGGGCTGCCGACAAAGGGCTTTGATGTCGACGGGGAACGTCCAGACTAGCGGCGAGCCGACAAACAGCTGATCAGCTGTTTCTCGGCTCAGCGCGGCAGCCATGTAAATGTAAATGAAGCCGCGATCATTTAAATCGCGGCTTCATTTACCTTTGCTGAACAAACAAATCTACATGCCTCTGCCGACAGAGGCATGTAGTTTAGACGTACCCTTATAGACTAACAGATGTATTGGAGCATAAGCTTTCGTGGGCAAAGACCCCTTCCTCGGATGCATGCATCTGACGAAGTAGATCTTTGCCCACGAAAGCTTCTGCTCCGATACATCTGTTAGTCTATAAGGTGCTACAGGACTCCTTCTCGCTTTTGCAGATCCAGACTAACGCGACTCCCCCTCTGATACTTGGGTTGTTTCTGTGTCTCATTTGCTGTTGCTACCATTGTCGTGGATTTGGGGAACGTTACAATTGTCTTTGCTCATCAGTGTTAGCCGACAGTTTAAAATCGTGTCAGTTGGCATCACATCCTTTAAAAAAAAAATGTCAGCCACACAAAAGAGGAACAATAGCATTTCCCATTACGGTGTATTTATGTGGATGGAAACACGCTTCATCTTGTTCACCTTTGTGCCCATAACTTTGTCACTTGCAGAAAGGCAACCTGTGTTCTTCATTGTCTTTGTGTGACTGTGCACTACAACTGCCTCCTCCTCCCCTCCCCCCCCCCCCCGCCTATGTACAGAAAGTTCTTTGCAGTTCATTGTATGGCTTTATAAGCGATAAGAGATTCGATGATGTATAATAGACTTGCTTGGAATGCCAGCTTGATAGCTGGATCTCTGGAATTGTATCTTGCAATCGAAAGGAGTACAGGAATAAATGCTCTGTTCTTTTTGCACAGGCAAATCTATATGGTGACTGTGTTTGCTCCCTTCCTTGGTGGAAACTTGGTGTCGTGGGCTTGATGATTGCACGTGGGTGGATGTACGGGAAGGTCAGTGATTCATGATCTAGCGTCCCTCTTACACAGGCAAAGTCTTTTAAAGAAAATGGCTACAACTGCAGATGGAAACAAACAGTCAACCATAGCTTGACTTCCAGCATGGTCTCGCTTTGTTTACCAGGGCCATCACCCTGCCTGGAACGCTGCAGCTCACAGCGGCATCTAGTGGCTAAATAATATATTGCAAGTAAACATAATACTAAAACAAAAAAAAGCAGTCATGTGGCACTTTAAAAACTAACAAGAAGGCTTATTAGGTGATGAGCTTCTGTGGGGCAGATCCACTTCCTCAGATCATATTCTGAAAGTGAAATGGCATGACCATTATAGACAAGCCCTTAGATACAACCGCATCTGCTCCAGAGACCAAAACGTCAGGATGTCTTCCAAGCATTCGTAAAATTCAATTACCCACCGGGGGAAGTAAAAAAACAGATTGAAAGGGCCAGATGAATACCCAGAACCAGCTACTTCTAGATAGGCCCAAGAAAATCAACAATAGGACACCACGACTACGTCTACACTGGCACCCTTTTTCAGAAATGCTTATAACGGAAAACTTTTCCGTTATAAGCATTTTCGGAAAAAGCGCGTCTACATTGGCAGGATGCTTTTCCGGAAAAGCACTTTTTCCGGAAAAGCGTCCGTGGCCAATCTAGACGCGCTTTTCCGCAAAAAAGCCCCGATCGTCATTTTTCTGATCGGGGCTTTTTGGCGGAAAAGAAATCTGTGCTGTCTACACTGGCCCGTTTCCGGAACAGTTTTCCGGAAAAGGACTTTTGCCCGAATGGGAGCAGCATAGTTTTTCCGGAAAAACACTGACGATTTTACATGAGATCGTCAGTGCTTTTCCGGAAATTCAAGGGGCCAGTGTAGACAGCTGGCAAGTTATTCCGGAAAAGCGGCTGATTTTCCGGAATACGTGGCCAGTGTAGACAGAGCCCGCTTGTCAGGGATGGTACTTGGTCTTGCTGTGAAGGCAGGGGGCTGGACGCGATGACCTTTCAAGGTCCCTTCCAGTTCTAGAAGATTAGGCAACCTATAGCCCAACTCAAACTCTTCCAGCGCATTAACAATAACTACAACTTATACTGGAACAGGATGCTACACTCCGGGAGGCTCTGGGTGACAGACCGATACTCTCAAAGGGTATGTCTACACTAGAAAGTTAGTTCGAACTAACGGACGTTAGTTCGAACTAACTTTCCTATGCGCTACACTAGCGCTCCGTTAGTTCGAACTTAATTCGAACTAACGGAGCGCTTAGTTCGAACTAGGTAAACCTCATTTTACGAGGACTAACGCCTAGTTCGAACTAGCTAGTTCGAACTAAGGGCTGTGTAGCCCTTTAGTTCGAACTAGTGGGAGGCTAAGGCTTCCCAGGTTTCCCTGGTGGCCACTCTGGCCAACACCAGGGAAACTCTATTGCCCCCCTCCCGGCCCCGGAGCCCTTAAAGGGCCACGGGCTGGCTACTCACTTTGTGCCAGTTGCAAGGCTGCCAGCACCCGTGCCTGCACAGCCTGCACCTGCCACAGGATGAGCCAGCCATCCGAGGGCTCCCAGCCCTCCACTGCTCCCCACGACCAGCCTGGCGGCTCCCGGGAGCCTGCCCGGGGGCGCAAAAGGCGGGCGCCCGCCTGGTCAAGTGCGGAGATCGTGGACCTCATCGAGGTTTGGGGGGAAGCCTCAAATGTCCACGATCTCCGCACTAGCCACCGGAACGCGGCCGTCTATGGACGCATGGCTGCCAGCCTGGCCGCCAGGGGCCACCAGCGCAGCCGGGAGCAGGTGCGCTGCAAGATTAAAGACTTGCGGCAGTCCTACTCCCGGGCCTGCCTGCCAGGGGCTGACCCGGAGGCCTGCCCCCACTTCCATGCCCTGGACCGCATCCTGGGGCCTCATGCCGTCCCTGCCCCCCGGGACGTGATTGACCCCGGGGCAGAGGGACCGCTCCTGGACACCGAGGAGGAGGAAGAGGGCTCTGAGAGCCAGGAGCCTGCTGCCAGCCTTCCCAGGACCCGGGACCCCCGAGGCACCCCACAGAGCCGCTCGCCTGCATCATCAGAGGCCGGGGAGGCGTCCACCTGTGAGTACCCTCGTGTTCCCCTTATGTGTACGGGGGGCTGGGGCAAGAGGGAGCCCCGGGACCGTGCGCCTGGGCCTTGCCCACTACGGAGCAGCAGCTGGGGATCCTGCAGGGGCCCTGGCCTTGCAGAGGGGAGCTGGGTTTCACACACCTGGGCCCCTGGGGTAATTGACCGCTGGTCTTCTTGCACCACAGCTGCAGCACCGGGGACTGCAGGGCGCACCACACCGCCTGCAGCAGCCGCCCGCGCCCGGGCAAGCAGGACAGCCAGGAACCAGGAGGACTACCAGAGGCGGCATCTCCGGTTCCTGGACCGACAGCTCCGTCTCCAGGACCACTGGGTCCAGGAGGACCTCAGGCTGCGCCAGAGGAGTCTGGAGGCCCTGGAGGAGCAGGGCCGTGCCCTGCGAGGCCACCTCCAGAGCCTGCTGGACCGCTTTCCATTTCCTCCTCCCCCTGCTCCCCCTCTTGCTCCCCCTCTTGCTCCCCCTGCTCCCCCTCTTGCTCCCCCTCCTGCTCCCCCTGCTCCCCCTCTTGCTCCCCCTCTTGCTCCCCCTGCTCCCCCTGCTCCTCCTGCTCCTCCTGCTTCCGCTCCTGCTTCCGCTCCTGCTTCCTCCACACCCCCTGTCCTCTCTGCCCCCCCCTCCACAACCATTCCCCACCGACGCCCCCGGACCCGCAGTGTGGCGAGACGGGAGAGGCACCCAGACTCCCACCCCTGAGCTTTCCTTTCCCTTCCTCCCTTCCCTCCCCTCCCCTTCCAGCTCCCTCGTCCCAGGTTTCCCCCTCCCTTCTCCCACCTTCATTCCTCCCTCCCCCACCCCAGTTCTCTGAAATAAACAGACGTTTTTGTTTGAAAAACAGGTGTCTTTATTGTACAGTAGATAGGGAGGGGAAAGGGGAAGGGGGGGGGTAGGGTGGAAGAAGGCCCTGGTGGGGCATGCAGGGAGAGGTCAGTCCTCCTCCTCCTCCACCTGGAAGCTCTCCCGCAGGGCTTCCCGGATCCGGATGGCCCCCCGCTGGGCTTCCCGGACGGCGGCGGTGCGGGGCTGACCGTAGTGTCCAGCCATGCGGTCAGCCTCAGCCATCCAGGCTGGCAAGAAAGCCTCCCCCTTCCGCTCACACAAATTGTGGAGCACACAACATGCCGCCACCACGGGAGGGATGTTGTGCTCGGCCAGGTCCAGACGGGTGAGGAGGCATCGAAAGCGGGCTTTCAGTCGCCCGAAGGCCCCCTCCACCACGATGCGGGCCCTGCTCAGCCTGTTATTGAAGGCCTGGCGGGAGGGATTGAGGTGTCCCGTGTAGGGCTTCATGAGCCAGGGCTGCAGTGGGTAGGCGGCATCCCCCACCAGGCAGACGGGCATGTCCACGTCCCCGACCCTGATGTGGCGGTCGGGGAAGAAGGTCCCGTCCTGCAGCCGCTGGCACACGGAGGAGTTCCGGTACACCCGGGCGTCGTGTGCTTTGCCGGACCAGCCCACATTTATGTCCGTCAACTGTCCCCGGTGGTCACACACGGCCTGCAGGATGACGGAGAAGTACCCCTTGCGGTTCACGTACCGGGACGCCTGGTGTTCCGGGGCACGGATGGGGATGTGCGTCCCGTCGATGGCCCCCCCCGCAGTTGGGGAAGCCGAGGGCGCCGAATCCCCGGATGACGGCATCCGGGTTGGCGAGGCGGACCACCCTGCGGAGCAGCACCCGGTTGATGGCCTTGACCACCTGCGGAGAGAGACACAGCAAAGCGTCAATCAGTGGGGCGCCCGGGTGGCTGGGAGCGTGCGTGCCCTGGCAGTGCCCCGCGCCCCACTCCCGGAAGCAACCCCCCTGGCGGCGTGTAGTACGGCCGGGACAGCCCGACCCCTCCGGTGCGGGGCGCTTTCGCCTCCTCCCGCCCCCCCCTTTGTCCCTGGGGCGGCCCATCCCCTCCTCGCAGCCCCCCTCCCCCCCGGCTCGGTGGCCGACGAGCGCCGTACCTGCATGAGCACTGCTCCGACAGTGGATCTCCCCACGCCGAACTGGTTCCCGACGGATCGGTAGCTGTCCGGCGTGGAGAGCTTCCAGAGGGCGATGGCCACCCGCTTCTGGAGGGGGATGGCGGGCCTCATGCGAGTGTCCCTTCTTTGCAGGGCAGGGGCGAGCCACTCGCAGAGCTCCAGGAAGGTGTCCCTCCTCATCCTAAAGTTCTGGGTCCACTGTCGGTCGTCCCAGTGCTCCAGGACGATGCGGTCCCACCAGTCGCTGCTGGTGTCCAGACGCCAGATGCGGCGGGGCACGCCGGTGCCGGGGCGCCGCCGCGGCTCCTCCACGGCCCCCAGGGCGGCCAGGCGGAGAGGCAGGGGGCTGACGTTCCCCAGGTGGTGCCAGGCAGCCTCGAGCCATTGCTGGCAGGCTTGCAGCAGCAAGTCCAGAACGTGCACCAGAAGGTGCAGGGCGAGCCGTGGCTCCATGTTGCCACCTGCGGCGGTCCCCCCCGAAGGGAAGCACCGACACAGACGGGCACAGAGACCGACGCTTTGCTGTCCCTCGGCGAGGTTGGCAAGCAAGCAGGAAAAGCTGAGAACCGGCTGTCCAGGGGGGGTCCCTTTAAGCACGAGCCTCAGATAGCCTCAGACAGCAGCCACACAAAGCAACTGCTGACCTGATGCCCTGCCAGAACCGGTTTCAGCTGCCCTTAAATGCCCCCCTGCGTCCAATCAGTGTGGACGCGCTAGTTCGAACTAGCAAAACGCTAGTTCGAACTAGTTTTTAGTTCTAGATGCGCTAGTTCGAACTAGCTTAGTTCGAATTAACTAATTCGAACTAAGTTAGTTCGAACTAGCGCTGTAGTGTAGACGTACCCCTATAGACACCACCTAACCTTTAAAATGCTACACGACTGCTTTTTTTGTTTTACCAAGATCACACTAACACGGCTACTTCCCTGTTCCTTTTCATACTGCTACTAGAAGAACTTAAAACACAAGGAATCGTCGTGCCACACCTTAAAGACTAACACGACATGGAGATGGGATCATGAGCTTTCGTGGACACGTGCGGTGACCCCCATCTCTGGGGGCCCCCCTTCTGCCACAGGCTGCCTGCTGCGCCTGGTGCTAGTCGTTCAGTTTGTCTCAGGGCCTGGAACGGACACGTGAAGGGAAAGGACTAGCCGCTTTCGATAACGATAACCCGCCTGGCACAAGGTCTGTCGCGGCCCCGTGGGCCCCTGCCTAAGAGCAGCTAGATCTCAAGGCAAACGGTGCAGGGTGGGGCAGTGCTCCAAAGTCCCGCTTGAGAACACGGAGAAGAGCTTCCTGGGATGCTACACGGCAGGCCGGCCCCCCTGCGGACAGGGGCTGCTGCCACGGAGCAGCCTCTGTCCATGGTGGGCTGAGGTTTGCCACGGAGAGAGGCTGTCCGTGGGACGCTCACCCCCCCCCGTGCGAAGGAGCAGCCTCTGTCCGTGGGAAGCTCACCCCCCCCCCCGTGCGAAAGAGCAGCCTCTGTCTGTGGGAAGCTCACCCCCCCCCGTGCGACGGAGCAGCCTCTGTCCGTGGGAAGCTCACCCCCCCCATGCGACGGAGCAGCCTCTGTCCGTGGGAAGCTCACCCCCCCCGTGCGAAAGAGCAGCCTCTGTCTGTGGGAAGCTCACCCCCCCCCCCCGTGCGACGGAGCAGCCTCTGTCCGTGGGAAGCTCACCCCCCCCATGCGACGGAGCAGCCTCTGTCCGTGGGAAGCTCACCCCCCCCCGTGCGAAGGAGCAGCCTCTGTCCGTGGGAAGCTCACCCGCCCCGTGCGACGGAGCAGCCTCTGTCCGTGGGAAGCTCACCCCCCCCATGCGACGGAGCAGCCTCTGTCCGTGGGAAGCTCACCCCCCCCATGCGACGGAGCAGCCTCTGTCCGTGGGAAGCTCACCCCCCCCCGTGCGAAGGAGCAGCCTCTGTCCGTGGGAAGCTCACCCCCCCCGTGCGACGGAGCAGCCTCTGTCCGTGGGAAGCTCACCCCCCCCCGTGCGAAGGAGCAGCCTCTGTCCGTGGGAAGCTCACCCCCCCATGCGACGGAGCAGCCTCTGTCCGTGGGAAGCTCATCCCCCCCGTGCGAAGGAGCAGCCTCTGTCCGTGGGAAGCTCACCCCCCCCATGCGACGGAGCAGCCTCTGTCTGTGGGAAGCTCATCCCCCCCGTGCGAAGGAGCAGCCTCTGTCCGTGGGAAGCTCATCCCCCCCGTGCGAAGGAGCAGCCTCTGTCCGTGGGAAGCTCATCCCCCCCGTGCGAAGTAGCAGCCTCTGTCCGTGGGAAGCTCACCCCCCCCCCCCATGCGACGGAGCAGTCTCTGTCCGTGGGAAGCTCACCCCCCCCCCCCATGCGACGGAGCAGCCTCTGTCCGTGGGAAGCTCACCCACCCCCGTGCGAAGGAGCTGCTTCACAGAAGCCTCCCCTGCCCCCCCTCCCCACTGCTGCCATTGACAGAGGCAGTGGGGGGTGGGGGGGACAGGCTGCACCGGCTCCTGCCTGCCCCTCCTCTGCCTCTGTAGGAGGCAGCAAGGGGGCAGGTGGCTCCGTGGAGCCGGCCCGCGGGGAGAGACGTCGGAAAAGCCAGCTCCCCACACATAACGGCTCCTGCCTGTCTCCCTCACTCTCCGTGCCGCTGTCTCTCTATGAGGCAGCAGCGTGGAGGTGGGAGAGGGGTACCGGCTCCCACTCCCCCCCATCTTGCTGCCTGTGATACAGAGGCAGCGAAGGGGGGGGGGAGTGTGTGTAGGTGACAAGATTCCCCGATAAACCCAGGCCTATTGGTTAATTCTGTAGGTGTCGATATGTCGACATCTCTAATGGACAGGTCCCTCGCTCATGGGCCATACTCCATTTTGGGGAGCACTTTCACTCAGCGAGAACAAAGGATTGTCCCCAACAGGGGCAAGATCCTAAGAGGGGTCCCAGGGACTCCGCCATTGCTCGTCACTCCTGCTCTCCGCTTCAGAAGCAGCCTTGCTATGGACAAAGAAAATAAAAAAGACCCGGAAAGTTCGGTAGCCCCATCCGCACATAGGCCGTGCTCCAGAGACGGCTGAGCTGGCCGGTCGGAACATCTCTGCTGAGCGCCTGCAAGAACGGGGGCACCGATGCCTGGAAGGTGCGTTCGTCCACAGGCGTCCTCTCAACCGTTTCTTAATAAACCCTAGGCTGTGTCTACACTGGCCAGTTTTTCCAGAAAATCAGCCACTTTTCCGGAAAAACTTGCCAGCTGTCTACACTGGCCGCTTGAATTTCCGCAAAAGCTCTGACTTCCTACTGTCTGAAATCAGTGCTTCTTGCGGAAATACGATGCTGCTCCCGGGAGGGCAAAAGTCCCTTTGGCGCAAAACTTTTGTGCCAAAGGGCCAGCGTAGACAGCTCAGATTTGTTTTGCGCAAAAAAGCCCCGATGGCGAAAATGGCGATCGGGGCTTTTTTGCGGAAAAGCGCGTCTAGATTGGCCACAGACGTTTTTCCACAAAAAGTACTTTTGCGGAAAAACATCCGTGCCACTCTAGACGCTCTTTTCTGAAAATGCTTTTAACGGAAAACTTTTCCATTAAAAGCAGTTCCGGAAAATCATGCCAGTCTAGACGTAGCCTTAGAGTGCCGATGCTAACGGCCGGGCCGGGCGTGCTCGTTGGGGTAAGATATGGGGTAGAAATTGCCCTGGGATGTTGGCTGGTCCTTCAGGACTGGGAGAAGCTGAACGGAGTTGGTGAGATGGGTTATAACCTCTCCCCTGTGTAAGACGGGGCTGGGGGGGCACAGGGAGCTCTGGGGTGTCCGAGGGGAGGTGGGGGATGGGTTATAACCTCTCCCCTGTGCGAGGAGGGGATGGGGGTGCACAGGGAACACTGGGGTCTCTGAGGGGAGGTGGGGGATGGGTTATAACCTCTCCCCTGTGTGAGGAGGGGCTGGGGGGGCCACAGGGAGCACTGGGGTGTCTGAGGGGAGGTGGGGGATGGGTTATAACCTCTCCCCTGTGCAAGGAGGGGATGGGGGGGCACAGGGAGCACTGGGGTGTCCGAGGGGAGGTGGGGGATGGGTTTTAACCTCTCCCCTGTGCAAGGAGGGGATGGGGGGGCACAGGGAGCACTGGGGTGTCCGAGGGGAGGTGGGGGATGGGTTTTAACCTCTCCCCTGTGCAAGGAGGGGATGGGGGGGGGGCACAGGGACCACTGGGGTGTCCGAGGGGAGGTGGGGGATGGGTTATAACCTCTCCCCTGTGTGAGAGGGGACTGGGGGGGCACAGGGAGCACTGGGGTGCCTGAGGGGAGGTGGGGGATGGGTTATAACCTCTCCCCTGTGCGAGGAGGGGATGGGGGGGCACAGGGAGCACTGGGGTGTCCAAGGGGAGGTGGGGGATGGGTTTTAACCTCTCCCCTGTGCGAGGAGGGGATGGGGGGGCACAGGGAGCACTGGGGTGTCCAAGGGGAGGAGGGGGATGGGTTATAACCTCTCCCCTGTGCGAGGAGGGGATGGGGGGCACAGGGAGCACTGGGGTGTCCAAGGGGAGGAGGGGGATGGGTTATAACCTCTCCCCTGTGCGAGGAGGGTATGGGGGGGCACAGGGAGCACTGGGGTGCCTGAGGAGTTTCGCTTCTGTAACTTCTTGCCAGCGTGCTGAGCAGACGTGCTCGGTGGGACTGGTTCGGAGCCTTATAGAGGGGGACCCCCCTTGGGCTGTAAGTAGCCCCGGTTCTGAGGAGTTGGCCCTGTTGCATTGCTCCCCGGTTCCGGGGACAGCGCAGCCGGAGCATTGGGTCGCCCGTAGCTAGCGCCGTCCTGCGCGGATCCCTTCCCTGCGTGGCGAATGCCATTCCGCACGGCTCCACTCCCCACGGCGACAGAGCTGCGGTCCGCCGGGCAGCCGGCTGCCTCCTCCCCGGGCCGTCTGGCCCTGCTTCCGCCCGCGTGCTGCAGGGCTGAGGGAGATGGTGGATCGAGGCTAATTATAATATAAATGTCAGCCAACACACCGTCTGCTCCCCTGGCGCCGGCGCTCCTGCGCCCAGGCACTTAGCGTCCCCGGGAGCGCTAAAAATACCTCCGGCCGGCACGACACTATCACGGGAGAGAAGAGGATACGCAGGGTCTGCTGGTGGGTAAATACACACAGTTCCCCGGCGTCGCCACGTGCTGGGGCGGGCCCTGGGGTGAGTCAAGGTTTGCTCACCCCACCAGAAGGCCGGCTGGCGATGGTGCAGCTTGCAGGAAGGCTGCATGAGGCAGGGTCTCAGGAGGCGGGCAGGAGTGACAGAGGTCGGGATGGGGTGGGGGGAGGTGTTTTGGGGACCCCCTCCATGCCACAGAAGGGATGGAAACATGGCAGGTGAGAGCCAAATGACTTACATACGAAAATAAGCACACACGAATGGCCATAGTGGGTCAGAGCAAAGGTCCATCTAGCCCAGGGTCCTGTCTTCCAATGGTGGCCAATGCCAGATGCCACAGAGGGAGGGAACACAACAGGGAACCATCCCCTGTCATCCAGTCTCACCTTCTGACAAACACCATCCCTACCCATCGTGGCTAATAGCCACTGATGGACCTATCCTCCAGGAATTTATCTCGCGCTTTTTTGAACTCTGTTAAAGTCCTGGTCTTCACAACATCCTCCAGCAAGGAGTTCCACAGGTTGAGTGTCCACTGAGTGCAGAAAAACGTCCTTTTGTTTGTTTTAAACCTGCTAATTTAGGATAGAATTAGGCACTGGGTAGTGGCGCTATTTGGTCTCAGCGAGGCCCTGCCACGGCAAGGCAGTGTCCTGAGGGAAGGCGTGGGCGCACCAAGACTAAGCAAGGTTGGGCAATGCCTTTTCCCACTTGCGCCCCAACGGCCAGGCCTTTCTGATGGGCCTGAACGCAGCCGCCACATCCAGACCGTCTCTGGCAGGCCAGGGCCGTAGGACTAGCCAAGGCAGGGGAGGCCGCGCAGTGTCCTCAGCAATGAAACAGCCCCTGAGCCAGAAGCAGCCGGCACGGCACGGCCACAGGCGTGTAATGGCAGCATCTAAGGGCCCCGCATCGCGCTGGGCGGCTGCTGCTTAGCAAGTCTGAGGGACCCGGCTGCTCCCAGGAACACGGAGCCACTTGAGACACTGCTGGGGCAGGGCCTGCTCAGAGCTGCCAAACCCATCCACTGCACCCCCCCGCCCCCCCCGCCCCACACACACGGCTCCTAAGCACAGGGACGGCCCCAGTCGTGATGTGAGCTGCCCCTGTCCTGAGCACCAGCACGTAGCTCCCATTGGCTGGGAACAGCAGCCAATGGGAGCTGTGGGGTGGCACCTCTGGGCATGGTCAGAGCTCCTGGCTAGGAGGCAGAGAGACATGCACGCCACTTCCGGCAGCCACACGGAGCAAAGGCAGACACGGAGCCCTGAGCCCTCCTGCACCCCAACCCCCGCCCAGCCCTGAGCCCTCCTGCACCCCAACCCCCGCCCAGCCCTGAGCCCTCAGCACCCCAACCCCCGCCCAGCCCTGAGCCCTCAGCACCACAACCCCCACCCATCCCTGAGCCCTCAGCACCCCAACCCCCGCCCATCCCTGAGCCCTCAGCACCCCAACCCCTGCCCAGCCCTGAGCCCTCCTGCACCCCAACCCCCCGCCCAGCCCTGAGCCCCTCCTGCACCCCAACCCCCGCCCAGCCCTGAGCCCTCAGCACCCCAACCCCCGCCCAGCCCTGAGCCCTCCTGCACCCCAACCCCCCGCCCAGCCCTGAGCCCCTCCTGCACCCCAACCCCCGCCCAGCCCTGAGCCCTCCTGCACCCCAACCCCCCGCCCAGCCCTGAGCCCTCCTGCACCCCAACCCCCGCCCAGCCCTGAGCCCTCAGCACCCCAACCCCCGCCCAGCCCTGAGCCCTCCTCCACCCCAACACCTGCCCATCCTTAAGCCCCCTTCTGCACCCAACCCCCCTGGACCCTCTTCTGCACACCAACCCCTCCCCCAGCCCTAAGCCCCCATCTGAACCAGACCCCCCAGCCTTGAGCCCCCCCCGCACCGAAGTTCCTCACCCCTGGAGCCAGCCCCCCTGGCTGAAGGGCTCACCCCATCTCAGCCCCACACTCCTTGCCACAGGCTGGTGAAAGTGAGTGCTGGCGGGAGCTTTTTGCACAACTGTTCTTGCGCAAGAGGCCAGTGTAGACAGGCAACACGAATTTCTTGCACAAGAAAGCCTGATGGTTAAAATGGCCATTGGAGCTTTCTTGCGCAAGAGAGCATCTACACTGGCAGGGATGCTCTTGTGCAAAAGCTCATGCCAGTGTAGACACTCTCTTCTGGAAGAGTTCTTGTGCAAGAAGCTGCCAGTGTAGACGTAGCCAAGCTGTTTCTCATGCTCTGCGTCGGCTCCTTCTTTATCGAAGGGCTGACCTACCCGACTTTGTCCAGAACAGAAGGGGTTGAGATAGGCCGAGGCCTGACTGCCAGGAAATGCCCGGCGTGGGGCAGGGAGCCACCGGCGTGTTCAGCGATTCCAAGGCTGGAAGGAACCAGGGTGATCCTATACTCTGATGTCCTGCAACACAGCGTCCGGAGAACTGTCCCTCTGGGGAAAGCAGCCGGTCTTGATTTCGAAACGGTCCGTGATGGTGAATCCACGGTGCCTCGGAGAAATTGTGCTGGGGTTAATGACACCCAGTTTCTAGTCTGGACTGGTTTAGCTTCGCCTTCCAGCCGCGGGGTCGTGTTAGGTCTGTCTCTGCTGCCCAGAAGAGCCCTTTGTTTAACAGCTGTTCTCCACGGAGGCCCTTGTAGTGCACGATGGCTGCCTATTGCGTTCACTCCCTCTGGGGCACTTGGTTTTGGCCGCTGTCGGCAGACAAGACACTGGGCTGGAGGAACCTTTGCTCTGACCCAGGCTGGCCACTCTTAGAATCACAGAATCCTGGGGCCAGCAAAGACCTCAAGAGTCATCGAATCCAGTGCCCTGCCCAAAGCAGGACCAGCCCCAACAAAATCATGAGTGCTGGGGAGAGGGCGGATAAAGAAAAGTTATTTATTAGTTCCCTAAATAGAAGAACTAGAGGACACCAAATGAAATTAATGGGGAGCAGGTTTAAAACTAATAAAAGAAAGTTCTTCTTCACACAGCATGTAGTCAACCTGTGGAACTCCTTGCCAGAGGAGGCTGTGAAGGCTAGGACTATAATAGAGTTTAAAGAGAAGCTAGATAATTTCATGGAGGTTAGGTCCATAAAAGGCTATTAGCCAGGGGATAAAATGGTGTCCTTAGCCTCTGTTTGTCAGAGGCTGGAGAGGGATGGCAGGAGACAAATCGCTTGATCATTGTCTTCAGTCCTCCCCCTCTGGGGCACCTGGTGCTGGCCACTGTCGGCAGACAGGATACTGGGCTAAAAGGACCTTTGGTCTGACCCAGTACGGCCGTTCTTATATTCTTATGTCATCCCAGCTAGGGCTTTGTCAAGCCAGGACTTAAACACCCCTAGGGATGGAGATTCCACCCCCTCCCTAGGGAACCTATCCCAGCGCTTCCCCACCCGCCTAGGGAAACTGTTTTTCCTAATCTCCAACCTAGACCTCCCCCACTGCAACTTGAGACCATTGCTCCTTGTTCTGCCATCTGCCACCACTGAGACCAGACTCTCTCCACCCATTGGAAAAGGTTCAGAGAAGAGCAACAAAAATGAGGAGAGGTTTGGAACGGGTCCCATGTGACGAGAGATTAAAAAGACTGGGATTTTTCAGCATAGAAAAGAGGAGATTAAGGGGGGATAGGATAGAAGTCTATAAAATCATGAGTGGTATTGAAAAAATGAATAAGGAAGAGTTATTTACTTATCCCCAGAATATAAGAATTGGGGGTCACCAAATGAAATGAAGAGGCAGCAGGTTCAAAACAAAGAAAGGGACGTTTTTCTTCACTCAGCACACAGTCAATCTGTGGAACTCCTCGCCAGAGGATGTGGTGAAGGCTAGAACTTTAACAGAGTTCAAAAAAGAGCTAGATAGATGCATGGAGGTTAGGTCCATCAGTGGCTATTAGCCAGGATGGGTCGGAATGGAATCCCTAGCCTCTGTTTCTCTGGAGGTTGGTGATAGGAGAGGGATCATGTGAGGATTAGCTGTTGTGATCCCTCCCTTTGGGGCACCTGGCTGCTTGGGTTTTATCCCTAGGGTCCCTCTCTCTGCCCGGCAAATGCAACTTGGCTCTGAAGCTGGGCTGGGGAACCTTTTTTGGGTCAGAGGGAGTCAGTTGGGAGCCTATACACAAGCGAGAAGACGAACCCCCCCAAACCCTTCCGGATGTGGCCCTGGATTGAGGCCCTGAGCCGGGATGGTGGCAGTAGATTGAGATGAGCCAGGGGCTGCATCCGGCCCCCGGGCCTGAGGTGCCTCACCCCTGCTCCAAAGGAAGATGGACCGGTGCAGACACCCCAGGACCGCCAGGCAGAGCTCATCCCACGTGCTACCGGGCCTCAGTGGCTCTTTGAGGTTGCACTGGGACGAGGGAGGAACTTGCCACCTCCTCAGCTGCCCCGCAGCCTGCCCGGCCCATGAAACGCTCTGGTTCTTCGGGAAGAGACGCGCTTTTCCCACGGGGTGGCTTGCCGTCTCCGGAAGGGACGCGCCATGCCCGGCATGCTTGGGGGAGAGGGCTCTGGCCAGCCTCAGGCTCCCCTGGCTGTGCGGTGTGGGGCTCTGGCCATTGGGGAGGGGCCTAGGGCCACGGTGGAGGCTAAGAGGGAAGGTGTGGGGCCGGGAGGGCGTCTCCACCCGCTGCCCGTGTCTCTCAGGCGTCTGCTGGACACGCTGAAGGGAGCTCAAGGCCTGAAGGTGCTAAGGTGCGACCTAAGGAGGCGGTGAAGCCGAGCAGCTAACCCTAGCGGCAGAGCGAGGCCCCACGGAGGGCCTGGCATGCTGGAAGGGTCCTCCTGGGGCTGCCCCAAGCGTGGGGCCGGTGGAGCTGTGACGCGGGGGCAGGAAACCGGCTGAAGTTTGGGGTCTGGGGCTGGTTTTGTACCTGGAATCACCACCCGCCTCAGGGTTGGCGTTTCCCATCTCTGTGTCCGTCTTTGCCCCCCGAGCTCCTCTGGGCAGGGGCGGCCTGTGTCTCACACCCCTCGCTGGCGCCTCACCCGGACCCACACCACCGCCACACGTGACCAGAGGAACAGAGCGTGCGTGCCGGCCGGCTCCTGTGGACGCCTCCGGGGCGGCTAAAATGAACGGGGCTGTGTGACGGACCGGGCCGTGTCTGGGCACAGCTGAGGGCGTCCGCTCAGGGCGAATTGCTCAACTTCGGGGCTCCTTACAGCCCCCAGACTGGTGACCTCTCCAAACAGGCCACAAACCAGTCCCACAGAGCGCTTCAGCTGCCTGCCTGAAGCCTCACGAGCAAAACCCCTCCGACACCCCAGCAATATCCGTGCCCCAGACGGCCCCGGGCCTCATACACAGGTGGGGGGTCTTAGCACCCAATCCCACCTACCCTGAACAAGTTCTGTCCGGTTCCAAGAAACCAGCCACAGATCCCTGGTCAATTTACCCTCTGGACCTTACCCACAAATCCCACTGGGCCAATCCTTTAGCATCTACCATCTTAAGGTTTATTACCACAAGAAAGAAAAGCATGAGAGTAAGGTTGCTAAAGTATCCTACATTACATGCACCGAATCTCCCAGTTCTCGATGCAGGCTCTAGCAGAGATGTTACAGCTGCTGGCCTATAAGTCCTTGTTGAGCATCCTAGATCAGGATGGGTCCACAGTTCTTTCTGGCTCTTCGATCCCTGCACTGCTGCCTCTGGGATGAAGTGCTGAGCTGAGTACCAAGATGGAGTCAGCCACATGGCCTATTTATCCCTCCTTCCTGGTCTCTTCTTGGCTGCAGCAGGTCACCTGGCCAGCGGCCTATCCCTGTATCCCCTGCTGGTAGCCCTTAGGTGTCGGTCACCATTCCCGAGGTGTGTCCTTGGCCCCTTTAGTGCTATTGTCCCACAGGGCCTCGTTAATTAGCATGTCCATAGGCTGGGCTCTGCCCAATGCTCAGCCACATTCAGAGAGACTTCCAGTCTCCACACAGATTACAGATTCCTAACTCCACACACAGACATTGTACAGATCTATGAAGAGCAGATACAGAATCAGAAGAAAGTCAGCTTTTGTTTGACCCCTCACATGGCCCCCCCTTTGTGCCACTTCTGGGGCCAACACCCCCCCATGGGTGCAGCAGTGACCTGGCTGCTCCCCTCAAAATCCAGTAACGTGACAGGCTGCGCCGGCTGGTGCAGAAGCAGGAAGGCAGCTCGGGGCTCAGACGTGAAATAAAACGGGCCCCGTCGGCTGATCCCTGCGGGATCCAGCTGGAACGGCTACGCGCAAGGGAACCCGGCATGAAATCCGCGGCGTTCCCTGGTTCCACCCCTGCGGTGCTCCACAGACAGGATTCAAGCTGTACTTGACCTGCCGTGCTGGGGGTGTGGGAGGGGGGCATGCAGCTAGCAATGCTAATGCCCCATCCCCCAGGTCTGGGGGTGGATTTCTGCCCCGGGGTGGGCCTAGCACGTTCCTCCGGTCGCCGGACGTCTTAGATTCCTTCATGCCGCTTGTCAGCACCTGCTTCTGGCTCATTGAAGACACTGCTTGGACTGGAAAGTCCCCTCTGGGAAGGGGGTGCTGTCGGTGGGGGGGATCTGAAGGCCTGGACCTGGGGGGGAGGACTCCGGGGAGGCTGGAAAGAGCAGAAAGACCAGCTGGACAGGCCTGTGCAGTAGCCCAGGCCAAGACGTCGGCCTGAAGGTGCAGAAAGCGGCACCTGTCCCAGCAAGGCGCTCTGCCAGCGCTCTGCTCGCCAGGATCTCTCTGCCATCCTTCGCCGTGGGTCCTGCCGGCCACCTCCCTCCCGGGGACTGGACTACACGCCTGTATAGCTCATCGTCTGCTAGCCGCCCTTCGGAGACACGCCGGCCTGTCTCAGACCGGCCGCGGCTCTCCCCGCCTCTCGTCTCGGGGACGCCGACCCCGACAGCCAACGCCCTGCGTTTCCAAGCATCTCCGTGGCCCCGGCGACCCGCCGCGTCAGCCGGCTCCCACCACGGGAAGCCGGGCAACGCCTGGCCCCTCCATTTGACAGCTGAAGCCCGATGCAGCTTACAGGGACTTGCCTAACGTCACCCCGTCTTCAGCGGTTCCTCTCTTTCCTCTCTATCTGCTCCCCGCTCATCTTCAAGTGCTGGCCTGTGTTATATAGGAACAAGCTCTTTTAATGTCGCCACCTGGCTGCCTTGCCGATGTTGGACAGTGCCGGCGTGCGGCCCCAGGGTGCTTGGTACTGTATGTGGGACCGTCCCTGCCCCAAGGAGCTTCCAGGCGTAACAGACGAGGCAAAGGCCAGGAGGGGAAACTGAGGCATAGCTGTGGAAAAGGCTCCCCCTGGTCACTCAGCAGCTCAGTGGCGGAGCAGGGGAAAGCACCCAGCTGTCTCCCAGTCCACAGGAGTCGGCAGTAGGCCCCTCTGTCTCTCTTACCTGCCCTACCGATGTCGTCCATCCAGACCCTGCATAATCTCTGCAGTTTGTGGGCCTTGTCTTGCCTTGTCACTGCCATCTCTTGGCGGGCCTGGAGTGGGAAGGGTGACCCAGGAGCGATCCCCTCCACCTCTGGGGTGGGATCCATGTCCCGGCTTCTTGGCACTATCCCTGGGTGTGTCTACGGGGCAATTAGCACGTACGGCCAACCCACGGCAGCTTCTGCCCCGCCTCGCCGGGTCCCCGAACCCGGGCACCAGCCTGAGCTCAAACATTGACACCCCGGTTAAGCGGCTCCGCCCCCTCAGCCCAAGTCAGCGGACACGGGCCAGTGGCAGGTTGTTATGCACCCCACGCCTGGCCACCTGGGAAGGGGTTGGGTGGTTCTGGGGTTTGGCCACTAGGGGTCAGTCACGCCCTACAGATGGGGAGGAAGGGTTCCCTAGGCCAGGCCTGCCTGGACATAGCTTGGCCCAGGGACCTGTGTGTGTGTGTGTGTGTGTGTGTGTGTGTGTGTGTGTGTGTGTGTGACAGAGACCTCCTCTAAGTCCAACAATTCCACTGGCCTCAGGCCAGCTTTCCAGCCGGGGCGCTGTTCCCCATTACAGATCAGCTCGCTGAGCACGGCAGAAGGATGCCAGGGCCTGGAAGGGCAGGAGCAGTCGAAATAGCCGGGGTACCAGCTACTCCTGCAAGAAAACGCAGCCGGGCGAGTGTCCCTTCCGCAGCGGAGCCAGGGGGCAAGCGGGAGACAGAGCCGACACAGAGGTGGCACCGGGTGAACAATCCCGTTCCTCTTGTTTGCGGGACGTCTGCAGGGGCCGTCCTTAGGGGCCCTTCGCCGTCCGATGAGACGGGTGCCCCGGCAGAGACGACGGGACGGTGGTTTTTTACAGGTGCGATTTGATGATCTTCAGCAACTCACGCTCCCGAAACATCGGAAAGCCAATTTTAAACTCCGGTCCTGGCGATTCACACCGTCAGTTCGGAAAGGGACAGGATCCGCCTGGGGTTCACTGGAACGGCTCTTTCGCAGGGTCAGGGTTTTGCTCATAGCTCTGGCAGGCTGTGTCATGGTTAAGTTAGCCAGGTCCAGCCTGGAGGACACGGAGCTGCAGAACCAGGGTAGGAAGGAAGTGGGACGGTGGGCATTAAGACCCAGCGGTGCGCAAATTTTTGGGTGCCCTAAGTAGCGGCGGATTCGGCATCTGGGTAAGGACAGTTCTGGGCGGCTGGCTCGGCCCGAGCAGAGGGGCAGGGGTCCCACGGACCTGGATGATCCATCTTACCTGGAAGGTTGAAATCCTCCGTCTTGCAGGAGCTGGCAGGCTGTGCGGTTAATGGAGAGCCGCCTGGACCTACACTGCCAAGTTCGGGCGCCAGTACCCACTTTCCCCATCGCTGCCCACCCTCTCCGGCTTTTCGGCACTTGTGTGACCTGGGGCAGAGGAAGCTTAGTGGGACTCGAGCCAGCTGAGCCGGGTTAGGGAACCTGGGTTTGAGTGTCCACACTGAGAATGCAGGAATGCGGCGCTGAACTACTGCCGGTCCCAAAGAGGAGGAGCAGCTCCGTTTTCACTGGAGCAGGCTGCAGATGGAAACTCTCCCCTGGAAACGGGGGGCCGCTTCAGACTTGCATCGAGCACGGCTGCATCTACCCTGCAAAGCAACAGGGCTCAGACCTGGGTCCTGGCTTCACTCGATCTCAGCCCCCCAGCTCTGCAGAGTCTGGGGACCCTGGGGGCAGTTGCAGACGCAAGGGAGGTTAGGGCTTGATTCCGGACTCTCACATGGGCTTACATGGCGGTGCAGACAGGACTCTGGAGGTCCCAGCAACCTGCAGGGCCGTATTGCACAGACCATGCCCGTCCGGAAGAGCTTAGGCATCTTCCCTAGGGGGTGCCACATGCTATGAACAGGCAGCAGGATCAAAACAAACCAAAGGCAGTTTTTCTTCACTCAGCGCACAGTCAACCTGCGGAACTCCTTGCTGGAGGATGTTGTGAAGACCAGGACTTTAACAGGGTTCAAAAAAGAGCTAGATAGACACATGGAGGTTAGGCCCATCAGTGGCTATTAGCCAGGGTGGGTAGGAAGGATGTCCTAGCCTCTGCCTGTCAGGGGCTGGGAATGGGTGACAGGAGAAGGAATCACGTGATGATTCCCTGTTCTGTTCCCTCCCTCTGGGGCACTTGGTGTTGGCCACTATTGGCAGACAGGACACTGGGCTGGATGGACCTTTGGTCTGATCCGGGCTGGCCGTTCTTATGTCCCCTTGGGCAAAGGCCAAGGGGAGGCCTCGGCGTGCCCAGGAGAGGGCGCTAGAGTCAAAGAGAGAAACGGGGTTTGACATTCACTGGCGGCCGTGGCCAGCACCATGCAGCTGACCGGCGGGCGCTCTTGGGGAGAACATCTTGTTACCTGGGAGGGGGAATGATGGGGGAACGGTCTAGTGATCTTGACCTACCTCTGTGGACAGCCCACCCTGGGGTCCTGCTAGATTTTTCGGGGGGGGGGGAAGGGTCTCCCATATAACCGAGCCCCCCCCTGCTCACGTGGGGATGGCTCAGCAGCCGAGACAGAACAGACACCAGGGAGAGAACCGTTTCCCCTCCGGTGCTGCAATCCGCCCGGCTCTCCCAGCTGTCTGACACTGCTCGGCCTGTGACCTTAGTCTAGGCCATTCCCGGCAAGCTCATCTCCCATGTAGCCACCTATATCGCGTGCCCAAGCCAGCATGCCTTCAGCGTGCTGCAGTGCCCGCTGAAAATGATGGGCCCTGGGGCTCTTTCCAGAGACAGACACCAGACCAGTACTACCACCTAGCACTCGTCCACAGCGCTTTACAATGGAGAGAAATATAACTGTCCCAGCTGGGGAAACTGAGGCAGAAATCCAGGAAGCAACTTCCCCCCAATCCACCCACCAGAACTCAGATTCCTTAGACCCCAGTTCAGGGCTCTGGCCACTGTGTCATCTTGCTTCTTACCAGTGGGGGGAGCCAAGCTCCTGGGTGAAGAGGTTCCGTCATTCAGAAATGGACGTGTTTTGCAACTCTACTGGGTGAATCTTTTCAGTTTGGAAAAGAGGAGACTAAGGGGGGATAGGCTAGGTCTTTAAAATCATGACTGGTGTGGAAAAAGGGAATAAGGAAAAGCTATTGACTTATTCCCACAATATAAGAACTAGGGGTCACCCAATGAAATGAATAGGCAGAAGGTTGAAAACTAACAAAAGGCAGTTTTTCTTCACTCAGCACACAGTCAACCTGGGGAACTCCTCGCCAGAGGATGTGGTGAAGCCCAGGACTTTAACACAGTTCAAAAAGAGCTAGATAGATTCCTGGAGGTTAGGTCCCTCAATGGTGATTAGCCAAGATGGGTAGGAATGGTGTCCCTAGCCGCTGTGTGTCTGGGAATGGGTGATAGGGGAGGGATCATGTGAGGATTACCTGCTGTTCCTTCCCTTTGGGGCATCTGGTCGTGGATACTATCGGAGGACAGGATACTGGGTTGGATAGACTTTTGATCTGACCCAATCTGGCCATTCTTATGTTCTTAATCCACACCGCAAAATGCAAGAGAGTGGTTCAGTACAGAAGCAATCAACAGCTGAGCCACAGTTGGAAAGCAGCCGGCACATGCTTTGCTCACCTTTATTTCAACTCAGGTCAGGGGTAACTTTTAGGAACCTGAGTGTCTGAATTCTTCCATTTGTTACCTAAAGCCAGCCAGTTTTTGCAGTTTTTGAAACTAGGTTCATGTAATCTTAACCCTACAGTACAAGGCGGAGTGGGGGGAGGGTGGCTTTAAATAAATACCGGTGCGTTCTGTGACACATAAACCAGATCCAGGGGATGGAAAATATATCCTCTTTCCATCTGGAAATGACATGGGATTATCTGCTTGTTCTTGTAATTCATTTTCTGGATGTCTCTGCTTCAAGGGTGATTTACTGCAAATGTCCTGATGTTCTCTTGCACAGGCTGCCTAGATATATTGATTCGTAAGAAATCTTTTCGCAGTGAAATCATATTTTCCATGCACCGGAAAAAAATGTTAGATGAAGAATATTATTGTAACAGGAGAACGGCAGGGATAAAGAAAGCTTATAATTTTGTAAACAGAGGTTGGGAGGAGGCACACTGCATTGGTTTTCTGGGCAGTAAGTCAGAGGTTTTTTGGAAATGGCTATTGGCAACCTTTGCAACCCAGCTAAAATAAATAAATACAAACATTTCCAGCAGCTCCTCCCTCTAACGTGGGTCTTGGGGGGCAATCAGTTGGTTCACGGAATCTGGGGTGCAGGGCCGGACGTGTGCACCAGCTCGTGGAAGTGTTCGCTCGTTACGGTCCTGTGCCCCAAACGTGGGCAATGCCCCACGGATTGGATGTGAGTGATTTTAACAAGTTGCTTTCTTCTGAAGTTACGGAGCCCAGCCCGAGGCCTCAAAATCAGCTGGTCAAAATGTCTTTGCCAAAACATTCTTTTCCCCCGGGTAGCCAGAGGCTTTGAAAACACCACAAAGTTTTCAGGTTAGTCCAAAAGTTCTGCTTTTCCATCCCAGAAAAGGGCAGCAGAAAAATCAGAATTTGTTTGGAGTTTGGGAAACATTGTGTCTACACTGGCATGATCTTGTGCAAAAGCGGCTGCTCTTGTGCAAAAACTTGCCGCCTGTCTACACTGGCCGCGTGTTTTTGCGCAAGTACACTGACGTTCTAATGTATGACATCAGGGCTTCTTGCGCCAGAATAAGCTCTTTTGCACAACTGTTCTTGTGCAAGAGGCCAGTGTAGACAGGCAACATGAATTTCTTGCACAAGAAAACCCAATGGTTAAAATGGCCATCAGAGCTTTCTTGTGCAAGAGAGCGTCTACACTGGCATGGATGCTCTTGTGCAAAAGCACATCTGTTGTGCAAACACACATGCCAGAGTAGACGCTCTCTTCTGGAAGAGTTTTTGCACAAGAATTCTTGTGCTAAAGAGATTTTGTGCAAGATCACGCCAGTGTAGACGTAGCCTGGGTGCAAACACCCCCTACTCACTTTGGGGCATTTAAAAGCTAAATACATTTATAGAGCAAAACGACTTTTTTTTTTACAGAAAAAGGTGATTTTGTTGACAAGCAGTATTGGACGAGGGGATCCGTGCAAGAATCCAGCAAACGGAGCCAGGGAATTTGGAAGGAAAGGGATGGACCTTTCCAGTGTCAACGAGCAGAACAATTCGGGTTTCTAAACTCTGCCTACAGCTGGTATGATTTCTGTACCATCCAGGAGCGGTGTCACTTTGCTTGCATTAAACCCATCTGCAACACGGGGGGGTCAGCGGTTCTCGGCACAGGTTCCGCTATCAAAGAAGCTGGACAGCAATGGAGGAGCGGCCTCCGTCACTGCGCCACGCCCTAAGAATGTGTCTAGACTACAGGGGTTTTTCGAAAAAACTGTACCTGTGTCTAGACTGCCGCTGCGTTCTGGCGACAGTAAATTGAAAGAACGCGGCGGCTTTGTCGACGGCGGTAAACCTCATTTTACGAGGAATAACGCCTTTTGTCAAAAGCCATCTTTCAAAAAAAGGCGCTATTGCGTGAAAACAGGGCTTTTTAGAAAGAGAGCGTCTAGACCAGTGGTCCCCAACGTGGTGCCCGTGGGCGCCATGGCGCCCGCCGGGGCATTTGTAGGCGCCCGCCGACAACCCGGGCTGGCCCCGCCCCCGGCGCACTGGAGGCACCGGCCCCAGGGGCGCGACACTCACCGGCGCCTGGTGCGCGGCGCTCGGGCGGCCCCAGCCCCGGGGCACTTGCGGGCGTGCGGCACCAGTGTCGGTCCCAGGCACGCAGCTCGGGCGGCGGCGCCAGCCCCGGGCCCACGGCACAAGGGGCTCGGGTGGCCCCGGCCCTGGTGTGCCCCAGGACGCGCGGCCCCGCCCCCGGGCGCCCCGCGCGAGTGTGGCCCCGCCCCCGGGCGCCCGGGAGCCCGTAAAGGTTGGGGACGACTGGTCTAGACTCTCTTTCGAAAAATCGAGTCGCTTTTTCGAAAAAATCTTCCTGTTGTCTCGACGCTCTTTTTCGAAAGAGGCTTGCAGTCTAGTCGCAGCCGAAATCTAGGTTTGATTCCCAGCCCCGATGCCTTGCTCGGGGGCAGATCCTCAGGGGATGAATATCAACAAAGTGCTGGCGTCTGCACTTAATGCCAGCCGAGGTCTGAGGCTCAGCAGGTCATGGGATCTGGGCTGGCTTGTGCCCTCTCCATGCTGGCTTGCTTTTGGGGTTTTCTGCAGCTCCATCCGCCAGCATGTCACATATGTGTGGGTCTTGCGTGTTTGCGTCAGCATTTTACCCATCCTGGGAGGCAGCCGGGCAGCTTGGGGAATCAGAGACCTGCCTCACCCCAGGGACGTTTTCTAGTCCCGATCATCTGCACCGCTTGGGCAAATATGCCACGTGGGATTTCAAAAGCACACCTGGCAGCGGCTGATCTTGGAAACGTGGCAGCCCGGACCCCAGCTCCGGTGTTGGCGCTTTCATGAGGTTTCTTGGACAGCCCTCATGCCTTCTCCCTGAGCTCCCCGCCTCCAGCTGTAAAAATAACCGGCGGCGTGACGGCGCGCGGGCTCCGACCGACCCCGGCAGAGGCTGTGCTGCGTGATGCAAGCCGGGCTGTGCCGGAGCCAGGGGAAGCTGGCTTCTTCTTTCCTCATCCATCAGGGCTCTGATGGCTGCCCGACACCTGGCAAAAGTAGCCTCCTTCAGCCCCCGCCACCCTCTCTGGTCAGTGTAACCGAGTCCTGCCCACCGGGGTCACAGCTAGGGCTGGCCGGAGGGTCAGGGAGGTGACGTTTGCTTCTGAGAAAGACAACTGCGATTCCTCCGGGCTCGTCTGCTCTGCCTCTTGCCGTTGATCCGGGAGATTTCGGTCCATCCAGTAAAGCACCTGAATTGTTATTGCTTACTGCTAATAGCAACCAAGCTGGCGGGCCCCAAATAAGCCTAGACCAGTGGTCCCCAACGCGGTGCCTGCAGGCGCCATGGCTCCCACTGGGGAATTTATGTGCGCCCGCCGAAACATCTGGGCTGGCCCCGCCCCCAGCTCGCGGCACGTGCACGGTGCCGGGCGCGTGGGCGGCCCCTGCCCTGGACACGCAGTACATGCACGGTGCCGGCCCTGGGCAAGAAAGATGTGGAGAAATTGGAAAGGGTACAGAGAAGAGCGACAAGAATGATTAAAGGCCTAGAGAACATGACCTATGAAGCCAGGCTTCATGAACTGGGCTTGTTTAGTTTGGAAAAAAGAAGATTAAGGGGGGACATGATAGCGGTTTTCAAATATCTAAAAGGGTGTCACAAGGAGGAAGGCGAAAATTTGTTCCTCTTGGTTTCTGAGGACAGGACAAGGAGTAATGGGCTTAAAGTGCAGCAGGGGAAGTTTAGATTGGACATTAGGAAAAAATTCCTAACTGTCAGGGTGGTCAAATATTGGAATAAATTGCCAAGGGAGGTGGTGGAATCTCCCTCTCTGGAGATATTTAAGAACAGGTTAGATAGACATCTGTCAGGGATGGTGTAGACGGAGCTTGGTCCTGCCTTGAGGGCGGGGGGCTGGACTCGATGACCTCGCGAGGTCCCTTCCAGTCCTATGATTCTATGATTCTAAGTGGTTCATGGGCGGCCCCTGCCCTGGTCACGCAGCACATGCACGATGCCAGCCCCGGGTGCAGGGCGTGTCGGTGGCCCCTGCCGTGGTTGCGCGGCGCATGCGTGGCCCCACCCCCGGAAGCATGGTGCATGAGCAGCCCTGCCCCCGAACGCCCGGCAGCCACAAAAGGTTGGAGACCACTGGCCTAGACTGTAGCTTTAGCATGACCGAGTCAGGGAGCAGCAGAGAAGGGGGTTTAGGTGCCGTTGAGAGGGCAACCTGACCCCGTGTCCTTCCTCAGGGCCAGCTCTGGGTTGAAATTGCAGAGCTATCCATGTGCCCATGTGTCCGTCAGGGGCATGCAGACTGAAAAACCACATCTGGCTAATTGAGGCTCAGAAGAAAACCTCTTGCCTAACCTTACAAAGTGCTTGCTTCAAACTTTTTTTTTTTTTTGGTGCCATGTTATTGTCAGGCTAACGGCTAAATAGGGAAGGAAAGTTTGGGTCTTAGGAGACCCTTCTAGGGACTCTCCATCGGCACACATCTTCGATCGGCACCAGCAGCCGGAAGATTGGCCCTCGGAAGCCTGTCTCTGTGTCACTCTCAACTCGGGTAATTACCACGGGCGGGGGTGTTTTCCTAACCTGTTGTGGACGTGTGGAAGTGCTCGAGACTAAGCAAAGTCTCGCTTTAAGTGAAAAGGCTCCTGTGTTGTCTTGTTGGTATCATCCATCCATCGGCCGGCCGGCCGGGTTTCCCTGGAGTTATTTCCTGACATCGCCTCGCAGAGAGTAAAGTTACCGAGAGCTTTGGGTTGAAAGAGTCCCATAGGGCCCTGCCTATGCCCACAAGTGGCCTGGCTCAGGAATCTCAGGGCCGTGACCGTGGGCACAGGACAACGTTAGACGGAGGGACCAGAACTCAATGCCAAACGAGGAGCTTTATGAGCTTCAGGGGGTAGCCGAGTTAGTCTGTTACAGAAAAAAACAGCAAGCAAATGGTCTGGTAGCACTTTATAGAGTAACCAAACATGTCGATGGGATCATGAGCTTTCGTGGGCACAGCCCACTTCTTCAGCCCGAAGTTATGACCAGGCTGGGTTCTCCGGAGTCGCTTTCCTTTTCTGGGTGGCTCTGAGCTTCTTGCCAGGGCCCTGGAGACGAGGTTCCATGAGATGAGGTCTCCAGGAGATGACCGAGAAGCACGATCGCTCCATTGTCTAGCTGGCCTTGTTACAAAGTTTCCCTTGACACTTAACCTGGATGAAGAATTTCCCATGAGGCGTGGAGCCCTGGTGTAACGGTATGGCTGTGTCTAAACTGGCCAGTTTTTCCGGAAAATCAGCCGCTTTTCCGGAAAAACTTGCCAGCTGTCTACACTGGCCGCTTGAATTTCCACAAAAGCACTGACGCTCTCATGTAAGATTATCAGTGCTTCTTGCGGAAATACGATGCTGCTCCCGTTCGGGCAAAAGTCCTTTTGTGCAAAACTTTTGCGCAAAAGGGCCAGTGTAGACAGCTCAGATTTATTTTCCACGAAAAAGTCCCAATTGTGAAAATGTTGATTGGGGCTTTTTTGCGGAAAAGCGTCCTGCCAATCTAGACGCTCTTTTCCGAAAATGCTTTTAACGGAAAACTTTTCTGTTAAAAGCATTTCTGGAAAATCATGCCAGTCTAGACGTAGCCTATGGCTTTTCTGTCGCCATGCTGGAAGGCCTGTGCTAGGCTGAACCAAAGCCGCCTTCTGCAGCCAGACTGAAGAGCTGCAGCCGTTACTGTAAAGCCTGGAGTCACATACTCACAGTTCCATCTTAATTGTATTAAAAAGTGTCACCCCAGGTTGTGAGGAGGGGACTTTGCCCGGATCGCTCCCCCACTGTCACCAGATAAAGACACAGATCCCAAGATGGGTAAAGAAAATTGAAGTCACACCATTCTGTCTGGCAAGAAACTGCTTACCCATGGAGGATGGTGTGGAGCATTGTCATTACACTTTCCTATTCTTTGTGTGATCTCTGTCTGGTTTGTAACTGTTTGACTGTGTCTAAACTGGCCAGTTTTTCCAGAAAATCAGCCGCTTTTCCGGAAAAACTTGCCAGCTGTCTACACTGGCCGCTTGAAGTTCCGCAAAAGCACTGACGATCTCACGTAAGATTGTCAGCGTTCTTGCGGAAATACTATGCTGCTCCCGCTTTTGCGGAGAAGCGTCCGTGCCAATCTAGACGCTCTGTTCCGAAAATGCTTTTAACGGAAAACTTTTCCGTTAGAAAGGCTACGTCTAGACTGGCATGATTTTCCGGAAATGCTTTTGTCTGCTGGATAATTCATTTTGCTAGGTGCAAATCAAGGAAGGTGGTGGGGTAATTGATTAGGTCATTTTGTTATGATTGGGTAGTAAAATTACACTAAAATAATTGGTTACGGCCCAGCTAAGCAAGACTCAGGTTTCATTAGATAAACTGGGGTCCAAGAAGGAGAAGAAGATGGAAGAAGGAAGCAAAAGGCTGGAAGAAGAGCAAAGGGAGACAAGGAACCCCAAGAAGGACTCGCTTCCACGACCCAGCCTCAGATAAGGGCTGCCAGGACTTTCCTGCACAACCGAGATGGGCAGCAGCTAAGAGCCGGAGAGACTGACCTTGCCTGGCCAACACGGGAAGTCTGCCTGCCTGTATCAGGATTGGTGAGCATGACACCGTGTGCTTAGCATGTGTATTCGGCTTGTTTGAGAATTGTCAATCAATAGAGGAGAAGGATATTACTGTGTGAGGCTCTTTCAGCGGCTAAAGATCCTGCAAAACCCGCAGGAAGCTGCGCTCTGAGCCCTAGGAATTGGGTGAGGGGGTGTGTGTAAATTCACAGGGTTGCACCGTGAGCCCTAGGCACTGGGGAAAGGTGGGTGTCCCTACAGTGTGGAAGGGAGAGAGAAATTTGTGCGGGTAACACCAGGGGGTTGGCTCTCTGCTTAGCCTCCAGTAGAGGCACACGAAGGCCTGATCTGAGGCAGGCGCAGCAGCACCGCCAGCAGACTCACTTACGCACGGCCACCCTAGGGCACCCCCATGGTCCATCCAGCCCAGGATCCCATCCTCCGATGTGGTCAACGCCGGGTGCTCGGGGGGCGGGGGGGTGGGATGAACCGAATGGGCGGGGAGCGAGTCACCTCCCTGCATCCCGCCTTGTGATTGCAGGAGGAAGGGGCGTTTCTCGGGGGCAGGGCAGAGCCATCTGTGGCGGGCGTGTCACCAGCGCATGGTAAGAAGCATTTACTGCCTACTCCTTCACGCCGGGTCTGCTCCCATCCTGGCCTCTGAAAGCACCGCGGCTCTGAGGCTCTGGTGCCCACCAGCCAGTAGCTCATGCGCAGCTCCGTGTCCTGACTCCTGGCCCCACCAATCACCCTGACACAGGAAAACTAGGGGGGGATAGGAGAGGGGTCTATAAAATCATGACAAGTGTGGAAAAAGTGAATAAGGAAAAGTTGTTGACTTGCTCCCAGAACACAAGAATGAGGGGTCACCCAATGAAATGAAGAGGCAGCAGTTTTAAAACAAACCAAAGGCAGGTTTTTTTTCACTTGGCACACAGTCAACCTGTGGAACTCCTTGCCAGAGGATGTGGTGAAGACCAGGACTTTTAACAGGGTTCATAAAAGAGCTAGGTAGATTCATGGAGTGTAGGTCTATCAATGGCGATTAGCCAGGGTGGGTAGGAATGGTGTCCCTAGCCTCTGTTTGTGTGGGAATGGGTGACAGGGGAGGGATCACGTGAGGATTCCCTGTTCTGTTTCCTCCTTCTGGGGCACCTGGCACTGGCCACTGTGGGCAGGCAGGACACTGGGCTAGATGGGCCTTTGGTCTGACCCAGCCTGGCTGTTCTTATGCTCCTTCCGCAGGTCGGCCAGGGTGCAAGGAGGGGAACAGAAGCTGGTGATGAAAGGCAGGAGGGCGAATCCCCGACAAACCTGGGGGCTGTCGGTTCAGCCCCAGCGGCCTTGTCCTTTGGGTTCTGCTGGCTGGGCCCATAAGAACTTTCATCGCCGGGCGCTTTCCGTCGGCTGCGATGCCAGGAATGAGCCCTGGCAGCCGTCCCCGGGCCGGGACGAGGTGGCTGGGGTGTCCGGTTACTGGTGGGGTTGGGGGAAGCAAAGCCAGCTCTCTAGGGGAGGGGGCAGGCTGGGAGCTCCCGCACCCCGGCTTGGCTTTGTAGGTAGGAAAGCCGGGCCCGACGCGTGGCCATCGGCTGGGGGGCCGGTGCTTGGTTGAGCGAGCCTGCGGTTGGAGGCTCCGCGGTTTCCCCCGGTCCGCGGAGCAGCTGTGCCCACTCGGGAGAGGAACCGGCGCAGACAACGCACCAAACGACAGGCCTGGATGCTGTCCCTGTTCCAGCCCAGGCTCCTGTTTCTGCACCTTCCTCAGAAGGGCTGGTAATTCAGGCCCGGAGAAGGCAATGCAACCCCTAAGCAGGGCCCTAGCACCGTCAGACTCCAGCCCCCGTTCTCGCCACCCTTCTCCCCAGGCCAGCGGGGTCTCTGAAGCACCCCCCGGCCACCAGTATCTCCTGCAAGCTGAGCGCTTGGGCAGCCTCCCAGGAGAGTTTCAGGTGCTGCCTGGCTGATTTGCAGAGTGCCCACAGTGAGCTTTTGCGTTTCTACTGGTGGTGCCCATCGCCACATGACTTGGTGCACAAAACTTATTCCACACGCAGAAGGAAAAGGTTAGCAGGGACATTGCCAGCCACCACGCCCACGCGGTCAGGGGCAGAGCAGGACTGGGAGGAGCAGAGCGACAACGGGAGGGACAAACTATTCAGGGTCTGCGTAAGCGAGGGACGTACACGCTGCTGGTTGCCACGTGGCCGAGATTAGGCTGACCGGGGAGCCCGATGGTTGAACCCTCGCTCTGCTCCAGGTTCCCGGGGGAGGTAGCCCGTGATGGTTTCCTGTTCTGTTCCCTCCCTCTGGGCACCCTGGCATTGGCCACTGTCGGCAGACAGGACGCTGGGTAGATGGATCTTTGGTCTGCCCCGGTACAGCCGCTCTTACGTTCTTATTGAAAGCTCCTGGTGTAGAACTACCCCTGGTCTCTGGTGTTTTACCTGGGAGCCCTGTCCACCATGGATGATCCAGAGGGAAATGGGCCAAGAGGCGTTTCCTTCCCTGCTGCAGACAAGGGGGCCATCAGGAGCTGTTGGCCGTGGAAAGGAAAGGGAAGACAGAGGTACCTCGGCAGGGAATGTGTGTTCCAGCAGCAGGCGCCTTTAAGAAAACAGAGGCGGGGAGGGACTAGAGGGAGCGGGGTTCTTCCAGATGTTGAAACTGCCCCGTCAGCGGCTGGCAAGGCTGGTCGGGCTGCTGGCTCCATCCGAAACTGATGGGGACCATGTGGGAGGGGAGATGCCAAGAGTTTCATTTATTGTTTCATTGCCTTTCCCGCTGCCTGTGCGTCACGGGCTGGCAGGCGGCGGCCCTGCGGCGGGATGAGACGCCGCGTCAAGGAAAGGGCGGCCTTGCGGCCTTGCTGGGAATTGGACGAGGCCGGCGAACCTCTCAGTGTGGCCACCAGGAGTAGCCCCCGGGCGCGGGGCCGGCAGGTGGGGATGGAGCTTGAGAACGGAAGGGCACGATCCATCGTCCCGATCGGGACAGCCACCTTGGGTGGAGCTTAGAAACCGGGGCAGCGTTGTCCGCCGCTGGGAGAGCCTCGGACGCTGCAGAGGACCACGTGCAGGAGAGGAACCCGCTCCTTAAAACACGGCCTGCAAAATCCTCAGGGTGCCTCCTGGACCTACCCTCCAGTGGGCAGGCTCCGGCGTCCATCGAGTCCCGATCTAGCAACGCCTCACCAAGAAGAGACAAGTCCCAGCCTGCAGCAGGACTGGTTGCACGTTTTGCTTTTGCAAAAGGGGCTGCTTTTGTAAGCACCACCAGGCCGGTTTGAACCTGGGACCTCTGAAGCTTATGATATGAACCACTCCTGCTTGAGCTATTAAGCTAGCTGGCTCTCGGCTTCGGCTGTAGAGCCCTCCTGTTCTTATCCATTGCATTAAGTGGTCTACATGCCTCCACATGGGACAGTGACCCATGTTACACTTAGTTCTAGCGGCAGCTTGGTGCTGACTCATTGGGTGACCTTGGGAACTCTCTGGAACCAGTCTCCATACCATCAGAATGGCCAGGCATGGTCCAAGCAATGGTCCATCTAGCCCAGCATCCTGTTTTCCGACATTGGCTGGTGCCATGGGCGTTAGAAGGAATGGACAGAAGAGGTCATTGTCAATGAGCCATCCCCTGCTGTCCACTCCCAGCTTCGGACAGTCAGGGCGTCCCGAGAATGGGTGTGACGTGTGATATTGACAAGTGTTTTATTGGTTCGGAAGCTTTCGCTTTTTGAGTCTTTTTGACTCTTCGAGGGTGCGTCTATACTGCACCCGTACCCTGAAATAAGCGCCGCTATTTGAGCTACACAAATTGCATAACTTATTTCGAGTATAGCTTGTTTCGAAATTTGGCGCTCTCTACACAGCGCTAAATTCCGAAACAGACCGCTCTTCTGACAAGTCCCTTAATCCTTTAAGAGGCAGAAAACGCCACTTTGGGATACCGGAAGCATCCCAAAAGAACACCACTGTCTAGACACGCCCAGGCTATGTCTACTCTGCAGGCTTCTTGAGCAAGAATGGATGTTCTTGTGCAAAAACTTGCAGAGCGTCTCTACTACAAGTCTTTTCTTGCACAAGAAAGTTTACAGTAGATCGTCAGAAGAGAGGGCTTTTTGCACAAGAGTTATCCCTCTCCCCACGAGGAATACGTCTTTTTGTGCAAGAACTCTTGTGCAAAAAGGCTAGTGTGGATGGGAACAAGGGTTTCTTGCACAAGAAATCCCTCTTGCTAAAATAGCCATCGGAGCTTTCTTGCGCAAGAGTGTCCACACTGCTATGGACGTTCTTGTGCAAAATCACATGGCAGTGTGGACGTGCTTTTGTGCAAGAACTCTTGCACAAAAAGTTCCTGTGCAAGAAGCCTGCAGTGTAGACATAGCCCCAGTGTTTATCAGCATTACAAAATTATTGTCGGATTCTCCTTTGCCTGCATTTGGCTGCAACTATGAACAGTGAAATAGATAAAATTGGAAAAAAACCCAAACCCATAAACCCCAGAATTTCACGTAACTGTGGAAATTTAAATTTGATACAAATTGAAAATGAGGCTACAAAATAAAAGTCAGCAGTATCCATTGGCATTATTAATTCGAATAAAAAAATGCTGCCAAACCAAAATAGGCAGGTAAGATTGTAGCCATCTTTGTCTTTGGATATTAGAGAGATGAGGCGGGGGAGGGAATATCTTTGATTGCCCCAGATTCTGTTGGTGACAGACACAAGCTTTGGATCCACAAAAAACTCTTATTCGGGTCAGGTAAAGAGTCTGGGCCAGGTCTACATTAGACCTGGAAAGTTGGGGTTAAGGGACACAACTCCAGGTACGTAAAATACATTGCTGGAGTCGACTTCCCTTAAACTGAGCTTGGAGTGGACTTTCCTTATGAGCTGCCCTCAGTGTTTGATTTAGTGGGTCTTAACTAGATCCACTAAATCAAATGCCAGAAGATCAATCTCTGGTGCAGCAAGAACTTAAGAACATAAGAACGGCCGTAATGGGTCAGACCAAAGGTCCATCTAACCCAGTATCCTGTCTGCCGACAGTGGCCAGCACCAAGTGCCCCAGAGGGGGTGGACCAAAGACAATGATCAAGCAATTTGTCTTGTGCCATCCATCTCCAGGCTCTGACAAACAGAGGCCAGGGACACCATTTCTAATCGCCTTTATGGACCTAACCTCCATGAAATTATCTAGTTTCTCTTTAAACTCTGTTATAGTCCTAGCCTTCACAGCCTCCTCTGGCAAGGAGTTCCACAGGTTGACTGTGCGCTGTGTGAAGCAGAACTTCCTTTTATTAGTTTTAAACCTGCTCCCCATTAATTTCATTTGGTGTCCTCTAGTTCTTCTATTATGGGAACTAGTAAATAACTTTTCTTTATTCACCTTCTCCACACCACTCATGATTTTATAGACCTCTATCAAATCTCCCCTCAGTCTCCTTTTTTTTAAGTTGAAAAGTCCCAGTTGCTTTAGCCTCTCTTCATATGGGACCTGTTCCAAACCTATGATCATTTTAGTTGCCCTTTTCTGAACCCTTTTCAAGGCCAAAAAGCAAGTAAAGACACAGCCTGAGTGTCCTAGCAACATGCGGGGTGGAACAGAGGGTTTAGCATAAATAGTGAGCGCACCAGGAACTATTCAAGATGGAGTGGCTTGTTAACACTGCTGCACACACAGTTCAAAAGAAAGGGGGCTTTGAGCCTCAAAGCAGCACCCTGCCCCCCCCCCCATCTCCACCCTGTCCCTTAATTTCACACAAGCGTAAGACATCATTTGGAAGGTGATGCGCCGCGGAAACCCCTTGTTCTGTCCAAGTACGTATCTCGTTAGTGAGCATGAAGCTACGGGATTTTGCTGTATGTCATATGTTTGAGAATAGGTGATGCACCACGCCCAGGCTATTCAACGACCCTTCATCAGCAGGGGAGTTGCAGCAAAGGGGTTTACAATTCCACGGCGACTGTGCAAGCAACACACAATGGAAACTGCTCAACTGTGACTCTACAAAGCTCCCCAGACACGTTTGGGCTAGTCTCTTCCATGCGCTGGGAATGGGTGACAGGGGCGGGGTCATGTGCTCTGTCCATTCCCTCTGGCACTGGCCACTGCCAGAAGGCAGGACACTGGGCTAGCTGGACCTTTGGAATGAGGAGTAACGGTAGTTCAAACTAGGAAGCCTAGTCCGAACTACCTAGTTCGTGCCCCGTGTAGCCGCGCGGCACAGGGTTCGAACGAGCGGGGATTTAAAAATGGCGGCGCCCCGCTTATGCAAATGAAGCCCGGGAAATTCAAATCCCGGGCTTCATTTGCAAGTGCGGTATGCATACATTACCCTCCTAGTTCGAACTAGCGGGGTAGTGTAGACATACCCTCACATTGTTGACTCATATTCAGTGTGTGGTCCCCGATATCTCCCGATCCTGCTCAGCAGTACAATCCCCTAGTGAGCAGGTCTCCATTTTGTACTTGTGCATTTGATTTTTGTTCTTAGGCATGTGGAGCGAGGGTATTGAATAAGGAACCGTGGCATCGTGCCTTGGCCTTTCTCTTTCCCCACTTGCCCTGGAAGGAATAAAAGAATACTGAGAAGATCAAAACTTCAGCTGGGAGCAGACTAGAGTGAAGCCCGTGTATTAAGAACTGTAACATCCAGTGGGGTGAGAAACTGCCGAGCGTAATAAAGTTTAAGATTTGGACTGTGCACCTATCTTTTTATTTTTTGGTACCTCTCTCTGACCTTTCATCCCTACCACTTAGCTACAGAAAGACCGATTTTCAGAGATGATAACAGATCTGTTTCAAATTTCACCTAAAACAGTTGTGTGCCGTTTTCTGAGGCTGGTTGGTGCATTGTCCTTTCCACACTGAGGGGGTGGCAGACTGGGTTATAAACTTACACTGGTCAGGCATCTGATCAGGACTAGAGAGTGCAGCTCTGAGGTGCATGCCTGGGAAACTGAGGGGAACTGGTTGGTGCGATTTGTGAGTGGCTTTGGGCAGGGTTGTGCTGAGTGATTGCAGGGCCATGAGGGGTGTCAGAGGTTGACTCACGACTGCGGCACCTCCTGCTGGTAGCACTGGGAGTTAGCTCTGTTGTCAGCAGGGCGTCTCCCGCTCTGTCCACGCTTGCTCTGTCCACGCCTGCATCACTCCCAGACCGTGGTGTCCTCTTCAGGACACTGCCCACAGCAGTGGCCACTCCAATGGTCTCACGTCCAAATTGGCAGTCCTGTTTCTACTGCCACCGTGGCCAGCGGTGGCCTCCAAGCCCAGCCCCTCTGTCTCAGGCGCAAGCCACAATTTGTATGGGCCACGCCCTCCTCCCAGGAGGGTATCGGCCATTCTCAGTTTCACCGCTGGATGTCAAGCCCCTTTCCTCAGGGGCAAGCCACAGTCTATGGGCCACGCCTTGGTGGCACGGTGTGGTGCAAGGGGGAAGGGGGGAGCCAGATCCGCCCATTATGCTGGGTCCCGACCCAGGGACCCTCTGTTGGCAGCCTTGTCACTCTCCCTCCACTGCCTCTCACACCCCGGCCACTTCCCCTGTGACCATATGCACCCTCCTGGGCCTTGTAGCAAGGCCACAGCCTGGCAGGTATCAGGCTGGAGCACCCCTGCCCCAGAGCCTGCCCAGCTCTCCCAAAGGTGCCGTCTCTGAGGGAACCCGTCCTGCACCTTCCCTGGTCAGGGCTTAACTGCCGACTCTCTGCTGAGCAGGTCCTTATATACCAGGCTGCCTCCGCAAGCCACCCTCTGGTTGGCTCTTTAAGAGCTCATCTCTGATTGGTCAGAGCTCTGTGCAGGTTCCCTTCAGCCTGTTTGAATGCCTTCCAGACAAAGTGGGGCAGCTGCCCCCCAACAAGGGGTTGGCTGCGTATCGCTAGCATTGCATGATGGGAGACAGACCAGGCTGGGCACCCTGATACCCCACTTCCAGGTTGTACCCTGGGAGTTCCATCACAAGCGAGTAGCATGTGGCGAGTAACATATCAATCCAGTGTCTCTAGTCATAATTTTACGTGCTCAATAAAACTGATGAACTTAAGCTCCCAGTTTGTCTTTTAAAAGTGTGTTGCAGGTTTCCTTTGCTTTACGGTGTGTATCCGGGAGCTTCTTCTTGGAGCCTATTCTGTGGTAGCTGAATGCCTGGCTGTAAATTACAGGTTCTTCTAATGTCTTTGGGTTGTTACTGGAGCTGTGAAGGCAGGTGTGGTGATCGGTGGGTTCCTTGAATGCGTCTGTCCGGAGGATGAAAATACCATCGCTGTATCTCAGGCGGATCCGTGGTTTTGTGCTGCTGTGTCTTCAAGGTGGCCCGTTCACAGGTTGGCATATTGGCGAGTCACCTGAGGATACGCCGATAATGTGACCTCCTGCATGACAGAGGGCCGGAGAATTTCCGTGACCCCTGCCACGAGGAGAGCAACCTGCGGTCAGAGGAGAGCACATGTTTTAGAAAGGCGTGCAAAGGTTCTGCCAGTCTATCTAGGCAGGCAGCAGACTTGCCAGCTGCCAGCATCCAAAAGCCATGAGTCAGGCCCTCCAAAATTATGAAACTGCCTTAAATAACAGGAGATTTTCAACAATAATAAACATTTCAGGTTTTCTTTTGCTTTCTGGGATTTTTTTTGAGGCTTTGGGGTTGCGCTTGGCTCCTGTTTCCAGGCTTTGCTCTGCAAGATTGAGGGCAAGAAATTTATTCGCTGTGGCTGAAAACAATTCTCAGCCCCGTCACTTGGCTCCAGACGCCGAGGCTGTAACAAAGAGGCTCTCTTTTAAGTTGGCAGCGCTGGCCGCGTGACCCCCACTAACGTTAGCATTTTCATAAACTCAGAGACGTCACGGCCAGAAGGAACCACTATGATTGTCTAGCGTGAACTTCTGCATAATCCAGGCCAGGGGCTTCCCTGGATATAAGAACAGGAGAATGGCCATAATAGGACACTGGGCTAGATGGACCTTTAGTCTGTCCCGTCTGCCAACAATGGCCAATGCCAGGTACCCCAGAGGGAGTGAACACAACAGGGAATCATCAAGTGATCCCTCCCCTGTTAGCCATCCCCAGCCTCTGACAAACAGAAGCCAGGGCTACCCTCCCTGCCCATCCTGGCTAATAACCTGTGGAACTCCTCGCCAGAGGATGTTGTGAAGAGCAGGACTTTAGGTTTCAAAAAAGAGCTAGATAAATTCATGGTCCAACAATGGCTAACTGTGCATTGCATGAAGAAAAACTTCCTTCTGTTTGTTTTAAACCTGCTACCTATTCATCTCCTTTGGTGACCCCCTAATTCTTACATTATCGGAACAAGTAAATAACTTTTCCTTGTTCACTCTCTCCATACCTGTCATGATTTTATAGACCTCTGTTATATCCTCCCTTAGGGTACGTCTACACTAGCCCCCTAGATCAATCTAGGGAGGCTAACGAGGGGGACCGGAATTGCAAATCAAGCCTGGGATTTAAATATCCCGCGCTTGATTTGCATGCTCCTGGCGGTTGCCATTTTAGAAATTGACTAGCCCGAAGTAACTGCCCGCGTCTACACGCAGCAGTGAAACGGGATGCCAGAATAAAGCCCCTAAATCGAATGAAGTGGTAAACCTCATTCCACGAGGAATACCACCTAATTCGATTTAGGGCTTTATTCCGGGATCCCATTTCACTGCCGTGTGTAGACGCGGGCAGTTACTTCGGGCTAGTCAATTTCTAAAATGGCGACCAGCAAATCAAAACATGCAAATCAAGCATGGGATATTTAAATCCCAGGCTTGATTTGCATATCTGGTCACCCTCATTAGCTTCCTTAGATTGATCTAGGTGGCTAGTGTAGACGTACCCTTCGTCATCCCCTTTCCAAGGTGAAAAGTCCCAGTCTTATTCATTTCTCTTCATACGGCAGCTGTTCCAAACCCCAATCACCTCCCCATTTTCTGAACCTTTTCCAATGCCAATATATCTTTCTTGAGATGCGGCGACCACATCTGTACGCAGTATTCAAGATGCGGGTTTACCAAGGATTTATATAGAAGCAATAAGATATTCTCTGTCTTAAAACACTCAGCTGCTACAGAGGTACCCAAAGGTATATTTGCTGTCTGAAATGTACCTTTGAATACCTCTGTATCAGCTCCGTGGTTTTTGAGGCAAACAACGCAGGGGAGCATCTGTTTTTTTTCCAAAAACGGTTTTTGTTGGACTAAAAAAAAAAAAGCATCAGAAATGTTTTTACTGGACTACAATTTTCTTTAACAATATTTCGGGTCATTTGACAGAGCCTCACTGAAAGAAAAAATAATAAATGAGGATGCAGAAGAATAAACATCATGCAAATAGACTAAACATTTATGTGGTGGTAGCTTGTAGAGGTCATGGCTAGTTTGGCCCTCTTCATGCTAAATATTGTACAAACATATAATAATAACCCCGAGCATTTTTGGAGGACTTTTCCGCTCTGGATCTCACAGCACATTCGCAAGGGGGGTCAGTAGAATGGCCTTCCTGGTACAGCTTGGGAAACTGAGTAACGGAATGTGGCTGAAGTGACTTCAGGCCAGCCAGAAGGCCTGTGGCAGAACTGGGGAGACAGAATCCAGATTGTGCTAAGTCCCAGTCCAATTTTCTGTCCTCTACGCATGCCCAGGGACAGGACGAGAAACGACAGCCCCTGCCCAAAACGTTTGCCATCTAAAGCTGCAGAGGGTGGATTCGGCAACAAGAGGCTGGGCTGGGTTAGGAGGGCTGGTGACAGAGAACATAGGAGGTGCGCCATTCCTAGCTGGTCAGCCACAGCAATCCATGCTCCCATGTGCATTGCCACGGTCCGGTCACACTTTCCTGAGGGCAGTGCAAATTGATGGTGAGCTGTGATTTCTGTAACCACAGAAACCTTTCACCAATGCAACCTCTCCCCTCCGAAACCAAATATCCTCAGTATAATTGCACCGAGGCCTGGAACGATTTCGAGAAAGGAAAAGGTTTCCCAGAGTTGACCCAGCTGAGAAAGGAAGCCGGGGTGAAAGGAACAGGCCTGGCATTCCAGACGTTCACAGGATCTGCCGGCCGGCTGACCGGGTGACAAGCAGCAGCAGGTGGGAAGGGGAAATTAGGTTGCTCGATCCAGGTGCTAAATGGAGCCAGCAGCTAACTTTAGCATGTATCCCTTTGCATCAGCATTGGAGGCAGAAGCGGGGGATGCAGAGACCTGCTTTGGCAACTTAAAGTGCAGCAAGGGAGGTTTAGATTGGACATTAGGAAAAAATTTCTAACTGTCAGGGTGGTCAAATATTGGAATAAATTGCCAAGGGAGGTGGTGGAATCTCCCTCTCTGGAGATATTTAAGAACAGATTAGATAGACATCTGTCAGGGATGGTGTAGACGGAGCTTGGTCCTGCCTTGAGGGCGGGGGGCTGGACTCGATGACCTCTCGAGGTCCCTTCCAGTCCTATGATTCTATGATTCTATAACTCCGAGCCCGTTTCTGGAGGAACCGCCTCTGAACACGACGAGGCAAGCGCCAGCCATAATAACAAACCCAGGGAGTGTTGCTTGGCAGGAGGATTTCGGTCAACGGCTACCAGGCCGCTCTTCCTGCAGGGTCCCGGGTTGGCCCGTGCTAAAGTCACTAACACCATCGCAACCCTTTGATCTCTAGAATGTGCCACTTGTGTTTCAGGCTGGTCAACCCTCAACATGGCCCAGAAGAGCATTTTCCTGACTTTGGGCCTAGCCCGGGACGAGGCGGGATTCTGAAGGCTCGAATGCACACGCTCGAGAGACAGCTCCAACCCAACCTGATGGAGACGCTAGATTTGTACAGCAGGGGAGGGACTGCAGGGCCCCGGCGGTGCCTGGCACTCCCACACAACTGAGGAGAGACCCGTCCTGCTCCCAGTTAGGCAAGACATTCTGGGGCAGGAGTGTCTCTGGTTTTATGGCCACTTTCCTGGAAGCACCGGTCGTCACGGAGACAATGGGGTGAAAACAGCAATGAGACATTTTCTTGCGGCCCCATGAGATGAAGGAGGGCCCACTCACTCGCCTGGGCTGCCCATCGCCGCTCTAGAGAATCAGCATGATTTTTTGGCTGTGGAGGGAATGTCCCAAGTCCCTGAGACATGACAGGCACCTCTAGGACTAAGTGCGCTATGAGGAGAGGGTGAGTAGATTGTGGATTCTCCGCTAGGCTGCAGACCCACCATGGGGTCCATCTTGCCTCCCGCATGCCGAAAAGCCCAATCGAAGCTATCTGAGGTATCTTTGACTCCACCAGAGTCCACACGCCCTGGCAGAAATCTGCGGAGGTTATGCAAAGGCAAGAGACACGGCTTGGACCCAAACGCTCCACTGTGGTGTTGCCTTCTCAGGTTGGGAACAGCTCCCTGCCCAACTGTTCCCGAGCGTTCCCCCATCCTTTGAATGAAGCGTATGGGTCCAGTGTCCTTTGCTACCAACTCCGAGGCAGGAGCAACCCTATCAGGATAGCCTGTGGGTTTGTCAGGCGCTGTCCCCAGGGTGTGGAAAAGTGAACCACGAGGCCTTTTTGGTCAACAAGGAAAAACCCACACTGCTTGGCTACCTGGTCTAAAACCCAAGAGCCCTGAGGAAAAGGTGTGTCCATGACATTGCTTCTTTGGACCAGCTAATAGGTTGGCCCATGCCCCTTGGCTCAGTCTTCCCGTTTCTCCATCCTTCTTCTCACACTCCCATCTTCTTCATGTAGGCTTCCATGTCACTCCTCATGCCCCTGGCGGCCATTTGCCCTGGTTCCTTCCAGACCATCTCGTTCCACAAAGCCTCCCCCTGCTAACTCCGACTGACTGTTCCGTCCTGTAACACAACAATGACCATTCTCGGGGCCAACGGGGCCGTGTTCACCCTATGGGTAACTCCACTGACCTCAGCTGAGATACACGGGGGGTAACCATGGCCTGCTGGGTCTACACTCTTTCTCAGGGGGCCTTGTCTTCTGTGGATGGGACACTCTGCAGGTTCTTTGTCATAAATGATCATCAATTCACAGCTGTAGGCTCTTCCCATTCTGTGGCCCGGTGAGGGTAAGCCCCGGGGGTTGGAGAGAGGATCATAGAACACTAGAATTCTACATCTGGAAGGGACCTTGAGAGGGCATTGAGTCCCTGACTGATGTCTGTCCAACCTGCTCTTAAATATCTCCAGTGATGGAGATTCCACAACCTCCCTAGGCAATTTATTCCAATGTTTAACCACCCTGACAGGTGTCTGTCCAACCTGCTCTTAAATATCTCCAGTGATGGAGATTCCAACTCCCCACCCCCGTCCCAGGCACCAGTGTTTACCCATCCTGACAGGAAGTTTTTCTGAATGTCCAACCTAAGCTTCCCTGGATGCAATTTAAGCCCATTGCGTCTTGTCCTGTCCTCAGTGGCCAAGAGAACAATTTTTCTCCTTCCTCATTGTCACACCTGAAAACTGCTGTTATATCCCCTCTCAGTCTTCTCTTTTCTAAACTAAACAAGCCCAGTTCTTTCAATCATCCCTCCTAGCTCATGTTTTCTAGAGCTTTCATCATTTTTGTTGTTTTTCTCTGGACCTTCTTCAATTTCTCCACGTCTTTCATGAAATGTGGTGCCCAGCACTGGACACAATCCTCCAACTGAGGCCTAACCAGCACTGAACAGAATGGAAGAATGACTTCTCGTGTCTTGCTCACAACACTCCTGTTCATGCCGCCCAGAATCACGTTGGCTTTTTTGCCACAGTGTCATATTGTTGACTCATGTTTAACTTGTGGTCTACTATGACCCTTAGATCTTTTTCAGCTGGGGTCCCTTCCGATTACCCGTCTCCCTTTAGAAAGCATGAAATAAACACGGCTCTTCATCTATCACCGTCTGCTAGAGAAGTTCAAGCCAGCTGCTGTTTGGCAGTCCGGGCTGATTGCTTTAGTTCAGCCCAGGGATAAGAACCGGTCTCCCTGCCACCCCCACTCTCCTTGCTGACAAAGGGCTCAGGCCCGTCTCCCGCATGTGCCGAACGGGAGAGACACAAAAGGGACCAAAGCCAAGAAAGCAACAAGGAATTTCCAAGCCGAACGAGGAGCATTAAGGAGTGACAATCGAGGCAACACTGTGCAAGAGATGAGTGATTGCAGAGGACTTCATGCCAGGTTTCTCCCTATCATATTCCAGCTGGACACTCCTATGGCCAAGCAGGAAACACCTCTCCTGAATCAGACGAGACGAATGAACAACTCAGTGGCCGTTCCTCGGTTGCAGCTGGGCCTGGCCATAGCTGGAGGCAGGGTGTGGAGACTCAGTGGAACTCGGGGGCTCGGATGAGCTCTCAGAATGGGAGTGAGGGATGCTCTCTCCCTCAGCAGGCGTTAGAGCACCGGGGCTATCGGTAGAGCGCTGATGCCACTCTGATCTTTGCCTTTTCGGCAATGACAAGATTTACCTGGCGTTGAATGGAAATAGTTCTTGTTTTTTTCATTTTCCCCAGCCCTCTCTCACTGCAGCAGCTTGGGGCCAGGTGAGAAACACCTCTCCATGGCCACTGCAGCTCCAGCGGGTGCAGCCAGAGGAAGGGTGCGTGTCCTCCAGCTGGGGGACAGACAAGTACACAGACGCACAAAGAGACAAACTCTCTGATGTATACAGTAGATAGCTATCCCTTTTTCCACCCCTACGCCCTGTTGGCTCAGTGTGGTTAAAGCTGTCTCAGCGCCCATCTCTGACCCCTTGCTGCCTCCCTGTGGTCATTATACAGCATAACTGTCCCTGCTAGCTGACCCCTCTCTTTCCGTTTTATGAGAAACAATCACATTCCAGGCATATCCCATTGTCCTAGCAGAACCAACCTTGCTTTAAGTTTTAAGAGGAAGCTCAGTGGGGGAGGTGTAGGTTGGATATTAGGAAAAACTATTTCCGTAGAAGGGTGGGGAAGCGCTGGGATGAGTTACCCAGGGAGGGGGTGGAATCTCCATCCCTAGAGGTTTTTAAGTCCCGGCATGACAAAGCCCTGGCTGGGATGATTTAGTTATGGTTGGTCCTGCTTTGGGCAGAGGGCTGGACTGGATGACTCCTGAGGTCTCTCCAAACCTTAGAATTCTATGGAGCTGCCTACCAAATTTGGTGGGCCTACCTCTTACCATTTCGGAGTTCTTGAATAAACAGATTCAAGAATGGATAGAGGGATAGACGGACAGACAGACCCAAACTCTCTCAAATCTATAGTAGATTACTGTCAGGCTACTTTGTGCAGATTTTAGGCCTGTGTTAACAGTCCTGCTCTAATCCCATGGATTAACTCAGAGCTCTCTGAAAGCCCCAAAGATCCTTGCCGAATATTGGGAGGCAGAATGTAGCAGCATTGGTGGGCCTTGTTAATCTTTCTGATGATATTTTATTGGGGCAACAGCCAGATGCCCCATTAGGATTGGGCCCCAGCTGTGCTGAAAACTGTAACAAAATTTGCCTCTGTCTGAAGGAATTTTAATGACCATGAGCCATCCGAACACTAAACCCGCCTGGTCTTGAACATGGTCTTAAAACGTCTCCTTTGTTCCCTTAATTTATTTTCCACCTGCACCTGGGACGTCCAAGAGGAAAGGAAATTGAAGGGATTGGGCACCGTTATGGGATTTAGGGAATCTCAAACGCTCGCCAAAGTTCTCCCACCGGCTTGGGAGCGATCTCACTCCGTGTCTTGGTTTGGCCCAACCGGGAAGCAAGTTCTGTTCTTCCTCTCACACGGATCCCGTGTGTGCGTGTGAGATTGTCCGGTCATAATGAGGACACAAAGCGCCATCGTTACTGTCGCCGGCCGCCTGCCTTTGAGAGCCTTTTTTGACATTGTTTAGATTTCTTTTTTTAATCACTGTTTTCTGTTCCAAGGGAAATTGCCCTGAATGTATAAGTACATGTTTTGCTAAGCAAACGGATTCCTTTATATTACAGCTTGTGGGATGCAAAGCAAACAAAATACTCAAAAATGAGACCAATGTGTCCAAATCTGCAGCATGCCGTTGGGGTTTGGGAATCATCTGGATTTTTTTCCCTCGGTCTCTTTCCTAGCATGATCTTAATAAGCTCTACCTTCCCAAGACCTTAAAAGTCCCTGGTTTCACAATCTCTGGGTCATCATATCTATTTGATAGCACCTTTTGTCTCACCGTGATCCCTCGCTATGTGCATACAGAACCACAGTAGACAGGAATGATGCTTTGTAGTGGGGAAAGGGAATTAACCTATTCAAACACTCATCACTATTAAGTCAACAAGGGTGTGACAAGGAGGAGGGAGAAACATTGTTCTCCTGGCCTCTGATGGTAGGACAAGAAGCAATGGGCTTAAATTGCAGCAAGGGAGGTTTAGATTGGACATTAGGGAAAACTTCCTACCTCTCAGGTGGTTAAGCACTGGAATAAATTGCCTGGGGGGTTGTGGAATCTCCATCCCTGGGGATATTGAAGAGCAGGTTAGATAGACCTCTATCAGAGACAATCTAGATCCACGGTGTCCAATACGCTAGCCACTAGTCACATGGGGCTATTTGGCCGGCTGAGCATGGCTAGCTGGCTCACAGCATTATTTACATTTTCAGAATTGTGGCTTATTCGCTATAGGAGCATTGGACACCAGTGGTCTAGACGGTGCTTGGCCCTGCCGTGAGGCCGGGGACTGGACTCGATGACCTCGCGAGGTCCCTCCCAGTTCTAGTGCTCTAGGATTCTATGAAACAGGTGTAGTCTATGAAGGACTACAGTCGGTGTGAACCAGGGCATTACACCAGGAGTTGTGGCATGAAGTTTCCAGATCTGGCTCGATCCTACAAATCCCTGGGGTGGCCCTGCCTGCGTGTGGCCTAGTGGGGGGCTGTCTGCTCTGTGACCCGGGGTCCCCCTGCGCTGGGATGGGAGATTCCCACTGACTCTCCCAAATGTGGATTAACCCAGACACCCAGGATCAGCCTCCCAGGGAGAGAGACAAAGGGAGGAAGGCGGAGCCAGCACTTGGCTGGGGGGCAGGCCTGGGAGGAAAGTTCAGTTGCTGTCGGGGAAGCATGGAGAGAAGAGCTAAGCTGGGGGCCTAGGGGCGATGGGCCCCTAACCCCTGGCCCTGGGCCCTGTAGCCACATCACATATGAGCTGGACTGTATCCTGAAGGAACAATCAACCCCTCTCGATTCTACGCCCGGCGGAGTCTGTTCTGGCTGCTACGGGGGTGCAGGAGTTGAACCATGGGGTGCCTCAGTCAGTTTTACCCTCCTGTCAGGCTGTGCGCTCCTTCCCTCCCCACGCCCATGGGGAGCTTGAGAGCGCGGTGTTCTGGGGCGCTTTTGTCCCTCCTGGCGACGTGGCTGACGAGGAGGCAAAGCTGCTTCCGAGCAGCATCCGCGACAGAAGCCAGGCCAGATCTTTGCGAGGCTGGAGGCCTTCTCGGCACCATTCCCCGAAGCGTTAGAACTCGCTGCTAACCGCGTCAGTATCCAGCGGGGCTCAGAAATGCTGGTGGATCCGGGCTACCCCACCGATGGTGCCTTGCAGGTGGAGAAGTCAGAGAATTTCAGCTCTGCTCTCCAAGGTGCTGCCAATCCTCTAGGACTGAACCTCTCATGGCAGAAACCTAAGGATCAGAACCGCAGAACTGGGCCATTAGAACCACTGGTACAGGGGGAGGGTGGCGTACCATGGAAGCCATTAACGAGTTCATTTACCTAGGCTGCAAGCTGTGTTCAAACACTGACAGCAAAGTGGCTAATGAGCAGATCCCGCCCCTCCTGCATGAAGTCCACGTCTTGCTTATGCATGCGAAAATATTGTTGCACAGCGACAAAGTTCAGGGTCTATCACGCCCGTGCACTACCTGGGTTGCTCTGTGGGATAGAAACTTGGCCCTCGGACAGGCAGCTGCGGAGGGGCGAGAGGTATTCCATATGTCCCTGACAGCGCCAAATCCAGAGCAGAAAGTGGTCTGACTTTGCACGAAACGTCCCCGTCTCTCCAAGCGCTGGCCTTCGTTCAAACCCTGAGCCTTATGAAAAGCCATGGGATCATCCGTCTGCCTGGCTACATCTGTCTTCTTTCACGTGCCTCTGACAAGACGCGCAGAGAGGAGGTTGGAAGATACCGGCGGGTCTGGTCTCACTCAAAGGATTTCCACCGTGGAGCACTGTCATTCTCCACTCGGGAATGGGGAAAGGCTGAGTCAGCTGTTACCCAGGGACTAGACAACTCAGCTGTCTACTGCCTGCAAACTCAACCCTGCGAGGAATCGGCGAACCGCGCCGTGCTTCTGCCTTTGTGACAACTTCCTAAGAGCTCAGGAACAGGCCTTCCCTAGATTGGGTACCTGATCCTCTGAGCTCTCTTGTGGTTTGCTCCTTGCACGTGCACTAGAGGGCAGTGGACACCTGGGGGATGGTGAGGCATCCCACAAATACTGGTGAGAAGATAGGGCACGTGGGAAGCATTGGTAGGTGGCCACTGAGGTTAATCTGACGTGCCTAGGAAGCCTGGTACCATTCCAAATAAGGGGGTCTATGGCTCATAGGTACCTTTCTGCAGCACCCAAGCATTTCCCCCTGGACCGATCCCACCGCTCTAGTATAATCCTTACCCCCTCTCCCCAGAAGTTAGGGGATTCGGCGGCATTTTTGCCCTACAATGGGAACCTGTCCATTGACACCAGTGGGATCAGGCCCTCGTGGTATAAATGCCCTGGGATAAACACACCTTAGGGGAACCAGCGGGTTGCCAAAAGAAAGCAGAAATGTTTCCTGGCGATTTTTTGCCGAGATTGTATCTGAATTTTGAAGGAAGCGGAGGACTTGCGTTTTCTCTAGCAACTTTTCTCCCTCGGCAATGGTGACATGAACTATCTAAGCCCAGCCGCACGCCTACATGGCATGGCCTCCTTTTGAGTCACCTTTCCATTCGTAGATCACATTCGTTTCAAGACAAGTCCCGTCCCAGTGGAAACACTCTGTGGATTCTTCCCTCCATGAGCTCTCCAGGGCAGAAAACATTATGAAAAAAGAAACACCTAGAAACAAACACTTCTGCCCCCACATACTCAGCGTTTGCACATTTACAAGCCTCCTACACTGAAAAAAGACCCTATTCCTATTCACAGACAGGAGAGCTTTGCAATAAACACTTATGTCAAATTATATACTCAGAGCTAGCTTCAAATCCCTGCTTATTCCCTGGAGCGGCGAGAGAAAACCCGCCCGAAGCGTTCTGCGTGGCCACAGATCCTCTGAAACTGAACTGAGCTGAGCATTGTTGTGTTGTTGTTGCACTGCCAAACCCGCTATTTCGGATTGTACTTGGAGCATGCCTGCAGGGCCCTGGGTTTCTCTGAAGGTCTGTCTGTCCTCACCAGTGACAGCGGGGCTGTGAAAATGACAAAAGGGATGGCCAAAGATGGCATGTTTGCACACGATTACTGCGGCTGTGTGTGCAACCCCGGAGGGACCATGCGTGCCACTGGCACATGGGCATTTTCAAGCCCCCAGGTGGGTAACTATTTCTCCTGCCCGGTGCGACAAGCCTGGTGCTGCAAATGCAAAAGGACACCGGCTGGGAGAGCCCCTATAACCTGTCCATTGATCAGGCCCTGCCAGGCCAGCCGGGTCGCGTGCCCGGAGTGTCCTGCCCTCCTACGCTTCACTTTTCTCCGAGGGGGGCAAGTGTAGCCCTTGTGCAAACAGGGACAAAGCCACGTGCGACAGAAACATTCCTGGAGGGGTGAACGTGGTTCAGACTTCCTGGTCATCCTCTCCACAGGCATCCTTTGCAAGGGGGGTGGCTCTGGACCGGGAAGGGGCAGGGTCATAGGTGGAAAGCCCTTCATGGCCGCCTGACATTACCACGGTGACAAGGAGCCCGGCACCATGTCACCATTTTCGCGATCGGGGCTTTTTTCCGGAAAAGACTACTGGGCTGTCTACACTGTCCCTTTTCCGGAACAGTGTTCCGGAATAAGGACTTATGCCCGAGTGGGAGCAGAATAGTTTTTCCGGAATAGCGGCTGATTTTGTACAGTAGAGCATCGTTGCTTTTCCGGAAATTCAAGGGCCAGCTTGCAGCTCGCAGCTTATTCCGGAAAAGCGGCTGATTTTCCGGAATAAGTGGCCCAGTGTAGACACAGCCTGAGTGTTAAAATAAGCAGTGTCCTAAAACCCATAGTGCTATGGTAGATTTTTAAAAAGTTCCTTCCCGGTGTTGTTTGACAACACTAAGGATATGGCTAGACTACAAGTTACCAGAGGTATCCCGGAAAAACTCTTCTGCGTCCAGGGACTCATTTGCTCTTTTGGGTTTTTTTCCAGAAGAGCAAACATGCTTTTTCGGAAGCCCCTGTATTCCTCATTCTACGAGGAATAAGGAGGCTTTCAAAAGAGGGGTTTTCTTCTGACATTTGGCCCAGTGTAGATGGGCCAAATGTCAGAAAAGCCTCTTTCGACAAAAGGATTGAAAAAAGCTATGCAAAATGCTGACCACATTTTGAGTAGCTTTTTTCAGAAAAAAAAGCAGCAGTGTCATTGTAACCTGAGTGATATTAGTAAAATAGAAGGGAATTTTTAAAAACAATAATTTGCAGGCTTCTTGGTTTTGGGGGATGATGCGGTCAGAGGGGGTGGGTAGACAGCTACAGAGAAAACAAGAGTGCTAGGGTTAATTCATAGACCTTTCACTGACTTGCACTTTGAACGTCACTGTACGTCCTTGGTAAAATGATGATAAGGATATCTATTATCAGAGGGGTCGCCGTGTTAGTCTGAATCTGCAAAAGCGACGAGGAGTCCTGTGGCACCTTATAGACTAACTGAAGTGTAGGAGCATAAGCTTTCGTGGGCAAAGACCCATTTCGTCAGTTGCATCTGACGAAGTGGGTCTTTGCCCATGAAAGCTTATGCTCCTACACTTCAGTTAGTCTATAAGGTGCCACAGGACTCCTCGTCGCTTTTTAAGGATATCTATTGTTCTTCGTCATGTGAAAAGCTATTATTTAAATAAAGGCATTAAAATAAAGCATCATGCACAAAGCTATTATTTCAAGAAATGCATTTAAATACAAATTAACATATAAAGCTAGTATTTAAATAAACGCATTTCAATACAACATAAGGTATAAAGCTATTATTTAAATTAAAGAAAAAACGGTGAAAAAATTTCCATCGGCGGGATATTAGATTATTGTTAGAATTGTTGTACCAAACTTCAATCTCGGAGAGGGCAGAGAGATGGGCATGTATGGCCGTAGCGAGATGTCTCAAGTGAAAGCGATCGTGTAAATCAGTGTTTCCCAACCAGTGGTATGAGTACCGTTAGGGGTACTTGAGAGAGGTCTCGGGGGTTCATCCATACAACTGAAATTTGGAGAAAACTGATTTTTTGTTTTAAGTTTTACAGCGTTTTATTATTTTTGTTCTTTTTACACCCCAAAATTGTATCGCCTGCCGGACTACGATTAAGTTGTTTAAACAAATGTGTTGCCACAGTAGAAAAAAAATGTGTGTCTTTGAAAACTGTAGATACAGGGGGTACTTATAATTTTGTTTTTGAAAAAGGGGCACTTTCTAAAAAAAGGTTGAGAAACACGGGTGTAAATAACAGAGCGCTCATTGGAGCGTAGGAGATGTTTCCTTCGTTTCCTCACACCCCCTAGACAAAGGTAGTGGAAAAGACAACTCTGTACAGTTTCGAACTCCTAGCAGGGTTCAACTGCTTCTGGGCCATGCTGGAAGATAAGCAAACGTGGAGCACGCAAAGGGCTTTATAATACCGCTGTGTTACAGCCAGGGGCCTAACGGGGAACAGATGGGGAGGCTGAGTTGAAATTGTCTTCCCAACATGCCGATCTGAGCTGTGTTTTTAAGTAATGGCTTTTCCAGCAGATGCTCAGCAGCTCTTGCACCACAGCAGGTTCTGATCTCTGGTGCGTTTGTTTAAATGGCAGGATACTGGGCTTCGCTTCCCCCTTTCTGCCAAGCTGTGAGTGTGCAGTAAATGGCAGGATACTGGGCTTCGCTTCCCCCTTTCTGCCAAGCTGTGAGTGTGCAGTAGCTTTTCCTAGCCCACTTGACATTTTTCTGTGCTGCTTAGTTCTGCCCTACCATCTCCGCTCATCTCGGACTGGAAAGGCGGTGCGGTGCAGTGCAGGGACCCGTCCCTCCAGGGGAGGATGGCTGAGTACCACTCTCTCCTGAACGCTGCTTGGGTAAAAGATGACGAGGTGCATTCTTCATCAGGTAGAAGGTGCTTTAAGAACATCGAACTGGTCAGACCAAAGGTCTGATTAAAGAGAAATTAAAAAGAGTTGGACTTTTCAGCTTAGAAAAGAAGAAACTAAGAGGGGATAGGATAGAGGTCTATAAATTCAGGACTGGTGTAGAAAAAGTGAATAAGGAAAAATGATGTACTTATTCCCACAATATAACAACAAGGGGTCACCAAATGAAATGAATAGGCAGCTGGTTTAAAACAAACAAAAGGAAGTTTTTCTTCATGCAGCACACAGTCAACCTGTGGAACTCCTCGCCAGAGGATGTGGTGAAGGTCAGGACTTTAACAGAGTTCAAAAAAAGAGCTGGATAAATTCATGGAGGTTGGGTCCATCAATGGCTATTATCACAGGGTGGGAGGAGAGAAAGCCAAGCAGCTGTGGTCACTCGGCAGCTTGAAAGCGGGGACGGGCCTAGGACCCACATATTTCAACACCCACCTCAGCACCTTCCCTGCTAGACCACAAGGCCACCTGCCAGCCCAGCCCGTCTCTCCAACTTCAGGGCCAGCGTAGGGCCTGCATCCAGACGAGCCTTTCCACGAACCAGGGCTGAACGGTGGACCTTTGGTCCGGCCATTCTTATGATCTTATTTCCTGCACACACACGGAGCCAGTAATTTGTGACACCCCGACCCGAGAGCGGATGCAGCAGCTTCAGCCTGACGGGGAAAGAAAGGCATCAGCGCACGAAGCAGCAACGAGAACAACTGGGAGTTCACTGGTAATGAGGCATAATCTTGGGATCCCGACCCCTACCGCAGATGGTCTCCCAGACAGCTAGTGCTTTGACCTACGGCCACAGAGATCCCAAAGCGGGGCAGTGGGAAGTGGCAGTGAGAGGCTGCTGTGGAGGCTGGATTGGAGAAGCAGTGTGGCCTAGTGGCAAGGGCTCAGGATACCTGGGCTGTCTCCCTGGCTCAGCCGCTAGCCTGCCGTGTCACAGAGTTGTCTAATCTCTGGCAAGACTACCGTGGCTTTAAGATCATTATGTGTGTACAGCGCCTAGCGCAACTGGGCTGTGACCCTGCATGGGATCTTCGGGTTCTGCCCTAACAGCAATTGGTATCTCCATCTACCTATCCACTTACATAGGGGTTCCTCACTGCTGCTGGGTCTAAACAGCCCTCCTTTACATTTCACAGCCACTCCGTTCTCTGCTCCCCATGCCATCAGTCTGCCGCGACTCGGTTTCCCTTTGCTGAGCCTTCTTTCCGAGGTTTCATATTGGCAGCTGCTCCCGCCACAGTTAAAGATAGTGTGAGCGAGGGAAAGGCCAGGACAAGAATAATCACGCCCGTCACACACGGAGCGAGCCGTGAGAGCGGGCAGGGCTGGGCGGAGAACGCTTCCAAATTCGGCCCGGTCCGGTTTCCAAAGAGCAACCCTTGGGATGACAGCCTCTGTGAGCAGCCACTGATACCAAGACAGCAGCAACTTTTCCTTTCCGGTATTGCTCCCCCGGAAAACATTTCCGCCCCTTGAATTCAGCAGCGGGATTGTTTCATGGGGGCAATTAGCGTTCAGCTGAAAGACGTTTTCCAATTCTAGCCTCTTGCAGTGTATTTGGACTCATCCAGAAAGGCCCTTTATCTCACTCAGCGCTAGGACCAAATGCCACAAAGCTAGGGGCAGGTTCAACACCCTCACAGGAGGCATTGTGTTGCTTTGCGGGGGATTTTTCTGAAGGCTTCATTCCTTCTCTACCTATCCAAAGAATCTTTCACCCCTTACCTGACCTCTTGCTTATAAACCAAAGGAGACTATGGTCCCATCCCTGCAACTGCAAGATTTGTTTCAGTTAATGCTGGGCAACGTTTTTCAAACGAAACTTTTTCTCATGCCCCAAAAATACAGATTTGGGTCCAAAGAAAGCTTTTGCAGATTTGCCCTGAATTAGCGAAATTGTTCCAGTTGAACAGCCAAACAAAAACAACATTCCCCAACAGTCTAAAAGTCTATTTTGAAAACATTGTGACTTTTCCTTTTGACCTTTTCTTTCATATTTGGCTTCAGTTTTGTTACAAAATTAACACCCCTCTCAAATTTTTGAAACTGTTTTGTTACAAAACAGAATTTGATTTTTTTTAAATTTACCCTTCATCAGGGGACTCATAGGTATCTGGGGGCATTGAGGCGATGAGCAGTGGGGAGTCTGGGTATATATTGTGCATCACTTGCTTTATACACACACACCGTTGGAATGGGATGGGCAAACAGCCTGCACATGGTATGTCTCTCCAAGAGATACCACTTGCTCGCACCCTAAGAAAAATAACTCAGAAAATCACGTGTAATTGCATTGACTGCCACGATGCAGCTATCTAGCCCTATAGTCCAGGTTGAATCTCTCTAGTCCGGCATCTTTGGGACCTGACCGGTGTCAAAGCAGAGAATTTGCCAGACCACGGGAGGCCAATATTGTCTAGCAGCATGACCAACACTTCCACTGCTTCCTGGGCTCTGAGAAGACATCGATGGGTAACTTAGAATTAAATCACAGCACAGAACACTGAGAGCCAGGATAGGTGGCTGTAAACAAACTTTATGGGTCCACAGGAAACGTGGCCACACCCATGGTAAGTGGATATCCTGATCACTAACATCTTGCCGGACCATGGATGTTGCTGGACCAAAGAGTGCCAGATTAGAGAGGTTGAACCTGTACCTGGTCACCACAGAAAATCAGACCATATGTTTAGGTGCCTAGGCACCCAAGTTTGACACCTGTGACATTCCCAAGGCAGTGAAGGAAGTCAGGGTCAGAACTGGGATCGTATTCCGAGACTTTGTAATCGTAACGGTTGGTACTCTGAGGACTGAGTAGAATTTGCTGTCATCGTGCATGGAACTGAGCAGAAATAAGAGGGAACTGAAGATCTGACTCACACGGGTGTATGTGGGTTCTGCACAAACTTACTCAGCATAACTTTGTTTAGAAACTTTGGCCCCAGCCGGCCAGTAACAATTGCTTTACCGAAGGCTTGCGCTGTGGAACAGCCGGGACAGAGTGTGCTTGCAAACTTCCACCGGCACATATTTAATGCTTCGAGATGGTTACACTTTGTGCAGACAGCGCTGGCAGGTTTTCGGGACGGCTTTGGTACAACACTTGTATAAACAGGAAGAAGCAAGGTCTGTTGGTTACGAAGCTGGCCTGGGAATACTAAGGAAAGCTGGGTTCCATTCCTGGTGCCGACCCAGGCACTGTGCCATCTGAGGCAAATAATTGAAATACCACACACAATTCAAAAAAAAAAAGGGGGGGGGTTGGTGCCTCAGTTTCCCCATTTGTCCAGGAGATGATAAATTCATTAAGCTGAGGTGATTGGACTCTGCAGCGATGAAATCCACTGCAAGTACCCATATGAGATGGTTACAGTGAGGGTTCTTGGAATAAGCCAGAGAAGTTTCAAGCACCTGGCAGAATACAGCTGACAGCTATTGAGAAAGTATTCACAGAGTGTTGGTAACAGCCTGCTTGAAGCTCTCTCTCTCTGACTAACCAGCTTCTTTATAGGCCTGATCACAAGGACTCTTACTTGGACTTCAGGGGGACTCCATACACCAGTATGGGGCTGTAGAATCAGGCCCTATGTAAAAATGGAGGCTCCAATATTATAGAACTGGCAGGGACTTTGAGTCCAGTCCTCATAGCAAGATTAAGTGCAAGCCCTGATGACCCCCTTGAAGACTGAGCCTACGACCCTAGGTTTAGTAGCCCAATGCTTAAACCACTGAGCTATCCCTGCCTGCCGTAAGGCTTGGGAAGGAATGTTAGTAGCTAAAGTTAGCTGAGCCTCTGTGGACTCCTGGAGAGACAAGATCTACTTGCGATTTGGCAAGATCAGATTCAGAGAAGCATCTGTGTTCTTAGCCCTTGCTGCTACCCCCGAACTCGGGAACCACAGTTTGCCTCGGTTTTGCTACCCACAGGGTCTGTACATGAAAGATGACATGCAGTGGCCACAGATCCTGATAGCTGGAAATGTCTCTATTAGTAATAAAGTCTCTACTGAATCACAGAACACTCAAGAGGTCTTCAAGTCCAGTCCCCTGCCCTCACGGCAGGACAAAGCACCATCTAGACCATCCCTGGCAGGTGTCTGTCCAACCTGCTCTTAAATATCTCCAGAGATAGAGATTCCACAACCTCCCTGGGCAACTTATTCCAGTGTTTCACCACCCTGCCAGGTAGGGAGTTTTTCCTAATGTCCAACCTCAACCTCCCTTGCTGCAATTTAAGCCCATTGCTTCTTGTCCTGTCCTGAGAGGTCAAGGAGAACAATTTTTCTCCCTCCTCCTTGGGACGCCCTTTTAAATATTTGGAAACTGTTACCGTGCCTTCGTGGTTTCATCAGAAAGAAGAGCCCATACCCTGGCCCCAATGGAGTCCATGGGGCTAGAGGGTGGTCCTCGCAGTGGAAACACTGTAATGAGAGCTTTCCTTCTGGTGTTTCTAAGCGGATGGACGTGGGTGGCTTGAGAATACACACTGTCCTTCCATGAGATCCAGCCCAAACTGCAGAGCTGAGAAGTGTGCCCGTCACTAGCACAGGAATACTGGAGTCACCAGACAAGATCAGACACAAAGCCCATCTAGCTCAGTGTGACGGCGCGTTGGGGTTTTCCCGTCTCCTGCACCCCTGTAACAGCACGGACAGACTCCACCAGCCAGTAGAACAGAGGGAGTTTATTGCTTCTCCAGGATACAGCACAGCACAGATGGAATCTGGTTCCAGGGCAGGCCTAGGATGCCTCAGCCCCCCTTGAGATGGGGGAGACTGGGCCCCTAAATTCCAGCCCCTTTCCCTAGGCTGTCTCCTCCATGCTCCCAGACAGAAACTAAACTCTCTTCCAGCCCTGCCCCCCAGCCAAGGGCAGCATTCCACCTTCCTTTGTTTCTCTCCCTGGGGGGTAGCTGGTCAGACAGGTTGAGAGACCCTTGCCTAGTGACTCATCCCCTGTCCTGCTGGGCCGTGCTGCAGACAGCATCCAGTGGGGGTCACCCACAGCCCAGTGCCCAGCCTAGCAACCAGCAAGGTACCCCCACTACGTCACACTCAGTAATTTGTCTTGGACAGTGGCCAGCACCAGAGGTTTCAGGAGAAGGTCTGAGAACCCCACAGTAGAGTAAGCGGTCTTGGGTCTCGAACAGCTAGAGATTGACTTGAGCCCAGAAGCACTAATCCCCCTTCCAGAACAGTCACCGTGAATTACGTATAGGCTGTGGGGACCATCCCATAAACAGTCTTCTGTGACCTCTAACCACCAGCAGGAGCTATGAAATCACCCATCCTCACTGCTCGTCTGAGTCCAGCCCAGACCAGCAGAACCTAAAGTATGTCCCAGATAATAGCCGGGTGCAGTGATTGGGGGCTAGGTGCGAACCCTGACTCTGCCACACACTGCCTATGTGGCCATGGGAAAGTCACGTAATCGCTTTGTGCCTCAGTTTCCCCCGCAGCAAGCACTTCCCGACCTCCACGGCGGGGCGGGAGGACAAGTACGCTACATTCTGTGACTTGTTCTGCTCCTCTGATAATAGGGGCTAGACACGTACATCGCCTGGATGGTTCTCCTTTTCACTGCCCTGCCTATGTAGACTGTCAGCTTTCTGGGGGAGAGACTGTCTCTCACGAGGTGCCCGAGCAATGCCTGGCACAATGGGGCCCTGATCTCTAGGGGTATGTCTACACTACCACCCTAGTTCAAACTAGGGTGGTAGTGTAGACATACCCTAGCTGCCTCAACCCATATAAATAATGATTAGCAACAGAAACCCAACAAACCTTTGGGCTGCAAACTCAGACGACCAGTTCCACTTTCAGCTAGCAGCTTGGTCTTTAACTGCCGGACTTGTAACATTTTATATATTAAACCAAAAGAGAATGAACCCCAGAGAGATGTGAAGAAGGGAGAAGCAAGACCACAGAAAGGGGAGGGGAGTCTCCATCCCTAGAGGTGTTTAAGTCCCGGCTTGACCAAGCCCTGGCTGGGTTGATTGAGTTGGGGTTGGTCCTGCTTTGGGCAGGGGGCTGGACTTGATGACTCCTGAGGTCTCTGCCCACCCTAGGATTCTGTGATTCTAAGAAAGGAGCAAAAGAGAGAGAGGATGGAGGCAGAGGGGAGGGATGTTGGCACACGAAGGAGGTTTTTCCAACCTCTCCCAAGCTCTGATTTATACAATATGAATAATTAAAAGCTGGGCAGCCCCGATGCTAATCCTTGTGGTTCTCCACAAGCAACTTCCTTCCGGCTTAAAAAGGGATTCCATCTGCAATTATCCCATGTGTCTTGCTCCTCAGCCAACTTTCCACCAGTTTGTGCATCGGGGTTGAGCTGACCCCTTTCTGTGGAACTCCCTCGCACGCGCTGCAAACCCCCCCCCCCCGCACGTGATGTCCCTGCCGTGAGCTCTGCTGAAATCGCCCTCCAGATTTAGAGAAGGACGGGATTCCCTTTCCTTGGAGGTATCTTTAACAGCCCTGGGCTCTGTTTGATCAGTTAGTATAGATTGGGAAGGCCAGGACAGAGTCAACCTGTGGAACTCCTTGCCAGAGGATGTGGTGAAGGCCAGGACTTCAAAAAAGAGCTAGATGAATTCATGGAGGTTTGGTCCATCAATGGCTATTAGCCAGGATGGGCAGGGATGGTGTCCCTAACCTCTGTTTGTCAGAAGCTGGGTTTGGGTGACAGAAAAGAGATCACTTGATGATTCCCTGTTCTGTTCACTCCCCCAGGGCATCGGGCATTGGCCACCATCGGCAGACAGGACACTGGGCTAGATGGACCTTTGATCTGATCCAGTCTGGCTGTTCTTATGTTAAAACATTCCTCCCCTTCCCACAACAGATGGCTGAGTGTATAACCCAGTGGTCCCCAACCATTTGGGGTTGCCGAGCGCCAGGGGGAGTGGCCGTTCGCCCGCCGGGCGCCCGGGGGGGCAGGGCCCCCCCGAGTGGGGCCCCCCCATAGCTGCATTCCCGGGGCCGGCGCTGGCGCTCTCTCTCAAGCGCCGCGCGCCCGGGGCCGGCGCTGGCGCTCTCTCCCCCCCCTCCCTCATGCGCCACGGGGGTTCAATCCGCAGCGCCCCTGGGGCCGGCGCTCACCGTGCGCCACGCACCCGGGGCCGGCTCCGGCACCGCGCATGCGCCACGTGCCCGGGGCCAGGCCAGCCCTGAGCACTTGGCGGGCGCAGACAAATGCCCCCGCGGGCGCCGTGTTGGGGACCACGGGTATAACCCATACACTGGTGGGTGTGATGCAACGGCCCATGCAGCAGCATTGAGACCACATATAGAGAGAATAATGGGTGCGCTCTACAGCCTTAGAGGAGGGCCAGTTGGCTTTTTGCACAGGTAGTAGAGGCTCATGTGCTAAGCTCTGAAGGTCCCCGGTTCGATTCCGCCCACCAACAACTGTGGTTTGTCAGTGTTACAAGTGCTCTGTCCCTGCCTGGAATGTTTCTATCTTGGATAAATCACATGGTTTTGTTTCAGACTCCTGATTGGCCAAGAGAGGATGTGTCTATGTCCTTGAGGCCAGATGGGCATTTTATCACAACATCCCCAGAGCTCCAGGATCTCTCTTAAATAGGCCCAAATGCCTCCCACGGTTCTTGGGGATTTTTCCTTCCTCGGCTCTCCCCTGCTGAATTATTTCAGCCCAAACGCTCTACCAGTTCCGAGTCACTGGTTTTGCTCCTCTGTGCCTCTCGATCATAGCTTTAATTGGCAGTACAGTTGGCTGTTCATTATGGATGTGGTGAAGCTAGAGAAAGGGGAATCCTGCAAAGAAAAAGTCGGTGAATATTTAAACAAGCTTTTAACGAGCCGTCTCCGGTCCTGCTCTTGACAGAGGACTTTGCCTGGATTGATTTTCGCTGGCAGGAGCGCTGGGGGAAAGAGGTTTGCAGTTCCACCCACATGCTTGACTTTTGACAGGTTTGCAGATACTAGAGTTTGGACCTACAGAATCCCAAAGAACCGTGGGAGGCATTTGGGCCTATTCAAGAGAGATCCTGGAGCTCTGGGGATGTTGTGATAAAATGCCCATCTGGCCTCAAGGACATAGACACATCCTCTCTCGGCCAATCAGGAGTCTGAAACAAAACCATGTGATTTATCCGAGCCACACTGAGGACCAACTCAATAGTAAGCATTAAACAAGAAACCCCAATGCATGTGGCCAAAAGATGTGCAGGAAAAAAGAGTGTTGAAGGCTTGAAAAATGTCGCATTATAAAGCCACCCTTCCCTGCTTTTAACACCTCGTTTGTACATCAAAAGCTAAGTCTGAGACACTTCCCACCTGCTTAATTAGCCTCATTAGCACTGGTTCTAATTGACCAATACCTTTTCCCCCCTTCTTTTTCTCTTATAAATTCTGGGTCTTTGTTGTACATCTCCAGCACACCTGAAGAAGTGGGGTTTGCCCACGAAAGCTCACGAGACTATCTCTATATTTGTTAGTCTCTGAGGGCGTCTACACTAGGAAATGATTTCGAAATAACTCAGTGGCAAATAATAACTCCCGAAATAACTATTTTGAAATAAGAGTTGTTCCCCGAGGAAAGCAGGAGTACAGATTGCGAAATAACCAGCCGTTATCATATATATAGTAGCCCGATGTCTGAGAGTCTGTAACGCTGAAATGCTGGCTGTTTCCTCTGGGCGGCGCTGTTGCCTCCCTGGCTGTTCCCTCTGGGTGGCGCTATTGCCTGAATCACATCCTTTGCCTCCCGCCATGGCACTCAGCTGACTTCTGTGCCACTCAGCCGGGCCACCGCAGGAGAGCAAGTGGCACAAGCGACCGTTTGAGTGAGAGGCAGGAGGGGGAGGAGAAGAGAAAAAGAGAGACAGAGAGAGAGGCAGGAGGTGGAGGAGAGCTGAGAGAGAGAGAGAGAGAGAGGGGGAGGCAGTAGGAGGAGGAGGAGAGAGAGAGAGACAGGCAGCAGAGAAGACTGATGTGGAGGAGAGACCTGAAAATCCCATCTTACGACGGGCTCATTGGCTAGTTTCAAAATAACAGGCTAGGCAGTCTGGACACTCCACTTATTATTTCGAAATAAGGTGTTTTTTTTTCAAAATAAGTCCCTAGAGTAGACCAAGGCCTGGATGCCATGGGACTACTTGCTGTTTTTAAAGCTACAGACTAACCCGGCAACGCCGCCAAAGCTTGAAAAAGCACCCCCTGTTCTTTCCGCCGCCCTTTGCTTGAGTTCACAACCTTTGCCTTCGAAGTGGAAGGAGGAACTCCATTAGCTAACAGCAGTCGCGGGCTCTTATACTGTAGGCATTAGAAGGGAATGAGACACACACTTTGCCAGCGTGTAACACAATCCTACCGAGTGAAAGTGGAACCTGCTGGCAGAGATTCAGGGAGCTGGGACAAGAGGTTCCAGTCCTGAACCAACACCCGTTGCACGTCGAAGGTCATTGAATGTGCTGGGATTTGGAACTTCATTTTAAAATGGCGACAGTGAAACGGTCCCTCTCCGCGCTCGTTGCAGGTGAGCAAACGAGAACAGGAGGCGACTTTGCAACAAACCCGGGGCAGTTCCTTGCTCTCTTCCCCACAACCGGTGCGTTGGATTTGCCAGGCTTGCTTCCTGCTGGTTCACAGGGGTGGCCCGTGGCTATAGGCAGACTCGGCCGCCACGTAGGGCACCGCTGATGATGTCAGTCCATTGACGGCCCTGCAGGCGTGGGCGCCAATTGTGTGTTCCGCCTGAGGCACCAGCTGCTGCAGCCGGCCTCGGGCCGCTCCTGCTCCCGGGCCCGTAAACCAGAGTCGCTAACATCTCACGGGGCGATGTCATGGAATGTGGTCGATTCATTCACCAACCCACTGAAAGGTCTTGGAGTGCGGTGATCTCACTGTCTGTTACTATGGGAATGGGCTTGACACTGGACGCTTTGTTGCGGAGGAGTTGGAACCAGAGATGGAAAATACCAATTAGCTCATCTCCCTTGGTTCTTCCAAGGGCCTCATTGCTCAGTGTCCGAGCAGCTCAAAAAGCGGGTGAGAAGGGCACTGAAAGTTAGCGCATGGCCCAGAAGTTTAGACAAGCTGCCGAATGTCGCGAGCAGTGGGCGCGGCGTCCCGAGACATGCTTGGTTGTTGACGAACCGTGAGTTGGAAAAGGTTCGTGTGGGGGTGAAAGTGAAGCAAACGCCTTCTACTGCAAGGCTGTGTGAAAACCAAGGGCCTGACCCGAAGGGAATCTTTCCTTCATCTTCCATCTTCATCTTCCAGGCCTCCGTTACTGGCTCTTTCCTCTCGCTTCTTCTGTGTTTTGGTGAGGGAGGAAATAGCTTAGAATGCGGACGTGGAGCGTCGTGTCCGTGGCATCCAGGTGAGCAGCCCTTGTTCACCTGTCCAAGCTCTTGATGCAGGCTCTCTGCCAATTCAGGCGGCACATGCATCGGTTACGTGTGGGTCACGTTTGTCAAGGTTTTCTTTGCCAGCTAGAGAGGATTTCGTTTTTTATTGTGAAGAGCACAATTGAGAGGCAAATCTGACATTTTCTCCCCTGAGGAGAACTCTCCCAGCCTTCAGGAAATGCTGCTCAGTAGCATTGCAAGGAGCATTTATTTTTATTCCTTTAGCACCAGGGTTTTTAGTCACTGGGTTACAGAGGAGACCACAGTCGATGGTCACAATAGCCCTTTCGGCCCTTAGAAGCAATGGAATATTCCACTAGCTTCCCACACTGATTACGGGCCTGTAAAGGGGGTGGGTGGGTGGAAGGAAGACACAGATCTTCAGGCTTTTGCCTGCTCTGCAACACTCCTGTTGCTTTTAACAGGAACCAGGTGCCTACCCTGTCTAGGGGCCTTTGCAAATTTGACTCAGTGACCACTTGCATTGTTAGGCACCTAAAAACCTATGAAAACTGCCCCCGAGGGAAACTGAGGCACAGAAAGACTATCTGCAAAGAGGGGATAATAGCCTTGTCTTACTTCCCCCCAGTGAGGTGTGAGGATGGACATTACAGACCGCGAGGTGCTCTGATATTACAGTGCGTGCCTACAACAGATGCACTGATGCTAAATCCCAAGGCAGGTGCTGACAAGACAATCATAGAATCCTAGAATACTAGGACTGGAAGGGACCTCGAGAAGTCGTCGAGTCCAGTCCCCTGCTCCCATGGCAGGACCCAGCACTGTCTAGACCATCCCTGGTAGACATTCATCTAACCTCCTCTTAAATATCTCCAGAGATGGGGATTCCACTACGTCCCTAGGCAATTTATTCCAGTGTTTCACCACCCTGACAGTTCGGAAGTTTTTCCTAATGTCCAACCTAAACCTCCCTTGCTGCAGTTTAAGCCCATTGCTTCTTGTCCTGTCCTCAGAGGCCAAGATGAACAAGTTTTCTCCCTCCTCCTTATGACACCCTTTTAGATACCTGAAAACGGCTCTCATGTCCCCCCTCAGTCTTCTCTTTTCTAAACTAAACAAACCCAATTCTTTCAGCCTTCCCTCATAGGTCATGTTCTCTAGACCTTTCATCATTCTTGTTGCTCTTCTCTGCACCCTCTCCAATTTCTCCACAGCTTTCTTGAAATGCGGTGCCCAGAACTGGACACAACCCTCCAACTGAGGCCTAATCAGCACAGAGTAGAGCGGAAGAATGACTTCTCATGTCTTGCTCACAACACACCTGTTAATGCACCTGTTAGAGGCTAGGGACACCATAAGAACATAGGAACAGCCAGACTGGGTCAGACAGTGGCCAATGCCAGATGCCCCAGAGGGAGGGAACACAACAGGTAATCCTCATGTGATCCCTCTCCTGTCACCCACATCTAGACAGAGGCTAGGGACACAATTCCTACCCATCCTGGCTAATAGCCACTGATGGACATAACCTCCATGAATCTATCTAGCTCTTTTCTGATCCCTGTTCAAGTTCTGGCCTTCACCACATCCTCTGGCAAGGAGTTCCACAGGTTGACTGCTCATCTCCACCACAAGACCCCACCACTGGGTAGGAAGAGAGCATGTCTTCAGCCATCCCCAGCTGAAATTTTAGAGGAAACATTCAAGAGGTCAGATTGGAACTATCCAAACGCCTTTGGCTGAGAAGCCAAAGTTAACACCTTTGGAGTTGGGAAAATGCCATGACACGGTGAGTGATCGATTCGTTAGAACCTGGATTTCACAGCTCAGGCTGTACCTGAGAGCGTGTGAGCTGAGAAACTCTCCGAAAGCCACCAGTCGCTAGAGGAGATGTCGATTTGTTCCTTGAATCGGGCCTGGAAACCCTCCAGTGAAAGCGAGGCTGAGCAAGAGAGTTCTGGGAAAGCCAACGCCAAGGATATATGGTTGGAGTTTGGAAAGGGGGAGCAGATAATGAAACACTCGGCACTCTCTTTGGGAGGGACTGAGTTACATCGACCAGCTTGCATGATGCACAACTGCCGCGCTTGGAGGGGGAAATGAGAAATAAACTTTTTCAGTGCCACTGAGTCAGCTCTTTTATTTTGGGCACCGATGGGTCGTTTCTGGTATCACTGGGGCTGTGTCTAGACTGGCAAGTTTATCCGCAAAAGCAGCTGCTTTTGCGGAAAAACTTGCCAGCTGTCTACACTGGCCGCTTGAATTTCCACAAGAACACTGACTTCCTACTGTCTGAAATCAGTGCTTCTTGCGGAAATACTATGCTGCTCCCGTTCGGACAAAAGTCCTTTTGTGCAAAGCTTTTGTGCAAAAGGGCCAGTGTAGACAGCTCAGATTTGTTTTGCGCAAAAAAGCCCTGATGGCGAAAATGGCGATTGGGGCTTTTTTGCGGAAAATCACGTCTAGATTGGCACGGACGCTTTTCCGCCAAAAGTGCTTTTGCGGAAAAGCGTCCGTGCCAATCTAGACGCACTTTTCCGCAAATGCTTTTAACGGATTCCGTTAAAAGCATTTGCGGAAAATCTTGCCAGTCTAGACGTAGCCTGGGAGTATAGTGCTCTTGGCAGGGCTGCATCGACACACCTGGCAAAGAGGAAATCGATAGAGGGGGAGTTTTCCCTCAGCAGGGACTCGGCTGGGAAAGCAGCATCCAGCAATGACCTTAGCCAACGAGTATTTGCGCATGGATGACACCAGAACTGAGCACGTAGAAAGACACGATGAACCCTGCTGCTACCTGGTCACTCTAGCCATTGCTAACAATGACCTGTCCTCCTGGGTCATGGCCATGAAGGGAACAGAAAAGAGGATCCCCAGGAGAGCTCAGGAGTCCACTGGGGCAGGATAACCCTATTAATTACCTAGCAAGCACCCCAACATGAACTTCTACCATAGAGTTGAGAGTGTTTGTCTGTCCATCTGTCTGTCTGCCCAAGAACTCCTAAATGGTAAGAGCCAGGACCACCGAATTCGGTAGGCAGCTTCCTCTTTTCCTAACTTAAAACAAGGTCTGGGTTTGGCTGCGCCAGGACAATGGGATGTGCCTGGAATGGGACTGGTTCTCAGAAAACCATACCGAAAAGTGACAGAATTACCAGGCAGGTGAAAGGGGCTGGCTGGGGGCGCCCCCCTTTCTGGGTCTGCCCCAGCCCTGACCCTAACCCATCTCCTAGGGCCCTTTAAGGAGTGCAGGGGGAGGGCTGAAGCGTCCCCCCCCCCAATTCGTATGAGGATATTGCTAGTTGTTCCCTTTCATCGGGGAGCCAGGGGAAAGTGCAAACGTTGCTGCATTCCTCACTCTGGCTGGGGAGAAGCAGGGGGAAGAGCCGGGGAACACACACCCCTCCCCTGGCTGTGCCCGCTGGAGTTGCAGCGGCCATAGACAGGTACTTCTCACCTGGCTACGAACTGCAGTGGTGAGAGAGGGCTGGGGTTGTCCTCCCTCCCCAGAGCAGGCTGCATCCTGAACCCTCCGCCCCAGCCCCACCCCAGAGCAATGATTTAAATGAAGCCCAGACATTTTCATTATATGTTTTTTTAAGTTATTGTGTTAAAGACCTGAGGAATGCCGGGTAAATCTAGTAAAAACATAAACACGGCCAGGCCAAAGGTGCATCCAGCCCTGTAGCCTGTCTTCTGATGGTGGCCAATTCCAGGTGCCCCAGAGGGAGTGAACAGGGCAGAGAATCATCATGTGATCCCTCCTCTGTCACCAGGGTTCCCTGGAAGCTGTGCGCTTGTGCGGCCACTCAGGAGAGATTCCAATGCTGCTCAGCTGATTAGCACCCATTGCTACGTTTGTATTTCTCCTGATGGTGCACATTCACACATACCTTGGTGCATATAACAAAACTTATTCTGCACACGGAGGGAAAAAATCCGCACATGGAGGGAAAAAGCTAGAGGGAACATTGCCTGCCACCTATCTCCAGTGCCTGGAAGCCATGCTCAAGTATGGGCTTGGTTGAATCACAGAGTTGAGCCATCCCCATTTGCAGGAAGCGTATATGGTCTCCCGGCGTGTTCAAGGATCCTGCCAGCTGTTCCCTTTCTAAGAAGGCTGGCCTATGGACTCCCTGCACTGAGGCTGGCAGCAGAAGGCAGACAGAATATCCAGGAAGGAAACAAGGCTTGGAGAGGAGAAAAATGTACCAACTTCTCATTCAAAACGGAAACCTTCACTAATATGAGGACAAACGTGGGGTCGTTCTATTCCCCACGGGGGTTATTTGTCATGCTCCCCTGCATTCCCTGATTTCACTCACATTCATCAGCAGAAGCGCTGAAATTGCCCGAGAAGGCTCAGACTTGGGGTGCTTCCGACTGAACCGGAGAAGTGCTGCAGCGAGAAACGCCGTTCCCAGAGAAGAGCGGTTTGGAAAGGAGTCAAACATCCATGGGAAGAGGTAAGGGGAGGAGGTCAGATTCACCCTGGTGCAAATCTGAGGACCGCAACTGAATTACGCCAGGAACCAAGGGGTAGACGCAATCGCTCATTTGTAAGATGCTGCCTCATGGCGATTGACCCAGGTTATTGGCGAGACATTATTAGCACCCTGGGATGAGTGTCTGCCCTGGGCGTAGGACAGGAAGGTTCCTCCAATAGTTAGTGCACTACTCTGGGTCCTGGTAGAGCCAGGTTCAGTGCACAGCTCTGCTACAGACTCCCTATGTGCCCTGGGGCTAATTTCTTGGTGCCTCAGTTTCCCATCAGTAATTGCTCAGTGCCTCAGTTTCCCATCTGTAAGGTGGCGAGACTAGGCCGTCCTATCTCCTAGGGGTGTGGTAATGTGCTCAGCTGTGACAGTGCATCATTACCATAGATTTCCGCCACGTCAGTCTCAGGCTATCAGAGAGACGAGACGGGTGGGCGAATAACGTGTATTGGACCGACTTCTGTAGGTGAGGGACACACCGCTTCGGCGTTGCTGGGAAAAGGACACCGAGCGCCACAGCCGTGCGCAAGGGGGAGCAGACTGCGCAGCACGAGGACGTAGCTCGCGCTTGGCCTTGCGTGTGTTTCTCCAGTTGCCGGCTGGGATGCGAGGAGGGTCTTGTCATTGCTGACACACAGGTCCCAGAACATGTTCCTTGGGTCGCCTGGCACCCGCAACACACCCGGAAGGAGAAATGACCCGCTGCTTGCCCTGCGTTCCGGGATGAATCGGAAGCCGAGCTGGGAATGGAAACCTGCAGCCCATATTGCTGGCCCCCTCTTTTAAGCGCTAGCCATCCCCCCTCTTTTTTTAGCCGGAGACCCTGAGGAGGGGGGACTCCTTCCCTCCGGAACAGACAAGCCATGGGGAGAATTGCAAAGGCTGCATCGCGACTTTTCAAAGGGCTTCCAACCTCCAGCGAGAGATTTGCTGGGTCAAACGGGGTCCAACGTTTCATAGAATCCTAGGGCTGGCAGAGACCTCAGGAGTCGACTCCAGCCCCCTGCCCAAAGCAGGACCAACCCCAACTCAATCAGCCCAGCCAGGGCTTGGTCAAGCCAGGACTTAAACACCTCTAGGGATGGAGATTCCACCCCCGCCCTAGGGAACCCATCCCAGCGCTTCCCCCCCACCTAAGGACATAGGACCAACTAACCTACGCTCAGCTCAGAAGGTCTCTCCCCGCAGCGGGTCTCACTCTGATGGAAATACTGGGGTTGGAGCGTGGGGCCACGCATGTTTCCGAGCTGGCACCAACTGGCCATCCTCTCGGGATCTGACTTCCCCCTCGGTTTGGGCACGGGCAGCCCGACGAGTCAACAAAACGGCCATAAATCACTCGGTGGGACGCTCTGGCTGCACGCGCTCCCCTTGCTTTCTCCTGTCAGCCAAACCACCGGGGACACAACCCAGCGTGCGCTCGCCCCAAAGCCCCGGGAGAGGGGTCTGGAAGCCGGAGGGCTCCGCGGCAGAGTCCGTTTCGGCAAGCAAACGTATCATTTCGGGTCAGCCCCGGTGCCATTTGGAAGGCAGCTCGTATTTCCTTCACTGCACGCAGCCAGCTCGGGGTGTAATTATGGGATGAAAGTGTTCTGGAGTCAAACGCATGGTTTAGAAGCAGAGGTTACACTTTCAGTCTGTTTACAAGGCCCGCTCGGCCCTGCTTAACCCCTTCAGGGCAGGGAACGAGGACGTGTGTTTGGGGAAAGGAGTCCGGGGCCAGGGCTGGCCTTACCATGAGGCGAACTGAGGCGGCCGCCTCCGGTGCCAGACTGTGTGTGTGGGGGACGACACTAGGACCCAGAGTGTAGAAAATTGTGCTGCGCTGGTGCCGATGTAGTCTCTCTGCAGTCCCATGAGAAGAGTAGAACAGGAAGGAGGCAGAATTGAGACCTTTCCGAGTTTTGGCCCAAGCGAGGCGGCATGGGGGCGTCATTTGAGCTCCCCGCCTCAGGTGCCAAAATATTGTGGGCCAGCCCTGTCCGGAGCACAGCCAGGCCATGGCTACCTCCCTGTGCCCACAGCTCTATGGGGCAGAGAGGTGGTTGGGCTCACGGACCCTTTGGGGCTCCATTTAGGGATACCAATTCTCCAAGATTGTTCTGGAATCTCCTGGAATTATGTCCCATGAGGAAACCGCCAGCCAAAACGGGCAGTCCTGCCTACACATCCTCTACCGGCGGTGCGAAGTCGGCCTCTTGTTCCTGACCCCACACAGAAATGTTGCGTGGGAGCAGGCCAGCCAAGCAACCACATCGAACTCCCCCTTGAAGAGAGACGGCGGAGAAAACGGCCACGCTCTGCATGAGCCGCTCCACCCCACAGGAGACTGAAGGGCACCAGGCGTCAATAGTGGGACCGTGGTGCAGCTTACGGACACTTTTGAACGGACCCCCAAATCCTTTTATTTACTTATTATGGGCATTAATGTTGTTATTTGTCATTGTCGTTATTTGTCGTGATTTTCTCCGGAGTCTGGATGGAGACTAGGCCTTGACGTAGACATTTGGGCCTTGAATAAAAATAGTTCCCTGCCCGTGAAGCAGGGTTCCCTCTAAGATCTTCCAAGCATGAGCGGAGTGAGTTTTGGCTCGTGCCCCAATATTGAGGTCATGTGTGCTGGTTTGGATGGCACCCAATTTATTAACACACACACATTCCCAGCTGCTGGTGCAGACACCCCCCTTATGTGGCACGTCCCGTTCTCAGTTCAAGACGCTAGAACAGGCCCCAGGCCTCCCTGCCAGGTGGCAGCCCTGACCACTGAAGCAGGCCTTTTCCCCCCATTATGCAGCCATGGAAGTTCTGGCCTCCTGCCCCAGATCTCAGCCGGCCTGCCTGACGGAGCAGCCGCCTGCCACGTAAGAGCTGCTGTGTATCTCTCCAGAGGAGGCGGTCGGGGGCAGAATTCTTTGCGCGCGGCTGTGCAGGCACACACCTTCGCGGGAACATTGTCCTGCAGTAGAAGGCAGGAGGAAGGTGATCCTGTTGAGCTGATCTTCTCCCCTGGCTGGTCTCTTCATTCAACCAAAAGCCCACAGCCCCTGGGAAGTGATTTCCATGGTGATTTAACCTCGCGGTTAAAAGCACGCCTCTTATGGCCAGTCTGAACAACTAGGGCTTGCTATCTTATGGCCAGTCTGAATTTGATCAGCATCAGTTTCCCACTGTTGGGCCTTGTGATCCCTACGTTACATGACTCGGTTGATGGAATTTCTCCATCCCGGTTATCTCTCAGGGTCAAATTTACTATATTGCGCATCAGGCCAAGAGAACATTTTTGATTCTTTAATTCCTAAGCACAGGTAATAATTGACCCCTTCTTTTCAATGGCACCATCTGGCCTTGGGGGAGGACGAAACACAATGATTAGGGGGCTGGAGCACATGACCTATGAGGAGAGGCTGAGGGAGTTGGGTCTGTTAATCTGCAGAAGCGAAGAGTGAGAGGGGATTTGAGAGCAGCCTTCAACTTCCTGAAGGGAGGTTCCACAGAGGATGGAGAGAGGCTGTTCTCAGTGGTGACAGATGGCAGAACAAGGAGCAATGGTCTCAAGTTGCGGTGGGAGAGGTCCAGGTTGGATATTAGGAAAAACTATTTCACGAGGGGGGTGGGGAAGCACTGGAATGGGTTCCCTAGGGAAGTAGTGGAGTCTTCATCCCTAGAGGTGTTTAAGTCTCGGCTTGACAAAGCCCTGGCCAGGTTGATTGAGTAGGGAGTGGTCCTGCCTAGAGCAGGGGGCTGGACTCGATGACCTTCTGAGGTCTCTTCCAGCTCTATGGTTCTATGATTCTATTCTATGACATGTCCCGACAGCTCTACCTATACACAAGACTCTGATGGAGACCTTGGAAAAACCCTCATCTAATCTCGGAGAGGAAATTAGAGTCAACATCTACCACGATAGAACAAATATCCTCCATCGGGCCTTGCCTAGACTTGGAAAAGCCATCACTGGAGGCGCGCCCCCAAAGAGCAGTCATGATAGGATCTAACCCTGACCAAACCCTAGCTACGCTACTGCTGCCATAGTGGGTGCTGTTGATGGAGCCGTGCAGGTGTAAGACGAATGTAGACCCGGGTCTCCGACCTTTTTAAGCAGGAGATCACTTTTTTAATGTAAGAGAATCCAGGACCTACCTCAACCCAAATACCCTGGCCACGCCTCCTTCATGTCTCTTCTCTCAGGCCCTGCCTCAGTTCGCTCCGTCCTCTCTCCCTCCCCCATCCTCCCTCCTTTCCACCAGGCAGGGGCAGAGGGTTGGGGCACAGGATCTGGTCTTGGGCTAAGGGATCTGGAGAGGTTGCGGGGCTCTGAGCTGAGCCTGGGGCAGGGAATGGAGGTGCAGGAGGAGGTTCAGGATGCAGGATCTGGGAGGGAGTTTGGGTCCAGGGGGCTCAGGGCTAGGGCAAGGGCTGGGGTGTCAGAGGGGGTACATAGCTGGGCCCTGCTTACCACAGGTGGCTCCTGAGTGGGGGTGCAGTGGGGCTAAGTCAGGCTCACCCCTGCCCTGGCCCTGCACCGCTCCCAAACGCAGCCAGCAAACTCCCTCCATCCCACGTCCTGTCGTGCCCTCCCTCCGTTCCATGGAGATAGACTACAGGGTGGAAGGGGGGCACCCTGACACCAGCACCCCCGCTCTCCCTTCTCTGCTCTGCACAGCAAGCAGGAGGCTCCTGACAGGGGGAGGCAGCCCCAAGGCAAAGGGCAGGAGATGTGCAGCAGCAGGAGGAGGGGCAGCTGCCATGCTGGGCTTGAGAGCCTCCTGGCCAAACCAGTCAGGATCACCTGCCAGAGGCTCCAAGATCTCCCAGTCGATCCCGATTGACTGGTTGGTGACCACTGATGTAGACGTAGCCTAGAAGAGGCAATGTGGGCTTGTTATCTTAGTCCTCAGAGAGGGGTCAAGACTTTTTCCTACTTTTTGTTATCCCCATTTCAGCATAGATCCTTAACCTGGGGATCTCATCCCTTGATGGCTTCTGATAGCTTCTCTTGATGCTCAATTTTTATTTTCTAGGGGCTGTGATGGGGTATACCTGGCCCTTAGAAGCCCCTTGCTGGAGGCCCCATGGTATAACCCCTCCCTGGGAAGAAGCAGTGAAGGCAGGCCCTGTAGGCAAGCAAAGAAGCAGCCAATCAGAGCCCAGCAGGCTCAGAAAAAAAAGGCTGCAGGTTGTGAGCTGGCTGGGACCAGAGGCGGTGGCACTGATATTCAGCGAGGAGGCAGAAGATCTGAGATCTTCATCCCCGAGCTTAGGGCAAAGAGAAAAGGGCTGCTTGGTCAAAAAGTAGCAGCAGCAAACTGGAGACCACAATTCGTGGCTGCTGTGTATATGGTCCCTGGGTTGGGATCTGGAATGATGGGCAGGCCAAGAGTCCCCCTGGGAAAGTGTCCCAAACCCTAACAAGGCTTGTTTAGAAGCCAGATCAGAGAGCTGGATTTAAAAGGCTGAAGACCTGGATGAGGGCTGACAGATGATACCTAGGGGGGCATTATTTTTTGACTGCATGACTTGGCGGGAGGGCAGAGCCACTGAAGAGCTACCACACACAGCAGACAGCCAACAGGGGGGCAGAAAAGGACTGAAACACCACCCCCCCACAGCTAGCAGGCTCTCCCGGGGGGAGGGAGGGTGCTCCTCCCAGGGCCGGTAAGGCCTCAAAGGAAGATGGCGACCCAGTTACATCGTACTGCCGTCCCCTCTCTTCTTAGTTGCTTCTCCTCCCCTGAGATAACGGCCAAGCCGAGGGCCAGAAGGAAGCTGGAATGGTTTTCAGGTCACGTACTCCGCCTCCTCGTGCGAGACGTTCCGTTGTGCTGCAGCGGAATGCGACGCTGATTGCGCTCGGCGCTGGACACGCACGCGGTAAGAGAACGTCCCAGTGCTAAAGCGATTCAAATCTAAGACGATAAGGCCAACTCAGGGCAGGGGGAAAGGACATTTTCTCAGCTCCCTTGTACCGTGTGTGTGTGGAGGGGGGGACTGGGGGGGGGGTTTGCCCAGTGTCACACTGGCAGTCTGTGGCACAGCGTGGAGACCCTGATAGGAGTCTCCATCCGGGACTATCTGGGTACTGGCCGGGGCAATGCGGGAGAGGCATTCACACAGCAAGAGGCTCTGTCAGTCAGCCGGCTTGCGCCCGCACGGGTAGACAATGCTGTGTGATGCAGGGCGGTTTTGTTCTCTTTCCCCCCTCTCCCCATGGCCTGCTGTGAAAGGAGAGAGCCACGTTCCCCACCCCGACTCAACGCCATGGATTTACAGCTCCGTCCATCTCCAGGGATGGAAACACAGCCATCCGTGTCCTGCGCCGGCTTGCTCTCCAACAATGTTGGCACCCGACCAGGCAACAACCCAAGAGGTGTGGAAGAACACAAGAGACTCCGTCCCCGGGAACTCAGGGGATCCGCCGGCTAAACTGATTCCCATGCTCTGAATGTGAGAACGTTTCGCGGAATCAAGGCCAGGGGACGTGTGCCGTCTGGTTGATGGGTTACCTGCCAGGGGCCTTTCTAAATGGGAAAGGCTTGAGGGAAGTGGGCAGCCCTTACATTTGGCTCCTAAATACAACCAGAGCGAGAGGGCGAATGCCCAGAGACCTTTACCAGGCCCTGAAAATCTTTATTTTGTGAGAACTCTTCAAGTTAAGCATGGCATTTCTCAGGCGTTTTTAGTGCCTCGTGTGTCTCCGGCATATGCTGTTGTGTTTCCATAGAATCATAGAATCACAGAACACTCGCACTGGAAGGGACCTCGAGAGGTTATTGAGTCCGGTCTTCTGTCCGCTGGAAGGCTACGTCCACATGGCCGTTGAGCTGGTGCTTCCCAGCCCAGATTGGCAGACACGGGCAGATTTATACTCCGGTGGCCAGCTAAAACTGCTCACCACGCCCCCGTGGCCACCCGGCTATTTTTAGCTTGCAAAGAGCTAGTGTGTGTCTGTCTACTAGTCTGGGAAGCATGCGTAGCCATGTGGCTAAAATGTAGCGTTATGCTAAGTAACGTGCCTCAGTGTACCCTGCCAGCAGCCCGTTCTGATGTGAAGAAAGGGGTAAACAGTGAGGTGGCAAAGTTTGCAGTCGATACTAAGCTGCTCAAGGTAGTTAAGACCAAAGCAGACTGTGAAGAACTTCAAAAAGATCTCCCCAAACTAAGTGATTGGGCAACAAAATGGCAAATAAAATTTAATGTGGATAAATGTAAAATAATGTACATTGGAAAAAATAACCCCAACTATACATATAATATGATGGGGGCTAATTTAGCTACAACTAAGCAGGAAACGGATCTTGGAGTCATCGTGGATAGTTCGCTGAAGACGTCCATGCTGTGGGCAGTGGCAGTCAAAAAAGCAAACAGGATGTTAGGAATCATTAAAAAAGGGATAGAGAATAAGACAGAGAATATCTTATTGCCCTTGTATAAATCCATGGTACGCCCACTTCTTGAATACTGCATACAGATGTGGTCTCCTCATCTTGAAAAAGATATACTGGCATTAGAAAAGGTTCAGAGAAGGGCAATTAATATGATTAGGGGTTTGGAACGGGTCCCAAAGAGAGTAGGACTTTTCATCTTGGAAAAGAGGAGACTGAGGGAGGATATGACAGAAGTCTATAAAATCATGAGTGGTGTGGAGAAAGTGAATAAGGAAAATTTATTTACTTGTTCCCATAATATAAGAACTAGGGGCCACCAAATGAAACTAATGGGGAGCACGTATAAAACAAATAAAAGGAAGTTCTTCTTCACACAGCGCACAGACAACCTGTGGAACTCCTTGCCTGAGGAGGCTGTGAGGGCTGGGACTATAACAGGGTTTAAAAGAGAACTAGATAAATTCATGGAGGTTAAGTCCATTAATGGCTATTAGCCAGGATGGGGAAGGAAAGGTGTCCCTAGCCTCTGTTTGTCAGAGGGTGGAGATAGATGGCAGGAGAGAGATTGCTTGATCATTACAGCTGATCCGAAGGCAGGAATAGATTCCTATAATTTTGTTGAATAGTAATAGAGAGGTAGCCGTGTTACTCTGAACTTGCTAAAACAAAAGGAAAAACTATGTAGCACTTTAAAGACTAACAAGAGGAAGTGGGTATGGTCGACGAAACCTCATCACCTATTAAACCATCTTGTTAGTCTTCAAAGTGCTACATAGTTTTTCCTTTTGCTATCATTTTGTTGTAAGTGTTAAAATTAGCAGTGTGATATGAGGAAAAGGGTGTGATGATTGTGGTGTTTCTCCGTAATAAAGGTCGCTTCTCTGTACCAAAGAAATCAACCCTGTTTTGTGTGAATGAGGAACGTGTGTGTTAAGAGATAAGTGTGAAGGCCACCGGAGCAGATGGAGGAGCCAGGGAGAAATGTAAAGGTGCCGGAGTTTGCTGTATCTCCCCATCAAGATGTAAGTACTGGGCAGACGGACGGTTCTGAAAGAAGGCAAGCACCTGTCCATGGGGACAAGCTACTGGTGATCAAAACCGGCTTAGCACGGCAGAACAAAGGAGAGAAGGAGCAAGAGAAACAATCGGAGATGACAAACATCCATCAGAAAAACAGCCTGATGATGCAAAACTTTCTGACCCCAACGAAGGAAAACGGCTATAAAAAGGGACTGATGGCTATAATTTTTGGGGACGTCCTGCCAAGACTGGAGCATCCATGGCCAGTCTGGTTGGCCACGGAACATGGACTGGTAAATAGAACATCCACTTGTGGGACAGCGTGTATGTGTCCGCCTGTCTATGGAAGCAGATGCTAACGGCTTTGTCATTGTATTCTCCATCCACGCGGCTTCTTGCCTTTTCTCCCGGAAAGATCCCATGTGCTTCTTACAAGCCTAAGACATGCCCCCGGCTGCTCTGCGGACAAGGGGTGATGGTCAAAGTGGGGAAAGGCAGGGAAAAAACAAAGCAATACACCTGGGCCAGACAGCAGAGGGCGGCGTCCAAGTCTCGGCACAGTGCTCTCTTGGCTACTCAGTCATGCTGCACAAAAAGTCGTGGAAGCTTCAGAAAACGTGTTTGTTTGTTTTTTTACAAACCTGGCTGAACGGAACTTGCGGAAGTCTACCAGAAGGAGCTCCCCGCCTTGGCAGGCGTACAGGTCGGAGCACAAAGCGGGCCATTTTCCACGACTAATCTCCACGTTTGTCGGAATGTTTACGCTCCACCACAAGCATCGGGGGCAATTAAGAAAATGCTCTGCTGAACTGTGGGCTATCATTATTGGTCTGGCCTTTGGACCGGCGCCACGTCATAATAACATCGGAGCTGGAGGGGCTGCACAGAACAGGGACACTGGGAGAAGTAAGGGAAAGTACAATGAGCCTATATATAACCCTCACTCTTCCACTCTGGGGCATGCAAACTTTTCAGAAGTGCTCACTGCTTTTCAGGGCAGTGGTCGCACAGGGCCTGACTTCAGGCTCCGCGGGCTGATTTCTCGATTCCCGCGGAATTGATTTTTAATGGCACTAAGCGGCGGTCGCTCTCGTGAATATCCGCCGGAGTTGTCGGTGCTTTGCCCCTGAGAAAATTATTATTATCAGTATGCTACATAGCAATCTTAAGCAAGATCAGGGCCCCATCATGCCACTGGCTGTACGTACATGCAGAAAAAGACAATTCTTGCCCCAGAGAGCTGACCGACTGATTAGGTGAGATGGAGAAAGATGGGGAGGGGAAATAGGGGGGAACTGAACACCCTGAGGTTACATGGCAGGTGAGTGGTGTGAACCCTACCTTAGCTAGGGAGGGAGTGGAATCTCCATCCCTAGAGGTGTTTAAGTCTTGGCTTGACCAAGTCCTGGCTGGGATGATTGAGTTGGGATTGGTCCTGCCTTGGGCAGGGGGCTGGACTCGATAACCTCCTGAGGTCTCTTCCAGCTCTATGATAACCCATGCTCTGGGATAACACTGAGGTGAGCTTACATCACACCCAATATCTCTGGGGTTTAGTGACCTATGAGTGAGGTCACAGAATTAAAGATTATATGACTGTACAGGTTGGACTTCCCTGGTCCAGCACCCGCACGACCTGACTGGTCCCAGATGAGGGATTTTGCCAGCCCAGGGACGCTCATTTCTGGTCCCCCTGCTACTGGCCCTCCAAGCTCTGGCCTGGCTGACGGCCTCACTACCCTGCTCTCCCCACTGGACCAGCTGGGCTCCTGCCCCCACTGGCATAGAGTCTACATTAGGGGGAAGATCCACGCTGCTACGGTCGATCTTCCGGGGTTTGATTTAGCAGATCTAGAGAAGACCCGCTAAATCGAACTCAGAGAGTGCCTCTGTTGGCGCCGGTACTCCTGCTCCTCGTGAGGAGTAAGGGACGCTCACAGGAGTGTTTGATCCCATTGACCTCCCAGTATGTGAACAGTGATTTTAGATAAGTCGACTCCAGTTACCCAACTAATGTAGCCGGAGTTGTGTATCTTAGGCCAACCTTCCTCTCCGGTGTAGACTAGGCCAGGGAGAGCAGGGGCTACAATGTCTTGTATTTTTTTTACAAAACCCAGAATAAAACCCCAACCTTGGCTGGGACTCCAGGTTCTTATCACCCCAATGTGATCAGTGATCCCACTGGTGGTGGATACGCACATGTTCTGGGCCACAGGCAGGTTCCTCATGGCTTTTAACGGCCGCAAAACATAGCAGATCAGCCTGTGTCAATCGGTCTAGCACCCCTGAAGTCAACAGAGCACGGCTAATTTACACAGGCTGAACATCTGGGCTTTGTTGTAAGAGCCGGGCCGGGACTAGGCCTGGAACTCTACTGTGGTTTACAACCCAACCAGTTCTTCAAAAGCATCCCAGAGGCAGGAACACCGATGCACAAACAGGAGGAGCCGTCAGCCCAGCCAGCAACACCATGGCGACACGCACACCAACATACAATCTTCACGGATAGCTCCCTGAACGAATGGCTGAAATTGTCTCCCGTTCAGGGCCACCTGCCTGCCATCTATCACTGGCTTTCCTTTCGTATTTATAGAAAACGAAAACTTCTGGATCCTCTTGTGATTTATGCCCTGAGCACGCCAAGTCCATCAATTGCTGAAATCCCCTGCCTGTCAGGGGCCTGCCGTCTGCAGGAGAGGTGATCCCCACAGTAATCTGGATTCGACAGACCGGGCCTGTTTCCATGAGCATTTCAGCACTGAGCCCCTGGGATCTGAATTTCAAGGTAACGGGCTGATTACCCTTCCCATTTGGGCTGCTCCCGAGGAAGGCGACAACAGGGCTTCCCTGAGAGGTTCACCTCACGGGTCCTCACTGCAGGGCGTTGGGACTAATCCATAAAAGGGCGTCGCAGGCTAGAACCTGGCTCGTGCAACGTCAGTTGTTAGCACGTTCCTCTGCCAGAGAGACTCGTCTTTTAGCCGGGGATGGGAAGAAAGTGATCTAGAGACGTGATTATTCCCTGCTATTTGGCTCTGGTGAGGCCACATCTGGAGTATTGTGTCCAGTTCTGGGCCCCCCCACGACAGAAGGGATGTGGATGCATTGGAGAGGGTCCAGTGGAGGGCGACCAAAATGATTCGGGGGCTGGAGCACATGACCTATGAGGAGCGGCTGAGGGATTTGGGTGTGTTCAGTCTGCAGAAGAGAAGAGTGAGGAGGGATTTGAGAGCAGCCTTTAACTTCCTGAAGGGAGGGAGGTTCGAAAGAGGATGGGGAGAGGCTGTTCTCAGTGGGGGCAGATGGCAGAACAAGGGGCAATGGTTCTAGTTGCAGTGGGGGAGTGTGATGGCGCATTGGGGGTCCCCCGTCTCCTGCACCCCGAAATGGCACAAACAAACTGCACCAGCCGGTGAAATAGAGGAAGTTTATTGCCTCTCCAGGATACAGCACAGCACAGATGGAATCTGGTCCCAGAGCTGGGCTAGGATGCCTCAGGCCCCCTTGAGATGGGGGAGACTGGGCCCCTAAACTCCAGCCCCTTTCCCTAGGCTGTCTCCTCCATGCTCCCAGACAGCAACTAACTCCCACTCTTCCAGCCCTGTCCCCCAGCCAGGGCAGCATCCACCTTCCTTTGTTCCTCTCTACGGGGGGTGTCTGGTTCAACAGGTTTGGCGTCACCTTTGCATAATGAGGTTTTCCCTGCTGGGTCTTGCTCCAGACAGCAGGGGTCACCACAGCCCAGCAAGTACCCCCACTACGTCACAGGGAGGTCTAGGTTGGAGATTAGGAAAAACTATTTCCCTAGGAGGGTGGGGAAGCACTGGGATGGGTTCCCTAGGGAGGGGGTGGAATCTCCATCCCTAGAGGGGTTTAAGTCCTGGCTTGACAAAGCCCCAGCTTTTGTTGATTTAGTTGGGATTGGTCCTGCTTTGGGAAGCGGGCTGGACTTGATGACCTCTGAGGTCTCTTCCAGCCCTAGGATTCTATGGAAGCGAGCCGAGGAATGACGCAGAATGTAGCCGTCCTTCATCAAAGGAATTTCAAAACCCGATTACCAAGGCAACACAGTTAAACTGGAATACACCTGCAAATTCAACACTACCAGCGTAGGATTGAACACACGGCAAAGGCAATTTCCACCACACGCTGCAGAGGAACCATTTCCACTCTGACTTGAGGAGCTTCATTTCTACAAGCAACGTTTTCCTTATATAGACCCCTGCTTCTGTAACTTCCATTCCCATTCAGCTGATGAAGTGGGTTTTACTCACGAAAGCTTATGCCCTAATAAAAACATAAGAACTTAAGAGCAGGCTGGACAGACATCTGTCGGGGATGATCTTGGTGCTTGGTCCTGTCGTGAGAGCAGGGGACTTGACTTGACCTCTTGAGGTCCCTTCCAGTTCTAGTGTTCTATGATTCTGAGTCTCACAAAAGATCCATCTAGGCCAGTGTCCTGTCTGCTGACAGCGGCCAATACCAGGTGCCCCAGAGGGAGGGAACAGAACAGGGAATCATCAAGCAATCCCGCCCCTGTTGCCCATTCGCAGCCTCTGACAAATAGAGGCTGGGGACACCCTCCCTACCCATCCTGGCGAATAGCCATTGATGGACTTAACCTCCATGTGTCTATCTAGGTCTTTTTTGAACCCTGTTAAAGTCCTGGTCTTCACAACGTCCTCTGGCAAGGAGTTCCACAGGTTGACTGTTGGACCAATAAATCTGTTGGTCTCTCTCTCTCATATATCTGAGTTCTCCCCGATATTTTTAAAAATAAAGGAGTCATGCTAACCCTTCCCATTCTTCCTCCTACGGCTGCCATGGGGACAGGCTGGGGAGGCCGCTGGCTGGTTGTTCGGGGTACTTGGGTAGTTGTGAACATATATATTTTCTCTGGGGAGAAGAATCACATCTCAGCCAAACCTGGCTCAGTGAGCCGAGAACGAAAGGGGCCGTGTTGAGGGAGGTGAGGGTGTAGATGAGAGGGTTATGGGGGTCAGGAACAGAGCACTAGAAGAGGAACTTAAAGGGTATGTCTACACGGCAGAGTTTTTTTCGGAAAAACTTCACTTATGTCCACACTGCAATCACGTTCTTTTGAAAAAAAAATCGAAAGCACAGAAGTGTTTTTCTGACATCGGTAAACCTCTTTCTACGAGGAAGAAGCCTTTATCCGAAAGAGCTCTTTTGGAAAAAGGCATGTGTGGATGGGGAAGAAGGAGTTCTTTTGAAAGAAGAGGAAAGAGGAAAAAGCACTGGTGGCTTGGTGCAAGAGCCGCTCTTCCCGAAAAAATGAGGAAGAACGGCTCTTGTGCAAGAGGTTTTTTTGGACAAAAAGGAGCCATTTAAACTGCTCTTTTTTGCACAAAAGCCTCTTGTGCAAAAACAGCTGCTAATTAATTATGCAAATGAAGCACGGCGATATTCCATACCGAGCTTTATTTGCATAAGCTTTTCTGCAAGAAGGCTACAGTGTAGACGTAGCCATAGACTCATAGAGCACCAGAACTGGAAGGGACCTCAAGAGGTCATTGAGTCCAGTCCCCTGCCCTCACAGCAGGACCACGTGCCATCTCGACCATCCCTGACAGGTGTCTGTCTAACTTGCACTTAAATATCTCCAGTGCTGGAGCTTTCACAACCAATTTATTGCAGTGTTTAACCACCCTGACAGGCAGAAAGTTTTTCCTAATGTCCAACCTCAACCTCTCTGGATGCAATTTAAGCCCATTACTTCTTGTCCTGTCCTCAGAATCATAGAACCATAGAACCATAGAGCTGGAAGAGACCCCAGAAGGTCAAGTCCAGCCCCCTGCTCTAGGCAGGACCAATCCCAACTCAATCAACCCGGCCAGGGCTTTGTCAAGCCGAGACTTAAACACCTCTAGGGATGGAGACTCCACTACTTCTCTAGGGAACCCATTCCAGTGCTTCACCACCCTCCTAGGGAAATAGTTTTTCCTAATATCCAACCTAGACCTCTCCCACCACAACTTGAGCCCATTGCTCCTTGTTCTGCGATCTGTCACTACTGAGAACAGCCTCTCTCCATCCTCTTTGGAACCTCCCTTCAGGAAGTTGAAGGCTGCTCTCAAATCCCCCCTCACTCTTCTCTTCTGCAGACTAAACAGACCCAACTCCCTCAGCCTTTCCTCATAAGTCATATGCTCCAGCCCCCTAATCATTTTGGTTGCCCTCCGCTGGACCCTCTCCAATGCGTCCACATCATTTTTGTAGTGAGGGGCCCAGAACTGGACACAATACTCCAGATGTGGCCTCACCAAAGCTGAATAAAGGGGAATAATGACATCTCTGGATCTGCTGGCAATGCTCCTCTTAATGCAACCTAATATGCCATTAGCCTTCTTGGCTACAAGGGCACACTGCTGACTCATATCCAGCTTCTCATCCACTGTAACCCCCAGGTCCTTTTCTGCAGAACTACTACTTAACTGGTTGGTCCCCAGCCTGTAACAGTTCTTGGGATTCTTCCGTCCCAAGTGCAGGACTCTGCACTTGTCCTTGTTGAACCTCATCAGATTTCTTGTGGCCCAATCCTCCAATTTGTCTAAGTTATTCTGGACACTATCTCTGCCCTCAAGCGTATCTACCTCTCCCCCCAGCTTAGTGTCATCTGCAAACTTGCTGAGGGTGCAACCTCATCCAAGTCACTAATAAAGATATTGAACAAAACCGGTCCTAGAACCGAACCTTGGGGCACTCCGCTAGAAACCGACCGCCATCCTGACATCGAGCCGTTGATCACTACCCGCTGGGCCCGGCCTTCTAGCCATCTTTCTATCCATCTTACCATCCATTTATCCAATCTACATTCCCTTAACTTGCTGGCAAGAATATTTTGGGAGACCATATCAAAAGCCTTGCTAAAATCATAGAATCATAGAATCATAGAATAATAGGACTGGAAGGGACCTCGAGAGGTCATCGAGTCCAGCCCCCCGCCCTCAAGGCAGGACCAAGCTCCGTCTACACCATCCCTGACAGATGTCTATCTAAGCTGTTAAAGTCAAGGTACATCACATCCACTGACGTTCCCATGTCCACCGAGCCAATTACCTCATCATAGAAGCTAATCGGATTGGTCAGGCACGACTAGCCCTTTGTGAATCCATGCTGACTATTCCTAATCACTTTCCTCTCATCCAAGTGCCTCAAAATGGATTCCTTAAGGATCCCTTCCATGATTTTTCCAGGAACTGAGGTAAGACTGACTGGCTTATAGTTCCCTGGATCGTCCTTCTTCCCTTTTTTGAAGATGGGCACTACATTTGCCTTTTTCCAGTCATCCGGGATTTCTCCCGATCTCCACGACTTTTAGGGAGAAACAATTTTTCTCCCTCCTCCTAGTAACACCCTTTTAACCACTTGAAAACTGCTCTCGTGTCCCTCTCAGTGTTCTCTTTTCTAAACTAAACAAGCCCAGTTCTTTCAGTCTTCCCTCATAGCTCATGTTTTCTAGGCCTTCCATCATTTTTGTTGCTTTTCCCTGGACCTTCCCTACTTTCTCATCTTTCTTGAAATGTGCTGCCCAGAACTGGACACAATACTCCAGTTGAGGCCTAATCAGCACAGAGCAGAGCGGAAGAACAACTCCTCGTGTCTTGCTCACAACACTCCTGTTCATGCAGCCCAAAATCACGATTGTTTTTTTTTTTTTGCAACAGTGTCACACTGGTGACTCCTATTTAGCATGTGGCCCACTCGGATCCCTTCCCTCCTAGACAGTCGCTCCCCATTCTGTGCGTGTGACACAGATTGTTCCTCCCTAAGTGGAGCACTTTGCATTTGTCCTTATTAAACTTCATCCTGTTGACCTCAGACCCTTTCTCCCGTGTGTCGAGATCAAACGGGAGCAATGGTCCGAAGAAGCTGTAGAGGGCGCTGTCGCACTGTCTGAAAATGAAAGGGCTTGAATATCTGCTGTCTCATCTCTTCCCTCCCTTCCCCCTCAATGCCCTTCCCCCAGGCCAGCTTTAAATAAAAGCAAACAAGTGAGTCTGTTTCTCTGTGAACTTGGGGTTGGAACGGAGACATAAACGGTGCAGAGACGCTGGGAGACACCCCCGCACTGTGCTGCAGCGGGCTCAGATTTACGACTGAGCTGCACCGGCTGGTGGTTCCCCGGAGCCTCTCCGGGAGGCTAGGAGGTTGATTATCGCAATTATTAGTCGCTGCAAAAAATGTGGCCGGCAACAGCTACACGGGAGACGGTCGCCGCACAGCTGCTGGGTCCCGGGGGCAGATCCATGCGGAGCAGAGAGGCTCCCCGTGGCTAATGTCCGCGGCCAGAAGCCCCCGGGCTGATCAGACATTGTCCCTTGGCAGCTTTCTGCCCGTACAGCACGCATGGGGAGCAGGCCCTACTTACGGAGTCCCCAAGCAGAGCAAAGCTGCAGCATGACTCTCATATCGCCCCTCCCCAGAGCAGTGCATAGAGAATGGCAGGCGAGCAACATTGGACATTAGGAAAAACTTCCCACCTGTCAGGGGGGTGAAAAACGGGAATAAATTGCCTAGGGAGGTTGTGGAATCTCCATCACTGGAGATATTTAAGAGCAGGTTGGACAGACACCTGTCAAGGATGGTCTAGATGGTGCTTGGTCGTGCTGTGAGGGCAGGGGACTGGACTCAATGACCTCTGGAGGACCCTTCCAGCTCTAGCATTTTTTGACGCTATGTGACGGGGTGTGGCCTGTCTCAGTGTGCTATGCTCCACCCTGTTCTGGGCTGCTGGCCCATGGAAGTCAGAGCAGCCCGGAGCCTGCTCCGTTTTGCGCCAGTGGCACGGGTGTAACCTCGCCGCTTGGCTCTCCCAGTCCCATGGTGCGTGCTGGCGCGGATCAACGCAGAAGGGGGTTTCGCCCCCTCGCTCCGCTGCAGCGTCCTGTCGTGAGGCTGGGGATGACAGTTTTGTGCCTCAGTTTCCACGGTGGCACAGGGGAGACAATGACGTTTCCTACCCTATGTACTCAAACATAATCCCGCTCGTTCGCAAGATGACCCCTCCCCCCCACAAGTTACAGAGAAAAGTTGTGAAAAAGTTGGTTTATAAACCGACTCTATGTGGGCGGTGTACAAACTTCCGGTCCCAGCTCGTCTGCGTCAGCCGCTGGCGCGTTGGGGCGTTTTGTTTGTCTGGAGCATCCGCAGGCTTCCAGAGTCTGTGATTCACTGTTCCTGGCCAGCAGACGTGGTGGGAAGCAGCAGCCAGCATGTCGCTCGGCCCACGCTGCTTCCGGCAGTTCCCATTGGCCGCTGTTCGTTGTTCGCAGCCAATGGGAGCAGCGGGAAGTAGCCCGGGCTAAGGGAGGTGCTGGCTGCAGGCACCGGGTCTCTCTGCTCCCATTGGCCGCTGTTCGTTGTTTGCAGCCAATGGGAGCAGCGGGAAGTAGCCCGGGCTAAGGGAGGTGCTGGCTGCAGGCACCGGGTCTCTCTGCTCCCATTGGCCGCTGTTCGTTGTTCGCAGCCAATGGGAGCAGCGGGAAGTAGCCCGGGCTAAGGGAGGTGCTGGCTGCAGGCACCGGGTCTCTCTGCTCCCATTGGCTGCTGTTCACCATTCCCAGCCAATGGGAAATGAGACCCAGAATGGCGACCAGCAGCTGAGGGGCACCGTGCCTGCAGTCACTCCAGGCACCTAAAACATCCGGGAGCACCAGTGGTTTGCTCTGCTGGGCTGGGAACTGAAGTTTGCCGACTGCCCCCTGCAGTGGGAAAAAATGTGAAGCACAGTGACCTGATCATAAGCCGACCCCCCTCTTTACAGCATGATTTTTTGACCCCCCCCCCCAAAAACAAATTCGGCTTATGATCGAGTATATACAGTACCTCTCAGGGAGTCGTGCTCATTAACCCCCTTGGAGCACCTCTGTGAGCACAGGTCACAGCTAGGAGGCATGCATTTTTAACAGGGACGGCCGTTATCTATGGAACAATTTCCCAGCGTTGGCCGAGTGTCATGATTATGAGGGTTAGCCAGCAGCCTGGGGATTAAGGGGTTAACTACACCTAGCCAGGTGGAGTGACTAGTAGGAATGTAGGTGGGACTTTCAAACTGGGACAAAGGAATTTGGGTTTTTTCCTTTCTCCCTTTTGTCTCTCTGGGGGTATGTCTACACTAGAAAGTTAGTTCGAACTAACGGACGTTAGTTCGAACTAACTTTCCTATGCGCTACACTAGCGCTCCGTTAGTTCGAACTTAATTCGAACTAACGGAGCGCTTAGTTCGAACTAGGTAAACCTCATTTTACGAGGACTAACGCCTAGTTCGAACTAGCTAGTTCGAACTAAGGGCTGTGTAGCCCTTTAGTTCGAACTAGTGGGAGGCTAAGGCTTCCCAGGTTTCCCTGGTGGCCACTCTGGCCAACACCAGGGAAACTCTATTGCCCCCCTCCCGGCCCCGGAGCCCTTAAAGGGCCACGGGCTGGCTACTCACTTTGTGCCAGTTGCAAGGCTGCCAGCACCCGTGCCTGCACAGCCTGCACCTGCCACAGGATGAGCCAGCCATCCGAGGGCTCCCAGCCCTCCACTGCTCCCCACGACCAGCCTGGCGGCTCCCGGGAGCCTGCCCGGGGGCGCAAAAGGCGGGCGCCCGCCTGGTCAAGTGCGGAGATCGTGGACCTCATCGAGGTTTGGGGGGAAGCCTCAAATGTCCACGATCTCCGCACTAGCCACCGGAACGCGGCCGTCTATGGACGCATGGCTGCCAGCCTGGCCGCCAGGGGCCACCAGCGCAGCCGGGAGCAGGTGCGCTGCAAGATTAAAGACTTGCGGCAGTCCTACTCCCGGGCCTGCCTGCCAGGGGCTGACCCGGAGGCCTGCCCCCACTTCCATGCCCTGGACCGCATCCTGGGGCCTCATGCCGTCCCTGCCCCCCGGGACGTGATTGACCCCGGGGCAGAGGGACCGCTCCTGGACACCGAGGAGGAGGAAGAGGGCTCTGAGAGCCAGGAGCCTGCTGCCAGCCTTCCCAGGACCCGGGACCCCCGAGGCACCCCACAGAGCCGCTCGCCTGCATCATCAGAGGCCGGGGAGGCATCCACCTGTGAGTACCCTCGTGTTCCCCTTATGTGTACGGGGGGCTGGGGCGAGAGGGAGCCCCGGGACCGTGCGCCTGGGCCTTGCCCACTACGGAGCAGCAGCTGGGGATCCTGCAGGGGCCCTGGCCTTGCAGAGGGGAGCTGGGTTTCACACACCTGGGCCCCTGGGGTAATTGACCGCTGGTCTTCTTGCACCACAGCTGCAGCACCGGGGACTGCAGGGCGCACCACACCGCCTGCAGCAGCCGCCCGCGCCCGGGCAAGCAGGACAGCCAGGAACCAGGAGGACTACCAGAGGCGGCATCTCCGGTTCCTGGACCGACAGCTCCGTCTCCAGGACCACTGGGTCCAGGAGGACCTCAGGCTGCGCCAGAGGAGTCTGGAGGCCCTGGAGGAGCAGGGCCGTGCCCTGCGAGGCCACCTCCAGAGCCTGCTAGACCGCTTTCCATTTCCTCCTCCCCCTGCTCCCCCTCTTGCTCCCCCTCTTGCTCCCCCTGCTCCCCCTCTTGCTCCCCCTCCTGCTCCCCCTGCTCCCCCTCTTGCTCCCCCTCTTGCTCCCCCTGCTCCCCCTGCTCCTCCTGCTCCTCCTGCTTCCGCTCCTGCTTCCGCTCCTGCTTCCTCCACACCCCCTGTCCTCTCTGCCCCCCCCTCCACAACCATTCCCCACCGACGCCCCCGGACCCGCAGTGTGGCGAGACGGGAGAGGCACCCAGACTCCCACCCCTGAGCTTTCCTTTCCCTTCCTCCCTTCCCTCCCCTCCCCTTCCAGCTCCCTCGTCCCAGGTTTCCCCCTCCCTTCTCCCACCTTCATTCCTCCCTCCCCCACCCCAGTTCTCTGAAATAAACAGACGTTTTTGTTTGAAAAACAGGTGTCTTTATTGTACAGTAGATAGGGAGGGGAAAGGGGAAGGGGGGGGGTAGGGTGGAAGAAGGCCCCGGTGGGGCATGCAGGGAGAGGTCAGTCCTCCTCCTCCTCCACCTGGAAGCTCTCCCGCAGGGCTTCCCGGATCCGGATGGCCCCCCGCTGGGCTTCCCGGACGGCGGCGGTGCGGGGCTGACCGTAGTGTCCAGCCATGCGGTCAGCCTCAGCCATCCAGGCTGGCAAGAAAGCCTCCCCCTTCCGCTCACACAAATTGTGGAGCACACAACATGCCGCCACCACGGGAGGGATGTTGTGCTCGGCCAGGTCCAGACGGGTGAGGAGGCATCGAAAGCGGGCTTTCAGTCGCCCGAAGGCCCCCTCCACCACGATGCGGGCCCTGCTCAGCCTGTTATTGAAGGCCTGGCGGGAGGGATTGAGGTGTCCCGTGTAGGGCTTCATGAGCCAGGGCTGCAGTGGGTAGGCAGCATCCCCCACCAGGCAGACGGGCATGTCCACGTCCCCGACCCTGATGTGGCGGTCGGGGAAGAAGGTCCCGTCCTGCAGCCGCTGGCACACGGAGGAGTTCCGGTACACCCGGGCGTCGTGTGCTTTGCCGGACCAGCCCACATTTATGTCCGTCAACTGTCCCCGGTGGTCACATACGGCCTGCAGGATGACGGAGAAGTACCCCTTGCGGTTCACGTACCGGGACGCCTGGTGTTCCGGGGCACGGATGGGGATGTGCGTCCCGTCGATGGCCCCCCCGCAGTTGGGGAAGCCGAGGGCGCCGAATCCCCGGATGACGGCATCCGGGTTGGCGAGGCGGACCACCCTGCGGAGCAGCACCCGGTTGATGGCCTTGACCACCTGCGGAGAGAGACACAGCAAAGCGTCAATCAGTGGGGCGCCCGGGTGGCTGGGAGCGTGCGTGCCCTGGCAGTGCCCCGCGCCCCACTCCCGGAAGCAACCCCCCTGGCGGCGTGTAGTACGGCCGGGACAGCCCGACCCCTCCGGTGCGGGGCGCCTTCGCCTCCTCCCGCCCCCCCCTTTGTCCCTGGGGCGGCCCATCCCCTCCTCGCAGCCCCCCTCCCCCCCGGCTCGGTGGCCGACGAGCGCCGTACCTGCATGAGCACTGCTCCGACAGTGGATCTCCCCACGCCGAACTGGTTCCCGACGGATCGGTAGCTGTCCGGCGTGGAGAGCTTCCAGAGGGCGATGGCCACCCGCTTCTGGAGGGGGATGGCGGGCCTCATGCGAGTGTCCCTTCTTTGCAGGGCAGGGGCGAGCCACTCGCAGAGCTCCAGGAAGGTGTCCCTCCTCATCCTAAAGTTCTGGGTCCACTGTCGGTCGTCCCAGTGCTCCAGGACGATGCGGTCCCACCAGTCGCTGCTGGTGTCCAGACGCCAGATGCGGCGGGGCACGCCGGTGCCGGGGCGCCGCCGCGGCTCCTCCACGGCCCCCAGGGCGGCCAGGCGGAGAGGCAGGGGGCTGACGTTCCCCAGGTGGTGCCAGGCAGCCTCGAGCCATTGCTGGCAGGCTTGCAGCAGCAAGTCCAGAACGTGCACCAGAAGGTGCAGGGCGAGCCGTGGCTCCATGTTGCCACCTGCGGCGGCCCCCCCGAAGGGAAGCACCGACACAGACGGGCACAGAGACCGACGCTTTGCTGTCCCTCGGCGAGGTTGGCAAGCAAGCAGGAAAAGCTGAGAACCGGCTGTCCAGGGGGGGTCCCTTTAAGCACGAGCCTCAGATAGCCTCAGACAGCAGCCACACAAAGCAACTGCTGACCTGATGCCCTGCCAGAACCGGTTTCAGCTGCCCTTAAATGCCCCCCTGCGTCCAATCAGTGTGGACGCGCTAGTTCGAACTAGCAAAACGCTAGTTCGAACTAGTTTTTAGTTCTAGATGCGCTAGTTCGAACTAGCTTAGTTCGAATTAACTAATTCGAACTAAGTTAGTTCGAACTAGCGCTGTAGTGTAGACGTACCCTGGGGGAGTTCTCTGCAGCTACAGAGAGGGACAAGCATGTCTCTCTCTCTCTCCAAGACACCATTCTTCGTTTTCTGTAAGTAGGGTAAAGTTTAGGTAGTTTCGTTAGGCTTTATTGTTTTAAGGGTTGGGTATGGGATCTGAGATTTGGCACGGTTTAAAAGATGTTTTGGCTTTTCTTTGTAACTAAGTTCTAGGCCCATGGAGTTTCTCCATGAGTATATTTTGTTACCTTCCCATCTAGTCATTATGCTTGCAACAGGAATATTGTTGTAATAATAAAAGTTCTTTCTTTTCGTTTTATTAACCTGGCATTGGTTAATTGTGTGCCCTGATTTTTATTTTAGGGTGAGATTTCCCAAATGATCCTTCCCTGGTTTCTTTAGCAACATTTGGGTGGTGGCAGCGGAAGTTTAATTCCCAAGATCTAGGTTTTTAAGATGTTGGGGGAAGTTTTATACCAAAGCCTGGCAGAGAAGGCTTTGGGGTACACTTGCTGGCCCCCACTTCTGCATTTATCGCACCAGAGTGGGGAAGGAGCCACGACACCGAGGATCCCCCATCACCAGCCATTTCAAAATCAAGATGGGATGCTTTGCTTAAAGAGCTCCCAGTCGACTAGAAATTAATTCAGGGATGTTTTCTGGCCGGTGTTACAGAGGGGATCAGACTAAATACTCAGTATGGTCCCTTCTGCGCCAAGCATCTCTTAAGTGCAAAACATTCTATAGAAGCTTCATATCAACAGAGTCATGCGCCGCTTCACTGCAGCTGTTTTCAATGCTCCCTCTCTAATGATATTTGTGTCACAAGCCCCAGCGGAAAGGCAGCAAAATGAAAAGGGAGTATGTTTAAAAAAAAGAGGGCTGAAAAGAAATCGTTTATATGCAGTAATATTATTAACCTGTGTAACTCCCTGGTGCAGGATACTAGCAAAGCAAATCTCTTGGTGAAGTTCGCACCTGAAATGTTATACACCTATAGGAACTGAAGTCACAGCAGCAGTACCTGGGACAACCTGCTGTCATACCTCACGTTTCAGGGCTTATGCCGATCAGTGATTTGGAGAGGATTTCCCACTCAATACTACGGGAAGGCACACTAAAAATGATCAGTTGTACGGCATTGGTACCATATGTCTCAATTGGAGGATTGTGTCCAGTTCTGGGCGTCACATTTCAAGAAAGATGTTGGGAAATTGGAGAAGGTCCAGAGAAGAGCAACAAGAATGATGAACAGTCTAGAGAACATGAGCTAGGAGGGAAGACTGATGCCAGCCCAGTTAAGCAAAAGGGGTGAGGAAGAGACCCATCGACGGTGAGAGCATCAGGAGACAGAACTGAATTACTGGAGGAGGGTTTCCACCAAGAAGACCCAGGGAAACAAATTCGGAATGGCCACAAGTCATGAGGATCATGTGTGTCATCCACATGATGGCACGGTGAGTGTTTCAGCACACTCTAGCACTGTGCCTCAGCTGTGCTTCCAAATATAATTGTGGGAAACAGCACCGAATACTGAGCTATCTCCTCAAAGCAATAACCCAGCCCTCAGCCCCTCTGCCTTCCAAGATCTAACAGGCTTGCTGTATTTTAAGTGCATACAGGCTGCATTACACCTTGTTCTGTAACACCATTGAAAGAACGTAATTGGCTAGATGGTTAGCCTGGGTTTCGTGTTCTTTTATACCCTCCCCTTGATGTACCGCACAAGACAGAGCAATAAATGTAACGTTTGACAAGATGAGATGCAGCCTCAAATTTCATTTCACCCTTTGATGCCTTTTTCTCCCTTTCACTCTGCAGAAGGCATCATGCCGGGGTCAGGGTGGACCACAAGCTAAAAAGGAGTCAGCCGTGTGACCCTGTGGCAAAAAAAGCCAACATGACTCAGGGAGGCATTGACAGGAGTGTTGTGAGCAAGACACGAGGAGTAGTTCTTCTGCTCTACTCTGCGCTGATTAGGCCTCAGATGGAGGATTGTGTCCAGTTCTGGGCCCCACATCTCAGGAAAGATGTGGAGAAATTGGAGAGGGGCCAGAGAAGAGCCACACAATGATGAAAGGTCTGGAGAACAGGACCTAGGAGGGAAGACTGAAAGAATTGGGCTTGTTTAGTTTAGAAAAGAGAAGACTGAGAGGGGACATGAGAGCAGCTTTCAAGTACCTTTCCTCCAGATGAGAATCCTCTCTTGCACCCGTATCCCCTCCCCTCCCAGACCCTGCACCCCAATCCCCTGCCCCAGGTCACAACTCTCTCCTTCACCCAAACTCCCACTCAGACCCCGCAGCGCCTCCTGAACCCCAATCCTCCGCCCCGAGCTCCTTTCTGCGCCCCAGCTCCATCCCAGATCTTGCACGACCTCCATCAATACCATGGAAAAATGCGGCCCTTGATCACTTTCCCCCCATCAAAAAATATCGCCCTTCCCTGAGCTATAGGATTAAACTGCAGCCAGGGAGGTTTAGGTTGGACATTGGGAAAAACTTCCTACCTGTCAGGGTGGTGAAACACTGGAATACATTGCCCAAGGAGGTTGTAGAATCTCCATCCCTGGAGATATTTCAGAGCAGGTTGGATAGACACCTGTCAGGGATGAGCTAGAACAGAGCTGGGCAAGATGCGGCCCGGGGGCTGAATCCAGCCCCCCCCCCCCCAATACGTTAATCTGGCAAATTTCTATTTCTATCCTGCTGCTCATGCCACCAAATTTCCAGCTGGTGGCTTTGATCCGGCCCACAGACTGCATCTGGGAAAATTCTAGTTCTATCCTGCTGCCTGTGCACCAAATTTCAGGCAGCAGGGTCCTATTTAAATGGCTCCCGGTCACGGTGCTACCCCAGCAGGGGCTGGAACCGCAAGCCCTTTAAATAGCCATAGCAACCCTGGGCAGCTGCCAGGCAACGCCGTAGCGGTGGGGCTGAGAGCTATGTTTTTAATTCAGAGCCTCCGGCTCCAGACAACTCTGGGGGGACTTTTGCCCGAACGGGAGCAGCATAGTATTTCCGCAAGAAGCACTGATTTCTTACAGTAGAAAGTCAGTGCTTTTGCGGAAATTCAAGCAGCCAGTGTAGACAGCTGGCAAGTTTTTCCAGAAAAGTGGCTGATTTTCCGGAAAAACTGGCCAGTCTAGACACAGCCAATGAGACTTAGCACTTTATACCCAGAGCTCTCATAGGTTTTTAAGGCCCAGCTTGACCAAGCCCTGGCTGGGATGACTGAGCTGGGGTTGGTCCTGCCTAGGGCAGGGGGCTGGACACGATGACTCCTGAGGACTCTTCCAGCCCTAGGATCTATGATTCTCTCAGCTTAACCCTGAGTTTTAGGAGTCCCAGGACGGAAGAACTGCAGTCCCCTCGAAGCACCGCTGCAAACCGCACACAACCAACCTTGGGCACACGCTCCGCTAAACGGCCACCCATCATGCTATGGGACCTTGCTCACAGTGGAGTCCCATTGACTTCAGCGGGGAGTTTGATCCAGGTTTGGCTTCAAAGGCAATACACCGCCGCTAGAGAACAGGAGGCTAACCCTGTAGGCCGAGATCCAGTTTCTTAGCTGGAGTAAATCAGCATAGACCTAGCGACGTCCATGGCTTCCACCCGAGGAGGAGCGGTCGTGGGACTATTCAAATCAATTTGAGGAACAGCGCCCCCTGCTGGCGTAAGTGGTTGTGCCTGCCAGGACCGTGTTCCTATAAATACTGGAGTCTCACAGCATCTCACATACTGACCTCGTGTATGGCGTTAAGAGTCCAGGAGCCTCAGTCACGGACAGTGAGCTCCACTGTGCAAGGTGCTGTACAAACAGAGGACAGAGAATTGGTTACTAGCGCTCTAAGCCAGTGTTTCCCAAATAGTGCTCTGTGGAACCCAGGGTTCCGCGAAGTGAGAGTAAGGATTACTTGAGAACCCAATCACTCCCTGGCGTAGAGGTGGTCTTAGGGGCATGCGAGCTGGGCGGTCGCCTGGGGCCGCCATTTTCTAGGGGCTACCGGAGTCTTAGGGGTGGGCCAGCATTTTTTTGTCCTTGACAGTTTTTCTCCCTTTTTTTTTTTTTTTTGTTGACCAATTCGCTCAGCAGCTTTTTTTTTAAAAAGGGGTACTGTGGCCAAATAGAATTGGGAAATACTTCTCTAAGCAAAAGATCAGAAACAACACAAGAGTAGCCACACTAGGCCAAACCAATGGTCCATTTCACCCCCACATCTGTCATGCAACAGGGTATGTCTACACTGCATGGCTCCATTGATGGAGCCATGTAGATGAGCTTTGTAGACATAGCAAAATGAAGCAGCGATTTAAATAATCGCCGCTTTATTTACATCAAAATGGCTGCCGCGCTGTGCCGATCAGCTGTTTGTCAGCTCAGCGCGCTAGTCTGAACGCTCGGCAGTTGACATCAAAAGCCTTTGTCGACTCTCCCATTAATGCCTCGTGGGATGATGTTTACCGGGGCGGTCGACAAAGGCTTTTGATGTCGACTGCCGAGCATCCAGACTACCGCGCTGTGCCGACAAACAGCTGATCGGCACTGCGCGGCAGCCATTTTGATGTAAATAAAGCGGCGATTATTTAAATCGCTGCTTCATTTTGCTATGTGTACAAAGCTCATCTACATGGCTCCATCGACGGAGCCATGTAGAGTAGACATATCCACAATGTCCAATGCCAGGGACGTCAGGGGAGAAGAATGAAAAGTACCAGACCAATGGGGCAGCATGAGGAAGCCAGGTTTGTATCTTGCCACGTTAAAGGGTCGGGAGCCAGCAACATGAGATGATATTCCATATATTGTCATGGAAGCGGTAACATAGGCACACCGGAAGATGGCTCATTCTTGCCCCTATTTATCACAGCTGATCAAAACTCAGACTGTCCACTCCACTGTTTATCCCCATCATATTGGGGGTGAGACATCGCAATAGCCACATTCTGCACAGAAAAGGAATGTCGACATTTTTGGGCCCCACTTTGAACTCCATCTGGTTTGGCTGCCTCCGGGCGTCAGGGAAGATTTTGGTCCAGCCCGTAGAGGAGAACGCATGAGTCACCCCAACGACAACTGCCAGCAGCCCTTGTCTAAGGTCGAACGGATGCAAAAGACTTGACAAATCTGAAATGTTTCGAGTCAGGGTCAACTTGCCCTGACATGAAATATTATTTCATTCAGATTTTTCCCAATGGAAAATTGAAACATTTAGGCAAGACTAAAAGGTTCATAGAATCTCAGAATCATAGAGCCCTAGGGTTGAAAGAGATCTCAGGAGGTTATGGAGTCCAACACCCTGCCCAAAGCAGCATCAACCCCAACTCAATCATTTTGGTTTCCTAAAAAACATTGACAGAAAATGTCTGATCGACTTTGATAGGCATTCAAAAGACATGCCCAGAAAAGGCATCCCCAGGTTTTTTACTATGGACATGCTCTGTTGGCTAGAATTGAATCTCTATGAGCAGGGACTCTGGCTCAGCAACATCCATTGTCCAGCAAGATGATGGATGTTCGTGGACCAGGCGGCTCTGGCTGGTGGCAGCAGGAGTTGGTAGCCCTTCCAGGACTGGGAGTCCAGCCGGGCCAGCAAACGTGAAGTTGGCTTCTGGGAGACAAGGTTGGGAGTTGGGGGGCTGGTAGCTAGCAGGGGAGTTTAAAGAGAAGCGAGATAATTTCATGGAGGTTAGGTCCATAAAAGGCTATTAGCCAGGGGATAAAATGGTGTCCTTGGCCTCTGTTTGTCAGAGGCTGGAGAGGGATGGCAGGAGACAAATCGCTTGATCATTGTCTTCGGTCCACCCTCTCTGGGACATCTGGTGCTGGCCACTGTTGGCAGACAGGATACTGGGCTAGATGGACCTTTGGTCTGACCCAGTACGGCCGTTCTTATGTTCTGAATGGCAAAACTCCTACTAATCACAACGGGAGAAGCGTTGGGCCAGTTTTGAGTGATTACGGAAATGTGATCCTTTTTTCTTTTGTGTAACTGTTCATTTCCTGACATGCGTTGCCTGTTGTTCCTCATGTGCTGCTTTTGGGTTAGCAAAGTGGTCAAAAGCGTCTCCTGATTTCCCCGACTTCTGGGCTCCATTTTAAAATCTGCAGCTCATGATGATCCCGATTTCCAGAACAAGAAGTATTCGCAAAAGAAATTCACAAATAATTCCACATAGTGAATAGTTTTGAGAGCTTCCCCGACAAGTTCCTGGATACTTTATTAACAGAAAGCAAGAGGGAGAATCCCCCCGCAAATATTTATGGAATAAACTATTTCTTGTGAATTACTCAGCTGGTGCTAATTTCTACTGTACACCGTTAGCCTCTGAAATTGAGGGTTGCCTTCTGTGGCATTTGGTTGTCTCTGAAGACCTGTAGTTTTGAGTCATTTTTCAACATGGTTTTGGAACGCAATAACACTAACCTAAGGACCAGCAACATACCATGGAGAGTAGATTTACAGAATCACAGAGGTCAGAAATGCAACAAACCTATTAACCAATTAGCTCACTCTTCCCTTCCACTTGAATTTGGTTGCTAGAATATTCCCTACTTATTTGTTTAGTCTAGTTCTGAGTGTTTAAAGGGATGGAGCTTCTATTACTTCCCTTGGCAGACTTTTCTACAGCTTGGTAGATCTCACCGGTAGGATGTTTCCCTTGGCTCTTTCCCCAGCCTGCCTGCGGTGCTATCCTTCGGCTAATTCTCTCCTTAAAGAGGATGGGTCCCAAAACGTTCATTTTACAAACATTCTATTCCAGCGTCCTGCGTGCTGAAAACAATGGAGACAGAACGCAGGACAAAGGAATGCGCTAACAGACACGTGACGACACTGAATCCTACCCAGCGGATTGTTGGCCTACTAACCTTGACATTATGCATGTTCTCCTAGAAATTCCAGCTGGACTCATTCGTATCCGTCAGCGAATCTCTACTGGTTTCTACTGCTCTCTGCTGGTTTCGTTTGGAAAACGGGTCCTTCCAGGAACCAGAACCCCAGTAGATCCATTTTTCTATTTCAAAACCTAATTCCCAGTTGGAGCCAGCTGCGCATGTTGAACTGGAATTTGTTACTGCTTATTTTACATCTAAATAGACCTACACATGGAGAACTCGTCTATCTAGCTGGGAAATCAGATCTTTAGTGTACAAAGAAAAATACAAGAATAGTCCTTGATATTACCAAAACATCTCGCTTTCCCCCAAACACCCTTCTAATAGAGAAACAGAACCTCCATGGATCAGAGATAACTTTTAAACTCCCTGGGCTACCTCATACCCCTAAGTGTTTGTGGGCGTCTCTTGGTCACCACCTCTTCTCAGGGTATTCAATGGCAAGCAGTCCCCACGGCACCTCGGGACACTTGGCAGATAGCTGTCTCTGCAGCTCCTTTTCCCAGGATCCGTCTCTGGGGCAGGGCTGACAGACCACAGACATGAGCATGTGAGGAGTAACTCTCAACAGTGTAAGTCAGAAGGCAGATCCAGTTAGGGGAATAATATCCAGAGAATCATGGAATCATAGAACACTAGAACTGGATGGGACCTCGAGAGGTCGTTGAGTCCAGTCCCCTGCCCTCACGGCAGGACCAAGCACCGTCTAGACCATCCCAGACAGGTGTCTGTCCAACCAGCTCTGAAATACCTCCAGGGATGGAGATTCCAAAACCCCTGTAGGCAATTTATTCTGGTGTTTAACCACCCTGACACATAATACATTTTTCCTGATGTCCAACCTAATCCTCCTCTGCTGCAATTTAAGCCCATTGCTTCTTGTCCAATGCTCAGAGGCCACGGAGAACAATTTTTCTACCTCTTCCTTGTAACACCTTTTAGATCCTTGAAAACTGCTCTCATGTCCCCTCAGTCTGCTCTCAATCTAAACAAACTCAATTCCTTCAGCCTTCCCTCATAGCTCATACTTTCTAGAGCTTTCGTCATTTTCACTGCTCTTCTCTGGACTCTCTCCAATTTCTCCACATCTTGAAATGTGGTGCCCAGAACTGGACACAATCCTCCAACTGAGGCCTAATTAGTGCAGAGTAGAGCGGAAGAATGACTTCTCGAGTCTTGCTCACAACACTCCTGTGACTGCATCCCAGAATCATGTTGGCTTTTTGTGCAAGTGTCATATTGTTGACTCCTATTTAGCCTGTGGTCCACTATGACTCCTATATCCCTTTCTGCAGGACTCCTTCCTAGACAGTCACTTCCCATGCTGTGTGTGTGAAAGCGATTATTCCATCCTAAGTGGAGCACTTTGCTTTTGTCCCTATTAAACTTCATCCTGTTTACTTCAAACCATTTCTCTAGTTTGTCCAGATGGCTTTGAGTTTTCACCCTATCCTCCAAGGCAGTTGCAACTCCTCCCAGCTTGGGATCATTTGCAAACTTCATAAACGTACTCTCTATGCCATCATCTAAATAACCGATGAAGATATTGAACAGAACCGGCCCCAAAACAGACCCCTGCGGGACCCCACTTGTTATGCCTTTCCAGCATGATTGTGAACGGTTAATAGCTACTCTCTGAGAACGGTTCTCCAGCCATTTATGCACCCACCTTATAGTAGCCCCATCTAGGTTGTATTTCCCTAGTTTATTGATAAGAAGATCATGCGAGACCGTATCAAATGCCTTACTAAAGTCTAGGTATCCCCACGTCTGCCACTTCTCCTTTAGTCACAAGACTTGCTGTCTTATCAAAGAAAGCTATCAGAGAAGTGTTGCATCTCCTAACTCAGGGGTGGCCAATAATTTTTGGCCAGGGGCCGCCCTAGTAGGGGCGGGGCCTAAACCGAAGGGGCGGGGCTAGGATGCTTCCGGGCTTCCTCATTCCCAGACCGTGATTGGCCTGGGGGTGGAGGAGCCACTGTGCCCCCGCTTCCCACTAGGCACCCATGCCTCCGGCAGGGCAGGAAGAGGCTTCACGCACTTCCCTGCCTCCAGTCTCTAATTGGCTTGGGAGTGGGGGAGCAGCAGGGCCTCTATGGGCCGGATTAACCCACTTGGCGGGCCGAATCTGGCCTGCGGAGGCCCTTTTGCCCATCCCTGTCCTAATTCTTTTGGCGCATATGATTCCCTCAAATCTACGATTGCCATCAGAAGGCAAAACTATTCGCGAATGTGCAATGGTTTGGAATGGACAGTAGTGTGGAGTGAAGGGAAAATTCCTTCTCCATTGACTCTCCCGGGGTACATCCATGCTGCAGGCTAAAGTCGAATGAGATACGCAACTTCAGCTATTAATTGCGTTGGTGAAATCGAAGTAGCTTAACTCGGAATTAGGTTGCAGTGTGGATGTACCCCGTGAGAGTCAGTGGAGAAGGAATTTTCCACTGTTTACACTGCAGGAAGTTGAAGGAAGAACACTCTTCCTTTGATTTCCCTTAGTCCTCGTGAAATGAGGGTTACATAAGTCGGAATAAGAAACCCGTTATTTTGAAATTATTACAAAATAACGGGCTTGCTGGGTAGACGTGAACTCTGTCATTTTGAAATAATGTGAGTTATTTCAAAATAATGCTGCAGTATAGACGTGCCCATGTTCAGCTTCTACTTTGAAGCATTGAAGATGGATGTTCTTCGGTGCAACTTTCGGGCAACATGTTGCAAAGTACCACTAAGAGAAAGGGGGTGTGGTTATGCAGATTAGTGTCTCCGATTGTCTCCTTAAAGGTGCAATGCCCCTTCCATCAGTGTACACTTCCAGTTCCATTTCAACTCTGGCACATCATCCAAGTTCCCTTTCTTTGTTCTCTTCTTTATTTGCTGGTCGATGCACTACTCACCTAGTGAAATTCCATGACAAACCAGGTATGGTTGGCTGTAGTACGACCGTTCTCTTCCTGAGCATTTTTTCTAAGTTCTATGGCATGGAAATGGATAAGCTATATTGTGGTATGTTATGTATCAAAAGGAAGATTTTAACAACTCCCTTTTCCCCCCTTCTTATTGTGATATAAATTCTGGGTTTCTGTTATTGCTCTCCAGCTCATCTGAAGAAGTGGGTTTTGCCCACGAAAGCTCATGATACTCTCTCTGTATTTTTGTTAGTTTCCTAGGTGCCACAGGACTCCTTATTGTTTGTAGTTACAGACTAACAAGGCTCCCTTTCTGAAACCTGCAATAGATGTTGCCTTAGCACTTCCTACTTGTGAGATGAACAGGAAACGAGAGCTAACAGTGGCTTGAATTCCTGAATTTCCACCGCGTCCAAAGTTGAATTCCGTTGTATCCAACAATGACATCATGGCATGCAGCTATGGTATGACATCACCCTTGGACACAGCAAATGGACAGCAATCGGCGGTGATGTGTGTGGCTGTACTTTCCGATTATGTGAGGCACACGGGTATGAAGGAATGTCCCACAAGCAAGGGTTGGCTTTCACTGATGTCCGGGCATGATGCTTGACCTTTGTTTCAACCAGATTGTTGTGTCTGTGTTTCTCAGCGTTTACAACCTTTATTGATTAGTGGCTCTCCAGTCAGGTCTCTTCTGGACTGTACCTGGGAAATTATCCATATTTATACAGCACGAGTTGCAATTCTGCCTCCCTTTGCAATGTTTACATTGACCAGCCTTCCTGAGCGGTCCAAATTTCAGCTCACCGGAGAAGACTTCTTTTCAGGAGCTTTTCACTGCCCATTCTGATACCACATATTGCCTGTCTACGCCGAGTTTGTGATTATCTTTGCCTCAATCCTGGTGTTTTTGCTTGTTTAAGGATGGCAGTATTCAGGGCCTTCTTGGGGGAGGGGAGGCATGGAGCCTGGAGCAATCCCTCCCCAGTGCCCCACGATTGGGGCCCAGGGCAACCCCTCTGCTGCAGGCTCCGCCCCAATCCGACTGCCTCTCTGCACCTTCCCCACACTGTCTTTTCCAGCTCTGGCCAGAGGTGTGAGTTTCTCCTCACTGGATGCAGGTCTAACGATAGAACATCACGTCACCCACATCAGAATAGACCTGCTCGGCTACTTCTTTGGTCCAGCGTAGTGCACGGTGAAAGAGGCCAAGCCTGACTTTCCCATTGGAAGCTGTAGAGTCAGGAAGGGCATTCATTTTTGCCCACAGGTAAGTCTTTCAGGGTATGTCTACACTACCACCCTAGTTGGAACTAGGGTGGTAGTGTAGACATACCCTCAGTGATTTCATGAGGTGACTTTCCCTGGCCAAACCAATGCCCTATATCCCGTCTTCCTCTCTTGGTTTCCCTTTCCAAGAGAAGTTGGTGTCACCTCCTACTTACCTTGTGGCGTCTGCTTTGGTAGGGCTGGTTTTGCTAAGGGCAGCTGTGGCAATGCTGGGACTAGCAAGATCCCTTGCAAATGAGGCTGCCCGTCTTTCAGCCCCGATGCGTTGCCCCTTTTCCATTAGGGACTGTGTGTTCCAGGTCACCCTGTTTTGCTTACAGAATATCCGCTGCATGGACGTATGCCCGCTGGCCTGCTCGACGTAGGACTGGCTGCGCCGAGGGCTCCTTTTCTAGCTTCTTCCCTTACTAGCATGATCAGCTGTCCTGACAAGGGACTGCTTGGTCATCTGCGGGTGTTGCTGAACATTCTTGAAGGCTGGATGACCAGAGTCCCAGGTCACCGGCCAGCAGGTTCGTGACTCTACCATCGAGTGTTCATCTCTGCCCCATGGCGCTGTAAGTAGGGATGTGGCAGCACCCCCAGGTTTTATGCAGGGCTCTGCTCCTGTCCCCATGCCTGGGGTCCCGGTTGCCGGCCCTCCAGCTTTGGCTCCAGCCTCAGCCCCCTTACCCTTGTCTGTGTCCCCCCTCCAGGAGTCACAGCCCAGCTCTGGGCCCCAGCTCCAAGAGCTGTTGGGGGTCATGAACAGGGACAAGGGGTGTGTGTGCAAAATCCCCACTACAAAAAGTGTCCTGGTGCCACCGTGTCCCCCCATCGTGCGTCACTGCCGTGGACTAGTTGCTCCAAGAGGCAGTCGCAAGGAGAGGACTTGTCTGTCCATCCACCAAAGCAGGCTGGGGATAGACATTTCCTCTCATGGCTGCCTGGAAGTTGGGTTAGCCCACCCGCTGAGGCTACACCTGCTTTGGGCAGGGGGTTGGACTCAACGAGCTCCTGAGGTCTCTTCCACGTACCCCGGCTTCGAGCCCCAGGTGAGAACTGGGTGTGACATGAGGACCGATGGAAGAGACCACGCCGAGAGGGCGACTGCCCTGAGTTTTGGAGGTGCTATGCTGCCTTCTATGCGCCCCCCACCCCCGACAGAAAAGAATCGTCACAGAAAAACAAACTAGCCAATTGGATAGGTCTAGAGCCAAAGACCTAGACATGTTGGGCTAAGACTCTAGCCTTGGAGGTAGAGCCTTGTTACAGCACTTAATTTAGCTTAAGCCATCTACTCCATTGTGTTTTCAACTGGAAATGGTTATCTCAGTTGTTAAAATGGACTATGGGCAGATTGGGCAGCAAAATATTTCACTCCTTCAGAGTAGGGCAACGTCTATGCTGCTGAGGCCATGTCTACACTAGACCCGACAGCTCTGCTTAAGGTACACAACTCCAGCTATCTAGGATATGTAGCTGGAGTCGGCTTACCTTAAGCCGAGGTTGGCGGTGTTCCCACATTAGGAGGCCGGTGGGCTTACATGTTCCCGTTGTCTTCCCTTAGTCCTCACAAAAGGAGGAGTATCGGATGCCGGCAGGGATGCCCTCTGAGTTTGATTTAGCAAGTCTTAACTAGACTCACTAAATCAAACTCCGGAAGATTGATCATGACAGCGGCGATCTTCCATGTTGTGAAAACAAGCCCTGACCTACAGCGGTAGAACTGCGTCTCCCAGGGGTGTGACAGTACTATGTCTAGGTGACAGCATCTCTGTCCGACATAGCTGCCACCTCTTGGGGAGGTGGGTTGACTATGCTGATTAGAGAACTTCTCCTGTCGGGTGCCTTTACTGCCCTGCTCTCGTGCCGTACGCGGAGACAAGCCTTTTGTTTTTTCCCTCCCATTTGTTAGCACAAATTCAGCCAGGCCCCTTCAGATCTGACTGGGAATTCCTGGGGGCAGCTCCTTTGGACCTTCACCACAGATGCTTTACAAGTACCTCGGGACGATGGTATAAGCTCACAACTTGCCAGAGATCTGCGTACCACAGCTTTGGGGGGGGGTACGAATCTCTCATGTTGAGCCCTACATGCAACAATGGGGCCGTGTTTAAGGGTGTTGTTGAGTTTGAGCATTATTGGAAGATGAATTAATGGCTACTCAATCATCCCAGCCAGGGCTTTATCAAGCTGGGACTTCAAAACCTCTAGGGGTGGAGATTCCATCCCCTCGCTGTTGCCTATACCTTGGGTTTTGTACATTGGTTTCTTGTCCAAATATGACTCTGGCCCAGCTCTTAGTTGGCTCATGTAAGGAGACGAGATCTGACCTCCAACTGCACGATTAAACCATGAGATTTGCAGAGCCAGCAGTTGGGTTTTTTGACCTGCCCTCAAGTTCCGTTGCCTTGCAACAAAACAGCAACGCTGCGGGGAAAATATTAACCACAGAGATAGCAAAATAAGGCTGGATTGGGCCAATCCAAGCGCATAAACTTGATGATACCCAAGATTAAATTGTCTCCGGATGATAAATGCAGTCATAAAAGCTTCTAAGAATAAACTGGAATGTGGCAGCAAAGGAACTTTCAGCCCCATGAGAATAGTGTGTGGTCCAGGGTGATTAACACAATGGGCCAAGAGATTAAGGATCATCCTAGGTTCAAACTTTGAGCCTGGGCAAATTGTTTGTGGCTCTGTTTATCCTTTCCTGACCTGCTCAGCTGAATAAAACGGACAGAGGGGAAAACTGGCTTGATTGGCAAGAGCTTAGCATTGCTCTCCGAAGCACTTTTGGGCCGCGATCCTCAACTGGTGTAAACTTTTGTCCATCCCCTGACTTCACTGAATCTAAGCCAGGTACACCAGCTGGCCGCCCATCCCATTTTCTCCCCTGGCTTTACAAGCATCACTGAATCCAGCCTCTTCCTAATAGCCCTGTGAGCCAAATAGCCGTCTCTCCCCTCTTAGGTGGGGGGAGAAAGATAAATCTCACAAGCAGTTGTCAGCCAAGTTCTTGCACAAGAAGGAAGGAGCCAGATCAGGGGGCAAGCCTCGCTTGAAATAAATAAGTTCCTGGTCAGAGTGTTCTTTCAGGCGCAGGTTAGGATGGTTTCTGAAACTCCACGTTGCCACAGAGAAGATCAAATGCTGCTTGTTTACTATTCAGAGCATTGGGCTATTTCAGCCGCTCTGGAGTAGCCTTTCCAACCACAAATGCAGACACAACGCTTTCCTGAGCGGATTTTTTGGTGAACTAGGAGCAGAGCAAGCAAGGAGGCTGTGGACGTATGCATGGTAGCCCACAGCAAGCTCAGTCTTAGGATAACATGATAAAATTCACCCCTGTACAAGAGGGCCAGCATAAGAACATAAGAACGGCCGTACTGGGTCAGACCAAAGGTCCATCTAGCCCAGTAGCCTGTCTGCCGACAGTGCCCCAGAAAGGGAGGACCGAAGACAATGATTAAGCGATTTGTCTCCTGCCATCCCTCTCCAGCCTCTGACAAACAGAGGCCAAGGACACCATTTTATCCCCTGGCTAATAGCCTTTTATGGACCTAACCTCCATGAAATTATCTAGCTTCTCTTTAAACTCTATTATAGTCCTAGCCTTCACAGCCTCCTCTGGCAAGGAGTTCCACAGGTTGACTACATGCTGTATGAAGAAGAACTGATGTTGTCCCTTCGTGGTGCCCAACCAGAGGCTGACCCTCTGCACAGAAATGGATTTCCCGCTGTGCACCCAAAGCAGTATTTTGAACTCTGAAGTTGTTTGATCCTCTCCAAAACCAGCCACATTCAGCGAGTAAGTGAGGTGGTCGTGTGGCCCAGGGGTGGATTGTACTCGGGAGAGGTAGGTTGAATTCTGGGTGCTGGCATTGATTCCCTGTGTATGATCTATGGGAAATCCCTTTTGTCGCACCGTGCCTCAGTTTCCCAATCCTACCGCGGGGCATAATAATTCCCCTTTGTTTTAAGGATTAGGGTTAGATTCCCAATCCTATCAGGAGGTATAATGATTCCCCTTTCTCGTAAGCATTTTTATGGCCGACTCGGTTACTAGGAGTCTGTGCAGAACCCAGTACAGGGGGACTCTGATGACAACCTGGGGCCATCACGTTACTAGGAACTATGGACCTCCCGGAAGCCCCTGGAGGAGGTGTTGTATCAGACAAGGCAATCGGGTAGACAATAGAACAGAGAGAAGTTTGATATCACGGATTGGAGCATCAATTTAAAGCAAATTCTGGATTTCAGGAGCCCGGATCTGGCCCACATTTACACCAGTTTGACCACTCTGGACTTGTAAGTAGCCATAAATTCAGATCCTTAATTCACAGTCTAGAATACACTCAACCACAGTGGCGAGGAGTCCTGTGGTACCTTATAGACCAGTGGTCCCCAACGCGGTGCCCGCGGGCGCCATGGCGCCCGCCGGGGCATTTTTAGGCGCCTGCCGACAACCCGGGCTGGCCCCGCCCCCGGCGCACTGGAGGCACTGGCCCCAGGCACGCGACACTCACCGGCGCCTGGTGCGTGGCACTCAGGCGGCCCCAGCCCCGGGGCACATGCGGGCGCGCAGCGCCAGTGCCGGCCCCAGGCACACAGCTCGGGCGGCGGCGCCAGCCCCGGGCCCACGGCACAAGGGGCTCGGGTGGCCCCGGCCCTGGTGTGCCCCAGGACGTGCGGCCCCGCCCCCGGGCGCCCGGCGCGAATGTGGCTCCGCCCCCGGGCGCCCGGCGCGAATGTGGCTCCGCCCCCGGGCGCCCGGCGCGAGTGTGGCCCCGCCCCCGGGCGCCCGGGAGCCCGTAAAGTTTGGGGACCACTGTTATAGACTAACTGAAGTGTAAGAGCATAAGCTTTCATGGGCAAAGACCCACTTCGTCAGATGCATGTAGTGGAAATTTTCAGAGGCAGGTATAAATATGCAGGCCAGAATCAGGCTAGAGATGACGAGGTGGATCCAATCAAGGAGGAATAAGAGTAGGAATAAGAGATCCTCCGGAATAGGGCTTTATTCCGGAGGATCGCGCCAGTCTGGACGCTCTTTTCTGGCTTTTCCCCAAGTCGGAAAAAAGCGGCGGCCATGTTTATTTAAATCCCGTGGGGGATATTTAAATCCCCCGCGCATTTCCCTATTCTGACTTCTCTCATTTCCATAGCTATTACTGGTTATGTGGCCAGTGTAGACATAGCCTCTTTGTTTAATCCTGAGTTGATTGTGTCAAACTTGAAGATGAACTATAGCTCAGCAGTTTCTCTTTGAAGTCTGGTCCTGAAGTTTTTTTGCTGCAGGATGGCTACTTTTAGATCTGCAATTGTGTGTCCAGGAAGATTGAAGTGTTCCCCTACAGGTTTTTGTATGTTGCCATTCCTAATATCTGATTTGTGTCCATTGATTCTTTTACGTAGGGACTGTCCAGTTTGGCCGATGTATGATACAACCACAGTGTATCATTTGAGGGTAATGACACCGGCTCCTTTTAAAGCTCCTTTTGAGATCTATTGATACAAAAAGGAAGAGGTAGATATTATTATTAATCCTCTACTGGTACTGCAACAGGAGCACAGAGTTGAATCTACTCTGTTTTGCTGCAAATAGGAAAGTAAAAGAAAAAAAAAGATTTTTTAAAAGATCAAATGAAAAATTAGGTCCTGAGCATAGCACAGAATTCAACACTTGAAGGGAAAGCTATCAAGATTAAAACCATGCTGTGTATGATAACCTAACTTGTTAATATTACATTAGATCAATCCATCTGTAGGCGGCAGGGGGCTAGTTGGATGAGAAAGAGGATGCCATGAAACTTAGCTAAAATTCAGGGCAGGTGCTCAGAAATATTGGAGACCTTTAGAGGCTTTTCAGGTGAAATCATTCATCTGAAATGATTCACTCCAGGTTATTCAGTGAACGGATCATAGCTTTCGACCTTAGCTTCCTTCATCTGAATTATTCATCGCATAACTTATGCGCTTTCAGAGACTCATAGAAGACTAGAGTTGGAAGAGACCTCAGGAGCTCAACTTGTCCAACTCTCTGCTCAACGCAGGACTGACATGCACTTGTACTGCCTTGAAACGGAAATTCTATCGGCTTGGTTATGCAAGAGATCGGACTAGGATCATAATGGTCCTTTCTTGCCTCAAACTCTACAGGTGGAATCCTGGATCCATGGAGGTCAATGACAAAACTCCCATTGACGTGAAATGGGTCAGGGTTTCGCTCCATGGATCTATGACATCGCAGCGTGCTCTAATGGATACGACGCTGGTCTGAAAGCCAGGAGATCCTAGTTTGACCATTATCCTCTGAAATGCCTGAGTCATTCCATCTCTTGGTCCTTGTTTCCATTCCTACCATTTGTCTGGCTTGTCTACTTAACAGGGCAGGGAGTGACTTTCATTGTGCCTTTTTATGAAGGATCCCAGGCCATGTTGCAAACGCTTTCACAAGTGATATCGCTGGCTGTGGGACCCGTGTGACTCACCACTGAAATGCAGCCACCTCTGGGGTGAGGCACGGTGGCTATGTAAGAGCTCCCCAGAACCCTCCCCAAGAGATTGGGACAGGAATAGGAAGAGTAGCTTTTCCACTTAAAACGGCAGGAGGAATTTGGAGGAGCAGGATCCTGGCAGGACATTGAATGGGAGCCCGAGGTTAATGCCAACGCTCACTTGAAAAGCTCTGTGGTGCCTTTCATGACCATAAGGAATCAAAACCTTCATTCGCATCTCATCTGAAGGATGGCAGAGGCCCTCCTATAACATCTCTGGGCATTGTTAGCGCATCCTTGCACTCAGTGGTCTTCTGCCAAAGTCTTTTCCTTGTTCATGTCATGCCAGCTCTGTCCATACATCTACACAAGCGACACCATCACAGGAGCTAACCACATCAGCCACCTCGTCAGGGGCTCATACAACTGCACATCCACCAGTGTGAACTATGCCAGCAAGTGCCAGCCATGTCCCTCTGCCATGGACATAGGCCGAACTGGACAGTCTCTGAGACAAAGGATAAAAGGACACAAGTCAGCCACCAGAAATGGTAACACACAGAAACCAGCAGTGGAACATTTTAACCTGCGTAGGCACGCGTTAATGGATTTAAAAGTAGCCGTTCTTCTACAAAAGAATGTTATCACCCGATTACAGAGAGAGACTGCAGAACTGGAATTCATCTACGAAGTGGGTCTTTGCCCACGAAAGCTTATGCTCCTACACTTCTGTTAGTCTATAAGGTGCCACAGGACTCCTCGCCGCTTTTGCAGATTCAGACTAACACGGCTACCCCTCTGATACCTACAGATTTGACATTGTCACCCTGAACTTGAATAAAGACATTAACTGGTTAACACACTACAAAGCCAATTTCCTCTGCCTTTAATGTCTGCATTTTCACATCCAAAGCTATGAATGGGACACACCCACCCTGCTTAATTAATGTAATTAACACGGGTCCTACAATTGACAGGTACTTCTTCTGCTGTTATATATATCTCTTGGTTTTTGTTATTTCCACTCAAATTCATCTGATGAAGTGGGCCTTACCCATGAAAGCTCATGGTTCTATCTATTTGTCTTAGTCACTAAGGTGCCACAGGGCCACCCATTGTTTCTAAAATTACAGACTAACCCGGCTACCCCTCTGAGTCTTGTTCCTGTGCTACCTTGCCTTACAGCCTGCATGGCAGACACTTGGCTTGGGCTATCCCAGACACTCTAGGTAACCCAGCACTGCATTTTTCAGAGACAGCGTCTGACCACGTGCCAAGCACTAAGCGGGTGGAATGTAAATCAACGGAAAATTCCCTTCTGATGATTGTTTATTGTTATGTGTCCGATGCAATGGGCACGCAGAGTGCTTTGTGAGCCCATAAAAGATAACGCTCCTGCCCTGACAGTCTATTCCAGTCCTTTGCTATGCATGGGAAAACAATTCAGGGTCAGAAACCAGCCGAGACAGTGGGGGATCAACTCTGGGAGCACAAAGAAATGTGAAACTGTTCCAAAGACAGGGCAGTCAATGGCCAGTAGCGTGAAAAAAACGTGCATCTTCCACCAATGAGCCAGGCCCTTTTAGAGACAGCCTGGTTGGTTGTCTATTGTCATGCCCTATGTGTGTATGCAGCTCTTAGAGCCAGGCACAGTTCGGACTTTGCAACTCTGGTGTTACTATGTATTGTGCAGAGCTGTTGTACTCGTCTCTGATTTGTCAGAGGTCAATAAAATCACGACAGGTGTGGAGAAAGTGAAGAAGGAAAAGTTATTGACTCGTTCCGATAACATAAGAACTAGGGGCCACGAAAAAAAATGAATAGGTGGCAGGTTTAACACAAACCAAAGGAAGTTTTTCTTCAGGCAGCACACAGTCAACCTGTGGAACTCCTCGCCAGAGGATGTTGTGAAGAGCAGGACTTTACCAGGTTTCAAAAAAGAACTAGATACATTCATGGAGGTTAGGTCCATCCATACTTATTAGCCAATGGGTAGGAAGGGTGTTCTTAGCCTCTGTTTGTCTGGAAATGGAAGACAGGAGAGGGATCACCTGTTTCTGTTCACTCCCTCTGGGGAACCTGTTATTGGCCACTGTTGGAAGACGTCATACTGGGCTAGATGGAGTTTTCGTCTGACTCAGTATGGCTGTTCTTATGTTCTCTGTGCCCCTGGCAGGATGCAGTTTCTAGGAGCCGAAGCCCTATTGATTTCCAATGAAACGTTTGTTCCGGTGCGCACACGTCGGAAAATGGGACAATACATCTGTGTGCAAGGCACTCGGACACCGCAGTGCTGTGTATGCGATGGAACCCTTCGTGGCTAGTTGGCTTGGGGACCCTTCCTCCGGAACTATGCACTTCCAGGCGAGAAGGGGGCACTTTGATAAAGCAGGCTCCAACAGCGAGAAGTGGGAAGAAGGGTCACCCAAATCCAATTTTTAGCAGAGAGAGGAATTAGCTGTGGGAATGTCCGTATTAGATTCTGCATCACTTGGAGGCTTGAAATCCCGACGGGACATCGTTCTAAGGGTGTGTCTACACGGCAGCTGCAAGGCTGGGTCCTATTGTGGGCAGACAGATGACAGCCCAGCTTGAGCTAGAGGGTTAAAAATAGTTGTGGAATCAGGGCAGTTGGAGCAGTGGGCCCGGCCTGGGTCTTACCTGGGTTGTACTCAGGTTTGAAAAGGGGAAAGGGGAGCTGGATACGTCTGTTTCCCCGGACTCCACTAGAAATAGAGGGGCCAAGCGCATCCCTGGTGCAAATCCACTTGCTTCAATAGCGCTACCCCAGGGCAGGCCCGCTAATGGATCTGAGGCCTGCAGGGGGGTACACGCCACGATCCGGCAGTGCTAAGGGCTGGGGAGTGGTGCTGACGGCTGCCCCCACGCATTTGCCCAAGGTCCCACCCCTTCCGGGAGCACAGAGCCGGCCCCTCCACACCTTGCCCTGTGGCCCACAGTGGCTTTTGGCGCTGCTGCTCAAGGGTGAAGTTTCTCCACCAGAACGAAGACGGTGCAATAGAATCCTAGAATCCTAGGGCTGGAAGAGATTCCAGGAAGTCATCGAGTCCAGCCCCGCGCCCAAAGCAGGACCAACCCCGACTCAATCATCCCAGCCAGGGCTTGGTCAAGCCAGGACTTAAACACCTCTAGGGATGGAGATTCCACCCCCTCCCTAGGGAACCGATCCCAGTGCTTCCCCACCCGCCTAGGGAAAGAGTTTTCGCTAATATCCCACCTAGGCTTCCCCTCACTGCAACCTGAGCCCATTGCTCCTCGTTCTGCCATCTGCCCCCACTGAGAACAGCCTCTCTCCATCCTCTCTGGGACCCCCCTTCAGGTAGCTGAAGGCTGCTCTCAAATCCCCCCTCAATCTTCCCTTCTGGAGACTAAATAAACCCAAATCCCTCAGTCTCTCCTTGTAAGTCATGTGCTCCAGCCCCCTCATCGTTTTTGTTGCTCTCCGCTGGACCTTCTTGCAGAGATAGACTTGAGGAACTCAATCTATTTAGCTTCACAAAGAGAATCATAGACTCATACAACACTAGAACTGGAAAGGGTCTCAAGAGGGCATCAAGTCCAGTTCTCTGCCCTCAGGACCAAGCACCATAGATCCCTGTCCAACCTGCTCTTAAATATCTCCAGTGATGGAGATTCCACAACCTCCCAAGGCAATTTATTCCAGTGTTTAACCACCCTGACAAGCAGGAAGTTTTTCCTAATGTCCAACCTCAACCTCCCTGGCTGCAATTTAAAGCCTTAAGATTTAAGGGATGACTTGATCACAGTCTATAAGTATCTACAAAGGGAAAAATAATATCAGGTTCTTCAATCTAGCAGAGCATGGTCTAACATGATCCAATAGCTGGGAATGGAAGCCAGACAAGTTCAGACAAGGAATAAAGCATAGATTTGTATGAGTGAGATTAATTAACCATCAGAGAAAGAAACCCAGGGTCCGGATGGATTCTCCCTCACTGACCATTTTCTAAATCAAGGTTAGACGTTTTTCTAAAAGATCTACTCTAGGAATTATTGTGGGCAGTCTTCTGGGGGCCACCCTAGAGCGTCACAGAGGTCCCTTTTGGCCTTGAAAGCAGTGACTGCAATTATATACTGCCCCAGAATCCGACTGCAAGTTTTGCAAAGAAAAGGGGGTGTTCAGTCCTGATATTGGCAGCAGGCGATTTGCTCCAATGGCAGGGAAAAAAATGTAATGGGCTTCCTTTAGGATTAGTCTATTGATGAAGAACAGATTTGTCGCTGGCAATATCGAATCAAGCCGTGCGGAAGGGTCTGGCGCTGGAGTAGTCCCGGCTGATGTGATTGTGGGCGTTCGCTGGAATTCCTTGCACCGCCAGCTAAGTTGGAACACATTTCAGTCCATCTCCCTCTTTACGCAAGAATGTTTTTATTTGCAATATGGGTGTATTTTAAAAATTAAATATTGAGATATATATTTGCTGTTTTGTGGCCCTCGGGGCATCGATAGCTGGTGACATCACTTCAGGATGGAGTTAGCTTTCACCCACCCTTTCTCCGGGGGGAATCGAATGGAATCTGACCCCCCTGTCCCTTTCTTTGCTGGTTTTAGCCTCTTGGCTGTTCTAGTTGCTTTAGAGGGTCAAGAGGTTTAGCTTCGGGGTGTTACAGGAAGGCTTTTTCGGCCTTATCCACGTTAATCCCTACCCTTGATCTAATCTACATCAGCTATGCAAGTAGCGTTGCTGAAGTCAATTAACTTACTGCAGCGTCTTGTATGCGGTGCTGTCGGTGGGGGCTGCTTTCCCGTTGAAGCCGGCTACTCTGCTCAGCCTGGTGGAGTACTGGCGTTTGACGGGAGAGTGCTCGGAGATCGACTGATCGCATCTAAGCAGTCGTGATAAATCAACAGCCGGTGGATTGATTGCTGCAGCATCAATCCACCGCAGAGCAGAGACAAACCCTTCAAAGAGATGTCATAAATAAGGTGCTCATAGGTGGCGCTCAAAAGCGTGCATCCTAGTCTCTGGATTTTGTAGGACCGACACAACATATTGATGTTTCTATGCATTGCGAATGGCAGCCTATGGCGTGAGAAATAAAACAGGTTTTACTACTCTGCTATGGCTATGTAAGAGGAGGAGAGTAAAACACTTTCAGGACAACACTGTCTCCATTGAAATCGGTGCCCATCAGGTGATGGGATAGGAGAAAGCGTTGTCTGATGTGGGCACCGATGCACTTGGCAATGGACCGAGGCTACCACATCTGGACACATAATCCACTGAATGATGAACAGATGGTCATGACAAGGCCGGGCATAAATTGGAAAGCTGGAGCCGATCTTTAGGCCAAAACCGCCAATGGAGCAACTCGACCTAAGTCCATTGCAGTCCATGGAGCAATGCCAGTTGATCTAAGCTTTAAACTTGGTGACGATGATTGGTCGGGATTGTGGTCCAGACTGATCACCAGTCCTGTCTTTGGTTCGACCAGGGATTTCTGAGCACTACTCTAGTTGAATTAGGGAACCCTGGGAAACAGTGGTTCTCCAGGCATTATGAACTACTGAGTCCTGAAGTCTGGCAATGATATGGAAACACCCACACACAATAATACAGACACGAGGCAGAGAACAGAGGCAATGAGGTGGGTTGTTATGACTATTTGCATTGCGGTGGTACCGAGGCGCTCCAGTTGTGAACTAGAAACCACATTGGGCTTGGCATTGAACAAACACAGAATAAAGACAGTCCTGGCCCCAGAGATCTTACAGTCTAGAAAGAAATGGGTTACGTTTTGCACAGTGGTTTGAAAAAGTCAATGCTGAGTGTGCATTAAGTGGAATTTGTCAGACAGATGGAGAGGGCTGGCCCAAACCCGTGGAGGGCGCCTGGGGAGAATTTGGACTATGGGGCTTATTAAGAGGGTCTGTTGGGGAGCTAAGATGATGGTTAGGACAAGGAGCCCTGGCTTGAAAGTAATGGGAGAAACGTGATAATGGTAAAAAATACTAAAAAGTCACTTCCTTCTAACACTGAGTAAGGGTCTCTGGTCGAATAAGGAAAACGTGTTGTCCTGAAAGTGTTTTACTCTCTCTTCTTCAGTGTAGATCTTCTGCCTTTCTTCCTCTACTTGCCTTCCACTACAGCTGTAAAAGAACTGTACACATATCTTCCCTCCTAGGCTGTGTCCAGACTCAGGGGTTTTTTCGAAAAAACTTCACCTGCGTCTAGACTGCAGCCGCATTCTTTCGAAATTAAATCGAAAGAACACGGCTTTTCTTTCGACGGCGGTGAACCTCATTGCGCGAAAGTGCTCTTTCGAAAAAAGGCGTTCTTGAATGCCAACAGGGCTTTTTAGAAAGAGAGCATCCAGACTCACTTGCTGCTTTCTTTCGAAAAAGTGGCTTGCTTTTTCGAAAGTACTGCTTGCAGTCTAGACGCTCTTTTGCGAAAGAGGCTTGCAGTCTAGACATAGCCATAGTTAGTATGTCCCCATGCTCTGAACAATGGGAGTTGGGCTGATCTTGTGATTTTATAGAATCACAGAACACTAGAATGGCAAGGGATCTCGAGAGGTCATCAAGTCCAGTCCCCCGCCCGCGCGGTAGGGCCAAGCACCGTCTAGATCATCCCTGACAGGTGTCTGTCTAACCTGCTCTTCAATATCTCCAGTGATAGAGACTCCATAACCTCCCTAGACAATTTATTCCAGTGTTTCACCACCCTGCCAGGCAGGAAGCCTGTTGGAGAACACTTTAACCTGCCCGGGCACTCATTAATGGATCTCAAAGTCACCAACTTGTTTCAGGCCAATTCCACAAGCCAAATACATAGGGAAGCCATGGAACTTAACTTCATTTACAGTTCTGGGACCCACCACAAAGGTATGAAGAAAGACACTATCTGGCTAGCACACTACCTTCCACAGCCTCGTGACTTAAAGAAAGAAACAATGGGTAATTAAGAACAATTTGCACCTTCTCTATCAGCTTTATGTAACAGGAACACTCTGACCTTTTTTCCCACTTTCCCCCTTCCTTCTCTCCCCCTTCCCCCCATAGCCTGCTATTTGTTTTGGAACTGGACCTTTAATAAATACTCCATTCATCTGAAGAAGTGGGTTGTGCCCACGAATGCTCATGATACCATCTACATGTTTGGTTGGTCTCTAAGGGTATGTCTACACTTGCACCCTAGTTCGAACTAGGGATGCAAATGCAGGCATTTGAAATAGTCAATGAAGCGGGGATTTGAATATCCCGTGCTTCATTAGCATGATATCGCTGGCGCGCTAGTTCGAATCACAGCTGATTCGAACCAGGAAGAGCGCACCGGGATGCGTTAGTTCGAACCAAACCCCTTGGTTTGAACTAATGTTACTCCTCATTTTTTGAACCAAGGGGTTTGGTTTGAATTAACGAGTCCCGGCGCACACTTTCACTTTCGAAACAGCTGTTGAGTGGAGTAACATGCCGGTGAGCTCATGCAAATGAAGTGCAGGATATTTAAATCCCCGCTTCATTGACTATTTCGAATGCCTGCATTTGCATCTCTAGTTTGAACTAGGGTGCAAGTGTAGACATACCATAAGGTGCTGCAAGACTATTTGTTGTTTTTTAAGTTTTTCCAGTTACAGACAGAGGGTACAGCTAGACTGCGGGCGGGTTTCGGCATACTGTCCAGGGAATGCATTTGCTCTTTCGCTTTTTTTGGTGGAGGAGCAAACACAGTTTTTCAGAAGCCCCTGTATTTCTCGTTCCGGTAGGAAGAGGGGGGCTTTTGAAAGATGGTTTTTTTCCAAAAGTGTACAGGCCTCGTCTAGACAGGCCAAATTTCAGAAAAGCCTCATCCGACAAAAGCATCGGAAAAAGATTTTCGCAGTCTAGCCGTACCCTAACTCGATTATTTCTCTGAAGCTTTTGGGATGATTGAGTTGGGGTTGGTCCTACTTTGGGCAGGGGGTTGGACTCAGTGACTCCTGAGGTCTCTGCTAGCCCTAGCATTCTAGGGGTGTGTCTAGACTACAGGATTTTGTCGACAAAAGTGGACTTTTGTGGATAAAACTATACCTGCGTCTACATTACCGCCAAGTTCTGTCGACATAACGTCTTGGCAGTTTTGTCGACTGCGGTAAACCTCATTCTATGAGGAATAACGCCTTTTGTCAAAAGAGCTCTGTCGACAGAAGGCATTACTGCATCTACAGTGTCCTTTGCGTCTCCACTCTCATGTCGACAAAGCAGCTTGCTTTGTCGACAGAACTGGATCTAGTCTAGACGCTCTTTGTCGACAGAAGCTTTGTCGATAGTATCTGTCGACAAAGCCTCTAATGACAAAAGCCTGTCGTCTAGACGTACCCTAGGATTCTATAAGTTTTTACGATGATTAATTGGCCTGACTGTTACAAATTCACATTTTATTTCCAGTCTGAATTTGTCTGACATCAACTTCCAGGCATTGGCTCACGTGAGACCAGTGTCTGCTAGATTGAAGAGTTCATCATTCGACACTTGTCCCCCATGTAGATACTTACAGTTGCTCAAGTCACCTCTTAATCTCCGCATTGGTATGTTACATGGACAGAAAGGTGCCGAAACACTTTTTAAAAATTGACCTTTCATTTCTCTGTGCCTCAGGTCCACATCTACAAACTGGGGCCGAGGCACGTCCCTTCTACACAGTGTTTGGAGGGTCTTTGAGTCCACCACTCAAAGGTTCTCCAATCCTTTAATTTTTCCCATGACTCTTTTCCGGCCTATCTTCAGTGTATCACCATCCTGCTTGAACTGTGAGCACCAGAACAAGACACAGGATTCCAGCAGCAACTGCATCAGTGCCAAATACAGAGGTAAAATACAGAGGCGCCTCAGTGATCCTAATCTACTGCTTTTGGGTCAGGGCGGCCCTAGATCTCCACATATGCAAATCATCACAGGATGGGAAGAGAAGTTAAAAGAAGGGGACGACAGACTGAAACCTCTCTAGGCCGGCACCCTCGGGACCTGACTGGAGCCGAACGACAGAATTTGCCAGACCACAGAAGGTCAATATTGTCTAGCAGCATTACCAACACTCCACTGTTGACTGGGCTCTGAGAAGACAGTCAGGCTACGTCTAGACTGGCATGATTTTCCAGAAATGCTTTTAACGGAAAAGTTTTCCATTAAAAGCATTTTCGGAAAAGCGCGTCTAGATTGGCAGGATGCTTTTCCACAAAAGCACTTTTTGCGGAAAAGCGTCCGTGGCCAATTGTGAGGGGGTTCGCACTCACCACCGTATCCCCCTGCCGTCTGTCTTCCGGAATTGGCTCCCTTGGCAGGTAGGGTGCCTTCTCTGGGGTGGTGCCTCCCCTCTTTACTCCCGGCTGTGGCATCCTCTTCGCCACACTGCCCTCCGGCAGTGCCCAAGTCTGTCTCTGAGCCCCCCTTCCGGGGGTTGATGTTCCTCCAGCGGGCCTTCTTTCAAGCCCTGCAGTCCGAGTATTTGCTGGCCAGAGCTCCCCTAGCCCTGCCTGGCCTCCCCAGCCCTGTCCTAGCTCCAGGGAGCCTCCTCCTCCCTCAGCAGCCAGGTTCTCACTGCTTCCTTTCACAGCAGCAGCCCATCCTCTATTATAGCGCCCAGCTGGGCCCTAATGGGCTAGTACAACCTCAGCTGGGCTAAATTCCCCGGCCCTGGTTCAGGCCGGGGTCTGCCCTTAAAGGGCCAGTGCAGGGCGAGCGCCCTGTCACACACCCTCCCCCTTAAGTATCTCTCCTGGGGGGGGGGGGAGGGGAGGGAAGTACCCTAACGCCCCAATGTACGCCTTAGCTGGGCCCGTAGGGTGTCCCTCTCTTCCCGCAGACTCTCCACTCTCAGGAGCAGCCTACCACCCTCTTCCAGGGTCTGGACTCCCACTGTGGTCCTCTCGACCACAGCTGGAGTCTGGGTTCCCACTGTAGCCCTGCCTATTCCGAGGCGGGTTCCCCATTTTGCGCTAGGCCTTCGGGCCTCAGCCTTCTCCTTCCTAAAGGCTCTTATCTCCCCCACTCCCTCCTGGGGGGGTCGCCTTACGCTGGCTCTCTTTCTGGGCCCTCCGCCCCCCTCCCTGGGGGCAGTGCCTTTTTATGTGGCCTGCAGCATGGCAATAGAAGCACTGTTTGTGCCTCCCCTGGGTCCGGGCCTTCCGCCAGGCCCTTTCTGGCTTAGCCCTTCCTCTCGGGCTAGCCAGTGCCCTGTAGGTCTCCCTGGCGCACTCCCTCTTCCGGTGCCCAGGTTCCCCACAGGCCCAACACCTTCATAACCCCCCTGTTGCCTTCACAGGGGGGACTCTCCCACCATCCATCCTATCTGGGTGTGGCCTTCCTTCCCTGACCCAGTAGCAGCACTCCCTCCTCCTGTGGCCCCGATGTCCGCAGGAGGAACAAGTTTGAAGTCCAGGCCCGGGCTCCCAGGCTTGGCGCCTGTGTGTCCCTGGAGTCGGGGTGCCCACCCTTGCAGCGGCCTGACCAGCCTCTTCTGCTGCTCGGCAGGCTGGGCCACCCACGGCCTCCAATAAATGTCCATCTCGTTCTGTAATGTCCCGGGTCCAAACCAGCCCCCTTGGTCGCAGGGCAGCAGGCCCAATGGCCCGAGTTCCCCAAAGTAACCCCCTTGTATCAGGGGGGGACCGCACATACCCACATTCTCCACCATCTGTGAGGGGGGGCACTCACCACCGTATCCCCCTGCCGTCTGTCTTCCGGAATTGGCTCCCTTGGCAGGTAGGGTGCCTTCTCTGGGGTGGGGCCTCCCCTCTTTACTCCCGGCTGCGGCGTCCTCTTCGCCACACTGCCCTCCGGCAGTGCCCAAGTCTGTCTCTGAGCCCCCCTTCCGGGGGTTGATGTTCCTCCAGCGGGCCTTCCTTCAAGCCCTGCAGTCCGAGTATTTGCTGGCCAGAGCTCCCCTAGCCCTGCCTGGCCTCCCCAGCCCTGCCCCAGCTCCAGGGAGCCTCCTCCTCCCTCAGCAGCCAGGTTCTCACTGCTTCCTTTCACAGCAGCAGCCCATCCTCTATTATAGCGCCCAGCTGGGCCCTAATGGGCTAGTACAGCCTCAGCTGGGCTAAATTCCCCGGCCCTGGTTCAGGCCGGGGTCTGTCCTTAAAGGGCCAGTGCAGGGCGAGCGCCCTGTCACACCAATCTAGACGCGCTTTTCTGCAAAAAAGCCCCAATCGCCATTTTCGCCATCGGGGCTTTTTTGCAGAAAACAAATCTCTGCCCCTTTTGCGCAAAAGTTTTTCGGAAAAAGACTTTTGCCCGAACGGGAGCAGCATAGTATTTCCGCAAAAACACTGACAATCTTACATGAGATCGTCGGTGCTTTTGCGGAAATTCAAGCGGCCAGTGTAGACAGCGGCTGCTTTTCCGGAAAAAGTGGCCAGTCTAGACACAGCCAACAGGTAAATTAGAGCTAACTAACAGCACAGAACACTGAGAGCCTGGACTGGTAGCTGTAAACAAACATAATGGAACCACAGGAAACTTGCCCACATCCATGATAAGCAGACATTCGGCCAACTAAAATCATACTGGACCATGGATGTTGCCAGACCAGAGAATTGGACTAGAGAGGTTCCACCTGTACATGAAATCGGAGGTAATCCAGTCAGGAAGGTTCAGGAAACTTCTTGTTGTGATCACAAACACTGATTTGCCAAAACTGAAGCTCTATATGAAAATAAGTTTTGAAATGTTTGACATTTTTGAGCCCCAAAGTTTCAGCTTTTTGAGTCAAAAGCCATTTTTGTTTCGAAATGTTGGTAAATTCAGAGTGAAAAAAAAAGGCTTTTTAAAAAGTTGATGTTGAAACAAAACATTCTGAAATTGAACGAAAGAAAAACTAAAGGGGGTTATGATAAAAATCTATAACATTTTTCATGGTGTGGAGAAAGTAAATCAGGAAGTGTTATGTATCTCTTCGCATAATATAAAAACTTCGGGCCACCCCATGAAATTAATAGGCAACAGCTTTAAAACAAACATGAGGAATTAACTCTTCACACAATACACCGTCAACCTGGGGAACTCACTGCCAGAGGATGTTGGGAAGGTCAAAATCATAAATGAGTGCAAGAAAGAATGGGAGAAGTGGATGGAGGATAGGACCGTCAAAGGCCATTAGCCAAGGTAATCAGGGCATGTAATCCCATGCTCCAGCAGCCAGAAGTTGGCCACTGTCAAAAACAGGAAACTGGGCTAGATGGACCATTAGCCTTGTCCCATCATAGATCTCCTTATTTTGATTGGCGCCCCCAACCAAAAATTTTGTGGGTGCATCGCTTTTTGAGAATTTTCAAGATTTCTGACATTTTGTCCTTATTTTGGACGGGAGTTTTTTCCCCAAAAAATTCTTGAAAATTCTCCCCCCCCCCCCCCCCCGCATGCCACAGGAATTATACTGCTGGGGCGAACCGGCATCCGACTGTCAGGCACTGCCGATAAAGCCTTCTTGCTCCTGGCTTGAGAATGCTTCGTCAGGAGCGTTTGGGATGAACCCAACTGGCAGATTATGATGTAATATACCCCTTTTAGCCAATGCTCTCCTCTGAGGCCAATCCACTTACAAATGAACTAATAATAAGTAATAAAAACCCCACCGGATAAATCACACTCTTTTATCCAGGAAGACAGAGAGCAGGTAATGGCATTTTCTTCTGGTGCACCTTAATTTGGTGCAATGCTTAAATACCATGATGATAATCACAACTCAGAAACCAGAGATAGGAAGGGAGAGAGTCTTAACATTAGCATCTCTTGACCTTTGCAGTCCTTGCAAGAGGCCCTGTATACCATCATCCATCTGACATTGCTCCCAGCAAGATCATTCCTTACGGACACATGCAACTGACTAGCAGCTTTTGAATTTACTTTCTGCAGCCGTGACCTGCCCAACAGCAGGGCTGAACACCTGGGGCACATGAGAGTCCAGACTGCTCAATGAATATGTCAGTCGCTCCGTAACAGCCTGTCCTTCTCCCCACCCGCACTCCCCTTCTTGTGCCTTGCAATTCCCAGATCCCATTTCACCGGAATGTAAACGAGGCTCCCAAATTTCCCTCCTTTGTTTCCGCTGCGAGTGCACTTAGGGTGTATCAGCTGCCTGAAAAGTAATTATCCTCTGTTCCCACCTGATAAATTAAGAGCCCAGGGTTCTGCGTTTAATGGTGCAGAGCGACCTGAAGTTATCCTCCTGGAGAAGCAGTTAGGAGAAACCCCTTCCAGCCACCCCACACCCCTCTGAACCTCATTTAGCTGGGACGACAGCCCATTAATCAGCCCGACCCGGCTTGGAGATGGCAAAGGTCGTGCAGCGCTGTGCATAATATGGAAAACATCAGCACGAGAGCAAGCGACTTCCCCCCTTTGAATTCCCATGGCGTGCCTCCCAACCAAAGGGAGGGGAAACCTTGTTTGACTGCACACAGGCAATCAAAACACAGAGTACTTTTCCAACTGGAAAGGATACAGCACAACTGGTAGGCATGGCGTGTCCTCTTTAGGGTGGGATTTTAAAAGCACCGAGTGGGTTTAGGAGCACAAGCTGTACTGACTTCCAATGAGACTTGTGTTGCTAAGTCACTCAGGACATGACTTCAGTACCCGCTGTATTGACAGGCAGCAATCTATCCAGCAGGGGTTGATTAATCATGTATAGTACAGACAGGATAAATGGACCGCCAAGCTCTCTCTCTCATCAACTCCCATCCACCCAAACTAGAAGAGCAGGTGAAGTTGACGGGAGAGTGTCAGCTGTTGACTTACCGCTGCGAAGATACCATGGTGAGCAGACCCAAGTACGTCGGCTTCAACTATATTAATCTCGTAGCTGAAGTTGCATACCTTGGTTGACCACCTGCGGTAGTATAGAGAATGGCTTAGATGAAATTGAACATCCCACCCTAAGCCTAGGTTCTATTGGGAAATGCCTCTCTAAAAATTCTCGGGTTTGTGCTAGACAAGAGGTCAGCACATAATACTCAAAACTCACAGATCTATGAAATAATGAACACGGTAGAAAATAACGGATTGCTTTCCCGTTGGGTTACAAAGTCCTAGACGCCTTTCAGTCAAAAACCACACTGCAAAACCCAGGGGCTATAGGTGGCAGGTGTCACCTGGCGCTGAGTGAGACCTGAGTGACAGAAGTCATGATCCAGATGTAAGCAGGGTCTGAAGGAATGCTTCCATTATAGCCAGCTGCAAGGGGATAGAAACCCTCGGGGTGCCTATGTAAATGCAGCATACTCCTGCTCTGCTAAGATGTGCTAGATTTTCAGCTGATGAAGTGGTGTTTTGCTCATTGCGATTGACTTGGCTGGTGTTGGGTCCCACATTGTGTTCATACTAATTGCAAGGTCTGTAATTATTGTGGGAACACAAAAGAAGAAAGTCTGTGCTGAACCTGGCACAAGCGGGGGACGCTCTCGGTGTAACGAATGAGATTCTGGGGGTAAGCGTGTAAATAGGTTGCCTCTGTTTGCTCAGATCGGCTAGGTAATTCAGCTGTTGCAATGGTGTTCTGCCCGTTGTAACCAATTTGGCTGTTGTGGGGTCACACACTGTGTTCGCACCAAAGGCAGGAGTCATGAGATCTGCTCACCAAGGCTTGCACTTATTGTGGGAATGCAGAAAAGTCAGGCGGTGTTGAACCCGGTTCTGAAGGAGAGAGACACTGTCAGTGTAAAGACACTTGGATGGACAGATGCTGCACTGCCAGAGCCCTGTGAGGCTAAGCATGGGCGGGCAGGACTCTGAACCAGCAGGCTACGTACCCTCCGGGCTTGAGCTGTGAGCCTGGATCCACCTGTTCTCCCTGCTGTTCCATAAGGAGTCTCTTTTATTATTTTAAATTTACTCCAGCGGATGCTGGTGTATTTTTATGGCTGGACAGAGCTGCGGGCCGAGAGCTGAAATCACTAGGTGTGGCCCAGAGCCAAATCCACCTCAAACCAGCAGAAGCAGCGAGAGGTTGGATGGGGGCCAGTGGGAGCAGCATTGGGTGAGCCAGCAGCCGGTGGGAGCAGTGGCAGATAGTCAGTGGGAGCAGCTGGTGGGAGCAGTGGCAGATAGTTAGTGGGAGCAGCTGGTGGGAGCAGTGGCAAGCGGTTGGTGGGAGCAGCGGCTGGTGGCAGTGACCAGAGGGAGCAGTGGCTAGCAGCAGTGTCCGGAGGAAGCAGTGGCCGGAGAGAGCAGGAGCCGTTGGCAGTGGCCGGAGAGAGCAGGAGCCGTTGGCAGTGGCTGGAGAGAGCAGGAGCCATTGGCAGTGGCCGGAGGGAGAAGGAGCCGTTGGCAGTGGCCGGAGGGAGCAGGAGCCGTTGGCAGTGGCCGGAGGGAGCAGGAGCCGTTGGCAGTGGCCGGAGGGAGCAGTGGCTGCGAGAGGGGAAGAATTGTCCCTGAACGCGCCCAGTGGGCAGACTGACATTTTCCCAGTTTGGTTACATTATTGAAAGAACCTCTGGATACTGACCCCGGCCCTTCTGTTTGCCAGCTGCTACTGGCAGGAGGGTTTCACTCCCCTCAGGCCGAGGGAACAGTAAGCCAGGAGGGTTGACCATTTCGGGGAGTATCCATAGGTAGCCTCTCTCGTTCACTAGCCCAGCCTGAGGTTACACAACCGAGGGGAAGCCTTGTGACTTTTTACATAACTCTAGGAGTATGGGCCAGAGGCTCCTTGGTGCGCTCTGCGTTGTGTGTCAGGGTGCGTGCGCCTCAGACCAGCCCCGCTCCGGCAAACCACCAGGCACGGGCTTTATTCTGTCCAGAACATAGAACGAGATTCCAGTCCTGCAGCCTCCTCTCTGCGTGCAGCCTACGTGCTCCCAGCTCACTCCGTGCTGAGACCCTGCTGGGAGTTCTCCCAACACGCTGCAGTGTGTAGCCCACAACCGGGAGTTCCCAGGGCTGCCCTTGGACTGTGGGCTGCACCCGTTTCTCCTCTCTGTGTCGTGGCTGGCCTTACTTGAGGAAGAGAATGACGTGGGGCATCGTTTAGTCACACAGGCTACATCTACACTGGCATGATTTTCTGGAAATGCTTATAACGGAAAAGTTTTCTGTTATAAGCATTTTCGGAAAAAGCACGTCTACATTGGCAGGATGCTTTTCCGGAAAAGCACTTTTTCCGGAAAAGCGTCCGTGGCCAATCTAGACGCGCTATTCGGCAAAAAAGCCCCGATCGTCATTTTCGCGATCGGAGCTTTTTTGTGGAAAACACTACTGTGCTGTCTACACTGGCCCTTTTCCGGAACAGTTTTCCGGAAAAGGACTTTTGCCTGAACAGGAACAGCATAATTTTTCTGGAAAAGCACTGATGATTTTACATTAGATCGTCAGTGCTTTTCCGGAAATTCAAGGGGCCAGTGTAGACAGCTGGCAAGTTATTCCGGGAAAGTGGCTGATTTTCCGGAATAAGTGGCCAGTGTAGACACAGCCGTAGGGTACGTCCACACCGCAGCTGGGAAAGGACCTCCAGGCACGGTAGACACACACATGCTCAAGTGTGAAAAGTAGCAACGTGGACATTGTGCAGGGGTTAGCCACCCGAGTCCCAACCCGCCCTACTCCCCTGCATCCCAACTTGAGTGGCGAGTCCATGCGGCAGTGACCACCTTCAAGTGTCTAAAAGGAGGAGGGAGAAAAATTGTTCCCCTTGGCCTCTGAGGACAGGACAAGCAGCAATGGGCTTAAATTGCAGCAAGGGAGGTTTAAGTTGGACATTAGGAAAAACTTCTTGTCGGGGTGGTGAAACACTGGAATAAATTGCCCAGGGAGGTTGTGGAATCTCCATCCCTGGAGATATTTAAGAGAAGTTTGGACAGACACCTGTCAGGGATGATCTAGATGGTGCTTGGTCCTGCCGTGAGGGCAGCGGACTGGACTTGATTGCTTCTGGAGATCAATTCCAGTTCTAGTGCTCTGTGATTCTACCTGGAGCTCGAGCGGCGCTACTGTGAGAGGCATCCTCCCAACTGTCATGTAGACATTCCCGTAAAGTTCCCCTTCTCCTCAACACCTCCTCTTTGTGCTTTGGGGAAGCACCTCCCCGTTCTCCATACATGTACAGCACCAGAGCCTCCGCTGGGGTAGCGCGGCCTAGCTCCGTCGCAGAGTGAGAGGAAAGAGAGCACCGTTACCTCCTCTGTTCCACTCACACCGGCAAGGGCGTGCTGTTTCCCGACAGTATATCCCTGTGGGGCTTTGTCCAGTCAAGTTTGAAATGGCTCGAGAACTTCGGCTTCCGTCAGTAATCCACTGTGCCGACCGACTCCTCCGTCGGGAAGTTTCCATGGACATCCAGTCCAATTGGCACCTGCAATCATTTCATCCCCTTGCGCCTGCTACTTGTAAAAGGTTACCAAGTGTTCCCCCACCTCATCTCTTAGCCAAGCGGGACGTTGTTTAATTCTTTTAATCTAGCCTACCACGTCCAACCCTCCGGCCTTTAGTCCTTAAAAAGCTTCCAATTATTTCGGCTCCATTCTGATCTCATTTCCCACCACATTCGCACTGAACATGATTGTGTGTCCAGGCACGTTTTCTTCTCAGGCTTCTTAGCTCATGGGTGAGATTCAGTATCTCTGCGGAGGCCTTCTAGCAGGGTTCACCAGGGAAGATGGGGTGAGACCACCAGCTCATCTCACATGGGTGTTCAATAGCCATCGAGTGTAGTAGAGTTTGACAGGGTAATAGCCTACTACTGCTCCATCAGTTAGGGCCTTATACCTGCAACTTGAGAGACAGGCGTTCAGTCACCTGCTTAGCCACCAACGTCCAAGGCCTTCTAGAGCCAGTCATCGTGGCTTTAAAGCTATCGAGCTGTCTCTGTGGATTTCGGCCCTCCATCCTTTGTTCCCCTCCCCCGTGTGTGTGTGTGGAGTTGTGAGGATAAATTCATTTAAAGATTGTGAGGGGCAGTAATAAGTATCATATGGCTGAAACTTTTTGGCTATGTCTAGACTGGCAGGATTTTCTGCAAATGCTTTTAACGGAAAAGTTTTTCCGTTAAAAGCAGTTGTGGAAAAGAGCATCTAGATTGGCACGGATGCTTTTCCGCAAAAGCACTTTTTGTGGAAAAGCGTCCGTGCCAATCTAGACGCAGTTTTGCGCAAGAAAACCCCGATCGCCATTTTCGCCATCGGGGCTTTTTTGCGCAAAACAGTTTTGAGCTGTCTACACTGGCCCTCTTGTGCAAAAACATTTCCGGAAAAGGGCTTTTGCCTGAACGGGAACGTCAAAGCATTTGTGCAAGAAGCACTGATTCCAGACAGCAGAAAGTCAGTGCTTTTGTGCAAAATCAAGTGGCCAATGTAGACAGCTGGCAAGTTTTTGCGCAAAAGTGGCTGATTTTCCAGAAAAACTTGCCAGTCTAGACGCAGCCTTCACGTAGGACATGTAGATGCTTCTAAAACCTGGTCTACACTCAAGCTTTATTTCGAAATAATAAGCGGAGCGTCCACAACACCAAGCCCGTTATTTTGAAATAACCGGCCGCTTATTTCAAAATCTGTACTCCTGCTTTCCTCAGGGATTAACGCTGATTTCGAACGAATCACTCCCCAGGGTTTCCTGGGGCTTTAAGTCGAGGTAGCACATCCATATTGATGGCACCTGCCTCGGACTCATTTCGAGGCTTCCCCGTAGTGGAGACACACTAGTTCGATCTTGTTATTTCAGGAGTTATTACATCCATTTTAGTTTGCGCAACGGTTTCCTAGTGTAGACATGGCCTCATGGGGTGAGTCTGTCCAGGCGTTATCTTCGCTAAAGAAGTGAAGTGAGACTCTTTGGCCAATGGGAACACCTCAGAGAAGACTGCATTTTGCAATGTAGTAAATAGAGGAGTTTGTTCATCAGCCGAAAGCCCCCCGCCGCCCCTCAGAAAATAGCTCTTGCTAGACACGGTCGCGCCATTTCAATAGACTTGAAGAGAGTCTCTGGTCGGTGGGGTGCTGCCGTTGTCCTGAGGCACCAGACGTCGGCTCTGTCAGTCCGTGCAGATTCCTGGCTCTGTGATCCCAGGTTGCTTGGCCTGCCTGATTGTGCCCTCCTCCCTGCTCACGGGTGGAGGCTGTTTACATCTCGGCGTAGCCGTCGGACGTCCTCGTGTCTTGCTGAGAACCTGACCTCGGCCTCTGAGAGCCGCTCCAGCCATCTTTCCCTTTTAATTTGATCTGAATTTCTCTCCCATCACGGGAACAACAATGGCTCCATTGTTTTGCAGCCCTCAGCGTGCACAGCAGGTTCCCCTCCAGCTGAGGAACAAAGGAGAAGCCTTAGGAACGCAATGTCCTCTCCAGAGCAATTAAGCGACCGGGATGGGGGTGTAGGGTTAAGCCTCGGGGGGAAGCATGCGACCGATGGGCTTCCCAGCAGCTCAGCGCGGGTCATTCCAATAGCCAAGGGGAATGCTGAATTCAGGCAAAGTCGAGCATGTTGAACTTTGTTAAACCTTGCTCTGTCCGTGCGGCTGTAGGGCACCCGTCTAAGTCCCGGCCATGACAGGCCCATGGGTGTCCTGCTGGTAACAACCACTCCTACCGCCCTGGCTCTAATTGCACGGCGTGTCCTACGCACCCGACCCCTTCTGATACCTCCCGAGACGTCTGTGTACGCTTCCCACTGCAGGCCGGGTGTGAACATGCGGCAGAGCTGAGGGACCTCACGCAACACCCACGGGGGCATCGTCCTTTCAGGCTGTGTGCAGGAGGCACACACCCGTTGGCTAGTCACAAACAGAGCCAATAGCTCCTCCCAGCTTGGTATCATCTGATTGTGCTACTTCACTCTGAATTAACTGTCAAGTGTAGACAGGCCCCAAGGGTGGGGATGTGCCCTGTGAGATCCAGGGAGATCCCCTGGAAGCACAGAGCATGGCTAGCACACAGAAGAGTTGGCTACAAGCTGAACATGAGCAGTGGCAGAGTACAGGCCCAGGTGTCTCTCCAGGCAGACCTCTCGGAGGCAGTCAGAGAGGCCGGGAGGCAGTCCAGGAGAAGGCAGGAGCCAACAATTCAGGGGAAAGTTTACCCACACGACGCGGCAAAGGCTGAATTGTCTGGAAAGAGCGAAGCGCAGACAGGGTGGGATAGAATGCCAAGAGTTCGCGAAGGCCAAGTTGAGCATGTGAAAATAATAAAACACAGGTCCACCGGGAACCCTCTCCTGTCTTGCTCAGATAACATTCGCCGTGATAACTATCTAACCGCTGACACCTCACCTTTCAGCTCTCTGGCCCCCAAAGGGCTTCACAGTTTCCACGTATGGAAGGAATCGTTGTGACCTGCCCCTGGAATGCAGCCACCTCTGGGGCGGAACAGAGCAGCTGTTTGAGGAGGTTACAGAAACAAAACAATTCCGGCCGGGACGCCGTATTCTAAGGATGGTGGCCAAGCGAAAGGGCAGGGGAAAGGTAGGTAGGCAAAACTGAGAAATGCCTCAGGAGTTGTATTGACTGCACGTGGCCAGGCTTTTGGCTTTGTAGACCCCTTGTAATGAAGGATGAAAAATCCCATTTAAAAAGTTAACCGGGATCCCGCGGGCAGGAGGCTGCTCCAACATGGTGCTTACCGGGTAACCCGTTAACCCTTTCCGTCCCTACCTCAAACAGACAGCTCAGTGAGCCTCATCTTAGGGCACCGATGGAATGACCCATGTGCCTCCCTGCAGGGAGGAGCCCCATACCACCACTGGGGACCACGGGGGACCCAGCTCAGCCTCTGAGGCAAGAGCACCTTGACGTTGCTCCCTCGCACCCCACCGTGCAGCCTGGTGTGCCAAACATGAGACTGGTGCAGTTCTGATGCAGGGAGAAGCATGTGTCCTATGCCCCGTACTGCTCCATCCAACCCTGCAGAGCAGGAGGGAGGTCATATGGCACCAGCTCACAGTGGGAAGGCTGCAGGTTCCGAAGGGGAAGGGACTGGCCTTAAAGGAAGGTGTTAGAGGAACAGACCAGCTATTGATAAGAGACTCGTTGTCCTAGGAGCCCATAGAATGCGTGTAAGCAGGATTGGACCATGCATGGGTCTACTGCTCCCATCCTACGCCCACCTCCCAAGTATTGAGAAGCCCACCTCTTCCTTGCTCCTCCCATGCCCTCTCTTCTGCAGCGTGCTGTAGGCATTGGGAGGGAGGAGGAGGAGTTGATTGGTGGTGGGGGGCAGGGCCCTGGTGGGTGGAAGCAATGGGGAGGTTGGCGGCCAGTGACTGCTAAGTGCCTGCTAATTTTTTAGAGAGCCCAGAGAGTCGACGTGTAAGAGCGGAGGAAAAGAGGAGCTAAGGTGATGGGAACTGGAGACAGGGACCTGTAGGGTTGCCTTTAAAGACCTGCACTGCTTGCGTTCCTTCCCCTGACCCGTTCCCTTGCTGCACCCCTCTCATACATAAGAACATAAGAACGGCCAATGAGTTAGACCAATGATCCATGTAGCCCAGTGCCCCGTCTGCCCACAGCTGCCAATGCCAGGTGTCCCAGAAGGAGAGAACACAACAGATAATCCTCACGTTTTTCCTCCCCTGTCACCCACCTCCAGACAAACAGAGACTGAGGACACCATTCCTACCCACCCTGGCTAATAACCATTGATGGACCTACATTAATGTATCTAGCTCTTTTTAAAACTCTGTTATAGTCCTAGCCTTTACTGCATCCTCTGGCAAGGAGTTCCACAAGTCGACTGTGCTCTGAGTGCAGAAAAACTTCCTTTGGTTTCTTTTAAACCAAGGCCATGTCTCCACGAGGAAACTCTTTCGAAATGACTACATTCGACTCCCGATTTAACAAAATGCAACCAGCGTGTCCGCACAATGGGGGAGCCTCGAAATGAGTCCTAGGCAGGCTCTGTTATTGTGGATCCACTAGCTTGTCTTAGAGCCCCAGGAAACATGGGGGAGTCATTCGTCTGAATGACTCTGGGGAGTCGTTATTTGGAAATAGCAGCACTGGTGCATCCACACTGCTGCTATTTCGAAATAACGATTTCAGAATTAGCCTTACTCCTGAGGAAAAGCACGAGTACAGCTCTCGAATTAACTGGCCCCGTATTTCGACGTAACGGCTTGGTCGTGTGGACGTGCCGCTTATAAATTCCACCTAAGGGGGGTTTTTCGAAATAAAGCCCTAGGATAGGCCGGGGCCTAGTGAACTACCTGGCAACTCTCCCCTCCCACATTCTGGCACTAGCCACAAGAACAGCAGCAGCTGGGCGGCCCTCCAGCTGTCCAGCGAGCGCAAAGCAAATGCCAGAGCGGTAGCGCGCACACGCACGCACACACAAAAGCAGGCGAAGCATCCATTGTCCTGGCGTGCTGCAAGGCAGGGCAATAGGAACGGGTGCTGTGAAAGCTTTGTGTGTAGCTTAGTCCACACTGGCCTGACAGCTGATAAATCCCCAGGCGCCGACACAGGGCAGTGGGCGCGAGCAGAATCGAGTCATCTTTCGCCTGCCCGTCAGGCTCTGAATGGCACTTCAGCCCAGGACTGCTCTCGCTCTCTCATGCGTGCTGTTCCTTGGAACTCGGGAAAATCCAGCTTCCTTCCTGCCCGTCCCCTTCTTGCCAGCCTCCAGACCATGGGCGGGTCTGCCCTGTGCCTGCTCCCTCCGGCAGGGTGAAATTCCTCTGGAGAAATACTCGTGTCCGGCTGAGGAGGCGGCTGACAGGGCCTCTCCGGCTTCCCCTCGGTCCCACTGCATTTCAGAGTTTCCTCACTGCTCTCTTAATTCACGCCCTGCTTCCTGGGCTCTCCTCAAGGCATCTTGTGCTTTCTCCGGGCCCCCGCATTTTCTCCCACCCTGCCTTATGTCCGTGGGGCCGGCGCGAGCCCAGCTGCATCTGGCTGTGGAGACTGGAACTCTCGGTTCCTTCTCTTTTCCCCGGGCTCCGGTCCTGTCAGCGCCAGCCAGTGGTGCCGTGGGGCTGGCCCACACTCAGAAGGGGCCCGAGTGCCCTGACCATGGCCCCGCCCCCTGCTCCACCCCAAGGCCCCGCCTCCTCCCGGCCTAGTCCCTCTGAGGCCCCGCCCACAACTGTGCTCCTTTCTGCTCCCTCCCCCATGCGAGTGGCAGGTGAGGCCGCAGGGGAGGGGGGAAGAGAGCGAGCAGGGGGCGGGGTCTCAGGGGGGGAGCATGGGCGGAGCTGAGCACAGGGCCCATAAACGATGGGGTCCTGTCAGCTGCTGAGCACCCCTGGGACGTGAGGCGTGGCTCTCTGCCCTCACTCCTGTCAGGGGGATGGGAGAGTACTTAGCACCCAGATCTTCACCAGAGTTTTCTGTGCCTCCCCCCGCCCGCTCTTTTCTAGGTCAGGACGTCCCTTCATGCCCCACCAGCTGCATCTGGAAAGCCTACTACAGCTACGTGTGCAGGGCTGGAATCCCTTGTCCCCCCCTGCAATGGCTGCGTGCAAACACCCGGAGGCCAGGGATCACCTCTCCCTCTGTGCCAAACACACGGAAGCAATTAAACATAATACTACGGGTAGGTGTGAAGTGGTACACTGGGATGGAGTCTTGCAGAACACAAAGGCAGCAATGCGGGAGGACTCAAGGAAGTCTTTTCTGGCCCTGTGACTTCTCACCACAGCGTATTATTTCTTTGTCTCCCTCGCCAGTCTCTTGGCTTATACACAGAGTCTCAACTCTTTGGCTGTGTCTACACTGGCTAGTTTTTCCGGAAAATCAGCTGCTTTTCCGGAAAAACTTGCCAGCTGTCTACACTGGCTGCTTGAATTTCCAGAAAAGCACTGACAATCTAATGTAAAATCATCAGAGCTTTTCCGGAAAAACTATGCTTCGGAAAAGGGCCAGTGGAGACAGATCAGATTTGTTTTCCGCAAAAAAGCCCCGATCGCGAAAATGGCGATCGGGGCTTTTTTCCGGAAAAGCGCGTCTAGATTGGCCACGGACGCTTTTCCGGAAAAAGTGCTTTTCTAGAAAAGCGTCCTGACAATCTAGACGCGCTTTTCCGAAAATGCTTTTAATGGAAAACTTTTCCGTTAAAGGCATTTTCGGAAAATCATGCCAGTGTAGACGTAGTCTGTGAGTCAGGGACGGTGTTATTGCTCTGTGTCTGTGCAGGGCCTACCACGGTGGGGTCCCGGTCGATGACTAAGGCTCCAAGGTGCTAATAAATTACCTTACTAAAATATTGTGGACGGTCAAAGAAGCAAATGCAGCAGCAAACTGACCAATGGATTATCCATCCTGAATATATAGTGACCAGCCAGTAATGTAGCAAAAGGCTTCACACACACACGCAAAAAAGATTTTAAAGAATCGACGTTAAAAAATGTCCATCCCGGTACCCTCTGCTAGTCTCCCTTATGTCTCTTGGTTTGTTTCCCCTTGGTCTGTTCCCCGCTTGGAGAGAGGGGATCCTCCAGGACTTCCCCTCCTGGAGACAGCTTCCTCCACCAGCCGGCCTCACGGTCTGCTCTGCTTGAGCTACTGCTAGGCAGCTCCCTTTGTAGGCCTTCCTGGCCCCTGATTGGCTGGTTCCTCCGCTGCCACTCTTGCTTATTTGGAAGACCTCTCTATGGTTTCTGTGGGGTGGGGATGTGGCCAGCCCAGCACATTACATGGAAATGTATTAGTGGATTCCTGCTTTGCGATATGACAATGTATTTTGACCGCTTAGCTCCTTGGGATTTTTTTTTTCATATCTTTTACCTCATTTGCAAAATGTAGCCTCTAAGATTTAATTCCTTCATTTTTTGAATAGGTTACGCTTCAAGAATCATTCTGGTTCCATCCCACCACGATCTCGGGAACTTCATATGCAGCGGGGTTGTGTCAAGCCACCAGATGGACCACTGTGAATGCCATCAGGTTAGCGGAATCATCTCTATATCACATGGCTAGACTGATAGGGGTGCCTATAAACTCCCCATTAATGTGACCCCAACTCTAATCAGAACTCATCTGGTCTGTAAGGAGTAGAACAGATCTTAGCTGAGCAGCCAGGAGGAACTTGCTAATGTTTGTCTCTGCTGGACCTCACCGGTCTCTGGTATTATATCATTTAGATACAGCTTGAACAACAGAAAAAAGAAAAAAAAACCCCATGGCTCCAACCTTGTTGAATCTGGGTCAGATCCATTAGGAAAGAGGATATCTAAGAGTTCTTTTCATTCCTCTCTTTTCCAGCGGGTAATTGCTTTCCACGCGGTGCACTGGGTTTTGATGTGACTCCAGCTGCGCTAACACCACTTATTGGAAGGGATGTTCCAGCGCAAATGTGTTATCCAAAGGGCTCTTTGCTTGCTCGCACACTATGACTAAATGGACGCAGCTGTGCACCAATGGGTCGTATCACACAATCGAGCATTTCGCGGAAAGGTTTGGTGTTTTCATTTGGGAGCCCTTCCTCCTTCTGCGGCTGGAAATGCTGAAGACGTTTCATTTTGCGTGATGGAAAAAGATCCCTGGAGGGATGGCTGCCCTTTCCGGAGACAACACGAGCCCGGCTCTGCTTTATCTCCACCAAGCAACACACTGTGCTTCGCATAGTGAAGACCTACCAAGGGGGGCAGCTCTTGACAACTGCCTAGATGGGCTTAGAAGGCATAAGTCAAGGAAGGAGGGAGCTGGTGTTGGGTGGAACTTGGAATAATGGGAATAAACTGAGCAACGAAAGACACGGCACGTACAATTCGGTCTATTAGTCATATCCCGTTGCTCAAGTCCTTTCAAAGAAATGTGGACAAAGCACTGAAGAATGTGTATAAAATAGGGGCCAATCGTAAAACACTAGAACTGGAAGGGACCTCGAGAGGTCATCAAGTCCAGCCCCCTGCCTTCACGGCAAGACCAAGCACCCTCTAGCCCATCCCTGATGACACACGGAAGCGTTAGGTGGCCTCGTTGGTTCTTCTTCCTCCCTGGCTTCTACAGTGGTCATGAAGGACAGTCCAAAGATGGGAAGACGGCAGGAGTTTGATGGGGGACAGTCAAGCGGCCTGAGCCGTGGTCCGACTGAAAAGAGGGAACCATGGATGAAATTCCCATGTGCACATGCAGGCTGGGGGGAAGGATGGTTGAGTGGTTAAAGCATGGAGTAGGCTCCTACCACAGACCTTAGGAACACTGTCCAGTCCCCGACTCTCAAACTAACACATTTTGACAGGAGCTCAGTGCGATTTAGTGGACGTCAGCCTGTGAGCCAGTGGAATTTGAAGACTCCAGGACTGTGAATTCTTCTCAACAAGTTAATTATTCTTTGTGCCTTCCTATTAATCTTCTATTTGGCCTCAAGGCTGATAGATCCTTTTACGTCACTTTGTTTCCCTACCGTCTCTTCCTCTCATGTGCTACCCTGACCTTGACGAGTGGATTTATCTTCAGTGTATGGGCACACTTCTCTATGCTACTAACACTGCCAGTGCTTTCAATTAATTGCCTCTCCAGCTTCTTGCTGGATTTTGCTTTACTTAGCATCCGTGGTAGCTTCTGTTTGATCCAAATCCTCCAAGCCTCCTTCTCACTCGCTACAATGGAGCTGCCTTGTGGGTCATTGCTTTCAAGTGGCTTTGGGTGGGATTGATTTTACACAATTCATTAATGGGTATTCAATTAACGGCAGTGCTCTGATTGTTGGGAGAAGGGAACTTTCAAAATCTTATTAATACACAAGTTTAAGGTTTTTTTTAAAAAAAAGAAATGTTAGGTAGGCCAGGTAAATAAAAGGGATCTTTTCTGTGTGTGTTGGAAAGGAGAGAGCTAAATCATAAAACACCAAAACTGGAAGGGACTTCAAGAGGTCATAAAGTCCAGTCCCTGCCCTCACGGCAGGACCAGGCACCATCCAGATCATCCCTGAGAGATGTCTGTCCAACCTGCTCTGAAATGACTCCAGTGATGGAGACTCCACAACCCACCCTGGGCAATTGATTCCAGTGTTTCACCACCATGACAGTAGGAAGTTTTTCCTAATGTCCAACCTAAACCTCCCTTGCTGCAGCTTACGCCCATTGCTTCTTGTCCTGTCCTCAGAGGCCAAGGAGAACAATTTTTCTCCTTCCTCCATATAGCACCGTTTTAAATAAATATAACCCGTATACATATGAACCCTAGGTAAGTTCTCTCTTCTTCACGGGGTGAAATTCCCAGGCCTGCGTGCTGTAAATTATCAGATGAGACAAGCATAACGGTCATCTTAAAATCTCTGATTTGCCCCAGCCAAAGCAAGGAACGCAGCTCTGCATGCTCAATAGGAACTGCAGTTCCCATAGGGGAGCAGATACAAAGCTCGACGAAGGAGGCTGTGGGGTCACAAATACATGCATTCCCATGGTACAAGTCTTTGTTTATTACATTTGACCCAAGGGCTCCCTAAATCCTAATCTGAGAGCTTGATCTACCAATTCCCCCAGCCCCAGCTGCCCGGCTCAGCACAGATGTATTGTGATCTAGAATTACATTTTTGGAATGACTCAAATCTTTTCCCAAGTCTTTCAGTATTAAAAAAAACCCCAAGAAAACCCCACCCCAAAGCATCGTCCTCCTGCAAAATCCAGGCACTGACTTCAAGTGGTGGGTGGTCTTGTTGTCTGGCTTTTTGGCTCCGTTTCAAAACAGGGCTTATTCCGTAGGCCTGAATGCTGTCCCACAACCTGGTGAGCTGGCCAAAAACTGCACTCGACCACAGAGTCACCTTTGCAGGTGCCAAAATAAATGTCAGTTTCACAGCTACCTGTCCTGAGCACTGACTTCGATGCCCCCGCCCTGAATACAGTGGTAAGGCATCAAGTTCTTGTCTCTCTCAGTCTATACAGCTGGGCTGTGTCTAGACTGCATCCCTTTTCCGTAAAAGGGATGCAAATTAGACACATGGCAATTGCAAATGAAGCGGGGATTTAAATCCCCCCTGCTACATTTGCATAAACATGGCTGCCACTTTTTTCCAGCTCGGAGCTTTGCCGGAAAAAAGCGCCACTCTAGACAGGGATTTTTCGGAAAATAAAGCCTTTTCCCAAAGATCCCTTATTCCTTATTTTAAGAGTAATAAGGGATCTTTCGGAAAGGGCTTTATTTTCTGAAAGATCCGCGTCTAGACTGGTGCTCTTTTCTGGCAAAGCTCCGAGCCGGAAAAAAGCGGCAGCCATGTTTATGCAAATGAAGCGGGGGGATTTAAATCCCCGCTTCATTTGCAATTGCCATGTGTCTAATTTGCATCCCTTTTACGGAAAAGGGATGCAGTCTAGACACAGCCCCGGTGTTTTAACAAAGAGATTTAGAAGACTGTGTGCAATCAACTTTCATGTACAGGATGAACTTCTCTAGGCTGGCACCATCGGGACCTGACCGGTGCCGAACAAGAGAATTTGCCGGACCATGGGAGATCAATATTGCCAACACTTCTACTACTTACTGAGATCTGAGAAGACGTTTTAGAGGTAAATTAGAGCTAAATCTCAGCACAGAACACTGAGAGCCAGGACTGGGGGCCATAAACAAACTTTATGGGACCGTTGGAAACTTGGCCACCTCCATGAAAAGTGGACATCCAGCTCACTCAAATCATGCCAGACCACAAATGTTGCTGGACCAGAGTATGCCGGACTAGAGAGGTTCAACGTGTCCCTATATTTAGAAAAGGGTCTATTAAATTGAGAAATCATTGCAACAATGAGTTAGCAAAAGAAATAAAGTACACAAAAATAAAATAGTATAAATATATGATTTCTTTCTCCCCATTGAAACACATGATTCTGATGTCAATTTCACCATTATATGCCTGGATTAACCAAATTATGGAATCATACAATATTAGAACTGGAAGGGACCTCGAGAGGTCATCAAGTCCAGTGCCCTGCACTCATAGCAGGACTAAGCAACCTCTAGATCAGTGTTTCTCAACCTTATTTTTTGCTCATGGCCCCCTTCTGAGCCTCATTTATTACCTCTGTAGCCCCCCTCATAGCTGCTGTTAGCTGGAAAAAAAGGTAAATAATTTATCGAATGTTCCGTTTTTTCCATGTAGTCCCCTAGAGGTAGGGCGTGGCCCCTGGGGAGCCATATTGCCCATGGTTGAGAACCACTGCTCTAGACCATCCCGGACAGGTGTCTGTCCAACCTGCTCTTAAATATCTCCAATAATGAAGCTTTCACAATCTCCCTAGGCAATTTATTCTAGTTCTTAACCACTTTGACCATTAGGAAGTATGATTATGGTCCAATCTCACCATGTTTTAATCATGGATTTTTCCTATCGGATGATTTGGATGATATGTTTGAATTCGCAAGGTGCAACTAAGATTAGAATCTGGCCAGATTCGCTGGGAGAAGTGAAACAGTGTAACACATCATACGTAAACTGGTCAGAAAATGGGTATAAGAAGTAAAGTGGTCCAACTGATGTGCCAAAAATGGGGACAGAAGTATGATGTCCTAGGAAAACCAGCTATCAGAGGATTCCCTAAGATGCAGTAGGAGGAATTCTTCTTCTTGTGTGTTAGGGCAAATCCCACTTTCCATCATATACAGAGTGAGTTTCAGTGACGCTGATCTACAGTGCTTTTATTCAATGGGCAGACTCCTGTTGACTCCTGTTGGCCTATGGATCACACTCTAACTGTATGGCTTAAAGTTTACTGTTACTTTGGGTTTTGTTACTTTTTTTCTTTCCCAAAATGAGCATTATCAAAGGAAGGATTTGATTGGCGAATGGGTCTTGACCTGTACTGGTTATTCTTTGTACTTGCACAGTGGTAGCTTTCAGCAGCAAAGCACATGCTCTTTTTAACAATAGTCGTTTCATTCAAAAAAAAAACCCCACACGGTATAGAAAAAACACACCACTTTCTCTCCCTTCGCTGCAGCAAACAGCTGGCCAATCTATTTAAAGCTACAACATTTCTCCAAGCAAAGGCAGAACAAAGCTCTTGAGGTCGCTTCCAAAAGACGTGCAGATGTGAAAGTAAAGAACAAATAATTAAAGATAAAAGCAAGCGAGGATTAGTCCAAAAATACTAAATGAGGGGAAACTATTTTCCCTGAAGATTTGTGGAGCAACTGACCAAAATGTCAAAGAGAAACAGGTTTGGAACGCTGCGTTTTTGGACCAGCTCACTTGCTGCACTCCCCTTTCTTGGTTTAACATCTGTAACACATATTTTATCCATGGCGGTCTCAGAGGAGGGCGTCTTTCCCCACCAGTGTAGAACGTGGCAAGTTATGCATGAGAACATAGGTGCTTTTGAAAATGTCCATGTATGTCATTGAGAAGTCTCACTCCCAGCTATCGTCTGTTGCGATACACTCTCGAAAGCTTATATCTTTCTCCCGCAGAAGCTAGTTCAGTAAAACATATGACCTCGCTTACCATGTCGTTCTCACTTCCTAAGACCAACACAACTTCTACTCTTTAGAATTAGGCATGTCATCCCCAGGGACCATCGCTGTGTAAGGGGTCTCAAACATGATGGTTCAAGATCATCCCATCTGAAGAAGTGGGCTTTGCCCATGAAAGCGCGTGATACTATACATATATTTTTGTGGGTTTTTACAGGACTACTCATTTTTCACATAATGCAGTCTTACTCAAAGTCTGCATGCTCAGTCTAGGATCAATCTTGCAAAGAGAATGAGTGGTCTTCTGGCACCTTCGGGTGTGTCTAGACTACATGGCTCCATCGACGGAGCCATGTAAAGTAGTTTACTCAACATAGCCAATGAAGCGGGGATTTAAATAATCCCCGCTTCATTAAAATAAAAATGGCCGCCGCACTGTGCCGACAATCAGCTGATTCGGCACAGCACGGCAGTCTAGATGCAGCGCGGTCAACAAGAGAAGCCTTTGTTGACCGCTCCTGTAAACCTCATTTATGTCAAGTAAACTACTTTACATGGCTCCGTCGATGGAGCCATGTAACCTAGATGCACCCCTAGGCCGTGTCCACACTCAGGGGTTCTTTCGAAAAAAGTACCCTTTTTTCGAAAGAACTTCCCCTGCATCCAGACTCAAGCCGCGTTCTTTCGAAATTATTTCGAAAGAACGCGGCTTTTCTTTCGATGGCGGTAAACCTCGTTTCACGAGGAAGAACGCCTTCCTTCGAAAATTCCTCTTTCGAAGGAAGGCGTTCTTCAATGTAAAGAGGCCGTCTTCGAAAGAGAGCATCCAGACTCACTGGGTGCTCTCTTTCGAAAAAGCGGATTTCCTCTATCGAAAGATCCGCCTGCAGTCTAGACGCGATCTTTCGAAAGAGGCTCTTTCGAAAGATGCTTTCGAAAGAGCCTCTTTCGAAAGAAGCCTGCAGTCTAGACACAGCCCCAGAGACTAAGAATCATGACTTGGAGAGGAAATATCAGAAACCAAGAGATATATATAACAGCAGAAGAAGTACCTGCCAATTGTAGGACCCGTGTTAATGAGGCCAATTAGATGGGCTGGATGTATCCCATTCATAGCTTCTGATGCGAAAATGTGGATGTTAAAGGCAGGAGAAATTGGCTTTGTAGCGTGCCAACCAGTTAATATCTTTATTTAAGCTCAAGGTAACCATGTCAACTTGCAGATGAATTCTAGTTCTGCAGACTCCCCGCCCTCTGTAATTGGTTAGTGAAAATGCATTGTAGAGAAATGCCTACTGAGAGACTTAATGTTGCACATCCTCCTGGTCAAGACAGGCTAGTTGCAGACGCATTATCAAGAGCTGCAGGGAAGCACGCTGCAGACCCAGATGATGAAATCGCCAATGAAAAGGTCGTCTGTGCAGATGACTCACACTCTACACTCAGCACAGGCTTGTTCAGCACATGGAAGGCGGAGACTCAGAAAGAGTCTGTAATACAAGCCATCTACAATCCTTTGCGTGAGTATATCATCGCAACGGGGGTTGTTAATAGCTGGTGACAAGATATTTTTTCCTAGCAACACAAGGCAGGAAAGGCTGAATTGCTTGTGAGATCATGCCAAAGCATTCAGAGAAGAAAAGCAAAAGCTCAGTGGTTAATGTATTGGCCAGGTATGACTCAACACGTTGAACGACTGATAGAAGGAGCGCACTATGCCAACCCAACCGAGCCAAAAGCATTATGGTCTCCTGAGATTCCTTATCTACCATGGCACAAGATAGCAGAAGACATCTGTGACTTTGGCAGATGCTCATACCCCCTCCTCGCGGACTACTTTTTCCTATTCCTGCAAGTTCTTCATCTGCCAGACATATCAACACGTCCTGTTAGTGCTAAACCAAGAGCGATCTTTGCAAGACACGACAGCCCCCAAAAGTCGGCGAGCTCTGTTTGCAAGCACAGAAATGGGCAATGTCATGAGCTCTTGAGAAATGAGGTTCAGGGACTCCGCCCTGGACATCTACAGTCAAATGTAAGGGCTGAGATGAACCATCCAGATGATCCAATCAGGCTGTCTTGGCTAGAGAGATCTTTTGGAAGTGAGTAACATCCCACTGTCTATCAGGGAATAGGAGGGGTGATTGTCCTGCACTCTGTCCACTCCTTGCCAGAGGATGTGGTGAAGACTAGGATTTTAACAGGGTTCAAAAAAGAGCTAGGTAGATTCATGGAGGTTAGGTCCATCAAGGGCTATTAGCCAGGATGGGTAAGGATGGTGTCCCTAGCCACTGTTTGTCTGGAAATGGGTAACAGGGGAGGGACCACGTGAGGATTACCTGTTGTGTTCCCTCCCTCTGGGGCATCTGACATTAGCCACTGTCGGCAGACAGGACACTGGGCTAGATGGACATTTGGTCTAATCCAGTATGGCCGTTCTTATGTTGTTATGCACATGTGCTGACAAAACGGTGGTTGGAAATATCTCTTCTGTACTTACACCCACTGCAACAACCCAAAATACCGTGGAGGGCTCACCAGCTATCAAGGGTGGCAGCGAAAAGTCCAGAGTCACAATCCCATTATATTGAGACACCTTTAGATGCTGCCTGCCTCAGTTTCCCATTTGTAAAAATGGAGACGGTAATGCTAATTGTAAGAGTTTGAAGTGCTTTGAGACCTACTGATGAAATGTGCTACATAAGAGCTATATATTATTATATGAACCAGGAAGTGAAACTGACTATAAACAGAAAGCAAAACTCACTGGATCTATTTTTTTCCAGTGGAAATTCAAATAAAATGATCAAATAGCAGAGCTGGTTAAATAACGTCTGTTGATTATAAAAAATTAAACAGCATTTTGGGCAATCTGTTCACATTCCCCCCTCCCCCATTTTTGTAACAAAATGTGAAATTTTCATCTACACACTCCAAGTTGAGTTTTAATCTTCCGTTTTTGGCAAATAAAACTTGAAAATGTTAATCCCAACTTTTCCGTTTTCAGTGGCCAAACCTGAAACATTTTTAGGGGGTGGCTTCGTGGTTTATGTCTTTCAATGAAAGCCAAGAATATTGTGATGAAAGGGGAAAAAATGGTTTTCCTTAAAAATTTTCACAAAGCAAAAAATGCCCGGCTAGCTGCCTCAAACAGCAGAGATGGTACAAGGCAAATTATGATATAACACAGTGGCCAGTCCTAATTTGCACCTAATTTGCATATCTTCTTTCAGAAGCCCAGGGTAGTCTAGATGTGCCCCAGCTATCTTGTTAAGTTGGGGTGTTTGTGACTGAACTAAATGTATTAATAAACTAGCTTTGTAACTAGTGGTGTGAATGTCGCAACTGCGTATACCCGGGTTCCCAATCACAGAATAATTAAATATTGGGCCTAATCCTGGGGACCTGTCAGCCCTAAAGGCGGCACCAGGAAATTCACAAGCAATCTCAGATCAGGCAACATAGCGGAAACAATTTAGGCTGAAGTTATCGACTGAGCTACCTATGACGAGGTAACAGGCTCTGTGGACATGGGGAAGGTGGTGGATGTGATATACCTTGACTTTAGCAAAGCTTTTGATATGGTCTCCCATAATACTCTTGCCAGCAAGTTAAGGAAGTATAGACTGGATAAATGGACCAAGATGGTTAAAAAGCTGGCGAGATTGTTGGGCCCAACGGGTAGTGATCAATGGCTCGATGTCTGCTTGGTAGTCGGTTTCAAGTGGAGTGCCCCAAGGATCAGTTCTAGAGCTGGTTTTGTTCAACATCTTATTGATGACCTGGATGAGGGGATGGATTGCACCCTCAACAAGTTTGCGTATGACACTAAGCTAGGGAGAGAGGTAGAAATGTTGGAGGGTAGGGACAGGGTCCAGAGTGACCTTGGCAAATTGGAGGACTGGGCCAAAAGAAATCCAACAGGGTTCAACAAGGATAAGTGCAGAGTCCTGCCCTTGGGATGGAAGAATCCCAAGCATTGGTACAGGCTGGGGACTGACTGGCTAAGTAGCAGTTCAACAGAAAAGGACCTGGGAATTATAGTGGAAGAGAAGCTGGATATGAGTCAACAGGGTGCCCTTGTAGCCAAGAAGGCTAATGGCATATTAGGGTGCATTAGGAGGAGCCGGTCTAGAGAATTTATTAGCACTGGTGAGGCCACATCTGGAGTATTGTGTCCAGTTCTGGGCCCCCCACTACAGAAAGGATGTGGGCGCATTGGAGAGGGTCCAGTGGAGGGCAACCAAAATGATTCGGGGGCTGGAGCACATGACCTACGAGGAGAGGTTGAGGGATTTGGGCTTGTTTAGTCTGCAGAAGAGAAGAGGGAGGGGGGATTTGGTAGAAGCCTTCAACTTCCTGAAGGGGGGTTCCAAAGAGGATGGAGAGATGGCAGAACAAGGAGCAGTGGTCTCAAGTTGCAGTGGGGGAGGTCTAGGGTGGATATTAGGAAACACTATTTCCCTAGGAGGGTGGGAAAGCCCTGGGATGGGTTCCCTAGGGAGGGGGTGGAATCTCCATCCCTAGAGGTTTTTAAGTCTCGGCTTGACCAAGCCCTGGTTGGGATGATTGAGTCGGGATTGGTTCTTCTTTGGGCAGGGGGCTGGACTCGATGACTCCTGAGGGCTCTTCCAGCTCTGGGATTCTATGATACATGTGTTTCATTTGATGATGCATCTTTGTGTCTGTATGTTTTTTGAGCTAGACTCTTAGGATCGTCTACACAGTAAGGCAAAAGTTGAATTAAAATTCGCAACTTCAGCTACGTCAATTTATAGCTGAAATTGAAACAGCTTAATTTGGCTTTTGGCGCTATCTATACCACAGGAAGTCAAAGGGAGAATACTCTTCCTTGGACTTCCCTGACTCCTTGTAAAATGAAGGCTACAGGAGTTGGAATAAGAAGTCCTCCAGCTTGCCATTATTTCGAAATAATGGCTTGCCGTGTAGACACACACTATGTTATTCCGAAATAACGCTGCCGTGTAGACGTACCCTTAAAAACTCCCGCATTTGTGATGCATGCAAAATGCAGCACTAAATCTGATTGCTAGAAGGGTGGGAGAAAAGGCAAATATTAAACAATCACAGTTTTATTCTCTGAGCAAAACAATGGCCAATCAGCTTGTGTCATGCACCTGTAACCCTTCACTTGCCTCCTGGATAAAGTAAAAAACATCGCATTGAAAGAGCCTTACGGGATACAAGTACTAATCACACACAGTCCTGAATTCATCCGCTGCGTGTCACTTGTCATTCTGTGAGACTGAAAAATATCTCACCAAACACATTTTTCCGTTAATACATTTCATCTGCTTTTGCCTACAATGGTTGGATTATTTGCCTGAGATTAATTACAGAGATGAGGATTCTCTGCTGCTTAGGAAGCCAGGAATTTCACTGAACATTAAATATTCGTTCAATAACCCCGGTAGTGTTTTGCTGTCATAACTGTACGCATTGAAAGTGAAATCTATCCTGCTCACAGTTCACAGCCTTGTTTCCCCATCAGCAACAATCTGTAGGGCACATCCTCAGATGAGTTGGGTATATCGCCTTTCATCAGTTCCTTGTCATTTGCAGGGGTGCTGGATGTTGCTGTGTCATAGAATCATAGAATCATAGGACTGGAAGGGACCTCGAGAGGTCATCAAGTCCAGCCCCCCGCCCTCAAGGCAGGACCAAGCTCCGTCTACACCATCCCTGACAGATGTCTATCTAACCTGTTCTTAAATATCTCCAGAGAGGGAGATTCCACCACCTCCCTTGGCAATTTATTCCAATATTTGACCACCCTGACAGTTAGGAATTTTTTCCTAATGTCCAATCTAAACCTCCCCTGCTGCACTTTAAGCCCATTACTCCTTGTCCTGTCCTCAGAAACCAAGAGGAACACATTTTCTCCTTCCTCCTTGTGACACCCTTTTAGATATTTGAAAACCGCTATCATGTCCCCCCTTAATCTTCTTTTTTCCAAACTAAAGAAGCCCAGTTCATGAAGCCTGGCTTCATAGGTCATGTTCTCTAAACCTTTAATCATTCTTGTCGCTCTTCTCTGTACCCTTTCCAATTTCTCCACATCTTTCTTGAAATGTGGTGCCCAGAACTGGACACAGTACTCCAGCTGAGGCCTAACTAGTGCAGAGTAGAGCGGCAGAATGACTTCACGAGTTTTGCTTACAACACACCTGTTGATACAACCTAGAATCATATTTGCTTTTTTTGCAACAGCATCACACTGTTGGCTCATATTCAACTTGTGGTCCACTATGACCCCTAGATCCCTTTCCGCCATGCTCCTTCCTAGACAGTCGCTTCCCATCTTGTATGTATGGAACTGATTGTTCCTTCCTAAGTGGAGCACTTTGCATTTCTCTTTGTTAAACCTCATCCTGTTTACCTCTGACCATTTCTCTAACTTGCTAAGGTCATTTTGAATTATGTCCCTATCCTCCAAAGAAGTTGCAACCCCACCCAGTTTGGTATCATCTGCAAACTTAATAAGCGTACTCTCTATCCCAATATCTACATCATTGATGAAGATATTGAACAGTACGGGTCCCAAAACAGACCCTTGAGGAACTCCACTTGTTATCCCTTTCCAGCAGGATTTAGAACCATTAACAACAACTCTCTGACTACGGTTATCCAGCCAATTATGCACCCACCTTATCGTGGCCCGATCTAAGTTATATTTGCCTAGTGTCTTAGTGTCTCCTGCTGTTTCTGCCACAACAGTCATCCTGTGAGGGTTGTAATTGTTTGGTAGTTGCACGTGGGTGGCGTGTGATACACAAGCAGTGAACAACTCAGCGGCTCCACTGATTGTGATGGAGTCGGTCTAAATTCCAGGCATCATGAAACGGCGACGTTGGGCAGGAATACGGTGGTTGCCATTAAAACACCGGCGCTTGAAGATGTCAGCCGGTTGGGAAACTGGAACAGCTCCCATGAAACGTTACGATTTGAAATGAAACAGCACTCGGAGTTCTGTTTTCTTTCGTAAGTGCGTTTCCAAAGGAAAGGGACATTTTTGTTTTGCCATCCTGGGCCATTCTGCTGTGGGGACTGAAAATGGCGGGGAGATGATTGCATTTTGATTGGGGGTTATCCCCCCATTTTGTTCCCACTGTAAAGGGAGGTCAAAGGGGCGTGAAAAGAGAGAGACAGTGTGTGTAAAGGGATGGAACATAACATAAGAACGGCCGTACTGGGTCAGACCAAAGGTCCTTCTAGCCCAGTGTCCTATCTGCCGACAGTGGCCAGCACCAGGTGCCCCAGAGAGGGTGGACCGAAGACAATGATCAAGCGATTTGTCTCCTGCCATCCCTCTCCAGCCTCTGACAAACAGAGGCCAAGGACACCATTTTATCCCCTGGCGAATAGCCTTTTATGGACCTAACCTCCATGAAATTATCTAGCTTCTCTTTAAACTCTATTATAGTCCTAGCCTTCACAGCCTCCTCTGGCAAGGAGTTCCACAGGTTGACTACACGCTGTGTGAAGAAGAACTTTCTTTTATTAGTTTTCATGGAATGCTTAAAAAATGTCAACAGGGAAAGCATGGAAAAATTTAGAAGTGAGAATTTCCTCCACTTGTTGTCTTGTCTCAGGAGGGAATACCATCTTGTTCAGTATTTGTACAGCGCCAAGCACCATGAGGTCTTGGTTCATGGCTGGGTGCTAGTTGCTACCACAACCCTCATGGTAGGTAAGGTAGCATTTTCTGGAGCTGGCCTTTGCAGGTGCCCCCTCAAGGTGTAGACTCCATGATCTACACTAGGTAAAGGTGAGTGCCAGACCTGACGGAAAGCTCGCAGACAGTCGGTATCGATGGCTTTTTTAATGTTGTTCTAATGAGAGGAATTAGCTTTTCGAACACCCTACTGAACTGGACTGGAAAGACATATTGGTCCTCTTGCTTGGCCAGAGAACTCTTCAGGCAAAGGATGGAAAGGCCAAGGGGCCCGTCTCCACATCGTAAATAGGAGTGTTGTGAGCAGGACACGAGAAGCCATTCTTTCCTTCTCCTCTCAACTGGAGTCCTGTGCCCAGTTCTGGCGCCACTTTTCAGGAAAGATGTGGAGAAATTGGAGAAGGTCTAGAGAAAACCTGACCTCTAGGGACGACTGAAAGAACTGGGCTTGTTCAGTTTAGAAAAGAGAAGACTGAGAGGGGACATGATAGTGGTTTTCAAGTATCTAAAAGGGCATCACAAGGAGGAGGGAGAAAACTTGTTCATCTTGGCCTCTGATGATAGGACAAGGAGCAAGGGGCTTAAATTGCAGCAAGGGAGTTTAGGTTGGACATTAGGAAAAACTTCTTACGTGTCAGGGTGGTTAAACACTGGAATAAATTGCCCAGGGAGGTTGTGGAATCTCCATCACTGGAGATATTTCAGAGCAGGTTAGACAGACACCTGTCAGGGAGGATCAAGACAGTGCTTGGTCCTGCCATGAGGGCAGGGGACTGGACTCGATGACCTCGGAAGGTTCCTTCCAGTTCTAGTGTTCTATGATTCGCTGAAAACCAGGCACCATGGCCAAGGCTCCTTGTTGCTGTCCTTACTCGATGGACCTTACCATGTGCTCCTATGACCCTTTCCTATGGTGCAGCTGGGTCAGGTTGAAGAGGCACATTGTCTGTGACAAAGCTATGGTCTGTGAGACCACTGGTGAGAGAGTGTGTGGTCTACCCTAGAATCCAGCTGGTTTTCCACTTATGTGATAGAAGCACATGGCTTTAGTCCTTCAGGTCACTGGTTCGCTCCCAGCTGCTGCTGACTTTCATTCTATCAGCTTCACAGACCCATGAGAACTTTACCCACCAAAGTCACACTTGGAAACACACTAAAAAGGCTATCAGAGATGAAACCTCCTACTGACATTTGTGTGTGGCGGGGTGAGGGATCAGGAAGGGGAGTGAGCATAGGATGTGGTACAACTTTTATGAGCCAGTGTTCATACTTGTAAGCTTTTTTTTCTTTCTCTAATCTGAGCTGGGATATTTCCTAGTGGCTGAGGTAGGGAAGAAAAGGAGCATTGTCTGGCGAGTGGCTTCATTACTAAGCTATCCTGGATGCATTTTAATCCATTTTAATGACTCTGCCTCCTGTCAGAGCTTTCATTTGTTAAAGGGGTTTGTTAAAGAGATTAGCTGCAAGAGGAACACGAGCTTCAAAATACCAGATCCCTCCCTCAAGATGAACATTATTCCGCCCCCACAAAAACGGCCTTTTCTGTGAAACATATTACACGTTATTTTAGAACCGGGGAGTGGAAATGAAATGTGCTTGACTCTTTTAACCCAGGGACCCACGGTGAGCTGGGAAGGCTGAGATGATGTCATTCTGAGGACGGTTATCCTGTCCATGTATCTGCTCAAGCGTTGTGTAAACACAGCTGTTTATTAGGAATGCTGGCTTAGGAAAACATAAATCGTCTGCCTTAATTACCTCTACTCCCCCCCGCTCCTGGGGAGCTTAGACCGTCTTCCCCCACCCCTGAACAATAAATGTGCCGTGTGAGTGATAGACCGAAAACCTTTCGGCTGAACGTCAGGACTACGGAGGAAGCGTCCCACACTTGCTTCCAATGTAGGCAGAACCTTCTCCATCTGGGATCTCCAATGTTAATGAATGAAAGGGCCCTCAGGACATCCCCTGGTGAGGTGGACAAGTAGATCCCGTTGGGCAGGTCTAGTGGCTGGAAGATCATTCTGATCCTGTGCCCTCTGAAGGAGTCTTTCCATTGGCTTCCGTGGGCCAACGGCTCGAGTCCTTTAAGACATGACCAGTTTCCGAGCTATTCCCTGTCCCTAAAATGGGCAATTCCTTTGGAGCTGGAATGGACTTTAGAAGTGCTCCCTTGGCATTCCTGCTTGCTTGCCAACACCACATGTCTTGCACATGGGACTGAGAAGAGATCGTAGATGCGCTGATATGGAAGTAGCCCCTGCACGTATTACAACCCTGATACACATATGTAAGTAGGGTCTGAATCAGTGCTTTCATTACAGCTAACTGGAATGGGAAAGAAATCCTGGGTGTGGTTATGTAAATACAGTACACTCACGTTGCTTAGGCCTGCTAGATATTCAACTGTTTGAAGGCGTTTTGCTCATTGTAACCAATTTGGCTGTTGCGGGGTCACAAACTGTGTTAATGCAGGGAATGTAAGCTCTGATCACCAATGCTTGCGGTTAGTGGGGGAACACAGAAAAGTCAGACTGTGTTTAACTCAGTTCAAAAGAGAGACCCTGTCAGTGTAAACACACTTGGGTGGACAGAGGCACCTCTTCCAGAGCCCTAGATATGAATCTAGAGAGGATGGTGAGTCCATAAGGCTGCATGCCCTCCAGGCATGAGCTGTAAGACTGGTTCGACCTGTTTCTCCCCACTGTTTCAGTGGCAAGAGTTAAAGAAAGGCTCCATAAGAAGTCTCTTTTGTATGCAAATTTACTCCAGTGGACACTGGAATCTCTTGTGGATGGTCTGTAGTTTGGGCTAGGAACTGAGGGTATGTCTACACTAGCCACACTAGTTCGCACTAGGGTGGTTAATGTAGTCATACGGAGTTGCAAATGAAGCCCGGGATTTGAATTTCCCGGGCTTCATTTGCATGATCCCGGCCGGCGCCATTTTTAAATGCCGGCTAGTTCGGACTGCGTGCTGCGCGGCTACACGCGGCACGAACTAGCTAGTTCGGACTAGGCTTCCTAGTTCCACGAGGCGTACAGCTAGTTCGGATTAGGAAGCCTAATCCGAACTAGCTAGTTCGTGCCGCGTGTAGTCCGAACTAGCTGGCATTTAAAAATGGCGCCGGCCGGGATCATGCAAATGAAGCCCGGGAAATTCAAATCCCGGGCTTCATTTGCAACTCCGTATGACTACATTACCCCCCCAAGTTCGAACTAGGGGGTAGTGTAGACAGACCCTGAGAGCTGAAATCACTAAGTTAGGCCTAGAGCCAAATTCACCACATGCCTGCGGAAGATGCAACGAGCCGCCAGCAGGGCGGCGATGGAGAGGCGTGAGGAGCAGCTGGGCAGAGCGGCAGCAGCGAGGGGGCGACGAACGTCCAGCAGGGCGGCGCCAGAGAGCAGCACGCAGGTGGATGGCGTGAGACGCCTCCTCCGCTCTCACCCCCCGACTCACGAGGGGAGGCGAACTCTGCAGCTGCATGCGAAGGGGACATTTAGGGTGTGTCTAGACTACATGCCTCCATCGACGGAGGCATGTAGATTAGCCAGATCGGCAGAGGGAAATGAAGCCACGATTAAAATAATCGTGGCTTCATTTAAATTTAAATGGCTGCCCCGCTCTGCCGATCAGCTGTTTGTCGGCAGATCGGGGCAGTCTGGACGCGCCGCGTCGACAAAGAAGCCTTTCTTGATCGGCACAGGTATGCCTCGTGAAATCAGGTTTATCTGTGCCGATCAAGAAAGGCTTCTTTGTCGACGCGTCGCGTCCAGACTGCCCCGATCTGCCGACAAACAGCTGATCGGCAGAGCGGGGCAGCCATTTAAATTTAAATGAAGCCGCGATTATTTTAATCGCGGCTTCATTTCCCTCTGCCGGTCTGGCTAATCTACATGCCTCCGTCGATGGAGGCATGTAGTTTAGACGTACCCTTACATTGCTGGACGTGAGATCTTGAGAGGAAAAGGGCATCGGCCAACCTACTTGAGCTGGGACGTTTCCTCGTGGGTTTGGTTCTGAAATTGGACACTTGACGAATGGGCCTTAACAAAGATGCTAATTATCTTACCCATTACAAAGATAGCTTCCCCACTCATCACCTCGAATATCATTATCTCATAGACATTAACCTCCCCCCCTCACCCGCCCTCTGTTCTAAAATCTGATTTGTCAATTTTATATGTGTTCCCTTTTTTTTTTTTTGATTGTATCCCTTTGGTATATAGGGTCATGCCATTTTTCTTCCACCATTTGATCTGAGGAAGTGGGTCTGGCCCACGAAAGCTCATCACCTAATAAACCGTCTTGTTAGTCTTTAAAATGCTGCATAGTCCTGTCTTTTGTTTCAGGAAGACCAGACTAACACGGCTGCATCTCTATTACTTTGTCTGAGGTGTTTTCCCAAATTAATGTCACGCTACCTCTCTCCCCTTTTATTAAAAGTTTCTCTTCCGCACTCAGACTCTGTGCTTGCGAGTGGGGACTCACAGAACCATAGAACTGGCAGGGACCTCGAGAGGTCACTGAGTCCAGTCCCCTGCCCTCACAGCAGGACCAAGCACCGTCTAGACCATCCCTGACAGGTGTCTGTCCAACCTGCTTTTATATATCTCTTGTAATTGAGATTCCCCAGTCTCCAGTGCCCTCCCAGAAGCACCCAGGGGTGGTGTGTGAATTTCCCAGGTTACTGGGTGGGGGCTCAAGCCAATTCTGTGTTGGCTGGATGGACAGCAACCCCTAAATTTTGAACCTGGCCCTGGCTGCTGGGGGTGCTACCTGGAAGAAGGGTTACATCTATGGAACATCAATCTAAACGAGTCACTTTTTGCTGATTCCAATGAGCATTGGTCTACAACGCATCTCCATTAAGCAGCTGTCGGTTTGTGTGAGCCTGGAGGATGCCACAGATCAACGTCGGGCAGAGAACACGGGAATGTCCCATGGGCGCCGAGTGGAAATGCCGTCTGAAATGCTAGTGGACCTCCTTCCCCGATGGGAAAATGCCATTCCATTTAATGACAGGGTCTCAATCTTTCAAGCCTCCCACAAAATTTTGTAGAGAATTAGTCTTGCTAGACAATTCTACAATACGGTCCAAACTCCACCCCCTTCAAGCCCTTATAGGACCAGATTTTTAGAGAAGCCTTGTGGATTTAGACACATTCTCTATTAATTTTAATGGATGACATTATTATTTTTCTTATTTGTCTTGTGGTAGGGCTTAGTGATGGACCGAGCCCCATTGTATGCGCCCGCTAAGTGCTCGGGGCTGGCCTGGCCCCGGGCATGTGGCGCATGCCTGGTGCCGGAGCCGGCCCCGGGTGCATGGCACACGGTGAGCGGCGGCCCCGGGAGCGCCGTGGATTGGCCGCCCGCGCTCTGGGCACACGGTGCTTGTGGGCGGGCGGGGGGCGCTGGCCCCGGGCACGCAGTGCTTGGGGGGGAGGGGCGCCGGCCCCGGGTGCGTGGCGCTTGGGGAGGGGGGGCACCGGCCCAGGCGCGCGGCTATGGGCGGGCCCTGCCCCCAGGCGTGCAAGTGTCCCCACCCTCTGGCGCCTGGCGGGCGAACGGCCACGCCCCCTGGTGCCCGGCAACCTCTAATGGTTGAGGACCACTGGTCTAGATGGTGCTTAGTCGTGCCATGCGGGCAGGGGACTGGACTCGATGACCTTCGAGGTCCCTTCCAGTTCTAGTGTTTATGAATCTATAGAGCGATTGGTGAGTAGGATGGGCCCAGCAGATAGAAAAGCCACTCAAAGGGATGATGTGGCCACGTTGGGTTATGCAGCGTGGCCTGGCCCTGCAAGTAATTTTCTCTTGTTCCGGGCGGGTGGGTGGAGCACACTCTGACATATGCCTGTGTTGTTTCACTGCTCTGGAACCCGAAGGAACCACGTTAACGCTACTCTGGATGTGTCTACACCAGAGGTGAAAGGAAGCGGGTTGCAATAGGCCAGGATCTGTACCCTGCGTGGCTTAAACTGCTTTGAAAATTTCATTTATCAACAGGATAAGAGGAGACTGAGGGGGGATAGGATAGAGGTCTATAAAATCATGAGTGGTGTGGAGAGGGCCGATAAAGAAAAGTTATTTATTAGTTCCCTAAATAGAAGAACTAGAGGACACCAAATGAAATTAATGGGGAGCAGGTTTAAAACTAATAAAAGAAAGTTCTTCTTCACACAGTGTGTAGTCAACCTGTGGAACTCCTTGCCAGAGGAGGCTGTGAAGGCTAGGACTATAAGGGTATGTCTACACTACCCTCCTAGTTCGAACTCAGAGGGTAATGTAGGCATACCGCACTTGCAAATGAAGCCCGGGATTTGAATTTCCCGGGTTTCATTTGCATAAGCGGGGAGCCGCCATTTTTAAATCCCCGCTCGTTCGAACCCTGTGCCGCGCGGCTACACACGGCACGAACTAGGTAGTTCGAACTAGGCTTCCTCGTGGAATGAGGAGTAACGGTAGTTCGAACTAGGAAGCCTAGTTCAAACTACCTAGTTCGTGCCGCGTGTAGCTGCGCGGCACAGGGTTCGAACGAGCGGGGATTTAAAAATGGCGGAGCCCCGCTTATGCAAATGAAGCCCGGGAAATTCAAATCCCGGGCTTCATTTGCAATTGTGGTATGCCTACATTACCCTCCTATTTCGAAATAGGAGGGTAGTGTAGACATACCCTTATTTATTAGTTCCCTAAATAGAAGAACTAGAGGACACCAAATGAAATTAATGGGGAGCAGGTTTAAAACTAATAAAAGAAAGTTCTTCTTCACACAGCGTGTAGTCAACCTGTGGAACTCCTTGCCAGAGGAGGCTGTGACGGCTAGGACTAGAACAGAGTTTAAAGAGAAGCTAGATAATTTCATGGAGGTTAGGTCCATAAGAGGCTATTAGCCAGGGGATAAAATGGTGTCCTTGGCCTCTGTCTGTCAGAGGCTGGAGAGGGATGGCAGGAGACAAATCGTTTGATCATTGTCTTCGGTCCACTCCCTCTGGGGCACCTGGTGCTGGCCACTGTGGGCAGACAGGCTACTGGGCTAGATGGACCTTTGGTCTGACCCAGTACGGCCGTTCTTATGTTCTTATGATTTTGCTCCCTGTTACAATCCCTAGGATGTGAGAGCAAGATCCTTAGAGCCCTGTTAAATCCCTCCCGCCATGCTGTTCGCTTCCCCTCTGGTATATGCTAACGGACGTTCCCACAAGTGCCTGCTCTGTTGCTATCTAGACTGGGAAATCTGTGGGGGCAGAAAGAGAGAGCCACAGACACAGGACGAGACAAAACACAGCCCCGAAGTGGTCGGCACGGCTCCAGGATGCCCCGTCTCTTCCCAGCTGAGGTGCTTCTGAAATGCACGGGTACTAACTAGCATTCATCACCCCAGCCCACAGCAATCTGCTGGTGGCAATGTGCCTCAGCCAGCTGGAGACCTCCTGCTTGCAGAGGTTAAGACGGTTTTTATTCATGCTACTGAACTTGGCCTCAGAACGCGAATGTTATGCTTTTGCCTGGCTTTTTTTTTTCCCATGGAGGCGTTGAGCATGGGGAATGTTTTCCAAGGAAGCGGGGAGGGAATGTGCCCAGTGACGGCTGTCCAGGAATGGCAGGAGGATGCAGACGAACCTCAGCCAGGCTGCTCCTTCACACAGGGAGATTTGGCAAGTCGCCCGCTCCTTTTGCACACTGCCGGGAGAGGAAGGAAGGCTCAGTGGTTAAAGCATTTAGCCTAGAATTTGGCAGACCTGGGCTTAATTCCCTGTCCTGCCACCAACTCCCGGTGTGGCCTTGGGCAAGTTACTTAGCCTCTGCATGCCTCGATTTCCCCTGTACGCTGAGGATAACAGCACAGCTTACCTTAAAAGGGCTTCAGGGGGTAGCCGAGTTAGTCTGTTACAGAAAAAAACAGCAAGCAAATGGTCTGGGAGCACTTTATAGACTAACAAAACATGTCCGTGGGATCATGAGCTTTCGTGGGCACAGCCCACTTCTTCAGATGACCAGAGTTACGACTATGGGATAAGAAAACTCGAAATAAATAGGAGAAGGGAAGGGGGGAGGGGGGAGAGAAAGATGCTCAGGCTGGCTGTGGGCGTTTGATTGTCATGTAGACGTACTCTTAGGGGGTATGTCTACACTACAAAGTTAGTTCGAACTAACTTAGTTCGAATTAGTTAATTCGAACTAAGCTAGTTCGAACTAACGCGTCTAGAACTAAAAACTAGTTCGAACTAGCGTTTTGCTAGTTCGAACTAGCAAGTCCACATTGAGTGGACTCTGAACCGGGCTTAATGATGGCCGGAAGCAGTGCCGGCAGGGCATAAAAGGAGGACTTAGAGCGTGGAGATACTGTCTCAGGCTAGCTGAGGGCTGCGCTTAAAGGGTCCCGACCCCCACCCCGGACACACAGTTCTCAGGGGTGCCCCGCTTGCAAAGAAGTTCTGGCTTGGAGTGCCCGGAGTGCCCACACTGGGCACATCGCACCACTCGGCCATCAGCCCAGCTGCACTTGCCGCAGGCTGCCATCTGGGGAGAGGAAGTAATTGGGGGGCTGCAGGAGAGCTTCCACCCCCAGAAGCCCGCAGAGCCAGCCCAGTCCTCCCCATCGGGGGCTCGTACCCCATTCCTCCCTCACCTCCTTCCACTTACCCTTCCTTAGCCCCCCTTCTTATTGATGTACAAAATAAAGATAACGTTTCTTCCAACATTGACTCTGTCTTTATTGAAAAAAAACTGGGGGAGACTGGGAAAAGGAGGTGGGAGAGAGGAAGAGAAAGGCTGGGAGAGGGGAGGGCAACTAACATGATCAGGGGTTGGGAACAGGTCCCAGATGAAGAGAGGCTACAGAGACTGGGACTGTTCAGCTTAGAAAAGAGGAGACGGAGGGGGGACAGGATAGAGGTCTCTAAAAGCAGGGGTTGGGTGGAGAGGGTGCATTCAGAAAAGTTCTTCCTGAGTTCCCATAAAGAAGGACTAGAGGACACCAAAGGAAAGGAATGGGTAGCAGGCTTGAAACTAGTAAGAGAAAGTTGTTCTTCTTGACAAAGCAAATAGTTAACCTGTGGAACTCCTTGCTGCAGGAGGCTGTGAAGGCTACAACTAGAACAGAGTTTAAAGGGAAGTGAGATCAAGTCATGGAGGTTGGGTCCATGGAGTAGTCTTAGCCAGAGGGTAGGAGTGGTGTCCCTGCCCAAAGTTTGTGGAAGGCTGGAGAGGGATGGCACGAGACAAATGGCTTGGTCATTGTCTTCGGTCCATCCCCTCCAGGGTCCCTAGGGTTGGCCTCTGTCGGCAGACAGGCTACTGGGCTAGATGGACCTTTGGTCTGACCCAGTACGGCCATTGTAAGCTCAGGGCTCAGTGTCGGGGGTCTCAGTGGACCCCCTTGATTTTCATGCACACCTGGTCCTGGGTGGCCAGGCTGGCAGCTCTCCTGCCCTAGACGGCCACTTTCCTGTGCCTAGTGCGGAGATCGTGGACGAGGTCCACGATGTCCGCACTAGCCCAGGAAGGTGCCCGCCTCTTGCGGTCCAGGGCAAGCTCCCGGGAGCCGCCAGCCTGGTCCCGGCAAGAGGGGGTGGGCTGGGGGGCATCGGGTGGGTGGCTCTGTGCCGTGCCAGGTGCAGGGTCTGCTGGCTGGGTGCTGGCAGGCTTGCACCTGGCACGGGCACCGTAGCCAGCCCGTGCCCCTTTAAGGGGTCCGGGGCCGGGAGGGGGGCATAGAGTTTCCCTGGTGTTGGCCAGAGTGGCCACCAGGGAAACCTGGGGAGGGCTAGCCTCCCACTAGTTCGAACTAAAGGGCTACACAGCCCTTAGTTCGAACTAGCTAGTTCGAACTAGGCGTTAGTCCTCGTAAAATGAGGTTTTCCTAGTTCGAACTAAGCGCTCCGCTAGTTCGATTCAAATTCGAACTAGCGGAGCGCTAGTGTAGCACCTATTAAAGTTAGTTCGAACTAACGTCCGTTAGTTCGAACTAACTTTGTAGTGTAGACATACCCAGGGCGTGTCCACATTCCAGTGCACGTCCAGGGGTAGTAGAACTCCACGTAGCAGACCCGCTTCAGCGTCCACACTCCTTTGTAATCAGGGCTCGCCCGAGGCATTGTGGTGCCCCAGGCACGGATGCACGGCCTGGCTACGGCCGCTGGCGCGCAGCCCGAGGCCTGCCCCTGGGGCACACGGAGCAAGCGTAGCCCAATCCGGCCTGGCCGTCGCTGCTGGTGTACGCGCTGGGCCATGAGGGGAAGGGCGTTGCTGGCCGGTGCCGCGGGGATGCGGGCAGGCCGGCGCTGCGGGAGCCGGGTGCGCGGCGCCTGACGGCAGCTGTAAGAGACACCGCACGCCCCTTACAGCTGCCATCAAGTGTCCCCGGCAGCTGACCAGTTCGCCCATGCCTCCGTCCGGCCCTGTTTGTAATCCTAGCTGAGGAATTGTGGATTCCTGGGGGCCAGTTTCTGGCTCTAGCATCTACACTACGTTCTGCAGGCCGGAGTCTGAGCACTCATATCACAGACTTCTGGCACCCTCCCAAATGATGCCCTCTCTAGCCCTTGTTCACGATGCGGTGGGGGAAAGCTGGACTGTCCACCCAACTTGACCGTCTAGGTGACAGTGAAAGCCAGCCCGTGAGATTGTGAGTTTTTTTGGTTCGAGTCCCAGAACCTGAGTCCGTTCAGGTTGCGTCTACACTGCAAAGTAATCGGGCTTGAGCCTTCCTGGGTTGACTCGGGGCAGAGCGTCTCTCCAGCCTGGCTCCAGCCCGAGTCCAGATGTCTACAATGCAGTTTTGTAGCTTCCAGTCCGTGTCCCTTGAGCCCACGTAAGCAACCAGGGTCCAATGAGAGGCGTTTACTGCAGTGTAGACAGACCCTTAGATGTCACGCGTGTCCATCTAGCCACGTGTGGGAGCTGTGTACTTTCCGGAAGCAGATGCCATAAAGATCTCTCTCACACTCTCCACTCTTTTAGGGTATGACTACGCTGCAATGCTATTTTGGGAAACCAGAGGCATCCCAGAATAGCTACCCTGTGTCTTTTGAACGTGTCCGCGATTTCAAAATATAGTGGACGCGCTATTTCGCCATGGAGTACGGGATGGCTCGAAATAGTGCTTTATTTTGAAACTTGGCACTGTGTAGCCTATTTCAAAATAGCCCTGTTAGCTATTATGCATAGCGCAAATTGCTTCGCTTATTTTGAGTTTCGGGTGCTGTGTATTCACACCCTGAGAGAACAGGAAAAGGTTGGACCAATTGTTCTTGGATTTTCAGGTTTATCTTTATTTCCACTTCACTCCGGAACAGAAGTCCCCCTCCCTTTTTCATGGTCCTTTTCATTATTTATGTTGCCCCGTGACAACATGCGATGCTGCAGAGCAGGTAGGCAGCTGCCAAATATAGGAGACCCTCACGATTCTCAGAATCGCTGTTTGCCGTTCAGCATATTTGTGGGTTTCCTGACCCGGCATGGGAGGGGGGCGATTGGAGGCCAGTCCCTGTGTTGAGTTTCCTGTGGTACCTGACAGCTGCGGCAAGTTCCCCACGGCTCCCTGCTTTCTCGCTGAGTTTGGGAGCCACAGGGAGTTCATCACGGGGACCGGAAGCCGCAACTCCCAGCATTCGTGAATTTCGTCATTTGCGGGGGATGTGGGAACACATCCAGCGCGAATGGCGAGGGTTTCCTGTAACTGCACTTAGCCCCTGCTTTGTGACTCAGCTGCATGTTTCAGTCCACTCCGAAGGCAGATGCTAGGGGAACTAAGGGCAGTGGTAGTCTTCCTAGAACAGGTGGAGGAGACAGAGAACACTGCGGAGGAAGCTGTTCTGGGCAGACAGGGGAGCTGGAAGGTGGACATCATTCTTGAGCAAGAAATTCATGTTGCCTGTCTACGCTGGCCTCTTGCGGAAGAGCAGTTGCACAAGAGGGCTTATCCCTGAGTGGGAGCATCATAGTTCTTGCACAAGAAGCCCTGATTTCACACATTAGAACGTCAGTGTTCTTGTGCAAGAACTCCCGCCAGCGTAGACAGGCAGCAAGTTTTTGCGCAAAAGTGGCTGCTTTGGTGCAAAATCATGCCAATGTAGACACAGCCTGGGTGTTCTAGGCTGTTCATTAGCACTAATTAACTCCTACATGTCCTCTAACAGCCCAGGCAGCAGTGTAAGTGTTGGTCATGCTGCTAAATAATATTGACCTCCAGTGGTCCAGCAAATTCTCTCATTTGGAACCGGTCAGGTCCAAGGCTGCTGGACTAGAGAGGTGCAACCTGGACTATATATATTTTTGTTCATCTCAAAAGCGCCACAGGACTGCTCGTTGCTTTTAAACGGGTGCAGAACATCCCAAATCAGAGCAGGTGTCCGTGCTGGCGTGTCAACACACACCAAAAATGCGGGAGAGCGGTGAACGTAAGAGCCATGCCAATGAAGCCAAATGCAGTGTAACCGTGGCTATTTCTCTCCCAAGGTTTGTTTCTGTCTGGACAGAGAGAGGAAATGTTCTGGGAAGAGGATCTGGCATTTTTCTCCTCTCCCCGCCCTGCACATGCATTCCGACGAGTTAGACACCAGATAAGCAGCACTGCTGCCCAGCTGACTACTGGATAAATGTTATGGACCATCTGGGAACTTATAAAGCATGCAGGATATGAGTCGGGGCTGAGCTGGTATCCTGTGTCTAAATACCAACACAGCTGTTTGGGGCAGGAAAGGGAAACCCCCCCAAGGAGCCATGACAAGGGCTCTCCTTGACGGTGGGGATTATTTCGGAATGATTGGACTTTTCTGCAACTCCGCAGTCCCAAGCCCGTGAAAGGAGATGCCCTCTCCCGCACGGTGCGGTCGCTGCTGCAGCAGACGTAAAGGGGTTTGTTTACAGCCGCTGGAAAATGCGCGTATGCATGCAAGGGTTTAAATGACTTCAGATGCCGAAACGACATCTCATCTGCTGCCCCTGGAAAGAGCTCAACACGCTGGAAAGAAAAGTGGGGGGGCGGGGGGCTTGGAAACATCCGTTTTCCCAGACTCTGAACAGAACCAGCCTTCCCCATCCCCCAGTGTTATGTGGAGAATACCCTGGCTCCGCACCATAATGGGCTTTTAACAGGTGAACCAGACTGCTGGGGGAAAAAAACTCCATCTCTGTGCTTTCGATGGTTTACATAGAAGAAATACAATCAGGGTTTCTTGGACAGAGGGAGTTCAGACTAAAATAAACAGGGTTTCCTTAGCCACATCTGGAGAGCCTCGTTAAAATTCTTGCCGCTCAAACTCTCTCAGACCCAAAGGAACAAGTTGACCCCTGGGTAGCGGAGTTGCACCAGGTGTGAAGTCAGCCTGTTGCCAAAGGGCTAGCGTCTTCGTGAATCTCTGGCTGTTCAGCAGCCATGTCACCTGCAACCCACCAATCGGGTTCACTTAACGTTGAGAGGTTAGACGTGATGTTACATTAGGGTAATGCTGGCTACAAATCCATCACAAGAGGAAGTCCCGGAATGAAGCAGTTTGCAATGTAAGTGGACAAGAGAGATCCAGCAGGGGGAGAAACTTATCCTCATGCTACAGGTGGGGAACTGAGGCAACGAGAGATCAAGTGACATGACCAAGGGCACTCGGGGCAGAGCTGGGAACTGAATGCAGATCTTTGGAGTCCTCCTCTGCTCCCTTACACCTACGATCAGCCTTCCTCGCTTTAACATCCTGGCCCTTCCCGAGTCCTAAGTTAAATGCATGTCTGTAGCAAAAGGGAACTGTTTTGCCATGTAACTGTAGATTAGGTTTTACGCAAGGCCCAGTTTCTATTGGGACAGGAGGTTCTGTTCATATGCTCATCAAATCAATTAGAACTTGTGGCAAGGTGGCAAGTTCCCCGGCTGTCATTAGTCCTTAATACACGCTGCATAGTTTATTCATTAACTACACACCTCCAATTCCAGGGAAGCCAAGAGAAAAATGAACCCTCAGATGTGCTATTTCCCAAGCTGCAGACTTACATTTGCAGAGGTGTCTTCACAGATAGCTTCTCTAGCCTGCAATCCACAGACAGAGCAAGCGAAGAAGGATTTCAGATGCAATTCAAGCCTTGATCTCCCGTTCCCACCAACACGCTAATGTAGTTGGACCGCTGTCCTTTTTGAACAATACTTCAAAGGGAGCCGGTAGAAAGAAATAATTATTATCCAAGTAGCAGGCTGAATATTTATAGGATAATCACCTTTCCAGAACTAGACCTCTACCCAGCCCTGGAACTGATGACTTCAATTCCAAGGGGGAAAAATATGGAGGTGAGTAGGAAATCCACATGCATTTCAAATTAAATTACCTGCCCAGGGATCTAAAAATAAAGTCCTCTCTAATCCAAAACAGGAAAATAATTATAATAAGGAAAATATGGCCAAGAAAGAAACAGATGGCTCTGCATTTTTGGACAATTGTGAGCTGCTCTGAATGAAGAGAATCCAGAACTTGCCTTTATTTGAAGTCCTGTTCGTAAGAAAATCATGTATTATGATAGAAAGTGCGTCGGAAGCCTACTGGGAGAGGGGTTTATAGGAGCAGACAATGTAACGTTGTCATTCACATTAAGCATAGAATTAGGATTATTGTAGAACACAGAGATGAGGATCACAGTGGGACAGGTTCTGAACACACAACCAGTAAGAACCAGTCCCTGCCTGGAAGAGCCCCAGTCTAACTTGACAAGAGACACAAAGGAAGTACAGGGTGAACCTTTCTAGTTTGGCACTCTCTGGTCCGAAAATATCCATCATCTGGAATTATGTGAATTAGCCAGATGTCTAGTTTTCATGGGTGTGACCAAGTTTCCTGAGGTCTCAAAGTTTGTTTCCAGTCACCAGGCCTGCTTTCAGTGTTCTGTGCTGTTATTTAGCTCTAATTGACCCCTAAATGGTTCTCAGAGCCCAGCAAGCAAAAGAAGTGTTGGTGATGCTGCTAGATCTCTTGTGATCCAGAAAATTCTCTGGTTCGGAACCGGCCAGGTTGCCAGGGTGCTGGACTAGAGAGATTCAACCTTTAGGATTATCCTGATTGACAGAGGTGAAGCGAAGACACCGAGGGTATGTCTACACTACCCCACTAGTTTGAACTAGCGGGGTAGTGTAGACATACCCCGAGAGATTAAACAATTTATCTGAGGTCCCAAAGGGAGTCCCTGGAACAGATCCAGATGTCTCAAATCACAGTTCAGTCCCTTAAACTCAGGGCTGGGTTGTTTCTATTCTTCTAACTTTTCATTTTCACCAGTACCTTAAATTTCCCTCCCACCACCTTGGTTACTTGTGACGGTGGGAAAATAAATCAGACTTGCCTATGCATATTCTCATAACCATCTCATTAGATGGATCTTCCACCACCTTCCCAGGGATGATTATTTTACAGCAGGAAAAAGCCCACCGAATGCAGATGGATGTGTTTCCTTTCTTTAAGAGACGAGCCCTTCTCTTGGAGTGGCATGCACGTAGCAAAACGGTCCACGTTCTCTCTGGAGGTAGGGGAAATGCTGGGCATTTCATGGTTTTCTCTGTTGAGAATACAAAGGCATTGCTAGGCACGACATGACAGCCTTTGGAAGTGTCCTGGCCTGGTCTAGCACAATAAATCTTCCGACGTTCTCCAGCTGACGAAGGGCACCTCCTTACCGAAGATGATACAGAATCGCAGGAGACATCAGGAGACAAAAGCGTGGATGGAGAAGCGTGGATGCAGTATGGCCTACAGGAGACTTCTGACATCACCTGTTTTTCCAGTCCTGACCCCTTCCGCGTCTACGCTCCACCCTGATTTCCAATCCCCCATTGGGGGTGTGTCTAGACTACAGGGTTTTGTCAAAACTATACAAAACGATACCTGCGTCCACACTGCCTTCGAGTTATGTCGACATAACGTCGACAAAACTCAGCAGTTTTGTCGAGGTATGTAAACCTCATTCTACGAGGAATAACACCTTTTGTTGACAGAGTTCTGTCGATAGAAGGTGTTATTGCATCTGCACTGTCCTTTGCATCCACACTGTTATGTCGACAAAGCGGCTTGCTTTGTCAACAGAACTGGATGTAGTCTAGACGCTCTTTGTCAACAGAAGCTTTGTCGACTGTATCTGTTGACCAAACTTCTGTCGACAAAACCCTGTAGCCTAGACGTACCCTGGGGGTTGAACTGTGTGACCTCCTGAGGTCTCTTTCAGCCCTATGATTCTACGATGCCTTATCATATATTTCCCCTCCCTAATGCTTTGTCAAGCTTCATAACTCCTATCCCCCATGCCCTGTGGCTACCTCCATCCCAGTTGTCCCCAGGGCAGAACCAACCTTTCCTATCTAAGTACAAAGGGGCCAGACTTTGTGGTGACATAAGGATGCTGCTGTGGGGGTGCAAGGCATCTTCCAAATTCTTTCCTAAAATCTGAGCAGCTGATCCATGTGACCAGCATAGAGTCTGAAAACAGCATCGCTCACCCTGCAGCCAAGGCAAGGCTATGAATTCCAATACCGGCCCTTTAACCAAACACAGGTATCTGGGGGTTGGAGGATTTCCCATGGGGGGGGGGGGAGGAAGCTCAGAATCCCCCATGGGGAGCTTATCTCACGTTAGCCAGATTTGCTGCCCTTGACAGTCTAGGAGGGAGGGATTAAGAGACTCTTAAGAGATTGAGACTGAGAACGCAATGCAAGCGCCGCTACACAGATGGGGAAATCTCTCGGCTGCAGATGGGTTCTGCCTGGAATCTGCTAAGCCATTTAGAGCCCCTGTTGGCTTCCCATTTGGTTAAATGGCTTTGCAGCTCGGGTCTGGCCTTGCACAAGGCGAACCAAAGAGAATTGCAGACGTCCCAGGGCAGGGCGGGGGATGCTCCCGGGTGGAAGCAGAGTCGGGTGAGGCATTACTGAGATCCTGGCCTGGCTGGGCTAGCCCGCTGCCATCTCTTGGCCGGCATCCAGATGGCTGAGCTGCGTTTCACAGGCTCTGCCCTGAGAACAGCCGACAGTTATGTAGGCTCAAGTGGCAGGCGGCCCCGGGTTCTCCCCCAACCATCTCTCCTCTGCACCGCCTGGGTCCCAAATAACCTGCCCTGCCCTGCCTGGTTTTGGGTGGCTTCTACAACAAGGAACACGGCGAGTGCCACTAGAGGGCTTGCAAACTACTGAAAGGGACGCTCCCTGAGTCTCACTGTGACAGAGCGGTAAAAGGAGGCCAGAGGTAGCCTGTGCAGAGCCCCAGCCAATCAGGGAAAGCTTTAAAGGAGCCAATCAGGGCGTAGCTTGCTGAGCCAGCCCTGTATATAAGGAGCTGCTCAGCAGAGAGTAGGCAGTTAGGCCCTGACCAAGGAAGGTGCAGGACATGGTTCCCAGGGAAACACTTTTGGGAGGGCAGTGCTGGGCAGACTCGGGGTGGGGGGGAGTTAGGGAGGGAGGGTTCCACCTAATACCTGCCCGGCGGCAGGCCTTGCTACAAGGGCCAGGAGGGTGCAAAGGGGCACAGGGAAGTGGCTGAGGAAACCAATAAAGGGGAGCACAGGAGGCAGGACAAGGCTGCTGCTGCCAGAGGGCCCCTGGGTCAGGACCCAGAGTAATGGGCGGGCCTGTTCCCCTCCTTGCAGCATGTCTAAACACCATTGACGTGTGGCCTGGAAGGACCGTGGCTGGGCCCTGAAGTGAGGGGCTAGACAGAGGCTGCCGTTGGCCACGGTGGCAGGTGCCAGGCTAAGGACGGCTGATAACCCCCGGAAGGGGGCGAGGAACCAGGGTGGTGGGCACCCTGAGTCCGAGCATGGACAGAGCGGAGCGACGGGTGAGACCCTGGCCAGAGGGAGGCGCCCTGCTGACGACAGAGCTAATTCCCAGCGCTGCCAGTAGGTGGCCCCGCAGTGGTGAGTCGACCCTGTGATACGTATCTATTACGAGACTGGGAGGAGCCACTTGGAAGCAGGAGGAGAAGGCCTGAAACCACACGGATGGGCTGAGCTGGCAAATCGATCGGCAGCTGTGTGCTCTCACAATTTCCTATGTGGATACTCGTGGACGTTAGGGGCATAAAAGAGTCTCGTCACTTATCCAAGGGAAGGGAGGCTGGGTTGGCAACCCAAGCACAAGAGGAAGGGAGTCCGATGGCGTGGCTTGCATTTGATGGTCTGTTGTGGATTCACACACGCCCCCTCGTAAGGTGTGTCTAGACAGCATCTCTCTGTCGACAGAGGGATACAGATTAGGCACATCAAAATTACTAACGAAGCCGGGATTTAAATATCCCACGCTTCATTAGCATAAACATGGCTGCCGCTTTTTTTTTTGACATGGAGCTTTGTTGACAAAAAGCGACAGTCTAGACGCGGATCTGTCGAAAATAAACCCTTTTCCGACAGATCCTGTAAACCTCATTTTAGGTTTAAAAAGCGGCAGCCATGTTTATGCTAATGAGGCGCGGGATATTTTAATCCCGGCTTTATTAGCAATTTCGATGTGCCTAATCTACATCTCTCTGTCGACAGAGGGATGCAGTCTGGACGTAGCTGTAGTGTCATATTCTGTTCATCTTTAACATGAAAAGATACCTAAAAGTACCTAAAAGGATGTCACAAGGAGGAGGGAGAAACATTGTTCTCCTTGGCCTCTGAGGACAGGACAAGAAGCAATGGGCTTAAACTGCAGCAAGGGAGGTTTAGGTTGGACATTAGGAAAAACTTCCTACCTGTCAGGGTGGTGAAACACTGGAATAAATTGCCTAGGGAGGTTGTGGAATCTCCATCACTGGAGATATTTAAGAGCAGGTTCGACAGACACCTGTCAGGGATGATATAGACGGTGCTTGGTCCTGCCATGAGGGCAGGGGGCTGGACTCGATGACCTCGCGAGGTCCCTGCCAGTTCTAGGTTTCTCTGATTCTCTGAAGACAACGATGCACTGAGGCTGCGGTGGGGATGAATTAGGATCTGTAAAATGCAATGAGTTTGCCCTACTGGAAGAAACCCAGTATGATACCAGCATGGTTGCTTAATCTCATCATGCTGATTTTACTCAGCCTCTCCTGGTCTCTTTCTTTCCTTCTTCTTTAACCTTCCCAACAACTAAAAAGTTAATTCTCCCCATGCCTGAGCGACTGCTTTCAAATGCCAGAAGGCAGGCCCGGCCTCCTGGCAGGGACTCAAGTGTCCATCTCTCCTCTGCACTGCCTGGGTCCCAAATAACCTGCCCTGCCCTGCCTGGTTTTGGGTGGCTTCTACAACGAGGAACACGGCGAGTGCCACTAGAGGGCTTGCAAACTACTGAAAGGGACGTTCCCTGAGTCTCACTGTGACAGAGCGGTAAAAGGAGGCCAGAGGGAGCCTGCGCAGAGCCCCAGCCAATCAGGGAAGGCTTTAAAGGAGCCAATCAGGGCGTAGCTTGCTGAGCCAGCCCTGTATATAAGGAGCTGCTCAGCAGAGAGTAGGCAGTTAGGCCCTGACCAAGGAAGGTGCAGGACATGGTTCCCAGGGAAACACTTTTGGGAGGGCAGTGCTGGGCAGACTCGGGGTGGGGGGGAGTTAGGGAGGGAGGGTTCCACCTGATACCTGCCCGGCGGCAGGCCTTGCTACAAGGGCCAGGAGGGTGCAAAGGGGCACAGGGAAGTGGCTGAGGAAACCAATAAAGGGGAGCACAGGAGGCAGGACAAGGCTGCTGCTGCCAGAGGGCCCCTGGGTCAGGACCCAGAGTAATGGGCGGGCCTGTTCCCCTCCTTGCAGCATGTCTAAACACCATTGACGTGTGGCCTGGAAGGACCGTGGCTGGGCCCTGAAGTGAGGGGCTAGACAGAGGCTGCCGTTGGCCACGGTGGCAGGTGCCAGGCTAAGGACGGCTGATAACCCCCGGAAGGGGGCGAGGAACCAGGGTGGTGGGCACCCTGAGTCCGAGCATGGACAGAGCGGAGCGACGGGTGAGACCCTGGCCAGAGGGAGGCGCCCTGCTGACGACAGAGCTAATTCCCAGCGCTGCCAGTAGGTGGCCCCGCAGTGGTGAGTTGACCCTGTGATACGTATCTATTACGAGACCGGGAGGAGCCACTTGGAAGCAGGAGGAGAAGGCCTGAAACCACACGGATGGGCTGAGCTGGCAAATCGATCGGCAGCTGTGTGCTCTCACAATTTCCTATGTGGATACTCGTGGACGTTAGGGGCATAAAAGCGTCTCGTCACTTATCCAAGGGAAGGGAGGCTGGGTTGGCAACCCAAGCACAAGAGGAAGGGAGTCCGATGGCGTGGCTTGCATTTGATGGTCTGTTGTGGATTCACACACGCCCCCTCGTAGGGTGTGTCTAGACAGCATCTCTCTGTCGACAGAGGGATACAGATTAGGCACATCAAAATTACTAACGAAGCCGGGATTTAAATATCCCACGCTTCATTAGCATAAACATGGCTGCCGCTTTTTTTTTTGACATGGAGCTTTGTTGACAAAAAGCGACAGTCTAGACGCGGATCTGTCGAAAATAAACCCTTTTCCGACAGATCCTGTAAACCTCATTTTAGGTTTAAAAAGCGGCGTCCATGTTTATGCTAATGAGGCGTGGGATATTTAAATCCCGGCTTTATTAGCAATTTCGATGTGCCTAATCTACATCTCTCTGTCGACAGAGGGATGCAGTCTGGACGTAGCTGTAGTGTCATATTCTGTTCATCTTTAACATGAAAAGATACCTAAAAGTACCTAAAAGGGTGTTACAAGGAGGAGGGAGAAACATTGTTCTCCTTGGCCTCTGAGGACAGGACAAGAAGCAATGGGCTTAAACTGCAGCAAGGGAGGTTTAGGTTGGACATTAGGAAAAACTTCCTACCTGTCAGGGTGGTTAAACACTGGAATAAATTGCCTAGGGAGGTTGTGGAATCTCCATCACTGGAGATATTTAAGAGCAGGTTCGACAGACACCTGTCAGGGATGATATAGACGGTGCTTGGTCCTGCCATGAGGGCAGGGGGCTGGACTCGATGACCTCGCGAGGTCCCTGCCAGTTCTAGGTTTCTCTGATTCTCTGAAGACAACGATGCACTGAAGCTGCGGTGGGGATGAATTAGGATCTGTAAAATGCAATGATTTTGCCCTACTGGAAGAAACCCAGTATGATACCAGCATGGTTGCTTAATCTCATCATGCTGATTTTACTCAGCCTCTCCTGGTCTCTTTCTTTCCTTCTTCTTTAACCTTCCCAACATCTAAAAAGTTAATTCTCCCCATGCCTGAGCGACTGCTTTCAAATGCCAGAAGGCAGGCCCGGCCTCCTGGCAGGGACTCAAGTGTTCATATCTTTGCCGTTATCAGTCCCCATCGCAGATCGCGGAGCTTTGGGGTTTGTGGTTTTACAGCCCGTGGCAGGTTGCCGGCATATCTTGGAGCTGAAATGTAAAGAGAAGCCAAGCAGAAAGACAATATCTTCTTGATGCTACATGCCTTCTCAGGGCTAAAAGATAAGAGATATCGGGAGCGCATAGCTAACCTGTTACGGCACGAGAACAAAGCCGCTTTTCACTGTGGTTGGGTTTAACTCTCCTCTTGCTAAACAAATACATGGAAAAATTCAGCAGGGAACAGGCCGAGATATAAAGCCAGATCAGCAACGGGTGTAGTATAGATTTCAGTGGAGCTACAATGATTTATTCCAGCTGTGAGGTTGGCTCTTATACCATAAAATGTGGTCATAGGACTGAACAAGGATCCCTCTAGTCCAGGGTGGGCAAATACTGGTCCGTGTGCCAGATCCGATTCACCAGGATTAGCTCTTGATGAATCGGCTGCGATACACTCCCATTGGCTGCCGATCGCCATTCCCAGCCAATGGGAGCTGCGGGAAATGGTGTCCCAGTCCACGACGCTTCCCGCTGCTCTCATTGGCTGGGAATGGCGCTCCGCAGCCAATGAGAGTGGCAGTCACCCATACCTGCGGCTGTGCTGGTAAATACAGCAGCGTTGGCCTGGCAGGAGCTAATCCTGGTGAACCGCCCCTGTGTGATTGTCATTGTGTCCCCCAATTTAGTCTGTATCTTGTCTCAGGAGGTAGGATGCACCCACACAAGGTGTCAAACCCTTTCAGAATGCCACTAATGGTACTCTGCCCTATCCTCTGTGCAGGTGACGTTTGTTCTTGGCCCCAGCCGGTGAATGTTTTATGTGCGGATTGTCACATTTAACCTCAATAAATTGCAGGTGATTTTCATATCCCGCTAAATGAGCTGTTCTTTCTCTTGACACTTACTATTAGCCTCAGTGCTATCCTGAAGCAGTGAGTTCCACAAGTTAATGAGGCTGGTTGCATGAAAAGAGTCCCCTCTTTGCTTTCAAATCTCTTGGCGGTTTCTTTCTGTTGATACACTCGGAGAGGCACCCCTGGTGCACCGTTATCGCGGTCACTTTCCATGCGCAACAGGCGACCACTGCGAAAAAGCGGCTGTCAAAAGTTCACTGGAATAAAAATGTGAATTGCCTCAGCTGAGGCAAGTCACGGAGGCCATGTCTGCATGAGGAGGCCGCGGTGAGATCGCTTGTGTTCTGGACGCTCTGTGCCGACGGGAGGAGCTCTCCCGCCGACATAATAAAACCACCTGCCTGCATGGTCGCAGTGGCTATGTCGGCAGGAGACGTTCTCTGTCCAGGGTGACCGCGTGTCCCGTTTTGAAAGGGGCAGCCCCATAACAAAGCCCTCCAGCATGTGTCCCTTCTTTTTTATTTAAAAAAAAGGGCAAATTGTCCCATATTTCCTGTCTCTCCTCTCCCATCAGGCCAGGTAGGTCCTGTTACCAGATCCTGGCTCGACAGCTACTTGCCTGCCTGCACGGAGTGCGGGGATCCCGTGGCTGATGATGGGGGTGAGTGTGCAAGGCTGATGATGGGGCAAAGCCGCAGTGTGGGGGACAGGCTGCTCCCCTGCCCACACGCTGTCCTGTTTCCAGCTGGCACTGGCTGCCTGCTGCGGTGGCTGGGGAGTGCGGGCAGGCGGCGGCTGGTCACGTGTCATCCCTGCTGCCCTTTACATGCTTCCCCTCCCGTGGTCCTCTCCCTGCTGTGCCCCTTCATCCCCCAGCCCTGCTGCTCCTCCAGACCCCCCGCAGAGGGGTGCATCCTGCTCCCGGTGCAGGGCGGAGACCAGCCCCTGGTTGGCTCATTCAGCTCACCTGCAGCCTGGCTGGCAGGCGCCTTCATCCCCCCACTGCCTCGGGCTGGGCCGGCCCCCAGGGACAGCTCTGGAGTGGAGCCCTGGCTGAAGGAGCCACGCCCTGCACGTGCCAAAGCCCCGCACTGCACTGGCCCCGGGGAGATTCCCCGCCCCTCAGCGAAGCTCTGGAGTGACAGGAGGAAGCTATTTCCCTGCAGGTTCCCAGGCAGAGGCTCTTAGCACCCTCTTCACAAGCTGCCTCCCACCCCAGGTCCTGCCTCTAGGGAGCCTGGGGCTTCTCTAGCCCCCAGGCACCTCCCCAGCTGAGCCAGGTTGGCTGACACCCCTGGTACACACAGCAGCCTTAGGACTTAACCCCTTCCTGCCCTCACTGTAGCCAGAGGACAGGAGGCGGCTGGGTTACTGGTGGCCAACAGCAGCCTGGAGGTGTTAGCAGCCTTTCTACACTGTGCAGGCAGGCAGGGACAAGCTGCTTCTAGGCATAGGAGAGCGGGAAGGGTGTGTGAGGAGGATGGGAAAGATGGCTTCTGGAAAAACATGCACCTAGTCATCCCTACCCCCACCCTCCTTCAGCTGGAAGTAGCTGAGGTTTAATAGGTAGCAGGTTTAAAACAAACCAAAGGAAGTACTACTTCACGCAGCACACGGTCAATCTGTGGAACTCCTCGCCAGAGGATGTTGTGAAGACCAGGATTGTGACAGGGTTCAAAAAAGAACTAGATCAATTCATGGAAGTTAGGTCCGTCAGTGGCTATTAGCCAGGATGGGTAGGGAGGGTGTCCCTAACCTCTATTTGTCAGAGGCTGGAAATGGGTGACAGGGGAGGGATCACTTGATGATTCCCTGTTCTGTTCGCTCCCTCTGGGGCACCTGGCACTGGCCACTGTCGGAAGACAGGATACTGGGCTGAATGGACCTTTGGCCATTCTTATGTAGCTCCCATCCCTTCCCTCTCGCACAGTGCTGAAAGGCTGCTGCTTTCCACGTTCCGGTGTGAGCCCCAACAGAGAGCTGGGGATGGTAGCCAGTGACCCTGTGTACTCAGCACATTGCCTGGAGAAAACGTGGCACTAGGTACCAGGAGAGGCGGGTCCGTCCCAGCGCCTCAGCCAGGCATGGAGGGTGAACAGCACCGGGCAAGGAGGGTTGGGTCAGCTCGCTTGGCCACCCCCATTCCCACGTGAGAGAGCTGTATGGGAATGTGTGTGTGTGTGTCTCCTCTCCCCATGCAAATCTTAAAGATCAGAAGGTAAATAAAAAGGCTCCAGCTACCGCAGTATTTATCAGGAACTCAGCCTACTTGATGTTAATGTCCAAGTTTGTACTGCATGGTTCTGGTTGATTACCATTGAACTCGCTCGAATAGGAGTAATTTTACCAGGGGTACACCTGCCTGCAGGCCTTACCTCGAAATAAGCGACACAAATTGAGCTGCGTCAATTGCATGGCTTATTACGAAATTGGAAGCATCTGCACAGCACTTATTTCGAAATAGAGCACTCTTCCTCCGACGTCTCTTACGCCTCGGACAATAAGGGTTACAGGAGTCGGAAGAAGAAGTCCTCCAACTAGACAGTGTTTTGAAATAACTGCCGGCCGTAGAGACGCAGACTACGTTATTTCGGAATAGCGTTGCAGTGTAGACGTACCCCAGGGGTCCCATATTCAGAACAGGGAAATATGATCACCCTACTTCAGTTGGTGAAAGTTATGTTGGTCAAAGGTGTATTTTCATACCCCCTGAGTGACAGAAGTTCTCCTAACAAAAGGGGCTGTGTTTAGACTGGCCAGTTTTTCCGGAAAATCAGCCACTTTTGCGGAAAAACTTGCCAGCTGTCTACACTGGCCGCTTGAATTTCCGCAAAAGCACTGACTTCCTACTGTAAGAAATCAGTGCTTTTTGCGGAAATACTATGCTGCTCCCGTTCGGGCAAAAGTCCCTTTTGCGCAAAAGGACCAGTGTAGACAGCTGAGATTTGTTTTGCGCAAAAAAGCCCCGATCGCGAAAATGGCGATCGGGGCTTTTTTGCGCAAAAGCGCATCTAGATTGGCCATGAATGCTTTTCCGCAAAAAGTGCTTTGGCGGAAAAGCGTCCGTGCCAATCTAGACGCTCTTTTCCGAAAATGCTTTTAACGGAAAACTTTTCCGTTAAAAGCATTTCCGGAAAATCATGCCAGTCTAGACGTAGCCAAGGGGTAGTGTAGACATGCCCTGATTCTCACCTCCTGAGTGGCCTGGCTTAGCCCCAGAGAGGACAGCCAGAACCTTCTGTTTTATTTAGTTTCCCTGTGCCACGCTCTGGCCAGGGGTGTGGCATGGTCCCAGCAGTTGTGAGGGGCAACGCACCAAACTGGGTACATCCAGAATCAAAAACCATGAGCTGCTCACCCTGAGCTAAAAATCCAGGCTGAGTCCATGGGGGCGGGAACAATTCATAGCCCCTGTGGCCCAACACACTCACCACTAGTTACATGGGCACATGGTTAAATTTAGTGCTGAAACTCTTTTGAAGTCACAAACTAAATGAAAGAAGTATCAGAGGGTTAGCCTCTGAATCTGCAAAAGCGACGAGGAGTCCTGTAGCACCTTAGGGTGTGTCTAGACTACATGCCTCCGTCGACGGAGGCAAGTAGATTAGACAGATCGGCAGAGGGAAATGAAGTCGCGATTAAAATAATCGCGGCGTCATTTAAATTTAAATGGCTGCCCCGCTCTGCCGATCAGCTGTTTGTCAGCAGATCGGGGCAGTCTGGACGCGCCGCGTCGACAAAGAAGCCTTCCTTGATCGGCACAGGTATGCCTCGTGAAACCAGGTTTACCTGTGCCGATCAAGAAAGGCTTCTTTGTCGACGCGGCGCGTCCAGACTGCCCCGATCTACCGACAAACAGCTGATCGGCAGAGCGGGGCAGCCATTTAAATTTAAATGAAGCCGTGATTATTTTAATCGTGGCTTCATTTCCCTCTGCCAATCTGTCTAATCTACATGCCTCCGTCGACGGAGGCATGTAGTTTAGACGTACCCTTATAGACCAACTAAAGTGTAAGAGCATAAGCTTTCGTGGACAAAGACCCACTTCGTCAGATGCATGCCCACAAAAGCTTATGCTCTTACACTTCAGTTAGACTATAAGGTGCCACAGGACTCCTCATCGCTTAAACGAAAGAAGCCACCCGTCCCCCAGAATAAAAGAGGATACGGGGTGGTACTGGTGAAAATATGGGGTTTACATCGCCCCCTTCTAAATATCGTTTAGACAAAGCCCAAGTCAGCAGACACAGACACGTCAGTTGCTAGAACGTTGGCAATTCAAGTCCTCGCTCCTTCAAAAGCATGAAGGTGGTTTCAGAATTTTCATGTCACCTAGTGGGTGGGATATGGCAATGGGCTTTGAAGATTTAAGAAGGCTTAATACCCTCCACCAGTTTAATTTCATAAAAGTGGCGTGCGATGGTTTAAGAAGCGGCACCAGTTTAAACGGGGTGAAATTCAATGGTCCGTGCTACGCAGGAGGTTGGCATGGGTGATCACAGGGGTCCCTTCTGGCCTTGAGTCTGCAGGAAATCTTTCATCAATGTTTCGAGGCCAAAGAATAGCCAGAAAAAGGCTGGAATTGTAGCTTCTCGAAGCCTGTTGAGGTATTTAGTGTGTCAACATCCATTCATTCTGGCGCTGATTTGTGTTTCTTATCTTCTAAATCTCTCTTTAAAACCTACATGTTTTGTTCTAGCTCTTCCACTGAAGCTTAACTAGAGCATGACTGTCTGTCTCGGGACGGCTAGAAAACAGAGACGTATTTTTGCCCTTCTCACAGCTGTTGTCGTACTCTTGTGCCTCCATATAAAAATGCCTAATGCATGTCACAGTTCATTTGTCCATCGCACCTTGAGTGCATGGGTCCCATTCCAGTCTGTGGAGCACAGGCATTGCCAGACAGGTTCAAAAGTGAGGTGTGTGGTGCGTCTACATCCATATCTTGTCTCTGATAGTGGCCAGTGACAGGTGCTTCAGAGAAAAGTGCCGTAAATCCTGCAGCAGGCGGATGTGGGGAAATATGCCCTCGGGTAAGTTTCCTAGCTCAATAGTCAGAGACTGATGTGAGCCCTGAAGCATGAGGGTTAATTAAACATATTTTAAAAATAAACTCTAAAAAAAATACTCGCTATTATAACTCTTGACTCTTGTGTTATCCATAAAAAAAGTTCAACATCTCTTTGAATTTTGCTACGCCCTTGGCCTCCATGGCATCCTGTGGCAGTGAGTTCCACAGTCTAATTACATGCTGGGTGGAAATAAAATGTGTCCTGTGATGAACCTTTCATTTTCATTGACTGTCCTCTCGTTCTTGTGTTACTGAGGGGCATGGACAATGGGTTTAGATCGACTTTCTCTGGACCCATCATGATTTTCTGTACTTCTCTTATTCCTCTCTTCGTTGAGGTAAACAATCCCGGTCTTTCCACCCTCTTGTCATGGGAGCTCTCTGAGAGTGATGGCTGCCAAACACCTTAGAAAATGAGGTCACTTTGATTTAAATATTTAAATATGGAACTCGGGATCAAATGTTAGGACTCTAGGTTTGAAAATGTTGTGGCGAGGATCTTACTTGTGTTGTTTAGGCCCAAAAACAGCTCGAAAGAACAGGGATATGGCCCTAGAAGGACTTACACGCACCCATGGTGCTAAGCAAGTAATAAACTAACTACAGTTATCCTCACACCTAAACGTTAAGCTACTTGTAGCAGAGGTGTAATAGTGTAGTCGATTAACCGATTAGCAAAAGCTTATAGGTTAATGCTATAGACGACAGTAATTCGTCATTTAACACTATCGAGATGTTTCAGAAAATGAGCGTGTGAAGTGAAAACATGTTCTGTGGGGTTAATTTTCCTGTTGAAAATAATGGAAAAGTGGGGGTTGTATTTCAAGCGGGGGTGTCTGTTGGGACCAGGACATAAGGCTGGGGGAGAAAGGGGACTGGGTTACAGCAGGGAGGGGAGGTGTCTGGCTCTGGGGAAGGGAAGGGGAGGAGAGGGGAGGGGATTGGGTTGGGAGTATGCCCCTGTGACCGGTCTGTCGGGACCTGCACTGCATCCGGCGAGGGGGAGTCAGTGAGGAATGGTGCGGCGAGCGGCGAACCCTCCACCGCTTTGCAGGGAAGCGGGGGAAGCCCCGCGCAGCTGCCAGCAATGGGCCGGCTGGGGAAATCGTGTTATTCCGGGGACAATCGTGTAATTCAAATTTTTTAGCAGCCTGGCTCACGCTGGGCCCAGGACTTACCCCCGCTGCGGCTCTGCATTCAAAGTGTATTAGGAGCTAGGCGGGCAGGCAGCTCCTCTCAGTTCCAGCTCACGCTGGGTCCGGGAGCTCAGACCCACCCCCTAGACAAGGGCTGCTGCCACTCTGTGCTGCTGCCTCTTCCTCAGAGGCAGCAGCCGGGGGCAACAGGCAGCTGGTCCACAAGGGGAGCTGGTTTTTAAAACAGGTCCCCCCATGGACCAGCTCCTGCCTGGCACCCCACACTGCTGCCTCTGATACAGAAGAAGCATCGCAGAGTGGCAGGAGGCACCTCGGGAGGAAGGCTGGAGCGCACTGGCTGCTGGCCCTGGCCCCAGGGACTATAGAATAGTCAACTAACCGATAAGAAGCTAGATAATCTAACAACAACTTCCAAACAATCCTTCCCCCAACCAATGGGAAGACACCAAGCCTCAAGGATCAATACCTGTGTTGTCAGGTAGCAGGTTTAAAACTAATAAAAGAAAGTTCTTCACACAGCATGTAGTCAACCTGTGGAACTCCTTGCCAGAGGAGGCTGTGAAGGCTAGGACTAGAACAGAGTTTAAAGAGAAGCTAGATAATTTCATGGAGGTTAGGTCCATAAAAGGCTACTAGCCAGGGGATAAAATGGTGTCCCTGGCCTCTGTTTGTCAGAGGCTGGAGAGGGATGGCAGGAGACAAATCGCTTGATCATTGTCTTCGGTCCACCCCCTCTGGGGCACCTGGTGCTGGCCACTGTCGGCAGACAGGATACTGGGCTAGATGGACCTTTGGTCTGACCCAGTACAGCCGTTCTTATGTTCTTATGTTCTAAGAACTCAACTATTCAATTAACTGATATATTAACACCCCTAACTTACAGCCCACAGTACTGCAAGTCTTGACGTCTCCGTCTTCATCCGGGCACGTCTGAGAAGAAACTGATCAGCATTTGGCTCTGGGACATTTTGTTTACACATTGCTGGGTTTTTATCAGCTCCAGAGAAAGAGCTTGGGTTGGTTCTTTGAATCAGCCAGCTATTCATCCCCTCTCTGTCCTGACGCTACTGTCATGGGTCCTGAGCCCTTTATAACTTCCTTTCCTCTGAACGGGCTCACAGACAAAGCTCTGTCCAGCTTGAAGGGATCTCTCGAAAGGAAGTGTAGGAATCCGTTTTCTAAGGACAACCGGATCGCCTTGTACAAAAAACAAACCACACTCTGGCTTCCGACTGTATTATAATCAAAGAGGCCCTTTTTAATGAGCCTAAATTGTAGTCAAATGGAACATGAATTAGCCAAGAGAACGAGGGGGTAGGAGGAAATTAAATGGAAAACTTCTTCCGTGGGGACTGGAAGGCTCCAGAAATCCTGCCCTGCTGGAATCCATGGGAGTTTTACCAATAAGAGCAGACACTGGCCTTGTACACAGGCTGAGTTTTATTATGAAGTGACAAGCAGAGAAGGCCCAATATTCACACGGAAAAGTGTTTCTCAACCTTTTTTTTATATAAAATACCCCTTTCAAAAAATGATAAGTACCCACAGTTTTCAGACACACAAACATTTTTTCTCCACATTGGTTTAAACAATCTAATCAGAGCCAGGTGGGTGCTGAACTTTTTGGGTGTAAAAAGTTCAACAATAATAAAATGCTGTAAAACGTAAAACAAAAATTCAGTTTTCTCCAAATTTCAGTTGTGCTGATGAACCCCCCCAGATTTCTCTTGAGTACCCCTAAGAGTGCTCGTATCACTGGTTGAGAAACATTGACATGGAAGAGGTTGATTTGGGCCTCTCCTCCTCTCCTCCCTTTGCAAATCATCTGCAAACCCAATATGATTTCCCCCCAAACATTTGACTACGTGAAAACCTGGCCGCGCCGAAGTCAGTGGCAAAACTCCCAATGGAAACTCCCAATTGTCATCTTAAAAGTGGGGCAAATGTTGCACGCCTAGAGTAAAGTTGTTTTTGTAAAGTGTCTGGAGGTATGGCTGCTTCCAGTATTGGATGCCCTGTGTGTGCCCTCTTTGATTGGCCACCTAAATCAGCTGGTATGGTTTCTGTTCCCTGGTTGGAGGATGGGACCTTTATAAAATGGAGCAGCCCCCAGGAAAGCTTTAAGATCCTCTCGCAAAGGGAGAGAGAGGTAGCGGGAGGAATTCATTGGAACTTGCTTCTTTGCCCCATTTCACACAAGAAAGAGCCAACTATGTACCTGATCACATATATTGCTCCAACAGCTGGCTTTGAACCTTAGACCTTCGGTGCTAAAAGAATCGATCGCTAGTGGCTTGAGCTAATGGACTAATTCCATTTGTGCTGGTGTAGTTCCCCCTTCCAGCCACTAGAGGACACTGCTAGTGATAGTTCTATGCAGATCCCATTTTCAGCAATATCTCGATTCTTTCCTCGGTGAGCAAAGGGAGTTAGAGTTAAGCCATCATTAGTGGCAGTCTAGCAGAATTTACCTTCTGTTTCCGATTCCCACATTTCCATCTGGCAAATATACATCTTGGCCAAAGACATCAGAGGTCTCCTTGGCCTCTGAGGACAGAACAAGAAGCAATGGGCTTAAACTGCAGTAAGGGAGGTTTAGGTTGGACATTAGGAAAAACTTCCTAACTGTCAGGGTGGTCAAATATTGGAATAAATTGCCCAGGGAGGTTGTGGAGTCTCCATCACTGGAGATATTTAAGAGCAGGTTGGACAGACACCTGTCAGGGATGATCTAGACGGTGCTTGGTCCTGCCATGAGGGCAGGGGACTGGACTCGATGACCTCTCGAGGTCCCTTCCAGTTCTAGTGTTCTGTGACTCTATGAAATACTTTGAGGATAAGGCCCTGTGTCTTTGTGCCTCTATAACCACACTCATGTGAATAAAAGCTCCCCAACCTTCAGGCAGAAATAAAATGGCCACACTAATATTTGTAGCCCAGTGAAGACCAGAGGCCCACACAGGCAGGGTCGCACTGGGTCCTTCCTCCGGTTTCAGAGTGTTAAGGTCAGAAGAGACTTTTGTGAGCTTCTGATCTCACCCCCTGCAGACACAGCACACAAAACCTCACCCCATGGGGAGACCATTAATTTGGGCCACATCCAACCCATGGGCCCGTACAGCCGAACTGAACCAGGGACCCCTAAATCTCAAATCATGAGCTGGGGTTAAAGCGATATATCTAGAGGGTGCATCAGTTCATATGCTCTGAGCATGCTCAGAGGCCTGGTAACGCATGCTCGCGGATGGGTTACAGTTGAACTAGAATATATCTTCTAGAAACACCGCCCGGTTCCCTAGGGAGGAGGTGGAATCTCCACCCCTAGAGTGTTTAAGTCCCGGCTTGACCAAGCCCTGGTTGGGAAGATTTAGTTGGGGTTGGTCCTGCTTTGGGCAGGGGGTTGGAGAGCCCAAATCCCTCAGCCTCTCTTCATAGATCATGTGCTCCATTCCCCTAATCATTTTGGTTGCCCTCTGCTGGACCCTTTCCAGTGCATCCACATCCTTTCTGTAATGAGGGCCCCAGAACTGGACGCAATACTCCAGATGTGGCCTCACCAGAGCCGGATAAAGGGGAATAATGACACCTCTGGATCTGCTGGCAATGCTCCTCTTAATGCACCCCAATATGCCATTCGCCTTCTTGGCTACAAGGGCATCCTATTGACTCATATCCACCTTCTCATCCACTGTCATCCCCAGGTCCTTCTCTGCAGAACTGTCACTTAGCCAGTCGGTCGCCAGCCTGTAACAATGCTTGGGATTTTTCCGTCCCAAGGGCAGGACTCTGCACTTGTCTTTGTTGAACCTCATCACATTTCTTTTGGCCCAATCCTCTTAATCTGTCTAGGTCACTCTGGACCCTATCCCTGCCCTTCAGCATATCTCCCTCTCCCCCTAGCTTAGTGTCATCTGCAAACTTGCTGAGTGTGCAACCCATCCCCAGATGGGTTTGGACACCACAAATCCTGCATTGGGGCAGGAGGGTTCGTGTTGATGACTTTTGTGGTCCCATCTAACCCTTTGATACCACGATTCCCTATCTAGTTGCTAAAGAGAACTAAGTCACCACGGACACTTATTTTATGGGCATAGGACTCTCCAGACACGTGAACGGCAGGTGTAACTCCAATGGCTGCAGTCGAGTGACACGAGGCGGGAGGTAACCCCAGGCATGCAGACGGAAAAGAACTCCCAAGTCGCTGAGTTGCTAATCCCTAGTAGGAAAAGCCGGAGGCTGAGCAATGGGAACGTGAGAGCAAGGGGGTGAACGGAATCTCAGTGTTTTTCTCTGCCGTAATCTTATGGCGGGTCGGGAGGGAGCTAGGGGGAAATGAAATAAAAAATATCGTGCGAGGTACAGTAAGAAGGGGGCTGAAAGGAGGTGAGATGGATAATTAAGCAATAAGACACGACAGGCTGTGCATGTCTGGCTGATTATCGCCTGTTCTGTAGGAAGCAGCCGTGGGCCACACAAGAACCGCCGTCACCCCCTAGGGACGGGCCGGCGGGAGGGGACTGCGGTTGCTTGTATGAGGAAATTAATTTTTCAATAAAAAAGGGAAAGGAAAAAAACCAGAATTGTTTTGAAGAAAAAAAAAAAAGGAGTCCCATGGATTTATTTTTATGGGGAAGAGCGTGAGATCACCAGCAGCCAATCAGTTGCTGGAGAGGAATGACATCACTGGCAGCCAATCAGCTTGTCCCAGTCTTCCCGCGGGGAGGCTTCCATTCATTGTCTTTTCTTGGAGTTGTTATTTCATGTCCATCTTCCTTTGTTGTTTCTCGGCTTTGCCTGCCTGGAGACCAGTGTATACAACGAACTTCTCTAGCATCTCGCTTCCTGTCCGGGGTGGGAGTATCCCTTCTCTTCTCCCTCTGTCTGTGACAAGGCCCTTGTATTTCTACCTTTTCTCCCTATCGGTGTCTTCTCCTCTCCCTCTCTGCAAAGGACCATAGAGGCTTGAGAAGGGAAAACTCTAGTCCCTGCCTTGGGGCAGATAGGACTTGGGCTGTTCCGACACAAATACACCCCCTTCTGAGCAAAAAACGAGATCCACAAAGTGTGCATGAAAATCAGTGCCCAAGACGCCTCTCCAGTTGTGTGTGAACAGCAAGTGCAAGGCCGGAGAATGGGCGAAGGGCCGGTCAGCAGAGAGACAATACATCCATGGCCCAGATGACACCAAAGAAACCCAGATTTGAGGAGCAGCCAGGAAAGGTGATAGAGCACAAAGCAGGCCTCATTCTTCCTCCTCCTCAGCTGTTTCAACGACATCTCGCAAATGCTATGAACCTCAAGCCCCTGGAATCATGATGGGTAAGGGCCGTGCTGGAGACTATGAATTGCTCCTTGGTCTGCAATGGTGAGAAGCCATAGGGCTCACTCACCCAAGGCTAACACTGGTAAATGGACCATCGCCATGCACAGAGAGGCACTTGACCAGTTGCTCCCCAACCGCCCCCGCCCCCCCCACACTGCACTGCACATCCAAGGGACCTTGCAAAACCTAGACGTTAGCTTTCTCCATTAGACTCCAAGGTTTCCCCGGATACGAGAGCAGGGTAACATTTTTCAGCCGGGCCTTTTTCCTGTCACTAGGTAAATATACTCCAGAAAAATGTGGATTCCCAATATATTTTCCAAATTTGTAAAGGGAAATTGTTTTTTAAAAAAAATAAACCTTTTGATGTATATCTCACACAGAGAAAAACCCAAATGTTTCATTGCGATATTTCCGAATGTAAAGTGTTCAAAACTTTCAATTCCATGAGATGTCAAAACATACAATCATAGAACATTAGAGCTGGAAGGGACCTCAAGAGGCCATCGAGTCCAGCCCCCCGCCCTCACGGCAGGACCAAGCACCATTGATCATCCCTGACAGTTGTCTGTCCAACCTGCTCTTAAATATCTCTACAGATGGAGATTCCACAACCTCCCTCGGCAACTTATTCCAGTGTTTAACCACGCTGGCAGGTTGGAAGTTTTTCCTAATGTCCAACCAAACCTCTCTTAGGGTACGTCTACACTAGCCCCCTAGATCGATCTAGGGAGGCTAATGAGGGTGACTGGAATTGCAAATCAAGCCCGGGATTTAAATATCCCATGCCTGATTTGCATGTTCCTGTCCGGTGCCATTTTTAGAAATTGACTAGCCCGAAGTAACTGCCCGCGTCTACATGCGGCAGTGAAATGGGATTCCGATTTAAAGCCCTAATTCGAATTAGCTGATAAACCTCATTGCAGGAGGAATACCAGCTAATTCGAGTTAGGGCTTTAAATTGGAATCCCGTTTCACTGCCGCGTGTATTTAAATCTCGGGCGTGATTTGCAGTTCTGGTCGCCCTCATTAGCCTCCCTAGATCAATCTAGGGGGCTAGTGTAGACGTACCCTTACTGAAATTGAAGCCCATTGCTTCTTGTGCTATCCTCAGAGGCCAAGGAGAACAATTTTTCTTCCTTCTCCTTCTGATACCACTTGAACTGTTACCATGTCTCCTTTCTGTCTTCTCTTTTCCAGACTAAACAAACCCAATTCTTTCAGTCTTCCCTCATTGGTCATGTCTTCTGGACCTTTCATCCTTTTTGTTGCTCTTCTCTGGACGCTCTACACTTTCCCCACCTCTTTCCCAGATCTGGACACAATTCTCCAGCTGAGACCTAATCAGCACATCAACTCCATCAGCCGTCAACTTCAACTCATAATAAAAAGAAGCGTTTACACTTTACACTATCAAATCCGCGCTCCCACCTCGTTCCCACCTCCTCTCCCAAGTGCATCCAGTCCCCGCTACTCTGCCCAGCATTTCCAGAGCACCACGAATGGGTTGATTTGTGCCCTCTCCCCTCCCTCCCTCTCAGAACTCGGAGTGCCACGGATCAGCTGATTCATGGCGCTTTGGGAGGACTAGCTAAGTGCAGGGCTCCCAGTGCGCGAAAGGGGCAGAGAAGGGGTGTGTGGACCGCACATGCAACCCTGTTGGGGTGCATGTGGCCCACGGGAGCACAAGTTACCCACCACGGAAATAAAGGTTCGACAGCCAGCGATCAGCAGAGAAACCAGATCTCCCAGTTCCACTTGCATGAAAACCACCTGCAGATGGCCCAAGCAAGGAGCCCTCCTGGGTACCAATTTTTAGGCTCAGTTTGGTTCAATGGGAAACTTCCCGAACGAAGCAGATTCCCTCATTAAGAGCACCCTAATGAATGAATGTTCCCGGGGCACACTGAGATATCAATTCATCCTGTGCCAGGGAGGCATTGTTATTAGTTATGGTGTTGATTCATTGATCCGGATGACTTTTGCATTTCCACGGAGCAAACCAGGCGCAAAGGGGTTAAGTGAAGTGCGGGCCAGTGAATGTAAAGAGATTGCGTGCACGGACATTTCTCCTCAGACTCCAGCCTCTGTCTCTGCCCGGAGTACAGACAGACACAGTTGTGTTCCGGCTGACAGCTCTAGTATTATCCAGCTGCGTCGGGAGGTTAACCAGGCACCAAGGCACTGCCTGGAGGAATTCAATAAATGGACTCCCTCCCTCTGTGTAATCCTCAGCCCCCCCCACATCTTCCTGCGGGAAACTGAAGCGGGAGTGAACTGAAGGGTTAATAAACAACCCTCTGGCTCGTGGAGTGTTTAACCATCACGTCAAGGGCTAAGCGGGGTGGGGAGTTGATAGGAAAGATTTAAAGGGAGGAAGAATGGGTCACCCCCACCAAATATGGCAATTCTTCTTTTCCTCTGAAGGGCTGGCATGTGCCCAGCCCCCCCGATGGTTGGAAGGCTCAACGGGGATTTGGAGCATCAGTTCCAGAGGAAATGCAAGCCAAGGTGTGGGCCGGGGACACGCACGATGATTTAGTTGGTGCAGGGCACACAATGAAGCGCGCAAGGTACGTCGGTTGGGATTCGGAAAGCAACGGCGGTCCGGAGCAGCAAGGATGCTGTAGTAGGCAGGTGTGACCGTCATGCATCTCCCAGCCAATGGCTGTAAGTGATCCAAGAGGAAAGGCCTCAAAGGACTTCTATTCCCTGCTTTACTATGGACTCCTTAAGCCATTTAGGATATATCTACACTGAACCCCCCCTCCGGCAGTGCGTCTCACAGCGTGAGGGCTAAAAATAGCAGCGTAGACATTCCCCTCAGGTTTGGATTCTGAAACCCGATGAGAGGCAAAGGCCTGTAGTCAACTTTCCTAGGAGCAGAGACAGGCGGCTGTTGGTTTTTTTTTGCAGTGCAGACATACCCGGTCTGTAAAATGGGGATAAACAGCACTTCCCAGACTCACTGGCTGGCGTAAGGATCAATAAATGCTTCCGGGAATGGGGAATTTAGAACCAACAAACATTTATGGAAAGGAAATTGTGGGGTGGTAAGTGCGAGTAATGGTATGGAAAACCATAATCTTAAATAATCTCCTGTCCGTTGACAGAGGTATCCCTCAGGACTCTTGGACAAAAATTTATAAATGTAGGTTCCCAGTACAGGAGAACCTCTTGATTTGTGGAATCACTATTCATGGTTCTAGGTATTCATGGGGTCTCCTGTCAACTGTGGTGGGTTCCCAACAGCTCCCAGCCCCCCAAGGTGAATTTAGGAGCCACGGGGAGCTCACCTTGGGGGCCGGGAGCTGCAGCTCCCAATATTTGCGGATTTTGCCATTTGTGGTGGGTGCAGGAACACACCCACTGCGAAGGGCGAGAGTTTCCTGTGCAAACAGGAACCAAGCGATGAAATCTACAGATGACACAAAGTTGGGCAGGGCTGCAAACACTTTGGCAGACGGAGCTAAAATTCAGAGGGAACTTGACAAGCTGGAGAACTGGACTATAGGCAACAAATTGCAATTCGACCCAAACCAACAGAAGGTGCTACTTGTAGGGAAGAAAATCCAAATGCACAAATACAAAGTGAGGATAACTAGCAGTTGTTCCAGCACCCACTGGTTAACACTTAATTGGTTAACCCTTTCATATCCCTACTTAGGCCACCAATGTCTAGAAAGGCTGTAGAGAAACTGGAAAGGATCCCCAAAGATGACCAAAGCCAAATGAGCAAAGGCTGAAGGGACTGGGTGGCTGTGTCTACACTGGGCCACTTATTCCGGAAAATCAGCCGCTTTTCCGGAATAAGCTGCGAGCTGTCTACACTGGCCCGTGAATTTCTGGAAAAGCAAGGACGCTCTACTGTACAAAATCAGCCGCTATTCCAGAAAAACTATTCTGCTCCCGCTCGGGCATAAGTCCTTATTCCGGAACACTGTTCTGGAAAAGGGCCAGTGTAGACAGCCCAGTAGTCTTTTCCGGAAAAAAGCCCCGATCGCGAAAATGGCGATCGGGGCTCTTTTCCGGAAAAGCGCGTCTACATTGGCCACAGACGCTTTTCCGGAAAAAGGGCTTTTCTGGAAAAGCAGCCTGCCAATGTAGACGCTCCTTTTCCGGAAAAACTGAAAACGGAATAGTATTCTGTTTTAAGCAGTTCCGGAAATTCATGCCAGTGTAGACACAGCCGGTCTGTTTAGCTTGGAAGAGAGGACATGGAAGGAGGCATCATAATCATCTTCAAATGCTTGAAAGGCGGCCGTAGAAAAGATGGTGAAAAGTTGTTCTCCCTTGACACAGACGGCAGGACCAGCGGCAGTCGGTTCAAACAACAGCACGGCAGATTTAGGTTGAAAAATCGCCCAACTGTAAGAACAGCAGGACAATAGAACAGAAAAGCTAGAGAAGTCATGGAAACTTCTTCCTGGCAAGTTCTCAGAAAGAGGCCTGCTAGCCATCCTTCCTAGATAGTTTAGACTCACCAAATTCTGCATCTTCGCAGGACTTGGATAAGATGACTCCTGTGTTCCCTTCTACCCCATAGGTATATGATTCTACTTTGGAACCATGGCTCAGCTTGTCAATACAGCTGGGTAACAGCCAGCCGATGTTAGCTGTGCTCTGCTCACAGGTTGGGCCCTTGTGGACCAGGGTGACAGTTGCAGAAGAGGAACTGGAATAGAAAGCACCTCAGAAAATCAGGCTATTTTAATTTAAGTACTTAACATTGGAAAGGGAAAGCATTTAGTCTGCGTGGCCAATTGAACCAGGCAGGATTTTGTATTTGGAATACTTACAGCAAACTGCTCGCAAACAACCGACAGGCACAGAATTACTCATAGAAGTTGGCACGGGCCAAAAATGGGGCAGGGTGCGGGGGGAATTAAGGTGTTATTGGTTGCGTTTTGGTTTTCATTGGGATTTTCTTCAACAGAATGTTTTAGACCAACTGTAGTAACGACTGGTTGTCCAGTAACTTCTGAAGAGGAAGACGTTTGAGAAAATTCACAAGTATCTAAAATGGTGTTATAAGGAGGAGGGAAAAAATTGTTCTCCTCGACTTCCGAAGACAGGACATGAAGCAATGGGATTAAATTGCAGCAAGGGAGGTTTAGGTTGGACATTAAGAAAACTTCCTGTTAGGCTGTGTCTACACTGGCATGAATTTCCGGAAATGCTTAAAACGGAATACTATTCCGTTTTCAGTTTTTCCAGAAAAGGAGCGTCTACATTGGCAGGCTGCTTTTCCGGAAAATCCCTTTTTCTGGAAAAGCGTCTGTGGCCAATGTAGACGCGCTTTTCCGGAAAAGAGCCCCGATCGCCATTTTCGCGATCGGGGCTTTTTTCCGGAAAAGACTACTGGGCTGTCTACACTGGCCCTTTTCCGGAACAGTGTTTCGGAATAAGGACTTATGCCCGAGCGGGAGCAGAATAGTTTTTCCGGAATAGCGGCTGATTTTGTACACTAGAGCGTCGTTGCTTTCCGGAAATTCAAGGGCCAGTGTAGACAGCTTGCAGCTTATTCCAGAAAAGTGACTGATTTTCCGGAATAAGTGGCCCAGTGTAGACACAGCCTTAGGGTGGTTAAACACAGGAATAAATTGCCTGGAGAGGTTGTGGAATCTCCATCACTGGAGATAGTTAAAAGCAGGTTAAACAGACACCAGTCAGGGATGGTCTGGATGGTGCTTGGTCCTGCCGTGAGGGCAGGGGACTGGACTTGATGACCACTTGATGTCCCTTCCAGTTCTAGGATTCTAGGATTCTGTAACAATCAAAGATGATTCCCAGATAGAGGAAGGAGAGAAAAGAGACAAAGTTCAGTGACAAAATTATTTGCTACAAATTGTTTCCCTGGTTCTAGTGTCAAACTCCATGAACTTTTGTGAAACTCTTCAAAGTTTCAAAAAAGGACTGAATAAATTCATAGAGGAGAGGCCCATCAATGAGCAGGAATGGTGTCCCTAGCCTCTGTTTGTCAGAGGCTGGGAATGGGTGACAGGGAGGGATCACTTGATGATTTCCTGTTCTGTTCACTCCCTCTTGGGCATCTGGCATTGGCCACTGTGGGCAGATAGGAGATTGGGCTGGATGGACCTTTGGTCTGACCCAGCCTGGCCGTTCTTATGTTCTTCTTCAGGCTAATTTAGAATACATTTTCCCCTGCTTTTTAAATGGCAATTATGATTGTTATCATGTATTTATTGTTGTACCCTAGCAGAGCCCAGAGAGCTGCGCCCGGTTGCCAGACACTTGACAAGCCAAGGAGAAGACTCCATAGATCCCCGGTGGCTTCACAAGAGTGACAAGCCTAGGGAAGAATGAGATGATGCTGGTCAGTGATCAGCAGCATGGCCTAGCTCACCAGCTGCCTAACCGCTGCAGAGATTTCAGCTGGCAGACGGGCATGGAGCGAGGAACGTGAGACGGCTTTGTGGCATTGGCTGGGCATTTCCTGCCTACGGGGCAGCATGGGAGAAAGCAGGAGTTTATAGTACGGATTGGACCTCCCTAGTCAAGGGCCCTCGGGACCTGACTGGTCCTGGATGAGGGATTTTGCAGGACCTGGGGAGGTCATTTCTGGTACCTGTGCTGCTAGCGCCACTTTCCACCAGGCACCCCACACTGGGCTTCCTGGCTCCCCTGGGCAGTTTAGCTGGGTCGTGCACTGGGCTTCCTGCCCCCTCCCCCCACGCTGTAGGCCAGCTGGGCCGTGCACGCTCCCCCTGCATCGCACCAAGCTTTCACCTCCCCCTCTCCCAGTGTACTGGGAATCTCTGATCCTGGAAAATCCATGGGCCTGTTGCCAGACCAGTGAGCTGCAGTTTTTAGAGGTGCAACTATAATATCCATAGAATTGTTACTGGCCTCAGATATGGAGGGAAATTCTGATGATGCTCTTGAGTTTTCCCTGCCAGACTGTGACAGACCGGGCCGTGTCTGGGCACAGCTGAGGGCGTCCGCTCAGGGCGAATTGCTCAACTTCGGGGCTCCTTACAGCCCCCAGACTGGTGACCTCTCCAAACAGGCCACAAACCAGTCCCAGAGCACTTCAGCAGCCTGCCTGAAGCCTCACGAGCAAAACCCCTCCGACAACCCAGCAATAGCCGTGCCCCAGACGGCCCCGGGCCTCATACACCGGTGAGGGATCTAGAACCCAATCCCACCTAACCCGAACAAGTTTTGTCCGGTTCCAAGAAACCAGCCACAGATCCCTGGTCAATTTACCCTCTGGATTTTACGCACAAATCACGCTGAGCCAATCCTTTAGCATCTACCATCTAAAGGTTTATTACCACAAGAAAGAAAAGCATGAGAGTAAGGTTGCTAAAGAATCGTACATTACATGCATCGAATCTCCCAGTTCTCGATTCAGGCTCTAGCAGAGATGTTACAGCTGCTGGTTTAAAAGTTCTTGTTGCACATCCTAGATCAGGATGGGTCCACAGTTCTTTCCGGACCTTCGATCCCTGCACTGCTGCCTCTGGGATGAAGTGCCGAACTGAGTCCCCAGATGGCGTCGACCACATGGCCTCTTTATCCCTCCTTCCTGGTCTCTTCTTGGCTGCAGCAGGTCACCTGGCCAGCGACCTATCCCTGTGTTCCTTGCTGGCAGCCCTCATTCTTTAGGTGTGTCCTTGGCCCATTGAGTGCCATTGTCCCACAGGGCCTCGCTAATTAGCATGTCCGCAGGCCGGGCTCTGCCCAATGCTCAACCACATGCAGAGAAATATTCAGTATCCATCCAAAGTACATTATTATAATTTCACACACAGACATTATACAATCACCTGACTAGCGTACATAGGATTAGCAGACAGTAAGCTTCTATTCAACACCCCACATGGCCCCCTTTTGTACCATTTTTGGGGCCAACACCCCCCCAGGGGTGCAGCAGTGATCTGGCTGCTCCCCTCAAAATCCAGTAATGTGACAGCCTCAGATGTGGAGGGAAATTCTGATGATGCTCTTGAGTTTTCCCTGCCAGGTAGGGCCGGAAAACATGTCCGGTCCCCTCCCCTCCCAGAAGAAGGTGAGGTCTGCAGGGGGGTTCTCAGAGACCTGCATGCAACTCACCCCCGCTTGCAGAATTCACAGGCCAAGCGCCCTTCCTCCAATCACCTCTTTGGATCTGTCCCAACGGGCAAAGCGGAGTGACAGCGGGTGAGGCAAAGCAGCCTCACAACACCAGAAACTGACTGTGACTCACGGAAGGTGCTTTGCGATAAGGAGACGTGATACGTTTGACTCACGTGCGGCACACCGGGAGGAGGTTGCCAGGCAGGTCTTTGGCACGTAAAGAGAGGAGGTAGCGAGTGATTCCTAAAATACAAACATCTGGGTAGCAAAGTGACTTGGGAATTGCTCTCTCCCGACGTTAATGCCTCCCAGTGGAAAAAAACGAAGCCAACCAAACCCAAAAAGTGGCTGACCGACCCTATTCAACGTATTCATAAATCACCTGGAGAAAGTGGTGATCAGTGAGGTGGCAACATCTGCAGATGATACGAAATGGCTCAAGATCGTTAAGTCCAAGGCAGATTGTGAAGCTCTTCAAAACTTTCTTACAAAACGGGGTGAATGGGCTACAAAATGACAGATGAAATTCAGCGTTGATCAATGCGAAGTCATGCAGAGTGGAAAACTTAATCCCAACTAGTCAGATAAGATGATGGGGTCTACGGGAGCTGTTGCCACTCAAGGTCTTGGAGTCTTTGTGGACAGTTCTCTGAAAACATCCACCCAATGTGCAGTGGCAGTCAAAAACGCTGAACAGAATGTTGTGAATCATTATCTTGCTGCTGGGACTTTTCACCTTGGCAAAGAGATGACGAAGGAGGGATATGATGGAGGTCAGTAACATTAGGACTGGTGTGGAGAAAGTAAATGAGGAAGTGTGGTTTACTTCTTCCCGTAACACAAGAACTAGGGAGCACCCCACAAAATCAATAGGTAAAAAAAAGGGAGTATGTCTTCACACAATGCACAACCTGTGGAACTCCTTGCCAGAGGATGTTGTGTAAGCTAGGACTTGAACAGGGTTGCAAAAAAAAGCTAGATAAATTCATGGAGGTTTGGTCCATCAATGACTATTAGCCAGGATGGACGGGGATGGTATCCCTAACCTCTGGTTGTCAAGACTGGGAATGGGTAACAGAGGAGGTACCTGTAGATCATTCCCTTTTCTGTTCATTCCCTCTGAAACACCTGGTATTGGCTACTGTTGGATGACAGGAGACTGGGCTAGATGGATCCAGTCTGGCTGTTCTTATGATATATTCTTATTTCCAGAACCTTTTTCCATCCAGGAGCAGTAGGGATTGTCTGACAGTGGCGGATGGAATTTCTCAACCCTTTCTCTTAACGATCTGGGGCTTCCAACTTTCACAATATTGGGGGTTTCTTTTGCCCCTTGGAATTCAATGAGTAAGAGAAAATTTCATCTGTGCTAAACAAGAAAAGTGGGGCTAAGTTTCTAAACTTCATGCTTGCGGTGAAAAGTTTGGAAATGTGACCCATTCCATGAGGCTACAACACTCAAAAGCAAATAGAACCCCCCAAATTTGTCTCACACATTGAGAACACTTGGGATTAGCAATAGAGGAAACCCCACTAATCTGAACAACCTCTCCTTGCAAGATCTCGGCACGACATAGGCCACCTTTGAAACATTCCACCTGTTTGTGCACTGAGTAACAGGCATGTTAATCTCGCATCAAATTCCTATTTTGGTGGTGGTGGGGGGGTGTCTTCATCAACAGCCTCTCACCCAATTAACTCAGAGCGTCGGAACTCGTGAACTTTCTTCCGTTCCAACTGACGATACGCCAAGCGGAAAGAAAACAGCGGAATATTTTCACAAGCTTGGTTGATCTCCGAAATTAACCAACAACAAGATGGCTTGTTTGCGCTAGTAAAGGAAGTAAATATGTCAGTGATACCAGAGACACTGAGCCGCCCTGTATTTATACTGGTATCTCATGTATCGTATCAATTTCTACAGACAGGCACAGCTGAAATTCAGGTCCTGATTTCATATACCACAAGTCAAACAAATTTCAAGTATTGGCACGTTCAAAAGTGGGGTACTGATTTGCTTCATTGTAGAGAGGCGCTGTGTGCATTTATGGTGCTGCGTTATTATTTATGTTTCACTGCTCTTACCAGCTGTATTCTTCCTTTCAGACACGACTGTATTGGTATTGCTCATTGGACTGTTGTGTTAGATGCATTCTTTCACCTTTTCTACCAGTTCAAATATAGTCCAAGTCGGCAGCACTTAATGTCATTAGCTTATCATGGCTCTTCTAGCGTGACATGATTTGCTCTCCTCTGTAAATACTAGGGCTGATGGGAAAACAGGGGAAGGGTGGGGGAAGATCACATGGAGAATTAAAGTGAAAACACAAAGAATTTGGTTTTCACTGACATTTTCAATGGCAAATTTCAACTCAACGAAAATGTTTTGGCTAGAAACCTTTCACTTTCGGTTTGGTTGTCCAAACCAAATATTTCCATGGGAAACAGACACTTTCCAAAAATATTGTAATTTAGTCAAACCCCCCGTTTTCCAGGGAAAACCAGTTTGGACGCAGGCGGCGTGGGGAGCCCAAGTTCCATGCCAGGAAGGGTTGTAAGACTCTGAAATGCGCCTTTGTACTTGTAACAGGGTGTGCCTCAGCAGCATGGCGCCTCCTGCTGGTCACGCGAGGAATCATCTCGTCAGCCCTGGAGGGCCCCTTCCAGATAGTGTCTCACCTGTTACTTTCCACCACCTAGTGTTAGTGCCTGTGTCCCTCCCAGGCCATGACACCCTTCCCTATAGGTACTGCCCCATGGCAGCGCCCCCGCATTAAGGGATCCCCCCTCTCTGAGAACCCCCAAACCTCTACGCCCACCTTGCCTCAGTGACTCACTGTCAGTCGGCATCTAGCCCCTTAGCTCAGGGGCAAACTGCTGTCTAAAATGGCCGCTCATCCTTGGCAAGAGATGTGGACCTGCCCTACTCTCCTCAGGCCTGGTCTCAGGCCCTGCAACCTGGGAGTTGTCAGGCCAGAGCCCCCCAGCTCTGCCTCCTTGCCCCAGAGCAAGTCAGGAAGCCTCCAGCTTCCCCGGCAGCCAGGTCCCTCCTGCTCCCTAGCTGGAGCAAGAGTGAGTCGCTGTGACGCCTCCTGCTGGTAGCCCCAGGGAATCATCTCTTTCGCCAGCAGGGGGCCTCCTCCTATCTGGCGTCTCCGCGCTCCATGCTTGCGTTGCCCCTGTGGTCCTAAAGCCTACTCTCTTTGCCTCAGGGGCAAGCCACAGTCTGTATGGGCCATGCCTAGGGGGCAGGGCGAGGTGTAAGGGGAAAGGGGGGGACCCAGGCCCACCCACTACTCTGGGTCCTGACCCAGGGGCCCTCTGGCAGCAGCAGCCTTGTCCTGCCTCCTGTGCTCCCCTTCACTGCCTCTAGTTCCTGGGCCATTGTCCCTGTGACCCTTTGCATCCTCTTGGCCCTTGGAGTCTCTCTCTGCTCCCCTAGACCTGCTCTCTCCAGGTGCTTCTGCCTCACTGCAGGGAGCGAGTCCTTCCCTCTTGCTGGTCATGACCTAACTGACCCTCTCTGCTGGCCAACTCCTTATATACAGGGCAGCCCCAGCAAGGGCCCTCTGATTGGCTCCTTCCAAGCCCTTTCCCAATTGGCTGGGGCTCTGTGCAGGAGTCCCCCAGCCTGCTTTAACCCCTTCCAGCCAGTGTGGGGCAGCGGCCCCACCATAAAAGGTAAACGCCATTGTCTAACTGTTCTCTTTGAGAAAGGTCTTGTCCCTTTCTGGTTGGTTCACCGTACTGCACGCCAATACAGGCTCACGCATCTCACACAAGCACGATCGCAGTACAACTTAATTCCACGAGGCATAGGATTGCAGGCACGCCTCAGTCTGCTCTTTTCCCCTGGTTGGCAGGTCTCTGCAACAGTTCTCCACCCAGAGTTCAGAGAGATGGAAGTGAAGCAAAGCACGTGACCAAATTGCATGAGGTGACACATCTACCACTAACTAAAGATTTGTTTAATCCACACACATGGCCACAGGGCACCCGCTATGGATACCAGGGGTGGGACTCAGTGGAGCAGACGTGGCGAGTTTCCTGGTCTGCAGAAAAGGTGAAAAATAATTATCTCATCTCTGACCCCATCCAACGTCAAGCGATTGATGGGCCTATCCTCCATAAATGTATCTAGTTCTTTTTTGAACCCTGTCAAAGTCCTAGCCTTCACAACATCCTCTGGCAAGGAGTTCCACAGGTTGGTTGTGCGCTGAGTGAAGAATTACTTCCTTTTGTTTGTCTTAAACCCACTACCTATTAATTTCATTTGGTGACTCCTAGTTCTTCTATTACGGGAACAAGTAAATAACTTTTCTTTATTCACTTCCTCCACACCAGTCATAATTTTATTTACTTTTTTGCAATGATCTCCAATTATCTTGGGGGCTGTGTTCTGAGGAAGCCTGGGGCTCATTTCAGGAAAATCTGGGCTGATCTATGGATCTGAGCAATAACCACACAGGACTCAGTAGGGGATGATATTTAATCCCACCTGCTACATGGGTGAGATTAGCACCAGGTGACTTGGTTAGCACCATGTGACTTGAGCATTGATTGGAATTGAGCGTTGAGCATTGATTGTTTTGAAATGCACACTGAAGCTCAGGGGTGAACCAGGCCACCTGAAATAAAATGGTGGCAAAGCTCCAGAGGAGTCCCACAGAAGGTATTACATCCAGTGATTTTCAAAATTGTATTGTACCAAGACCCTTCCTCCTATCAACCCAGGCCTGAAGTCAGGGTGCCACTTTCATTTAGTACAGCAAAGTGAGAAGTTTGTTTGTGCATTGTTGGGGGGTCATGGTGGTCATAAACCTCTGTCTTAAACTGTGCAATTTCACATAGCTATAGGGCGAAATTCTGCTCTTTCTTCCACCCATTGACTTGAGCCGGGCTGCCCTAAATATTGATGATAGAGAGTAACCGAGATGTGTGTTTACTGTCTTAAACGTACACTGCAAATGCCAATCCCCTGAAGTGCAGCTATGGAAAACTTTGTCCATGTTCATCAGTATCACCGACCACGCAGAAAGATGGAGGTTCTCCAGCAAGAAGAGAATGGAAAAATGTGACTTGATGTGATAAACATTTGGAAGGCAGCGTTATTGTCAAGAGGGTAAAAACCTACCCGTTGCTTGGAAAGTCGGGACAATCTCTCACTAAACTAAAAAAGGAGGGGAGAGGAAGGTATCCAAGAACCGGGGAAACTTGACCAAATTCCACAAGGATTTTAAGTGGTGGGATTGTTTGACTTCAGCCACACCAATTCAACGCAGAGGGTGTGCTTTCAAGAGAATACTTGGCAGCTGGTTTGTTAGAGTCACGAGTTAAGTCTTCTTGGTGTAACTCCATTGAATTTGGTCCATCGTGTCTTATTTAATACGTAGATGATATGCAATGGCATTTGTATTGCACTGCAGCTTTTTAGGATATAGAATATGGTATGCTCACTGATGGCTTTTGGCAATAACGACTGGAAATTTAAAAAAAAACACATTTGAAATACAAAGAATGCATATTAAAGAGATGACTCCAACCAACATAACCCGTTCAGTCCTCTGCTGGGTATTCCCTTGGAGTTCTTTTTCACACATAGAAAAGGCTCCGTGGAACTCATGCCTGAATATGAGACAGTTCAAACTGGCCCCACGGATGTGGGGATGGCGACTGGATCCAGAGTTTTGGTTTGGCTCGTGTTAAAGGCACAGGGGTGACCCCATTTGCCAGGTCGGACTGTGGGCTCAGGTTCCAATTGCAAACCTGTGAGAAGCACAGACCCATCTCGTGTTGGCATCTTAGAAGGATGGACATTCAGGTGCCTGTGACATGATGGGGAAGGAGTCCCGGCAGCCCCAGCTGAAATTGGCGCGTAATGTTTTCTAGAGAAGAGGGATCTGTTTCCAGCAAAGGCTGGGAATTTGCTGCACTCGATCAAAATCCCAGAGGGCAGAATGAGTGCAACCCTGGGAGAGCTTCCTCTTTTAATCCGAGACTCAAAGGGTATGTCTAGACTGCAGCCCTCTGTCGGCAGAGGGATGCAGATCAGGCAGGTCAACATTGCAAATGAGGCAGGGATTTAAATATCCCGTGCCTAATTTGCATAAAAATGGCCGCCGCGTTTTGCCGACTCAGCACTTTGTCGGCAACAAGCGGCAGTCTAGAGGGGGATCTGTCGAGAAAGAAAGCCTTTTTCGACAGATCCCTTATGCCTCCTGCAAGGATGTTTACGGGATCTGTCGAAAAAGGCTTTCTTTCTCGACAGATCCGCCGCTTTTTGCCGACAGAGGGATGCGGTCTGGACATACTCAAAGAGTCATAGAACACTAGAACTGGAAGGGACCTTGAGAGGTCATCGAGTCCAGTCCCCTGCCCTCACGGCAAGACCAAACACTGCCTAGATCATCCCAGACAGGTGTCTGTCCAACCTGCTCTTAAAGATCTCTAGTGATGGAGATTCCACAACCTCCCTAGGCAATTTATTCCAGTGTTTCACCACCCTGACAGGTAGGAAGTCTTACCTAATGTCCAACCTCAACCTCCTTTGCTGCAGTTTAAGCCCATTGCTTCTTGTCCCATCATCAGAGGCCAAGGAGAACACTTTTTCTCCCTCCTCCTTGTAACACCCTTTTAGATACTTGAAATATTTTAGTTTAGCTAAACTAAACAAGCCTAATTCTTTCAGTCTTCCTTCATAGCTCGTGTTTTCTAGAGCTTTAATAATTATAATTTCTGTTGCTCTTCTCTGGAGCCTCTCCATTTTCTCCATATCTCTCTTGAAATGCGGTGCCCAGAACTGGACCCAATCCTCCAACTGAGGCCTAATCAGCGCAGAGTAGAGCAGAAGAATGACTTCTCGCGTCTTGCTCACAACACTCCTGTTATGAACGTGCATCCCAGAATCAAGTTTGCTTTTTTGGCAACAGTGTCACACTGTTGACTCATATTTAGCTTGTAGTCCTCTATGATCCCTAGATCCCTTTCTGCAGGACTCCTTCCTAGACAGTCGCTTCCCATCTGTGTTTGTGAAACGGATTGTTCCTTCCCAAGTGGAATGCATTGCTTGTGTGTGAAAAATGCACAAATGCCAGCCAATTGAGAAATCACAGCAAAGATGCAATAATTAGACAAAGATGTCAGCTACAGATCTTATTGGGGAGACTCATTATCCTCCATCTCCAAGAAAAAACCCTTAAGATAGCCCTATTGGTTCGGTTTGGTTTGTTAGCTTTTCTACAATTAACCTTTTCCCAGCTGAAATATTTTGGGTACATCTCATAATTGGCTTTTTATGTATTTAAATCTTGTCCATGTCAGAGGTTTAGGAACAAAAAAACTGGTGAGTGGGTTTTTGTTTGTTTGTTTAGGGAAAAATTATGGAACGTAAGGAATTTTTCATTTGTAACATGGAAAGGTGGACTAAACGCGAAAGCATGGGAAGGATCCTTGGTGGGGTAGGGAGAGACGGATAAGGTGACCCAGAAAGTCTTTTCTGATTTGCCAGATTTGATGATATTATGCAAAAAAGGACCGGAATAGCAAACGTAGGGCCACTGGGAGCAAAATATGTAGATGAAACCTCCACGCAGTGCCTTTGATGAGTCACCCAGACAGGAAACATATTTCTTATTCATTATTTCTTATTCATTATTCCTTATGCATTATTTCTCTTGGTCAAACCTTTCTCACTTGGCCTACAAGAGAGAAGAAGCTATAGCACATGACCAGCCACACGCCAACAGTCGTGAAGTGTTGATGTGATCAGTGTCTGGATGACTTGGAGACCAAATTCACCTGTGCCCCATGGACCATTCTGGGGCTACCTAGGGCTGGCATAACGGGGCCATGGGGAAGATGGAAGTTCCTTTGTCTTGGGGAATGCCCTCACAGAAGGGCAAATTGGGGGAAGGCAGGTTGGGGGCAGGATATGCTGCATGGCTTGGCTTTTTTGACACTATGGAGAGACCACCTCCTGGCAGTAGCCTTGTAAAAGCAGGGGTACAAGATATGGCCATCCTGGGAATTATCCTCACCTGCCCTAGGAATGAAACTGGCCCCCCAGTGATCACTGAATAAGGTGCCATGCCCCCTTCCCGCTACCCCTGTGGTAGTCCTAGCACTGACTGAGGGATGACGGTTACCTGTAATCTGAAAATGATTCCTCTGAGCCAGAGTTTCCCAAACTTTTTAAGACACGGAGCCCCTACTGGGGTCCTGCAAACTTGATGGAGCCCTTAGAATTTTGTAATTTTTAATTCAGTAGGCACCCAAAGAAATAGATAACGCTCTGGAATTCTATTTTTATTTCTTGCTTATTTCTTATAAATTCTTTTTCCCCAAGAAAACTGTCAGAAAACTAGCAACAAAATAATAGGATCATACAACGGCCATTCATATTTTCTCGCGGAGCCCCTGGACCCATTGTGTGCTCCACGGAGCACACTTTGGGAAACCCTGGCTGAGCTCTTTGGGGACTGGACTCGATGACCTCTCGAAGTCCCTCCCAGTCCTGGTATTCTATGATTCTATGAAACTTTCTGAACAATGAAAACTGGAAGAGTGGGTGGAAGAATGATTCATGACCACAAATAGGGCCAAATTTGTACCTGACGTAATCCATAACCACTATCCCACCGGCACCAGCAGCAAACTCGCATCCCAAAGCCCAGGGGTCATCGTAGAATCCTAGGATGAGCAGAGACCTCAGGAGGCCATCAAGTCCAACCCCTTCTCAAAGCAGGACCAACCCCACTTAAACCATCCCAGCCAGGGATTGGTCAAGCCGAGACTTAAAACACCTCTAGGGATGGAGACTCCACCCCCTCCCTAGGGAACCCAGCCCAGTGCTTTCCCACACTCCGAGTGAAATAGTTTTTCCTAATATCCAACCTAGACCTCCCCCACTGCAACTTGAGACCATTGCTCCTTGTTCTGCCATTTTCCCCCACAGAGAACAGCCTCTCTCTTTCCTCTCTGGAACCTCCCTTCTGGGAACTGAAAGCTGCTCTCAAATCCCCCCTCACTCTTCTCTTCTGCAGACCAAATCCCTCAGCCCAAATCCCTCAGCCTCTCCTCGTAGGTCACGTGCTCCAGTCCCTTAATCATTTTGGTTGCCCTCCGCTGGACCCTCTCCAATGTGTTCACATCCTTTCTGCAATGGAGGGCCCAGAACTGGACGCGATACTCCAGATGTGGCCTTGCCATTGCCGAATCATGCAATGTGTAGATCTCAGCCAGGAATAAAGAATCACAGATAGGCATGACAAGGCCTTTAAGAAGTTCCTCTCAAGCCTGTGAGGTGGACCGCAGTTGACACTACTTCTGTAACCGGCCTGGCTTATGACAAGTGCGGGGGCTTGAACCCGGGGCTTTCTGTGCTAAAAGCAGAGGGGCCCGAAGTCCCTTTTCAAACTACAGCCCTTGAGCTGCAAGCAGGGCAGATTCATAATCTTAGGTGCCCCAGCCACCAGAGTGCGACGTATACCGAGATGCGCTCCTTTCCTTGCGGTGCAATACCTTTGAGCCGCTGACACATCGTCGGAGGCATGGCTGCTAATGGATACATTACGGAATGTGGCAGCTGTTTATGCAAAGGGCCGTAAAACGGTTCTTCAAAGCTGGTGCACAAATCAAAGGCATTAGAGACGGAAAAGGATAAAGGCTTGTTAGATCATCTCCCCAGCTTCCAATCCCAGCGGTCTTTGCCAGGACTGTTCTGAGCGGTATAGTCTTCATTGCTTTGTCCAGGCTCGTTTTCATGGTATTACCCTTAAGAGCTATTCCGTGGTCTAATAGATCTTGCGATTAGGCATGTGGGGCGCACTTACAGCCAACATTTTCCTGTATTTAATTTGATTATTCCTACGTGGTGTCCCTGGTCTCCTTGTTCCCGTTCCTCCCTTTGGGGGTGTTTGACACCTTTCAAGTACCACTGCTCCTTTGACTGTCCACTGACCAAATTTTGTCTCTTTAGTTCTGACTTTTCTGCCTGCTAGAACGTCTCCCGGGCCAAGGGCTGAATATTCACAACCATTGCTGTGATTTATTAGAGTATCTCTCTTGTTTTCCCCATCTTACTTCCTTGTGCTAAGGAGCCAGGTATTGAAAAAACAAGCACAACTAATTAATGATTTAATTGGAGTGGGAAAGAAATAAGGTGCTGTCACGGGCTCTTGATTTTACTCCCCCACACAAGTGTACAGAGGAAAAATATAAAGAGGGATGATGAATCACGGTTTAGAAGAAGTGTTTTCATCCGTTCGCTCTGGCAGACAGACCTTAAATGTACACTGGAGCAGGGTAGACATTTCAACAGAGGCTTTTGCTAGGAGAGTAGTCAATGCTGTTATTGTTACTGGGAGAGGAGAGGAAGGGAGAAACTGAGGTCATACTGTGCATGAAGTCAGGGCTCAGAGGTGAGCTGAGGTGTGGAATTGCTTGGGTTCATAGAATCATAGAATCCTAGGACTGGAAGGGACCTCGAGAGGTCATCGAGTCCAGCCCCCCCCCCCAAGGCAGCACCAAGCTCCGTCTACACCATCCCTGGCAGATGTCTATCTAACCTGTTCTTAAATATCTCCAGAGAGGGAGATTCCACCACCTCCCTTGGCAATTTATTCCAATATTTGACCACCCTGACAGTTAGGAAGTTTTTCCTAATGTCCAATCTAAACCTCCCCTGCTGCACTTTAAGCCCATTACTCCTTGTCCTGTCCTCAGAAACCAAGAGGAACAAATTTTCTCCTTCCTCCTTGTGACACCCTTTTAGATATTTGAAAACCGCTATCATGTCCCCCCCTTAATCTTCTTTTTTCCAAACTAAACAAGCCCAGTTCATGAAGCCTGGCTTCATAGGTCATGTTCTCTAGACCTTTAATCATTCTTGTCGCTCTTCTCTGTACCCTTTCCAATTTCTCCACATCTTTCTTGAAATGTGGCGCCCAGAACTGGACACAGTACTCCAGCTGAGGCCTAACTAGTGCAGAGTAGAGCGGCAGAATGACTTCACGAGTTTTGCTTACAACACACCTGTTGATACAACCTAGAATCATATTTGCTTTTTTTGCAACAGCGTCACACTTTTGACTCATATTCAACTTGTGGTCCATTATTTCGAATGGGTCATCCTTTGAGAAAGAGGAAACTCTGCTCGGCTCAGCAGGGCTCTATCTAGACTGTATCCCTCTGTCGACAGAGGGATGCAAATCAAGCACTTCAAAAGTGCAAATGAAGCCGGGATTTAAATATCCCGTGCTTCATTCGCATAAAGATGGCCGCCGCTTTTTTTCAAAACCGGGCTTTTTCGAAAAAAAGATGGCAGTCTAGAGGGGCTCTTTCGAAAAATAAAGCCTTTTTCGAAAGATCCTGCAACCCTCATTTTTTGAGGAAGAAGGGATCTTTCGAAAAAGGCTTTATTTTTCAAAAGATCCCCTCTAGACTGCCGTGTGTTTTTAGAAAAAGCCCTGTTTTGAAAAAAAGCGGCAGCCATCTTGATGTTAATGAAGCACGGGATATTTAAACCCTGGCTTCATTTGCACTTTCGATGCGCCCAATCTACATCTCTCTGTCGGCAGAAGGTGTAGTCTAGACACAGCCCAGGGGTGAAAGTAACTTACTGTTTCTGACAGGTGCTGTTCTATTGCAACCCGGGTCCCTGCCTGCTCATTCAATAGCTCCCTGCCGGCTTTTGCCGCCACTCAGCCAGCTCCTGCCAGAGCTGCGCACCAGGGTCCACCCGCTTCCTTTCCCCTCTGTGCCTCCGGGAAATAACCCCCCCGGGGAAGGTAAGTAGGAAGGTGGATAATCAGCCAGGTTGACCTGGGGGTATGGAACTAATACAGGATTTGCAAGACTTGCATTGAACTCCCAGGCTCCTTGGGGGCACATCAGTTTATCTTTCCGTGCTTCCGTTCCCCGTCTCTACTTTGCAGATCATAACCCTTCGTCTGTCTGTCTCGCCTGCTTACGGAAACGGGCAGGTTCTGGCTAATTGCCTCGTGTGATCTGCTCTTTGGGCACGGAGTGTCTCTCTCGCGCCTCTGTAGAAAGCATCTAGCACATCTGGGCCCTGGTGTTGCGTGGGCCTCTGGGCGCTACCGAAATATCGATACTCAGAGCAAAGCAGGAGTCCAAGGCTCACACCTGCGGGCGTAAGTCTGGAGTGATAGCTTGGCCCTTTTACACCAGCTGAGGGTCTGGGGCATCGCTGTTAAACTGCTGTGGGGTGAGAGGTGGGGGGCATGGCTGAACCTTCCGGACCACGGGGAGAGTGGACAGGTAGACAGGCAGGCGCCTCCCCATGCCAGCCTTCCCAGCCCTGGAGCATAGGGAGGGCTGGCAGCGCAGGGTAGCCACAGGAGACTGGGGAAGCTGTGCTAAATGGGGGCGGGGCTGGGGGCGGAGCTGGGGGCGGAGTGTGGGCGGGGCCAGCCAGGCAGTTTGCAAAGGCATTGCCTCCCCTTGCTTCTTACCCCCACTGTCCCGCTGAGTGGCAGATCTCTCCTCCACCCCGATCTGCAGCAGAATTTGACAGGCTGCTGTCCGGCTCTCTCCTCCACCTCCCCTTCCGTCCTCTCTCCCACCACCTTCTAACCGGGGAGGCTTTTAAAGGCCTCCAGCAGGCCTGAAGTGGAGTCATCTGCCCCCAATTGGCCTGGGCCAGCTCCCTGCCAGCTGCTCCTAACTGCCCTTGGCCCTGACTTAGCAGGCTTTTGACCCTTTGGGGGCTGCCTTTCCCCACTCTGTAGCAGCCCCCTGGCCTGAGCTGGTCACAGTACGTATTATTGTTTGTTCAGACTGCGGTTGTGCTGACGAGCCCTCGACACAGGCCCCATTGTGCTCGGAGCGGCACAAACACAGAACCAAGAGACGGTTCCGTTCTTCCCTCCTCCTGACCACAGCCCGTCTTCCCCACATGCAAAATACACAGGGCTCCCGAAGATTTGGGGCACCGCTGGGTCTTAATGTCCACCCTCGTCTCTTCCTCTACCTGCTCTCCGACCTCTGGAGAGGGTCCAGGGACCTTAAAAGTGAGAAAGCTGCCTAGAGCTGTGAGCGGTACCTGAGAAAGAGCTATTCGAGTGGTAAGGATGCCATTTAACAGTCATGTACCAACCCCTGTCAGTTTCTACATTTCTTGTATTAGTTTACATAAGGGGTGGGGAGCCTTTTTTGGGTCGGGGGCTGCACAAAAGTGAGAAGCAAAAAAACCCCAAACCAAAGTCCCCCCCGACTGAGGCTGTGTCTAGGCTGCACAGTTCTTCCGGAAAAAGATTTGCAAATTGCCATTTGCATATCTTTTTCCACTTCTTTTTTCGGAAGAGGCTTTTCCGACATTTGGCCCAGCTACACTCGGCCAAATGTTGGGAACCCCCCTTTTTCGGAACATCCCTTCTTCCTCGTAAAACAGGGATTCCAAAAAACCGCGTCTGCTCTTCCAAAAAAACTACCTCGGGAATCCCAGTAAAACTCTGCATCTAGACGTACCCTCTGAGAAGGAAAATGACAATGCCCCCATGTCTAAGGGGGCCCAGGCTAGCAGACTTTCGGAAAGTTGTGTATTATGTTGATAGGGGCATAAGTTAAGCAGATGCTGTGGTACCATCTTCTAGGTGAGGCACTCCGGAGCATGTCAAGGTCACAGAAGAAATCACGCCTCTCCGCCCAGGTGAAGGGGTGTTAGCCCCAATGTCTTGGCCATATTCCAACTGAGATAATAATTGATGCTTTCGATCTACTTATGTTCCCTATGGAAGGCTTCAATTGGGCACTGAATCCTTCACTTCCAGGATTGGGGGAGGAGCTTGTGATGCCAAACAGGTAGGTGGTGGCAGGTGATTAGGCGGATCCTAACTCCTGCTCAGCCTGACTCCCTCTGTAGTATAGTCCCAGATGATTCCCTGTGAGTCATTTGTACATTTCCTACATCCCAAGGACAGTATGACTCTTAACCAGTTAACGACTATCCTGCCCTGTACATAGAAAAGCCCTATCAAGTTGCTAAAACATTATCAGTATTGCCAAGTTCCTCCCCAGAATTGGCTGCATTCCAGCAGCAGATGAAGAGACGCAATCCCTGTGTGTATATTAATTTGGTGCCCTCTGAAGTGCTTTGAAGCTTGAGTCAGATATTCTATACATCCATTATTAGCTACAGACATGCCAGGCTGTCTCTTGCTAGGTTAGGAAACACTGAGAAAACAGAGGGAGAACTTCTGGGTCGATTAGCCCCACTTCACATTCTTCCTGAGTAGAACTCATCAGAAAGCAGAATTTCTGCCCTGATCTGAATCCAGACATTTCAAAGTCTTTTGTGTTGGGGCAAAAAAGTTGAAACGAGACTTTTTCAATCATGGCATTTTTCAGTGTTTTCCCTGCCACAAAAAGTTTCCATGTTGCAAATGTCACAAGGTTTTGATCTGAGAGTGGTGCATTGTTACTGGCCAAATTGTTCGCTATAATACACCTGTCAAATAGGAAATACAGCATGGAAAGAAATATATGACACTGAACAGCTTAGAATCCAATAAAATGTCAGAATCACACGGAAAGGAGAGGAGAAAGTGGAAACAAAAGCCTCTCTTCTGATTTTGAATCTCTTCAAAATGTGGCTGTGGAACATCGCGGCATTTTTCCCATGGGAAATGGGTGTGGCAAAGATTTTTCAACTAGCTTTAGTTCCGGGTGGGAAAGCCGCTCCCGGTGGTTACAGATGCAAGCCCGGGCTTCTGGAATATAGCATCTCTTCAAAAGGTGGGGCTGCAGATTAGGAAGAGGCAGTGCAGGGCCCCGAAAGCGACGGCAACAGGAATCGTTTTTTGAATGCAGTGCCAAGATGTTCTGAGAATGTTTATCCACGCGGCTCTCCAAGCCCTGGGACTATGAAGGCAGGGGTTGGGAAGGAGATTTGAAACCTCAAGAGCCAAAGCGATCCCAATGGAACAGAGCCACGAGGCAAGCAGGGAAGGGAGGGCCGAGAGCAAAGGATTTAAAGGCACGTGCCTACTGTCTTTGTTCACTTGCGATTCCAAAGACTTTGGACCCAGATGATTAGCAGAGCGCCCACAGCTAGTTTTTTTTGTTTCTACTGCTGGTGCACATCGGCACATGCCCCGGTGCACATAGAAAAATTCATTCTGCACAAGAAGGGAAATCCCCATAAGGATATATAAAAGAGGGGCACCAACATGGGGGAGAGAGGATGATGCTGCCCATGACTAGAAAGGGTGCACCTCCTGTGTGCAGAGCACTGGAGGACCACTGGTGTCTGTGACATTGGTTCCTGCCCAAGATTTGGCTTTTAGGAGGAGTTGGGCTGGAAAAGAGACAGCAATAATGCTTCACCTGTTACTGAGAACTAGCGCATGGCTGGGGTGCTTTTCCTATTAAAATAATCATTTTCCATGACCTTTGGGGAAAGAGTAAGAGAAGCCGAACATTGATACTGTCCTGTCTTCCCAGCTGGTTTGCACTGGGCAGAGTTAAGGGGATCTCAGTCAGCAGATGTGCAGTAACATGCAATGGCATTTAGAGCAGTGCAAGAACCATTCTTCTTGCCCCAATACGAATGCTGATATCATGAAGAACGTTCCCGTCCCGAATCGGAGCCAAAAATCAAAATCTTGAAAAGTTTTGTAATCCAAAAAGCTGGAAAAAAATATATGCGTGAGGTCATATTCTCCTCTTTTTGACCTCTGTGTGATAGGGACTAGGAACAGGTTAGCATCCCTTTAAATAATGTGCAAACACTCTACAGGGGCTCACTGGTTTCTATGGTTCAGAAGCTGCAAGAAACCATGGGGAGCAGTAGCATATATACATCTAGGCCTTCTGTGATTGGGTATATTTAGTAGATAAATTGGTTTGCGACCCAACTCTGCGCATCTCGCTTCTTCACAATCTTGTGCTGTGTACAGGGCAGGGACTCAAGAGTAAAAGGGGTAAACTCCTATTGGTATCCACAGACACACTGAACCAAATCCAGAGAAGAGCAACAAGAGCGATGAAAGGTCTAAAACACAGGACCTCTGAGGGAAGACTGAAAGAATTGGGTTTGTTTAGTTTGGAGAAGAGAGGACAGGAGAGCTGCTTTCAAGGGCCAAAGAGGATGTAACAAGGAAGAGGGAGAAACATTGTTCTCCTTGGCCTCTGAGGACAGGGAAGAAGCAATGGACTTGAATGGCAGCAAGGGAGGTTGAGGTTGGACATTAGGAAAAACTTCCTGCCTGTCAGGGTGGTGAAACACTGGAATAAGTTGCCTTGGGAGGTTGTGGAGTCTCCATCTCTGGAGATATTTAAGAGCAGGTTGGACAGACACCTGTCAGGGATGGTCTTGGTCAATGGTGGGCATCAGGGTAACCCACTGGCAGGCCGTGAGACATTTTGCTGACGTTGACCATCCCCAGGGACAGCCCCTGCAACTCCCATTGGCTGAAGCTCTCTTACCAGCCAAAGGGCGCTGTAAAAAGTGGTGGCCAACATGTTCCTATGGCTACAGCTCCCATTGGCTGGGAATGGCAAACCACAGCCAATGGGAGCTGTGGGGAGGGGCCACGCCTGCAGATGGTCAACATCAGCAAAATGTCTTGCGGCCCACCAGTGGATTACCCTGATGGGCTGCATGTAGCCCGCAGGCCTCAGGTTGACCACCACTGATCTGGATGATACTGAGTCCTGCCATGAGAGCAGGGGGCTGGACCAGATGACCTCTTGGTATCCCTTCCAGTCCTACAGTTCCATGATTCTAAGTCTGAAACTATCATAAGAGAGATGAGAATCAGTTCCGAAGCATGGGACTCAATTTCTCCAACTGGGTTATTACGTTATCATGAATGGCTCGATGCTATTGCGAAGCACTGTTCAGTTTGTTCCATCACACCCTGAGTACCGTTAATCTGCAGAAGATGGCTTGCACAGAGGAGAGGCACACCAAGGCGATGTCTACACTACAAAGTTTTTGCGCAAAAACCGGCGGCACGTCCATACCTCAAGTGCATTTTTGTGCAAGAAAATTGACAGGACAGAGGGCTTTTGCCGGTAGAATTATTCCTCTCCCCATGAGGAATAACTCCTTTTTGTGCTACAGTTCTTGCGCACAAAGGCATGTGTGGACGCTCCGGAGGGGTATTTGTGCAAGAAACCCCTATCGGAAAAAGCACAGGTGCTCTGATGGCCATCAGAGCTTTCTTGCACAAGAGCATCCATGCAATGTGGACGCTTTCTTGAGCAAAAGAATATTGCTTTTGCAATGTGCTTTGAGGTCTGGATTTGCTTTTGCGCAAGAAGGTTTTGTGCAAGAACTCTTCCACAAAAGGCTTCTTGCACAAAAACCCTGGGTTGTGTCTACACTGGCCACTTATTCCGGAAAATCAGCCGCTTTTCCGGAATAACTTGCCAGCTGTCTACACTGGCCCCTTGAATTTCCGGAAAAGCACTGACGATCTACTATAAAATCATCAGTGCTTTTCTGGAAAAACTATGCTGCTCCCGTTCGGGCAAAAGTCCTTTTCCGGAAAACTGTTCCGGAAAAGGGCCAGCGTAGACAGCACAGATTTCTTTTCCGCAAAAAAGCCCCGATCGCGAAAATGACGATCGGGGCTTTTTTGCAGAACAGCGCGTCTAGATTGGCCACGGACGCTTTTCCGTAAAAATTGCTTTTTCGGAAAAGCATCCTGCCAATGTAGACGCGTTTTTTCCGGAAATACTTATAACGGAAAACTGTTCCGTTTTAAGCATTTCCGGAAACGGGTGCCAGTGTAGACGTAGCCCTGCAGTGTAGACTAAGCCCAAGAAAGGTAAGAAAGAGACCCAGATCTTCAGGGGGAGGCAGCATGCTAGACTCAATTCCATTTCACCAGGATTGGTTCTAAAAAGGAGCTTTTAAAAAAATTCATGCAACATATAATTAACCCAAGGAATTGGCTGCCTATTGATGTAATTGGGGCAAACGGCGTAGTAAGAGATTAAGGAGGATTAATGTCTAGCAATAAGAATGTTATCCATCAGCTATACCAGATAGCATAAAAATTACAAGGGCCATCATTCTTCATGCGTCCGGGCATTAGCTGGTTTGACTAGCAGCTTGGATCAAGTCTTCCCCTCATGCCCATGCGCATGTATGGTACAATTAGCCAGGTGCTTAACGTGGGGCTGACAGCCCACTTCTTCTCAAACCACAGCTGTTAACCACAGTCGCGGGCAAGCTACTCAATGACTCCGTTACGTTATTTTCCAACATGGCAGCTGCTACACTTGTGGATCCCGATTCTTGTGTTACTCTCACCCATCACACCCAGGTGTAAATGTGGATGATTCCAGGGGCACTAGTTGTGATGTACACTGGTGTGCAACCCAAATCAGTACCATGGATTCTGCCAGCAAACAGAATCAGATCTAAGGATTTTGGGGGCTTCTTCCTTCTCCCCTCAGTCCAAGCTCTTCGTGGGCTGGGTATAGAATCATAGAATCATAGAATCATAGGACTGGAAGGGACCTCGAGAGGTCATTGAGTCCAGCCCCCTGCCCTCAAAGCAGGACCAAGCTCCATCTACACCATCCCTGACAGATGTCTATCTAACGTGTTCTTAAATATCTCCAGAGAGGGAGATTCCACCACCTCCCTTGGCAATTTATTCCAATATTTGACCAGTTCCTGGATTTTCCGCCTCCCCAGCCAAGTGCATGTTAAATCTGCAGAGGGCAGCCTGAAATCACACCATGGATGCACGACCATGCCAGTGGAAAATATAGGTGTAACAGAACCTTGTGCAGCCATTTCTCTAACTTCTCGTTGCCCCTCTTCCCCACCCGACATCTCCCCTCTTGCAGGAAAAATCCTGAGTGAATATTGTATTTAAACACCCTATAGTTACAAAGCTAAAATTATATGTAGAAAAAAATCACTTCAATGGCTGGATGTATGCAAATGAAGGACGTGTTTTTTATAGTGGTCACATCATCCTCTGGGTCTCCTCACCCCCATTGAAACAGCACCTAGTTTATGTTAAAAGGCTCAGAGGGGTAGCCATGTTAGTCTGTAACTTTAAAAAAATCGAGTCACCCTATAGCACCTGAGGGTATGTCTACACTGCCACCCTAGTTCGAACTAGGGAGGTTAATGTAGGCATTCGAAGTTGCAAATGAAGCCTGGGATTTAAATATCCCGGGCTTCATTTGCATCTTGCCGGGCGCCGCCATTTTTAAATCCCCTTTAGTGCACACTCCGCGCCCACAGCTACATGCGGCACAGAGTAGGTAGTTTGAATTAGGCTCTCTAATTCGCACTACCGTTACTGTACCTTCATTTGCAACTTTGAATGCCTACATTAGCCACCCTAGTTCAAATTAGGGTGGCAGTGTAAACATACCCTTAGGGTATGTCTAGACTACAGGGCTTTGTTGACAAAAGTGGACTTTTGTCAACAAAACTATACCTGCGTCCACACTACCTTTGAGTTATGTCGACATAACGTCGACAAAACTCAGCAGTTTTGTCGAGGTATGTAAACCTCATTCTACGAGGAATAACGCCTTTTATCGACAGAGTTCTGTTGATAGAAGGCATTATTGCAGCTACACTGTCCTTTGTGTCCACACTGTTATGTCGACAAAGCGGCTTGCTTTGTCGACAGAACTGGATGTAGTCTAGACGCTCTTTGTCGACAGAAGCTTTGTCGACAGTATCTGTCGACAAAACCCTATAGTCTAGACGTACCCTTAGAGACTAACAAAAACACATATATAGTATCACAGACTTTGGTGGGCACAACCCACTTCCTCAGATGAGCAGCGTGGAGAAAAAAGGGGCAACCTCACAAGTTATAACAGAAAAAGAAGGGAGAGGGGGGAAAAGTACCGGTCAATTGTGGTGCCGGTGCTAATGAGGCTGAGTGGGCTGGAAGCGTCCAATCCTTAGTTTAGGTTTGGAGTCATTTGTGTGGTTGAAAAGCTTCCTTCTTTCTTGTCTGACTCCCAAGCACTGACAATCTAATTAGGCGACCATGCTTCCCTACCAAGAAGTTCAACTGGAACATCTGCAGAAGTCTTTGAAGAATTCGGCCGGCCTATTAGCTGGCATTTAAACAAAAAGCGAGGGGGATGGGGAAAGAGAGTCATCTGGTTTTTATTTCCCTTTTGAGTGGATTTATTCTATCTACCCTAGAAACCGAGCAGCAACTGTGACTTTAGCCAAGATGAGAGGCACATTCTACCACTGCGCTCATGGACAAAATGAGTGAGGAGCATCCTTGGAGATTCAGGTCAAGCTTGGATAGGCAATGAAAAGTTTGGAAGCTTCCCTAAAGCCTATGCCAAACTCTCTGAACCTCCTGACTTCACAGAACCCTAGGCTGGAAGGCCCGAATCCAGAGTCAATCAACTTCAATCTACATCTCCCCAAATTTCAGATATTTCTGCTTCCATTCCCAGCCAGACCTGGAGAGGGAACGGGAGGTCTGTGAGAAAAAGAGGAAAGGATACAAAGCAGATAGGACACCAGGTTCAGCTCAACGGGGAGACAAGGATACAAGAGGCAATACAGATGTTGTCCCCTCTAGCTACCCTATTTTTTTAGGGTTTTCTACAAAGTCCATCATCTTAGTGTTTAAGCACCTTCCTGTCACATTGAGGTCAGGAGCGTGGAAGTTGTAGCAGTGTTCATTGGTGTTACCCTGACACATCTTCTGCTCCATTACTGATGATAAACTTTCAGCTGCATGCATGTGTGCTCTGCTGTCTACCACGTAGACCACGCACAATGAGTCAACACGACAGACTCCAAGAGACCGCCCCAGAGACCACAAATCAGATACGGATGGAAAGCAGCAGGCCAGGTTTACGGTCAAAGTACAGTAATAGTTGTCAGCAGACAAACTCGCGGCTGGGTCACTATGCACATGCACCCCCCAACAATGGACTGATTTAATCCATACTGTGGATTTCACTATTACCCGCTCGGTCAGACAAAGACGACTCTTTGGGGTTCGCTTTTACACACAGGTACAAACAAGTTACACTTCACTCTTGGCATATCAGGTGTCCACCTCCTGTTGCTTAGTTACCTCCACTTACCTCGTGCTAGGGAGGTTTGATCACCAACTGCTAGGCTGTCAGTTTAGACCCGATCCTGAACATGGGTTGGTATGGAGGGCAGGATGTGGGTACCAAGGTGTCTCTCAATAAAGAGTTCTGTCAGCATGCCACGAAATGTTCTTACAACCTGTCCCTGACACCCTCTATGGCAGTGGTCCCCAACGTGGTGCCCGTGGGTGCCATGGCGCCCGCCAGGGTATTTATGTGCACCCGTCTAGTTGGAGTCACAATGCAGGATGGCCGCGGTAGGACAGGCTGCACATGCTGCAGGGCCGAACTCGCGCTGTGATGGGGTGTGGGGAAGCGTCGACGGTGGGAGAACCTGCCAGGAGCGCGGCGGGGAAGCTGCGGGAGCAGGGAGGCTCATCCGGAGCAGTGAAACTGCTCTATGGTTTGATACCCTCAACCTTATTTATCCTTAGTCTTATTAACTAAGCTGGCTTCCGGCTCACAACTAGACTTTGTCTGATCTGAGCAAAGACTTGACTATTGCTCCTAGGCCTCAGGTCTCATACCCAGCCTGTCTAGGTCTCAGGCCTCACGCCAGACCTGGGATACCTGGACTTACATTTCAGGCCCTCACCTTACTACAGGAGTTAAAGTTGGGCATCGCCTAGTCAGTGAAGATGAAGAGTGGCAAATTCATCCTGACCCAATACATTACTTTCCGATGACTCCTATGGCTTCCCTGTCACAGGGTAGCTGGCCCATTCTGTGAAATTGGGCTCCACGCGCCTGTTCCAGGCCAGAGACTCCCTAGCTTAGTGTACTGAGGAAGGTGAGTCCAGACTCCCGAGAGAGTGTGTAGAAGGACAGCTCATCTCAGAGCTTCAGGAATGGGATGCCCTTGAAAGCAATGAAAGCACCCTGGTTGAGCAGTGCATCCAGACCAGGGTGGGGGAAAAGGAAGGGCATCTGGGAGCCCCACCAAACTTCCTCAAGCCAGAGCACCAGGGCTGGGAAAGACCGAGGGAGATGCCTGCTGGTTAACTGAGCAGGAGAAGCAAAGCTGGAGGGTCAGAGAGCTGAAGTCTGGGGAATGATGAAGGGATGAGCCTGCTGGGCCAGGTAAAGGCTGGAACTCCACCTAGGAAGGAAACAAGATGGAGAAACATCCCTGCTAAGGAGGCGGGGATGACCTGTAGTGAGAGTTGCAGGAGCCATACCTGGGAGCTAAAATATGTGGGGAGACGCTGGAGATGTACATGGTACTGGAATTTTGGGACAATTGTATAGGCTACACTATGCGAGGGGAAGTCTGGCTTATGGTAATGGAACGTTTGGTAGTAAATTAACCCACAAAAACGACTATTTATACACTCTGAAGGCTGTACTGACTTTGAGGAATTGAGAGGGGAAACCGAGGCAAAGGTCCACTTGCAAAGCTGCCCTGAGGCCAGGAAGGGGAGGCTATGAGGAGCCCATGCTAAGAGAAGGGTGAGTTCATGCTTATCGCTTTCAGTCCCATAAAAAAAGGTATCACTTACCTCATAACAATATAGTCAACAAAGACAAGCACAAAGTCCTGCCCTTGGGACGGAAGAATCCCAAGCATTGTTACAGGCTGGAGACTGCCTGGCTAAGCAGCAGTTTAGCAGAAAGGGACTCGGGGATTCCAGTGGATGAGAAGCTGGATAAGAGTCAACAGGGTGCCCTTGTAGCCAAGAAGGCTAATGGCATATTAGGGAGCATTAGGAGGAGCATTTCCAGCAGATCTAGGGAAGTGATTATTCCCCTTTATTCGGCTCTGGTGAGGCCACATCTGGAGTATTGTGACAAGTTCTGGGCCTCCCACTAGAGAATAGATGTGGACGCATTGGAGAAAGTCCAGCGGAGGGCAACCAAAATGATTAGGAGCACATGACCTTCGAGGAGATGGTCTTATTGGGCTTATTTAGTCTGCAGAAGAGAAGAGTGAGGGGGGATTTGAGAGCAGCCTTCAGCTACCTGAAGGGGGTTCCAAAGAGGCTGGCGAGAGGCTGTTCTCAGTGGGGGCAGGTGGCAGAATAAGGAGCAATGGGCTCAAGTCGCAGTGGGGGATGCCTAGGTTGGAGATTAAGGAAAACTATTTCCCTGGGAGGGTGAGGAAGCCCTGGGCTGGGTTCCCTAGGGAGGGGGTGGAATCTCCATCTCTAGAGGTTTTGTAATTCCAGCTTGACAAAGCCCTGGCTGGGATGATTTAGTTGAGATTGGTCCTGCTGTTTTAGCCTGGGATTGGACTCAGTGACCGCCTGAGGTCTCTTCCCACCCTGATTCTCTGAACCTATGACATCTCATGATATTTGGAGGCTTTGTTAAGTCTCCAGGTCCCTGATTTAGGTGATTAGCTGAGAATCCCAACTTTCACAAAAATCAGTTCTAGCCTTCTTAGTGGGGGAGAAAAGCTTGGGGGGAAAAAATGAAAATTCAGGACTCAAAAAAAAAAAAAGACTCCTAATTTCATTATGAAAATCTCAGGAGGTATAGAAAACCCCAAAGAGTTAAAAGTGAAATAATTTCAGTATCCAAGAGATCCCTTCCCTTTGGTTAAGAATTAACTCCCATTGCATGAGCTCCCCATAAAGAAAGGTAACCAGATATAAATTATCCTCCAAAAATAACTTTATTGCGTTAGGCAATCCCTAATTAACTTGCTTCAGCTGTTTCCAAATGCTATTTCAATGCATCAATCTCTTGAATGTGCTGATAAAGATGTTAGCCTGCATGTCGGCTCATGAAATGTTGTGCTAATTACATGGCAGCCAGCCTATATCTGTGTTTGCAGGCACAACTGCAAAAAGTCACTGCAAAGAGAGAGCTGCTGTCTAGCAGGAGGGCTTCTAAGGGGGTTCCCCGGGGACTTCGCACATTGACCCAATGCAATTCATTATCTTTATAAATGATCTGGAAGAAAAATCTAAAATCATGAACAGATGGTGCATACCGGTGAAGCGGTAAGAAATGACGGAGACTGGTCATTGGGACGAACCGACTAGCATCACTTGGTAAGGTGTGTTCATACAAACATGCTGTAATGCAACCAAGTCTAGGAATTTGGCCCCACACACAAGTTGGGGATTGCTCCCTGGAAAACTGAGTCTGAAAAAATTGAGGGGGCATGGTGGAAAACCAGGGAGTATGAACTCCCAGCACTATGCTGCTGATAAAAGCAAAAATATGATATGTGGATGTACAAGCAGGGGGCGTATGAAGTAGAAGTAGGAAGGCATTGTTACATCTGTATACAGAATTGGTGAGAACTTTCAGAAGTTCTCAGAATTAGTGAGAACTTTTGTGGTTCTGGGTCATGGAATCCTAGGGTTGGAAGAGACCTCAGGAGTCATCAAGTCCAACCCACTCCCCATAGAAGGACCAACCCCAATTAAATCAATTCTGATGTCCAGTTCTGAGGTCCATGCTTCAGAAAAGATGGTGAAAAACTGAAAGAGTCCCCAAAAGACCTGGTCTTGAAACCATGCCTCATAGGGTACGTCTAGACTACAGGCTTTTGTCGACAGAAGTTTTGTCAACAGATAGGGTACGTCTAAACTACATGCCTCTGTCGGCAGAGGCATGTAGATTTGTTTGTTCAGCAAAGGTAAATGAAGCCGCGATTTAAATGATCGCGGCTTCATTTACATTTACATGGGTGCCGCGCTGAGCCGACAAACAGCTGATCAGCTGTTTGTCGGCTTGCCGCTAGTCTGGACGTTCCCCCTGTCGACATCAAAGCCCTTTGTCGGCAGCCCCGGTAAACCTCATTCCACGAGGAATAACGGGGCTGCCGACAAAGGGCTTTGATGTCGACAGGGGGAACGTCCAGACTAGCGGCGAGCCGACAAACAGCTGATCAGCTGTTTATCGGCTCAGCGCGGCAGCCATGTAAATGTAAATGAAGCCGCGATCATTTAAATTGCGGCTTCATTTGCCTTTGCTGATCTGTCTAATCTACATGCCTCTGCCGACAGAGGCATGTAGTCTAGACACAGCCATACTGTCGACAAAGCTTCTGTTGACAAAGAGTGTCTAGACTACATCCAGTTCTGTCGACAAAGCAAGCCGCTTTGTCGACATGACAGTGTAGACGCAAAGGACAGTGTAGATGCAATAATGCCTTCTGTCGACAGAACTCTGTCAACAAAAGGCGTTATTCCTCGCAGAATGAGGTTTACCACTTTCAACAAAACTGCTGATTTCTGTCGACGTTATGTCGACAGAACTCAGCAGCAGTATAGACGCAGGTATAATTTTGTCGACAAAAGTCCACTTTTGTTGACAAAACCCTGTAGTCTAGACACACCCATAGGGAGCTATGAAAGAAGTCTAATCTAGTTGATTTAGTCTACAGAAGGTGAAGAGATAACAAGATCACTGTCCACAAGTCACTACCCAGGGAAGACAGTAGATGGCTCTTTAATCTTGCAGAAAAAAGCATGAGGAGAGCCAGTGGCCGGGAGCTGAAACCTGGCAAATTCAGGCTAGAGATAAGGTACCATGTGGAATGGCCGGGGTGATTAACCACCTGAGTAATTTATCTAGCAAGGCCAAGGGCACTGCATCACATGCAGCCTTTCACTCAAGGCTAGAGGTCTCATCTAGAAGATGGGAGAGCTCCAACAGAAGCGATAGGCTTGGGGAAGACTTAATGGGGTGAGGTTCTCTGGATGGGGTCAAGTGGGAGGTCAGACTTGAAGAGCACAATGGTACCTTCTGGCCTTAACGTCTATGAATCATCCCAGGAGACAACACTGTGTCACCCAACCAGCTAATTTCGCCTCTCATATGGTTGAATGGTGCTAAGGAAGGGGAGGAGACACATCCATGGAGGAAGGGCTGGTCCACACTGTGCCTTTTCCAGACCTCAAGCCTTCAGAAGTGTTTGTGAGGGCAAGACAAGAGTCAGCAGGGTACCCTTGTACCCAAGAAGGCTAACGGCATATTAGGGTACATTTGGAGGGGCATTGCCAGCAGATCTAGGGAAGTGATTATCCCCCTTTATTCAGCTCTGGTTAGGGTCTGGAGAATTGCGTCCCGTTCTGGGACCCCACTACAGAAAGAATGTGGATGCATTGGAGAAAGACCAGCGAAGGGCAACCAAAATGATTAGGGGGCACATGACCTACGAGGAGAGGCTGAGGGATTTGGGCATATTTAGTCTGCAGAAGAGAAGAGTGAGGGGGGATTTGAGAGCAGCCTTCAACTTCCTGAAGGGGGGTTCCAAAGAGACTGGAGAGAAGCTGTTCTCAGTGGGGGCAGATGGCAGAACAAGGAGCAATGGGCTCAAGTTGCAGTGGGGGAGGTCTAGGTTAGATATTAGGACAAACTATTTCACTAGGCAGGTGGGGAAGCGCTGGGCTGGGTTCCCTAGGGAGGGAGTGGAATCTCTATCCCTAGAGGTTTTTAATTCCCGGTTTGACTTTGGGAAGGGAATTGGACTTCATGCCCTCCTGAGGTCTCTTCCAACCCTATCACTCTATGAGAAGAAATTGGAAAGGGGACAGAGAAGAGCGACAAGAATGATTAAAGGCCTAGAGAACATGACCTATGAAGCCAGGCTTCATGAACTGGGCTTGTTTAGTTTGGAAAAAAGAAGATTAAGGGGCGACATGATAGCGGTTTTCAAATATCTAAAAGGGTGTCACAAGGAGGAAGGAGAAAATTTGTTCCTCTTGGTTACTGAGGACAGGACAAGGAGTAATGGGCTTAAAGTGCAGCAGGGGAGGTTTAGATTGGACATTAGGAAAAACTTCCTAACTGTCAGGGTGGTCAAATATTGGAATAAATTGCCAAGGGAGGCGGTGGAATCTCCCTCTCTGGAGATATTTAAGAACAGGTTAGATAGACATCTGTCAGGGATGGTGTAGACGGAGCTTGGTCCTGCCTTGAGGGCGGGGGGCTGCACTCGATGACCTCTCGAGGTCCCTTCCAGTCCTATTATTCTATGATTCTATGAAGAGGCACGACCCCTTTAAAATGGCATCAATATCACCTACCCTGACCTGAGGTGTAGCAGACCCAGACCATAAAAGACATGGAGCCAGGCCTGTGCCATACAAATGCCCCCCTTTAAATCTACCTGCTAGCCTCGTCCTCCTGCACAGCTGCATCAAAAGGGAAAGATCCTTCTACCTTTCCAGGTCGGATGGAGTGGCCACAATCTGTCTGTCCCTTGGGAAAAGTACTAACCCTTTCACTCGTCAGGAGGAGGAGAATCTAGAACACTCGCAACAAAACGCATTAACACGAATCCTGAAATGCCACGGCCGAAAACAACAATACAACCAAGCAAGGAAGGGGGAGGGGGACTTCAGTGGGGAGAGGAAGCAGGGGTGCAATGGAAGGAAAGGCTTGGCCACTAAAATAGTAAAACACTCCCTGAATATCCAATTCCCCTCCTCCCACCGTCCCAGCCTTTCTCTGTCGCGAAGTCAGGAGCCGGAGCTCCGTGCGATGGGGTCTTCGGAACGGGGAGTCTGGTTTGGGCCTCTCTTGCTAGCTACCGTGAAAGTGCATTGTCGCCTCTGTTGCTCATTCCCTGTCACCCACAGCTGCCACGCATCCTCCAAGGTCACGGACAGTGGTATTTATCCCCCGGGAGTTCGCCCTCGATGCGGAGTCTTGCTTCGGCAGCTAAGCGCCTGCTCTTCCTACCCACGTTCCAAGCTGGGTTTGACGGAGGAATAAGAAGGCAAAATAAATGACTAGACGGGCAGGGTCATGCAGTGAATCAGCAGCCCATCTGAGGGATACACAACCCAGAATCCACTTGGCAGAGGCCTCTGGCTCACGGCCGGACCACACGGCTCGCGGCTGCATGTTTCACACGTTCCCCCCGCCACTCAATCATCCGATCCCGGGCGCAGCATCTCTCTCTTTTCAAGAGCCACCAAAGCTTCTCCCCCAGCTGCTGAATCAGCATCCGACAGAAACGGCGTTTGAGCACTAAGCCTGTGTATCCTTCTCCTGAAACAAAGATGGCGGGACCCCCGGCAACTTCTGTCCTGCCTAACAACAACACAGAGCCTCTTATTCCCACCCTGCGTTATATCAACCCTCTGGAATGCTTTTCATCTCCAGCCTGCACAAGTCAAGTGCCTCTTCCTGTTTGACGCTCAGCTGAAATCCCCAAGTGCTTCATTTGGCTTTTAATTGACCTCCTCCAATGACGGTTGATGCCTCAGCTAATCTGTGTTTCTGCTTTGCTTATCTGGGGCAGCTCTTTGAAGTGCAGAGCATGATAAAGTGGTCTGGTAAGAACTCGGAACAAATTAGAACTATTACAAAATTCACACTGAGCCTGGAGCCACCAATGGATTTTTCTTCTATCTCCCCCTCCATCCCGGAAAATAGTTGCAAGCAGGCACTGAAGGCCAAACAGCCCATCCCCAAGTATTTTAGGAATCTTTAGTAACTCAGAAACTCCGAGTTTGGCAGGTGAACAAAGAAGGAACTGACTGACAGAAAGCGTTTCCCAAACGATGGGTCATGACCCCAAGGGAGGGACCACGCCACCATCCGACAGGATAGCATTCTTGAGTGTGCGGAGGAGGCCATTTTGAATGGGTGGAGGTTGCCATTTTGCTCCACAAAATGGATTCCTCTATGTTGCTTGGTGTCACGGGAATGAATAAAGTGTCCAAATGGAGTCATGAAGCCAAACAGTTTGTGAACGGCTGGCTTAGGGCGGTGGCATTAGAAGTCAGAAGCGCTACGGTTAATTGATCAGTTCCCCATTTGGGCCACTGACGTCCTGTGTGACCTTGTACAAGTGACTTTCTCAGAAGAGGATAACACTCTTTCCCTCCCATAGGGTGCCATAAGGACGCATTCCCCAATGACGAGGGCTCGACAAACCGCGGCAAAATCCACTCGCCAGCCCCGCACCGCGCATGCGCCAGCCCCACACTGCGCATGTGCGCACCGCTGGTGAATGGGGCGACCGGCTGAAGTCTACTCACCACGGGTGAGTAGATAAACTGATTTGTTGAGCCCTGCCAATGACGATGAGGAGCTCAGGGAGCTAGGCCCAACGCGGGGGTGGGCAATACTTTTTGTAGGGGGCCACGTCACCAATGTTGGTAGGTGTCATGGGCTAGCCCTGGACATGGGGTTCCCTCTGGCAATGCGTGTCCTTGGTGTGGGGGGGTACCAGACTTTGTGTACCCCCTCCAGTCCCGGGTCTTGATTGGCCTGGGGACAGTGGCATGACAGGGCAGGCCATGGGCCAGATCCAACAGCTTGGCAGGCCATATATGGCCCACGGGCCGTATCTTGCCCACCCCTGCACTAATGCTTTGCTGTAAATATAATTGATAATTGTTGGTTGAGATTTACAAAAGGTCCTCATTAAAGATGCAAGATGGGTGCCTAAATCCATTTAAAAATCTGGCCATCCGCGCTTCCATTCCACTGAGAGCCAGAAGGATTTAGGTTCCTAAACAAACGAGGCATTTTTGTACTTTACCCCGGCTGCTTAGCTTTTTTAGACTCCTTTCCAAATTGCCGCCTTTTAACAACCTGGGAAATCTAGAGCTGGCCCATGGGGTCCAGCTCTCATTGATTCAAGAGGGACTGCAGAGTTTGTAATATTATATGCATGCTAGTTCTCCGGGCTATCTTTGCAAAACAAAATATAAAATGCTTTGCCAGATGCACAGCAGGGAACATGACAACTCAAATGCTATTTTCTACTGAGTCACTGTGTGAATGAAGTCCAGGCCTCAGAGGAAATTAAATGTCTTAATCAATTAGTATACCAATGGGTGTGTATTGTTCATATAACTGCATAGCATAACCTTAACTATGCCCAGTAAATGATGTACATGACAGATCCAGGAATAAAACCCATGTCTCTAGAGTCATGGTTTAATGTCCTAACAAAAGACTGTCCTAACTTTCAATCAACTCCACCTTCACCTTGGAGACGAATACTGAGTTCAAAATTCCCTGGTATCCATTGCTGAGATCTTTTACTGCTAAAATCAGTGCCTTGAAATGCAGGCAAATGCACCAAACATTTATTGCAGGGGAATCACAGGATCCTGAACTCAGACCAGAGGCAGGAGAGTGAAGGAACCAATTTCCTGGTCTTTTCCACGTGTGCATGCACATACACGAAGCTAGCTTGCTACTGATGTTTGAAAAACGACATCTACCTGCTGTGCTTGTCCATGCAAACTTTCCAAAGAAATAAAAGCATAAAATACTTTGCCAAGGGGCAGAGCTATAAACACGACAGCTCAGAGAAAATGTTCTACAAAGCCAGTGAGTCATGCAGTCTACGAATACAGTCCAGGATGCAGAGGAAATTAAAGCGTCGTAGCTCAGCTGGTTTGGAATAAAAACCGAACAGGTCACCTTTGCAGAAGGATTTGGGAGTCGGTCATGCTGTCATGTAAAGGTCCTCTCCACTACTTCCCCGTCTAGCATTCAACGAGTATTTTTGAGACTAGAAAGGGAAAATATACATATCATTTGTGCCACACTGCATAGACGTTATCTGGATTACAGCAAACATAAGTTACCCAAACGTAAAAATTAGCCAATGCAGAGAAACCCTCTTTCAAGCGCTAAAATATTGTTGTGTTTTCCACTGGCAAATAAAGCTAACTGCTTTCGTAGCAAAGGTGAGCTAGAAGGGAGCCTAATAAAAGAATATTATGGCAGGAACTAGCTTCTGCCTCTTTATTTATGGTAACTGATACCTTAATCTGTGAGTAATCCCCTTGAACTACTCAAAGAACAAGCAATGACTTACGAGGAGAGGCTGAGGGATTTGGTCTAGTTTAGTCTCCAGAAGAGAAAAGTGAGGGGGGATTTGAGAGCAGCCTTCAACTTCCTGAAGGGGGTTCCAAAGAGGCTGGAGAGAGGCTGTTCTCAGTGGTGGCAGATGGCAGAACGAGGTGCAATGGTCTCAAGTTGCAGTGGGGGAGGTCTAGGTTGGAGATTAGGTCAAACTATTTCCCTAGGAGGGTGGGGAAGCGCTGGGATGGGTTCCCTAGGGAGGGGGTGGAATCTCCATCCCTAGAGGTTTTTAAGTCCCGGCTTGACTAAGCCCTGACTGGGTTGATTTAGTTGGGGTTGGTCCTGCCTTGGGCAGAGGGGTGGACTCGAGGACTCCTGCAGGGCTACGTCTACACTGAAGGCTTTTTGCACAAGAATCTTATGCAAAAACTTGCGGCGCGTCTACACTGCACGTGCATTCTTGCGCAAGTAAATTTACAGTAAGGCGTCGGAACAGAGGGCTTCTTGCGCAAGAGTTATTCCTCTCCCCACGAGGAATAAGCCCTCTTGTGCAAAAGCACATGGCAGTGTGGATGTGCTCTTGCACAAGTCCTTTTGCACAAGAACTCTTGCACAAAACAGTTCTTGCGCAAAAAGCCTGCAGTGTAGACTCTATGAATGTTAGGAAGGGTGGTCCTGGTGGTGGAATCTGGCCTTCGAATCAAGAACTCCCAGACTAATGAAGGTTCTCACAGCTGTGACTCACCAGTGTAACTCGACCGTTACTCCTCGATTGCACCGGGGAGTAATCTGTCCACCGAATGGGTAACGGCGGAATCAGGTCCGTCATTTTGAACCCCTTTTTTTTTAACATTGCTGCTACATTGATTTATTGTAACCCCTTCCCGCGTTGTTGGTTCAGCTGCAGTGGCTCTGAAGTTTTCCTCTCAAGTGACGCCATCTCTTCCCCGGATCAACCCGCCTACAGAGTCCTTCACACCACTGCTCACAGATCACAAAAGTGCTGTCTTTGGAGACACCCCCATATTACCTCTCTCTGAAGCCGGCAGTGAGCAATGAAACTGGACAAGGAGCTCGCTCCTTTCACACGCGGAAATCAGGCACGTTAGTTACCCTGCACAAAATCAGTCAGATTCTATAAACAGTTCTCTACTTCAAAGGGGCTTTATCTCTCCAGAAAAAGCCTCTGAATATTGAGTTGCTTTCCAAGGCAGACACAGCCCTCTTGGTTTAACACTTGGCAAAGTTTTGATTCTTCTGTAGAATTCAATCTGGACAACTCACTGAGCAATGCAGAGCTGGGGGTTTGGTTTTTTGGGATACAAAAACGTTAAGTTTCACTGCCCCACTGGGCTACAGAGTTTAGACACGGTGGAACCAAATGTTGTGGAAACACCCAAGGGTGTGGAGGAGGTGGAGAGTGAGTTTCTGGGGCAGCCCAGGAAGGAAAGGTCAGTTTAAGGCTCCTTTTCAGGAGCCTATGCTAGACTTGGAGCAGGAGTATTGTGGGGCCTATAATAACCACAAGAGCTATATTGGCCAAACGGGACAGTCTCTACACCAAAGGATAAATGGACACAGATCAGACTCCAGAAATGGTCACACACAGAAACCAATAGGGGAACATTTTAACCTGCCTGGGCACTCGATCGTGGATGGAAAGGTAGCCGTTTTTCTACAAATGAATTTCACCAATCAACTACAGAAAGAGACTGAAGAACTGGAATTAATCTACAAATTTGGTACCGTTACCCTGGGGTTGAACAAAGACAATAACTGGTTGGCACATTACAAAGCCAGTTTCTCCTGCCTTTAACATTCACATTTCCACATCAACAGCTATGTATGGAACACATCCAACCCACTTAATCAGCCTCATTAACACAGGTCCTATAATTCACAGGTACTTCTGCTATTATGTAGTTCTTGGTTACTGTTATTGCCATTCTAATTCATCTGATGAAGTCACACTAGCGAGGTAGCAGGGAACTGAATGTTTGCCCTGGCTCGCTCTCTGCTGTAACTGTTCTGGAGGGTGGGTCTGGCACCTACACTTCCAATGAATCCTAGAATCCTAGGGCTGGCAGAGACCTCAGGAGATCACGAGTCCAGCTCCCTGCCCAAAGCAGGACCAACCCCAACTCAATCACCCCAGCCAGGGCTTGGTCAAACTGGGACTTAGAAACCTCTAGGGATGGAGATTCCACCCTCTCCCTAGGGAACCCATTCCACTGCATCACCATGAATGGTGAGCGTGCACCACGTAACGTCTCTGCAAGCAAAACAATGCAGCAATCTAACCAGCAATCCAGACCGCAACCCCACCCCAGGACTGATTTTGATGATTAAAATATTTGCAAAGGCTTATGCGCACAGCAGCTTTTCCAGTTGTTATCATTGGGAACTTTCGTTCATAACCCTCTGTAAGAGACTGACAGAAGAATGTGAAGGTCATAAAAATCATGGCTGGTTTTGGTGGATCGGCCGAGAGAAAGACGGACATTCTTCTGATACATTAAAAACACCACACCCTGGCTCCCAAGGCAGATTCTTGCTGATGAAGACTTATTCCCTATATTTGCTCAGTATTTTAAATACACTATTTTAATAACTCAGTAGCTCTTGGCAAAATTGCTTGGTGCAGAGCACGGATCACTTGTATTTCTATATAAACTCAACTTTATAAGGCCAAAATTTGCTGTGAGTTATATAGTATGTCAACTTGGGGCAATGCTACTGAAGTGACACCAGATTTATGCTTCTGCGGAAGTAGAATTTGGCCCGAGATGTAACAAAGTAGTCTTGGTTTCCTCGCTGTGGAACCATTTTTCCTCAACTGAGCCTCCGCATTTGTGGGCCAGATATTATTCTCTTTGAGGATGAGACATGAAAGACAACATACGCATTCTTCCAACGTCAAGAGCTGTCCTTTTGCTACAGCACTTCGAGGGCATCTTGTAACATACAAAGCACGTACATCTCCAGGAAGGAGCATCCTAGACCCGTCAAACCAGTTTTTTGGCTTCTGATGCCAGCAACGCCTCTTGCAGCTGAAAACGGGGCGTTTTGATATTAGAAAAACAAACACAACCTCCCAGCTCCGGAGCTGACTTCGCTTAACTATTGCTCCTCCTCCCATTTTGGTCCTGCTTCAACAAGGCACTTAACCAGGTGTCTAATTTTAAGTGTTTATGTGAAGCAGCCCCTCTGAAGTCGAGGCTTAAATGCTGAGCTGGATCGGCATGGAAAACAGGCGACAGAATGATCAAAAGGGACTAAACACAACCGGATGTGCTGAGTGCATCCTTCACTATGTTTTGCTGTGCAATTTGGATTAGGAAAGAAACGATCCCACCAAATGTTTTGTATACAGTGTACAACAATAGAACCATAGACATGTAGGGCCGGTCATGACCTTGAAGGATGTACCAACACTGCTGACACAGGGCATGTGCTGGGAATACAAAGACTCTAGAATGGCTAAAAAAAAGATTCCTCCCCCCCCCCCCAAAAAAAAACCCCTCTCTCCAAGATATGAGCTAAAACTATCCCAGAATCTCCCCTTGGGAGCCCCTCTGACGTAACAGATAATAATTCCGCTTAGCCATTGTACAGCTCCCTTCTTCTTCAGCGTCCTTTTCTAACAGTTTAACTGGTTTGAAATTCATTGGTGGGATAATGAATATACCCACCTATATTATACATAATTGTCTCATCCTTGTTAATCCTGCTTGGATGCTCCCCGGGAGACCTTGCTCATAGTATCTGATCGGTGCCGTGAATTCTGGTGTGCTTTGATTTTGTGCTATCCCTCAATGTAATTTTGTGAATGCAACTAAGGCAACCGCCTTATAGGACTCTTAAACAACCTTATTGGTCACATTCATCACTGTCTACCCTGGGGCTGCTTATATTCAGCTACAGAACTGTGCTCCTCTTGCTTTCTGTATCCTGAGTTTTTAAAATCTCTGGGGATTCGGCTGAGAGATTTTGCGATCTGCTTGATGCAGACTGACCCTAAGAGTAGGGGTATTATCTTTTTTGCAGATTTCTCTGTTGTTACACGGACAAGACCCTAAAAATTGAAAAAAAAAAAACCAGTGTGCTCTTGCATCAAGAACTTTGCTTTCCCATAGAATCATACAACACTTGAACTGGAAGGGACCTTGAGTAGTTGACTGCAGGACCAAGCACTATCAAGACCCGGTTTTCCCAAATATGGGTCACCATTACATTTCAAAACGGTTGCCAAGTGTCTACCCAGGTGGCTCTGCCTCCCCACTCCCCTTGTTTTTGAATTGCCTTGGGTCACCAAGTCTTCCTGAATTGTCAAAATGGGTCCCCATCTGGAAAAGGCTGGGAACTGCTGCTCTAGACCATGCCAGAGAGATGTCTATCCAACCTGTTCTTAAATATCTCCAGTGATGGAGATTCCACAGCCTCCCTAGGCAATGTATTCTCATGCGTAACCTCCCTGACAGGTAGGAAGTTTTTCCTAATGTCCAACCTAAGCCTCTTATGTTGCAATTTAAGCCCATTGCTTCTTGTCTTGATCAGAGGTCAAGGAGGACAGTTTTTCTCCCTCCTCCTTCTAACACCCTTTTACTTACTTGAAAGTTGCTATCCATCCTTTGTCTCCTATACCAAGGATTTCCCCTCCTCCCTCTGTAGGCCACTGGCTTTCTCAAAAGCATTAGAAGACTCTGGGGGCACCATTTCCAGTGCTCTGCTGCAGGCTGCTGAATTTGGGGCTTCGCACCCTCCATACTTCTAGTCCAAGAGATAAGGCGGCAGCGGGAATATCTTTTATTAAACCAACTTCTGCTGGAAAGAGAGAGACACAAGCTTTCGAGCTTGCACAGAACTCTTCTTCTGGGTCCTCTTAATATGTCTCTCTGATATCTGTGACCAATGTGGCTAAAACAACACTGCAAACGCCTCTTCAGTCATTTCCAAGGGAATTTGGCGGGGCCTAATCTTTACTCTCCACCAGCCAATCTCCAAACCATTCCATCATGTTCCAAGTCCCATGGACCAGCTCGCTAGAGATGGAATAACAGTAGAAGGAGTTGCCAACACATCCAATCGGCCTGGTGGTGGTTACAACGGCGTTTGTCTCCAATAGAGATGGAAATGTTTCTGTTCGCTTTCCACAGGGAGAGTTCGACTGCTTAAGGGATATTCTCTATTTCCTGGAGTGTTTCCTTAGCTCCTTACAGACCCAAATACACCTTGGGAGAGTGATGGGAAAGGCCGGGCAGATGGCCTGCCTTTTGCACGTGTATTTTTATGTCCGGTTTTGACCACCCAAAAGGTTTCCTTGTTTTTTGGAAAGCAAAGCCCTTGTCGAGTCCCTCGTCTGTGGGGTTTCTTCGGTGGAAAACAAAAGGTGATGTCTTTCAAGAGGCATCATAAAAAAGTGTTTTATTTTCCATCCTTCAGGAGGCCAGGGGGAGATAATCATAAAAGTTCCTGTTTCTTTCACTTTACGGCCAGGATGGAAAAGCCATTAAAGGTCCCCCTGCGATAACATTCATTGGTTCCTCACGTCCTCAGCCCGCCGTGTTCACCAGCTCAGGTGCAGCCTGGGTGTCTGCAATGAAACATGACAGCGGGTTTAATTTTAGTTGAGGACTCAGAGGGGGCTGGGGCCAAAGCTATTAAGGGTGATTTAAGGCGGATGGGGTCAGACCTGTCAAGAGTGTTTCATAATGCTGTGTTGTTCGTAAGGTATCATAATACTAGTCTCCGACGGACACTTCCCAGGATTTACGGAGGTTCCATAAGCACTGGGCAGTAAATCAGAGGATGTTTTTAAGTGGTGCTTCGCCAGTTGGAAGCTGTGTCTACGCAGCCACTGTGGGGCCAGCAGCTTTTCTGGGACACAGGAAACTGGAGAAATGGCCTGAGGTAAACAGGATGAAGTTTAATAAGGACAAATGCAAAGGACTCCACTTAGGGAGGAACAATCCATTTCACACACACAGAATGGGAAGCGACTGTCTAGGAAGGAGTACGGCAGAAAGGGATCAAAGAGCCAGAGTGGGTCACAAGCTAAATAGGAGTCAACAGTATGACACTGTTGCAAAAAAACCAAACGAGATTCTAGGCTGCACTAAAGGTGTGTTGTGAGCGAAACACGAGGAGTCATTCGTCTGCTCTGCTCTGAGCAAATTAGGCCTCCATTGGAGGATTGTGTCCAGTTCTGAGCATCACATTTCAAGAAAGATGTGGAGAAATGGGAGATAGTCCAGAGAAGAGCCACACAAATGATTAAAGGTCTAGAAGACCTGACCTATGAGGGAAGACTAATAGAATTGGGTTTGTTTGGCTTGGAAAAGAGAAGACTGAGAGGGGACGTGATAGCAGTTTTCAAGTATCTAAAAGGGTGTTAGAAGGAGGAAGGAGAAAAATTGTTCTCTTTGACTTCAAAGGACAGGACAAGAAGCTATGGACTTAAATTGCAGCAAGGCAGGTTTAGTCGGGACATTAGGAAAAAATTCCTGTCAGGGTGATTAAACACTGGAATAAATTGCCGAGGGAGGCAGTGGAATTTCCATCACTGGAGATATTTAGGAGCAGGTTAGATAGACATCTATCAGGGTATGTCTACACTACTCCGCTAGTTCGAACTAGCGGGGTAATGTAGGCATACCGCAATTGCAAATGAATTTCCCGGGCTTCATTTGCATAAGCGGGGCGCCGCCATTTTTAAATCCCCGCTCGTTCGAACCCCGTGCCGTGTGGCTACACGCGGCACGAACTAGGTAGTTCGAACTAGGCTTCCTAGTTCGAACTACCATTACTCCTCATCTCCCTGCCGCCTCACCCTAGCCCCCCACTGATTCTTCTGAGAGTCACCAGCCCCCGACCAAAAAGGTTCCCCACCCTTGATCTAGATGGTGCTTGGTCCTGCTGTGACCTCTCGAGGTCCCTTCCCATTCTAGTGTTCTATGATCATGCCTGCACCTCCTGCTGGTTCAATGAGGATAACAGAATATGCTGTATTCTTGGGCTCCTTTGGAGGCTTAGCAGCACTTTACCAGCCAGCCAGGGGTTAACAACGGTGGTGAGGGCCGGCTTGCGCTGGGAAAGACAACAGTGTCTAGCATTTGGTTTCGGTCATGCCCATTTCGGCAGCCACCACACACGCTTCCTCCTAGAGTACGCGGTGAGACACCTGCAGCTGGCTGGTACCAGCTGACACTAGGCTGTTTCAGTGTGCTGTAGAGGTACGCTCGTGGGGTCCAACAGTCTGGGCTACACAGCAGTTACACAGCCTCTCAGCCAAACCCCATGAACATGCCGGCTGCACGTGTCCAGCTGCAATACAGACGTACCCTGAGGCCGTGTCTCCACTTACTGAAGGATCGATGCTCTGGCGATCAATCTTCCAGGGCTTGATTTAGCAGGTCTGGTAAAGACCCGCTAAATCAAAAGATCATCTAGTCCAGTCAGGCCCAGCCAAAGGGTTTGTGGGGCTCAGGGCAGGACGCTCCTGGAAGTGGGACCCTGGGCCTGGCCGATGAATGGTGAATACTCAGCAGTACGGGGCCCCGAATGCGTGGGGCCTAAGGCATTTGCCTCACTCGCCTTGCCCTAGGGCCGGGCCTGAGTCCAGTCCTCTGCCCTCATGGCAGAACCAAGCACCATCTAGAGCATCCCTGACAATTGTCTGTCTAACCTGCTCTTAAATATCGCCCATGATAGAGATTCCACAACCTCCCTGGGCAATTTATTCCAGTGTTTAACCCCCCCGACAGGTAGCAAGTTTTTCCTAACATCCAACCTAAACCTCCCTTGCTGCAGTTTAAGCCCATTGCTTCTTGTCCTCTCCTCAAAGACCAAGAACATTTTTTCACTCTCCTCTTTGTAAGAAGAGATGCCTCTTGCACAAATGTTCCATCCCAGACTTTTCACAGCTTGCGGATTCCTTTCAGGGTAGCTCCGTGTGCCACTCTGACTTTGTAGTCATGGATGGAAGCCTCAGACTAGGAGCTTCTGGGCTTAAGAGGATGTCACCCCGGAGGCAATGCATGCAGCCGAAAGCACCGCTTTAATGTTAACACCTCTGGTAAAACCATCCCTTCTCAGGCCTGGAGTTAGCGCAGCGACTCCCGGCCCTCCTCTGCAGGATGAAGTGTGAAGGTGATCTCAAACGGAACTCGCATTGGTGCCGATGATCGTTGCATTGGCAAGGTCTAAGAACAGCTAGACTGGAGGCTGAAATTACGCTGCAGAGACACGAGGGCAGATCTTGCTCAGGCTACAGCAAGCTGCGCAATGAAAAGGAGGCTCGGCCCGGCTGTGGGGAGGAGCCAAAGGAGACGAACAGATTCTAAAAGCAGGAAGAAGGGACTGGAACAAGCCAAGATGGAAAACCCCACGGACCTCTGTGCAGATCGTGCTTCTCCAATTGATGTATTTACAGCAGGAATTCCACTTTTTGGGTAAGCACTTGTTTCAGTTTCCTTTGGAGCAAAGGCCACGTTGCAATAAACTTTTATGGAGGTTGGCTATTTTATGGCAATCATTTAACACTGCAACATTAACCTGTCATTGGATCTTCTCAGTGTCAATTCCCTCCATTCATATTTCTTTCCAAAGTTTACGGAGTGCCGCTGGAAGCCAGGAAGACACAGCTGTGTTATCCTTCTCGCAGCGTTGAGAAAACAAAAGAAAAACCAAGCGGTGACTTTTTTTTTTTGACGTCACCTTTAGAACCGGTCAGCTTATGGGATGAAGTTTCATTCGACAGAGGGTGTGCTTCTTCAAATAAAATCGAGCAGCTGGTGGTAAGGAGAAGAACTAATATCACAGGGGGAAGCTAGATCTTTACAGGACTCCAGTGGTCCATGGATCACAGTTTGGGAACATCTGTGTCAGGACCGTTGACAACACCAGTTTGAGGTTCCGTAGATCATTTTATTACAGCCCCGGCTGATTCATCAACATTTTATACGTTTGGTAACACATTCCGGTGGGAGCCAAAAATGTGCTGTGATTTACACTGCGGTGTAATTTCAAGCTGGTTGGAACATTTCTGACTAAATGAAATTTCGTAGAAATTACACTAGTCAGCTGGATAATGCTAACTACCTCACGGGAGGTTTGGCACCGGTTCTCCTAACATACATTAGCTGACTAACAATGCAATCAAGTGGGTTATTGAATAGCTTCCCACGTAACCGAGTAATTGGAAAATAAATCTGAGAAAAGTTGTGTGAGACTATGTGATCATGAGTTCTAGTGGGAGGAGTGTTAAACCAGGAGGCAGGACAGGGGGTAAGTCCATGGGGTAATTCATTTCCCCTCTTGGTGACTCTGTTTCTTTTTTCACCATGGCTGTGTCTAGACTGGCCACTTTTTCCAGAAAAGCAGCCGCTTTTCCGGAAAAACTTGCCAGCTGTCTACACTGGCCGCTTGAATTTCCGCAAAAACACTGACGATCTCATGTAAGATTGTCAGTGCTTTTGCAGAAATACTATGCTGCTCCCGTTCGGGCAAAAGTCTTTTTCTGAAAAACTTTTGTGCAAAAGGGCCAGTGTACATAAGAACGGCCGTACTGGGTCAGACCAAAGGTCCATCTAGCCCAGTATCCTGTCTGCTGACAGTGGCCAACACCAGGTGCCTCAGAGAGGGTGGACTGAAGACAATGATCAAGCAATTTGTCTCCTGCCATCCCTCTCCAGCCTCTGACAAACAGAGGCCAAGGACACCATTTTATCCCCTTGGCTAATAGCCTTTTATGGACCTAACATCCATGAAATTATCTAGCTTCTCTTTAAACTCTGTTATAGTCCTAGCCTTCACAGCCTCCTCTGGCAAGGAGTTCCACAGGTTGACTACATGCTGTAGACAGCAGAGATTTGTTTTCTACAAAAAAGCCCTGATTGCGAAAATGATGATCGGGGCTTTTTTGCGGAAAAGCGCGTCTAGATTGGCATGGACGCTTTTCCGCTTTTGCGGAAAAGTGTCCTGCCAATCTAGGCGCGCTTTTCCGAAAATGTTTTTAACGGAAAACTTTTCCGTTAAAAGCATTTCCGGAAAATCATGCCAGTCTAGACGTAGCCCATTTGTCTGTCTTATCCCTCTTGTCTATCTAGATTGTGAGCTCTTAGGAGCAGGGCCTCATCCATATAATGAGTTTGTACATTGCTAGAACAATGGAGTCTAGGTCTCAGCCATGAACATTAGGGTTTCATAGAATCATAGAACATTAGAACTGGAAGGGACCACGACAGACCATCAAGTCCAGTCCCCTCCCCTCATGGCAGGACCAAGCACAGTCTATATCATCCCTGACAGGTGTCTGTCTAACCTGCTCTTAAATATCTCCAGTGATGGAGATTCCACAACCTCCCTAGGCAATTGATTCCAGTGTTTAAAACCACTCTGTCAGTTAGGAAGTTTTTCCTAATGTCCAACCTAAACCTCCCTTGCTGCAATTTAAGCCCTTTGCTTCTTGTCCTGTCCTCAGAGGCCTCCTCCTTGTAACACCCTTTGGGATACTTGAAAGCTGCCATCATGTCCCCTCTCAGTCTTCTCTTTTCCAAACTAACCAAACCTAGTTATTTCAGTCTTCCCTCATAGGTCAGGTTTGTGCCGGGACAGGCATAAGGATTGTGCGGAAAAAGGAGTTTTTGCGCAAAGCGGCCACGGCCACACGGCCTGTTTTTGCGCAAAAATGGAATGAAAGAAAGTATGCAAATGAAGCGTGGGAAAATGCTAATCCGCGCTTCATTTGCATTGCCTTTTGCAGAAAAAGTCATAGTACTGTAGACAAAGCCCAATAGTATCAGTTAGCTCTTGTATCGCCCATAGAACTCAAAGCACTTTGCAAAGAAGATCAGTGTAATAACCCCTCTGCTTCCCTTATAAATGAGGCCGAGAGAGGTGAGAGCTGAGAGTAGAAGACTTCTCTCCAAACACCCAATCTTGTGCTCTGCCCAGTGGGCCACACTGCACCCTCATGTGGCTGGGAAAGCTGTGTCTAATGATCATCATCTGAAGCAATGGATCTCGGGAGCCGATGCACACTTGCTAATGCAGGTGGGAGCCTATTGCTCCACCAGCCACCCTCTAAAACTCAGGTGCCCCTTTCAGTGACCATCAGGAATTAGTGCTGCCTCAAATCTTTGTGTTCTCTTTGCACGTTACAGAGGAAGAGAGACCGTTAGGGTCCCGTGATGGCAGCAGTGAATTGTGCAGCCGAAAGTTCTAATCCCAACTGAGCCATTGATTTGACAGCTGGAAGTTTGGGAAGGCAGAGAAACTGAGGCACAATGGTTTCTGCCTGCAAAATTGGGGTCTTTCCACTGACACCTTGGCATGTTGTAATGCTGAAAGCAATGTGTGATCTTCAGTTTCGACGAACTGGAGAGGGGCCCAGTAGCACCACAGGTATTTAAGGAAAACTAGTGTTTGAAAGCAGCTTTCCTTGCATGCAGCCTTGAAGACTAGACAGTTGGACTGTAATTCACAATAAAAACGTCTCGTAGGGTGGATTCCATGGTGGTCTTCAACTTTCCCCCTACCCTCTCTGCATTGCTGCATATGGTTGTTTGAACAAAGCACAGCTGGAAATCCCAGCAGATAGATTGAAAGAAAAAAAAACAGAAGAAAGGATACCATTGGTTGCACATTTTCTTTGAACGTCACATTAATTTATTAGCCGCTCAGCCTTCTTAATCTCTCCAGGATATCCCGGCTAGCTTGTTTTACAATGTTTGCAGTGGGGACCATCGCTTATTTTCTAGTCCTGGTGTTCTCCTATATCCACGTAACAAAACAGAGACAGTTCAAGAGCAAGATGAAATAGCAACTGCGTGGAATTACTCTGAGCTGTTTTCCTTTCGCTGTAGCTTCCTATTTTTCTTGGGTTCTTCTGATGCCAGAACACAGTCTGCACACCTGTGCAGCAGATCGGGGCTCTGATGGATGGGTCATAGAAAAGAAAGATTAAAGATCTGTTATGCTAAGTTATTTTGCACATCACTCCTTGTCCCACGAGAGGTTCTTTCACCGCAGCATCTTGGCTTTCTTCGGTTTTAGGAAAGCATTTTCAAAAGCGCTCCATGTGGCTCTAACTCTGTTCCCGATGAAGGCAGAGGGAGCAAAGTTAAGTCAATGTTGAAATTGGAAACTAGGTGGAAATTTGCTGTCGAACATCTTTTTTACCAGCTCTAAGCCCCACCCCAACAAACCCCTAAAACAACACAAACCAACCTCCTAAAACATAGCAACAACAAATTGCATAAACTGCAGCAAGGGAGGTTTAGGTTGGACATTAGGAAAAACTTCCTTCCTGTCAGGGTGGTGAAGCACTGGAATACAGTAGACTTCTGATAATCCAGAACCTATGGGACCTAGGTGGTGCCAGATTATCAGATATGCCGGACTATCAGGAGGTACTATAAACTGGTTATATATACACTGTATACATTATATACTATATATAAAGTGTTCTTAACCCTTTTTATTGTACATACTGTATACAGTATACTGTAATGTTTTAGTTTGTTTAAGCCTTTTTTACCCTTTTTGCTCAGTTCAGCTGCTGCCGCTGTTACCTTGTGACTCATTTTTTGCCGAAGCTCACTCACTAGGCTCTTGCCATTTTGATGCTGGACTATCAGGAGTGCCGGACTATTGGAGTTTTACTGTAAATTGCCCAGGGAGTTTGTGGAATCTCCATCCCTGGAGATATTGAAGAGCAGGTTAGACAAACACCTGTCAGGGATGGTCTAGATGGTGCTTGGTCCTGCCGTGAGGGCAGGGGACTGGACTTGATGACCTCATGAGGTCCCTTCCAGTTCTATGATTCTATGAAAAACTTTTTGGGCAAAGTAGGTTTTGAGAGACGTTTTCTGCATTCATCAATATTTGTTGCATCTTGATCAAAAAAACAAAACCTGAACCCTTTTCAGGATTTGGTTGCAAAAAACAGAAGAAAAAAAAAGCCAGTTTTCAGGTTCTCAATTTTTTGACAAAACACAAAATTCCACCAACATTTTTGACCGAAACAAATAAAATACATTTCTCGGTGGCCTTGAGAACAGAAAGTTGTCTCAAGCAAAGGAACTTTCACAAGTGGCGCCAAGATGACAGCCGTGGAGAAAGTGCATAACCCAAACCTGGCTGACAAAGTTCTTGACAATCAAAACCACACACAGCCCCGCTCACTCCTAAATATGGTTTAACTGTTCTTTGGCTAATTGAACCTTTTAAACCTTTACTTCTCCATACATTCCCTCTCCTCCCACTCTTATTCAGCATCATTGGACAGTCATGCTTGTAGCTTCCTATGATTCTATTGCATTTCAATTGTGTGATACGGGCATTACAGTAGCAGTCCGCTACTTACAGCTAATGATCTTTAAAAAAGTACCTTATATACATTATAATTAATGCCAGGAGTCCAATTTTCTTTTTATGTTGCATTTGTCTTTCCAAAATGAGACTTGCCAAAGGAGTCTCTAATTGGCCTCTATTCGTGCATGCGCACAAACATTTGCACGCACTTTTTTTAGCACTATTGCTTGGGTGTTCCCAAGATAATTGCAGGTGCTTATTCCCAAGGTCATAAGCCTTGTAGATACACCACAGACAAACAAAAACAGGCCATACACATGCAAACTGTGTTTGCCTAGAGCAGCGTCATCTGTGTGGTTTGCACACTAATTTGCACATACAAATGTGCAGATGCAAAAGCCAGGTTTCTAAGATCTGGCCTTCAAGCCACAGTCTGAGTCTCAAATGGAGTCATTTGCTGAATTCATGAAGCAGTAAGGGTAAGGAAAAACTATTTCCTTAGGAGGGTGGGGAAACACTGGGATGGGTTCCCTAGGGAGGGGTGTGTCATGGCTCCTTCCCCACTCTGGCATGATAAATGCAGAAGTGGGGGCCAGCAAGTGTACCCCAAAGCCTTCTCTACCAGGCTTTGGTATAAAACTTCCCCCAAAATCTTAAAAACCTAGATCTTGGGAATAAAACTTCCGCTGCCACCACCCAAATGTTGCTAAAGAAACCAGGGGAAAGATCATTTGGGAAATCTCACCCCTAAAATAAAAATCAGGGCACACAATTAACCAATGCCAGGTTAATTAAAAGAAAGGAAGAACTTTTATTATTACCACAATATTCCTGTTGCAAGCATAATGACTAGATAGGAAGCTAACAAAATATACTCATGGAGAAACTCCATGGGCCTAGAACTTAGTTACAAAGAAAAGCCAAAACATCTTTTAAACAGTGCCAGACATCAGATCCCATACGCAATCCTTAAAACAATAAAACCTAACGAAACTACCTAAACTTTACCCTACTTACAGAAAATGAGGAATGGTGTCTTGGAGAGAGAGAGCTTGTCCCTCTCTGTAGCTGCAGAGAACTCCCCCAGGGTATGTCTACACTACAAAGTTAGTTCGAATTAACGGACGTTAGTTCGAACTAACTTTCATAGGCGCTACACTAGCGCTCCGTTAGTTCGAATTTAATTCGAACTAACGGAGCGCTTAGTTTGAACTAGGAAAACCTCATTTTACGAGGATTAAGCCTAGTTTGAACTAGCTAGTTCGAATTAAGGGGTGTGTAAGTTTTGTTCAATAAAGACAGATTCCATTTTGGAAGACACGTTATTTTTATTTTGTACATCAAGAAGAGGGGCTAGGGAAGGGTAAGTGGAAGGAGGTGAGGGAGGAATGGGGCACGAGCCCCCGATGGGGAGGACTGGGCTGGCTCTGCGGGCTTCTGGGGGTGGAAGCTCTCCTGCAGCCCCCCAATTGACCCCTCTCCCCAGATGGCAGCCTGCGGCAAGTACAGCCGGTCTGATGGCCGAGTGCTGTGATGTGCCCAGTGTGGGTACTCCGGGCAATCCAAGCCAGGACTGCTTTGCAAGCGGGGCACCCCTGAGAACTGTCTGTCCGGGGTGGGGGTCAGGACCCTTTTAGCACAACCGTCGGCTAGCCTGAGACAGCATCTCCACGCTCTAAGTCCTCCTCTGATGCCCTGCCGGCACTGCTTCCGGCCATCCTTAAGCCCGGTTCAGGGTCCACTCTGTGTGGACATGCTAGTTCGAATTAGTAAAACGCTAATTCAAACTAGTTTTTTGTCTGGATCCGTTAGTTCGAATTAGCTTAGTTCGAATTAACTAATTCGAACTAAGTTAGTTCGAATTAACGTTATAGTGTAGACGTACCCCCAGAGAGACAAAAGGGAGAAAAGAAAAAACCCAAATTCCTTTGTCCCAGTTTGAAAGTCCCACCTACATTCCTACTGGTCACTCCACCTGGCTAGGTGTAGTTAACCCCTTAATTCCCAGGCTGCTGGCTAACCCTCATAATCATGACAGGGTGGAATCTCCATTTAGGGGAGCAACTGCACATGAAAAGGAAACAAGCTAGGCTGTACTTCCTTGGCCATCAAACCCCTTCCTCCTTTCCCGCAGTCCTGGTCCACTTTGTCCCTGGCTCCACAAAACAATCAGCTACTATGAAACAGCTTTTTCAGAGTCATTCACCTGAATGGTTTATGGATTCCTACCAATAAAGCTGGGCTGTATCTCAAATGAACCAAGATTCTTTGCATTGACCCCCTTGTGGCTAATAAATTGCAAATTATATGCAAGCCTTAGAAATCCACTCTTCCTCAACATCACTTCAACTCCAGTGGAGAGGATATGCAGCCCCGCTAGGTGACCAATTAAAATGTGTTAGCTATTTAAAGATAAAACATACCAGGATATTTTTTGCATGTCCTTTTGAACCAAGCTGTAGCAGAAGACTTGTTTTCCAAAATAAGCATTTGATTTATACTCTGAAAAAGCTAGATTTTTTTCCCAAAGGCTAAAAATAAACTTTTGTTTTTTTCTCTCTCTTAAACTAACATTGACTTTGGAGTCTAATTTGGAAATGGTTGAGACCCAGCTGCTGTAAAACCGGATGATGTGGTGCCATGAGAACCAGGTGTATTTGGGGAACCATATTTATTTGTAAAATCTCTGACTCTGGGCCAGTAAAGGATTATATTTCCAGATAAGCAGTTTATGGAGGAATGGCTCCTAGATTAGGCATCTAACCTCTGGTTCCCGGTTTCACAATGTTAGCTAGAGCAGGATGGAAAATGGTTTTCTCAACCACTGAAAGGTTTTGAGATGTCAAAGCGTTTCATCCGTTCTGCGTCAGGCTGAAAGTCAGACCTATGGAAAGAAAAGAGGAACCCAAGGAAGAACAGTGAGGGCACACTGCTGAGAAGTGGGAAATTCAGGCTCAAGTCCATCTCAGGTAAATGTCTGGACTATCATGATATATTTTTTGAGATGAGATGATGGATCCAAATCCGGCTGAATATGGGCTTGAACCCGAATCCCTTCCATCTCAGGTAAACGTCTGGACCATCAAGTTACCACCTACTGGGAAAGTGGGGTTACTCATTTGGAATTCTAGTTCTTGATCCTGAGAAAATTTCCTGAAAAAAAAGAGATTGGGTTTTTCCACTGGAAAATTCCCAACCAGGTCTAGGGAGACCAGTAGACCAAGCCTATGCTGATCTACACACAGAATCACTGGCCCACCTATAACCTTTGTTTTATAAGACGATACTTGAGAAAGCACCGTCTCTCACCTCTCTGACCACCTTAGACTATTTTCAATCTGAGTTCCTTTCCATAGAACCATAGAGCGGGAAGAGACCTCAGAAGGTCAAGTCCAGCCCCCTGCTCTAGGCAGGACCAATCCCAACTCAATCAACCCAGCCAGGGCTTTGTCAAGCCGAGACTTAAACACCTCTAGGGATGGAGACTCCACTACTTCCCTAGGGAACCCATTCCAGTGCTTCACCACTCTCCTAGGCTATGTCTAGACTGCAGGCTTCTTTCGAAAGAGGCTCTTTCGAAAGCATCTTTCGAAAGAGCCTCTTTCAAAAGATCGCGTCTAGACTGCAGGCGGATCTTACGAAAGAGAAATCCGCTTTTTCGAAAGAGAGCACCCAGCGAGTCTGGATGCTCTCTTTCGAAGATGGCCTCTTTACATTGAAGAACGCCTTCTTTCGAAAGAGGAGCTTTCGAAAGAAGGCGTTCTTCCTCGTGAAATGAGGTTTACCGCCATCGAAAGAAAAGCCGCGTTCTTTCAAAATAATTTCAAAAGAACGCGGCTTGAGTCTGGACGCAGGGGAAGTTTTTTCGGGAAAAGGCTACTTTTCCCGAAAAAACCCCTGAGTCTGGACACGGCCCTAGTGAAATAATTTCCCTAGTGAAATAATCTCCTGGTCATGTTTGGAAGCCATGCTCTTCCAAGTCATTGATATCCACTCCCTTTCTGCCAACAGAGACTTTCTACCTTTTCTGACCCCACAGCAGCCTTCAAAATGGCGGAGCACCTCATATTCCAAGATCGTATCCATAGAGATGTTGGTGTATCCTTGGTTCTCTCTTCTGATGCTTCCTCTTGGTCCTTCAATCTCCTTTGTTTTGGTTCCTGGCGGCGATTCCTCCACTGAAGAAAGTGGCATGGTTAAATTCCCAGTTGTCTCAACTGTTTCCTTCTTTAAAGATACATTGTGATGGTTTTGTAGTAAAGAAAAGTTACTAGAAAATACTACTCAGTGATGAAAACAGGAACTACTTTTTCTCAAGGTGCAGTCAACCAGTGGAACTAATTGCCGTGGGATGTTGTGATGGCCAAAAGTTTCAAATAACGTTAGGTAAGTTCCGGAAGGAGAAACCCATCGCTGGCTATCAGCCTAGATGGGCAGGGATTCCAATTCATGCTTGAGGTGATCCTAAATCTCTGACTGCCAGAAGCCAGGAGTGGAAGACATGGATGGATACCTCCATAATTACCCTATCCTATACCCCTTGTTTCCCCCCACAGCTCCAATATTGTTTGGGATAGGAGAGGGAGCTAGGCTGTGTCTAGACTACATGCCTCTGTCGGCAGAGGCACGTAGATTAGACAGATAGGCAAAGGCAAATGAAGCCGCGATTTAAATGATCGCGGCTTCATTTACATTTACATGGCTGCTGCGCTGAGCCGACAAACAGCTGATCAGCTGTTTGTCGGCTCGCGCGCTAGTCTTGACGTTCCCCCTGTCGACATCAAAGCCCTTTGTCGGCAGCCCCGTTATTCCTCGTGGAATGAGGTTTACCGGGGCTGCCAACAAAGGGCTTTGATGTCGACAGGGGGAACGTCCAGACTAGCGTGCGAGCCGACAAACAGCTGATCAGCTGTTTGTCGGCTCAGCGCGGCAGCCATGTAAATGTAAATGAAGCCGCGATCATTTAAATCGCGGCTTCATTTGCCTTTGCTGAACAAACAAATCTACATGCCTCTGCTGACAGAGGCATGTAGTCTAGACGTACCCCTAGATAGACCAACGGTCTATCCCAATACGGTGATTCTTATATTCTTATCAGCACTGGTAGAGCTTTGAAAGAACTTGGTCCATAGAATCCACCCTGGAGGGAAGATGATAGACTCCAAGACTAGAAATGAAAACTGCCATATGTCGAAATAAACCGCTATTCTAAAATGTCCCTTACTCCTCGTGGTACGAGATTCACAGGGCCGTTGGAATAGTGTGCCCGTTATATTTCAAAATAACGGGCTTGCTTAAAAGACGTGGAATGGCTATTTCGGGATACCAGAAGTATCCGGAAATAGCACCGCGGTGTAGATGTACCCAAAGAGAGTGTGAGAGTGAAAGAGAGACGCTCTGTGTGTGGAAGAAACAAAAAACAGGACTATGTAGCACTTTAAAGACTAACACGATGGTTTATTAGGTGATGAGCTTTTGTGGGCCAGACCCACTTCCTCAGATCAGCTGATTTTCTTTCACATATTGATCTGAGGAAGTGGGTCTGGCCCACGAAAGCTCATCACCTAATAAACCATCGTGTTAGTCTTTACAGTGCTGCATAGTCCTGTATTTTGTTTCAGCTACACCAGACTAACACGCAGGGCCGGATTAAGACTTTTAGAGGCCCTAAGCACTGAAAAGATGATGGTGCCCCCCAAATGTAATTCAAAATAAAAACAATACTATACCGTAAAATAAAATTGTATTTTTCGAAATGACACAAAACTGACATGTCTTCTGAAATTAAAATAGCTTGTTTCTAGATTTTCTGATTGCAAAATTCCGGATACGTTCATCGAAGCTGACTTGACGAAGCACATCCGCTTCCATACACAATAGGGAAAGTGAATCGAGTCTGTCCTGACACATTGTTGTTCTCTGAGGGTTTTATATTCTTTTCAGCTGAGAAAAAGTGTGTTCTGCGGAGTTCTGACTTTTCCCACGATGACCGTTTCAATGCTTTTTTTGAAATATCAAATTTTTTTTAAAAAATCTCTTTTTTTTGGTGCCCCTGCTTTGCTGGTGCCCTAAGCACATGTTTAGTCTGCTTATTGGATAATCCAGCCCTGCTAACACGGCTGCATCTCTATCACTATTCTGTGTGTGGGAGACAGACTCTGTGACACAGATTGGCTACGTCTACACTGTCATGATTTTCTGGAAATGCTTTTAATGGAAAAGTTTTCTGTTAAAAGGATTTTCGGAAAAGCGCGTCTAGATTGGCAGGACGCTTTTCCGCAAAAGCACTTTTTGAGGAAAAGCGTCCATGGCCAATCTAGATGCGCTTTTCCACAAAAAAGCCCCGATCGCCATTTTCGCAATCGGGGCTTTTTTGCGGAAAACAAATCTCAGCTGTCTACACTGGCCCTTTTGCGCAAAAGTTTTTCGGAAAAAGACTTTTGCCCGAATGGGAGCAGCATAGTATTTCCGCAAAAGCACTGACAATCTTACATGAGATCGTCAGTGCTTTTGCGGAAATTCAAGCGGCCAGTGTAGACAGCTGGCAAGTTTTTCCGGAAAAGCGGCTGCTTTTCCGGAATAAGTGGCCAGTCTAGACACAGCCATTGTGTGTGTGTGGCACAGAGACCGGAAGAGTGTGTGCGACCGTGTGTGTGGGACTGAGTGGAGTGTGTGACAGCAACAGGGAGCTGTCCTGCTCCGGTCTCTCCCTCCCCCACTCTGCAGAGATGGGACATGGGGGGCAGTGTGTGTGTGTGTGTGTGTGTGTGTGTGTGTGTGTGTGTGTGTGTGTGTGTGTTGAGATCTCACACACACTCAATTGCCTCTTAAGACATGCACTCCTCTGAGTCACTTACCATTCATGCTTTAGATTGGAGCAGCTCTGCTGTGTCTCCTTCTCCCCGACCCCTGCTCTCCAGAGATGGGGCACAGGGGCAGGGGGACACCCTTAGTTCAGCGCTCCCCTCCAGCCTCCCCTCTGCACAGCTCGCAGGAGAATCCTGGGAGCAACTCGGCTGCAGGACGGAGCAAGGTGGGGGGAGAGGCAGCTGAACACATTGCCGGCTGTAAGTCTGCAGCTAATCAGCGAAGTGTGCCAAAGAGACAGGTGTGGTGGGCCAGATTCGGCCCGTGGGCCGGCTTTTGCCCACCTCTGCCCTAGGGTGTCTACTAGATGATCAGAAACTCTGGAAATTAATGTCTGACACCAGCCACTGTCCTATTTGCCCCCATAACACTTCCTTTCCAACCAGTGCTGCTCACCTGGGGGTCGGGGCCACATGGGGGATGCATGTGGCAGGCGCCATCCCTAATGGGTTTTCCATTGCCTGAGACCCCTCCTCCAGTGGAGTTGTGAGGTGAATCTGTTCCCACACGTGTGTGCACAATTGCACGCTGAGCCTGTGTACTTGTGTGCATAGGTGTGTGCGTGTTCGTCTATATCTCTGCATAGCGGAGTCATTCCACTTCCCCCCTGTATCTTTCCAGTTTTGGATTCCAGCTTCTTGTGAGGATCAGAACATAAGAACAGCCAGACTGGGTCAGACCAAAGGTCCATCTTGCCCAGTGTCCTGTCTGCCGACAGTGATGAGTGCTAGGCATCCCGGAGGGAGTGAACAGAACAGGAAATCACCCTGTGATCCGTCCTCTGTCATCCATTCCCAGCCTCTGACAAAGAGAGGCTAGGGGACAGCATCCCTGCCCATCCGGGCTAACAGCCATTGATGGACCTAATCCTCATGAATTTATCTAGCTCTTTTTGAACGCTGTTAAAGTTCTGCTCTTCACAACATCCCCTGGCGAGGAGTTCCACAGGTTGACTGTGCGCAGCATGAAGAAAAACTTCATTTGGTTTGTTTTAAACCTGCTGCCTATGCATTTCATTTGGCAAACCCTCGTTCTTATGTTATGGGAACAAGTAAACAACTTTTCCTCATTCACTTTTTCTATACCTGTCATGATTTTATATTCCTCTATACTATCCTCCATCATATCCCCCCTTAGTCTCCTCTTTTCTAAGATGAAAAGTCCCAGTCTTATTAATCTCTCTTCATATGGGACCCCTTCCAAGCTTAATCATTTTTGTTGCCCTTTTCTGAACTTTTTCCAAGGCCAAGATCTATTTTTTGAGATGAGGCAACCACATCTGCACGCAGTAGACAAGATGTGGGCGTACCATAGATTTATACAGAGGATTTATACAGATCAGGAACCGGAATAACTCAGCCCTCCGGGGACAAAGCCCTTTGGTCCAAATGCACCAGGCCGCTCAGCGTCGTGCTGAGCTCTGCAGGTGTTCAACCCTAGAGACTCGCAGCTGCGCTCAATTAGAGCAACGGCATTAGGTAGCTTGCAGAACGGCTCATTAAATGCATGTTGCTTTGGAACCCCTGTTCCGGGCACCTGGGAGCCACTGGAAGGGACCAGCCAGACATCCCAGCATGGAGAGAGAACGTCTTGTATTGTTCGAAGGGAGGAGAAAGAGACTAGACCTCCAGCATCAATCAGTAGGTTCTTAGTCTGCATGGAAGCTCATCCCACACCAATGATGGGGGCCATGTCTTTTGTAGGCGGAGGCATTCCGAGACCTTTGCTCATTTCCTCCACTGTAGACTATGCAATGCAAGAGTTGTGTGAACATGACATCAGAACAGCCACACGGGGTCAGACCAAAGGTCCATCTAACCCAGTGTCCTGTCTTCCGACAGTGGCCAATGCCAGGTGCCCTTCTCCTGTCATCCATCTACAGACCAAGACTAGGGACACCATTTCTACCCATCCTGGCTAATAGCCACTGATGGACCTAACCTCCATGAATGTATGCAGTCCTTTTTACACCCTGTTAAAGTCCTGGTCTTCACAGCATCCTCTGGCATGTGGCCTCTGTCCCTATCATCCCGCTGGATTGGGGGCTGAGGCTCCTTCCAGACACTGTCTCCGGGATACTGTCTAGCTCTGAGGACATCTGAGGATGGAGAGGCAAAACTGACATGCCAGGGTGACCCTGGACTTCGCCAGCAGCAACATGTGTGGCTTGCACCAACAGACTCAACAGCTGAACCAAGGAGAGAATCAAGAGCAATGCCCTCCCCGCTGGTGCTGGGAGATGGAAACCATCTACCCCCAAAGCAGCCACTGCGGGAATTCCACTACTGTGAACACCCCTTTCCCGTGGCATTTCGACATGTTCTATAGAAAAGCAAAGCATCATTATGGTTGTTCTCTTAGGTTATACATAAAAGGATATCTAGTCCTGCCCTAGGACACTTTTTCCAAAAATACACTCACGATTTACCTGTGGAACTCATTGCCACAAGATATCGTCAAGGCCCACCGCTGAGCACCATTCAAGAGGGTATGGATATGGATAAGAAGAACATTCAGCATTACAGCACTGACTATTAGGCACAGACACCAAAGCCCAAGGATTCTGGAAAGGCTACAAACTCTCCAGAGGCAAAAGCTAACTATTGTGGGTCAGGAGGAAAACTAGGGGAGGTCTCTGGGATTTTCCACATGGCTGTTTATGGGGTTTCTGGCACCTTTCTTTGAAGCAACTGGTACTAGCCAATGCCAGTGGGATATATGGACCGCTGGTCTGATCCACTATGACATTCCCCACCTAAGGAGTGTCTGTCCTGCAGCCAATTCCTACAGATGCAGGAGCAAACTTGTATTGTGCACCTCATAGCATGGATCCCAACTCACAGATGGACAGACCTTCGTGCATTGCTTAATCCCAAGGCGCTGAGCATGAAACCACAATTGGGGTGGAAAGTTCTTTGGTAGCCCAATCTGCAAAGAGAACACCCTTTCCACCATCACCTCCCTCCTGGCTTTCTCCTCTCCTGGAAAGGCGGTGGCTTTGGAAAGGGAAGCTCCTTTGAGCTGCTAGTATCAAACCTGAACGGCACGTAATCTGGGTTTAGAATCCTAGAACACTAGAACTGGAAGGGACCTCGCGAGGTCATCGAGTCCAGTCCCCTGCCCTCACAGCAGGACCCAGCACCATCTAGATCATCCCTGATAGATGTCTGTTCAACCTGCTCTTAAATATCTCCAGTGATAGAGATTCCACAACCTCCCTGGGCAACTTATTCCAGTGTTTCACCACCCTGACAATAAGGAAGTTTTTCCTAATGTTCAACCTAAACCTCCCTTGCTTCAGTTTAAGCCCATTGCTTCTTGTCTGATCCTCAGAGGCCAAGGAGAACAATTTTTCTCCCTTAGCATGGGTATGTGCTACCCAGGTGATGCCTCTCCTTCCGTCGCGTTCGAGAGATATTTTGGGGAGTGGAGTTGCTTGTCTTTTCTCTTTCCCTAATGATACAATTTGTGCGGAGACAGCAACACCTAAGGATATAGGCCTGGTTCCTGTCTGAGATGGGGTATTCATTATCGATGTCAGACATCCAGCAAAAAATACACTTGTGGGCTTTTTTTGGATCACTGTCAGCAGGAGTTCACAGCCACTGTGTCGTCTGATTACTTAGTTGGAATCTCTCTGGGGCAGGCAGCGTGCGTGTGGACTGCCCCTATCGCAGTGGGGGGAATTGCTGTATGACTGGGATAAGAACCCCCCACCTCCAGCCCAAGTGGCACTAACCTCCTAGCTGAAAGATGCTGGACCTGATGGTACCTAATGCTGAGCACCCCCCCCCCATGTCATCTCTGATGGACCAGGGTAATGGTGGACGGTGCCACCCATCATTACTTGCTGTTATTATTTATTTGTAATTGGGTCATGGATCATGACCCCATTGTGTTGTGAGACGCTCAAACCCCGAACCAAAAGACACTCCCGGCCCCAGATATTCAGCACGTTAGCTGCTAGGGCAGTTGACGCAGGAGCCTGGCAGAAGTCTCATCCTGGGGAGGATGACCTGGCCTCAGCTAGTCCCGCCTTTGTATGGTCTCAGATGCTCTGCGGCAGTGCGACCTAGCCGGGCAGGAAGCCTCCAGGACGTGGGGAATTCCAAGCCGTACGGGATGCTGCTGCAGGTCTCCTTCGCAACTGGAGCCCCTCACAATCTCTCTCTGCATGCCCCCCGGCTTCCTATAGCACACTGAGTCCTATGCGCATTGGATCTCTGAGGTCCAATGGTACCAGGGGAGCCTGTGGTTGGCACCTTTGCGCCTTTGGTTCAGCGGGACTCCATCAGACGGCAAAGTCTGTCCATGCAGGAGGCAGGACTTTTCCAGGGGCCTGTCCCAGATGGTGGACGACTTCCTTCAGGAGCTAAGGACCATCTCAAACCCACAGCTTTCTTCTCCAAGTGCAAGGCACCTTGCTTTGACTTGGCTATCTTTAACACAGAGGCAGGTACGCAGTGGGGCCGACAGCCTCACCTGGACCGTGGGAAATCGTGGGGAGGGGCCAACTGCACACTCCAGGAAAGGGGCGGGGCCTTGGGCAAAAGGGGGGGGGAACCTCAGGCAGTCAGCTCTCTGTGCTAGTAGAGTACTCTCTGCTGTGACCCCCCTCCCCCGCCCCCAAGCAGCTCTCACAGCCGCCCAGAATGCGCTGTGTGGTGGTCTGGCAGCAATTGAAAGGGCCCGGAGCCTTTTGGAGCACCAGACGGGGGGGAACTGCCCCCTTTGCCCCCTACCGGTGGGCCTGAATGTACCCCAAGCCCTACGATCCTACTGAAAAGATTGAGCCCCGGCTGCCCGCATCAAGGGGCTACACTGCTGATAACCTGAGCCGGGCTGAGTCCTCGGTGGGAGCCCCGAGTTCCCCATGTGTCAGGAGCCCTGCGCTCTGGTAGTTTTGTCTGGTTCCTGCAGTGCCTTGGGGCGCTGACTCTCTGCTGTGGAGCCGGGAGCGCTGGGATCTGACGGGGTGGGGGTTCAAAATGGCCACCTCTCCTGTGGCCATGGAGAGCATCTTCCAGTCTCCTCTGGTGGACATTTGGTGTCTCCTACTCAGCACCCATGGGCAAACCCTATGTAGGCTCTTCAGGGCCCGTGATTGGTCACCCTGGCATACCAATCAGGGCCCTGGCCCAGGCCACATGGGCTCCAGCACAGCCAACCAGGAAGGCAGTCTCCGTGGAAACGAGTCCACGCCTCTGCTGGGAACGACGTGAATACAAAGGCTGGGGAATCACGGCGTTATGTTCCTCTACTCAGTTGCAACATATTTTTGAAACCACAAATATAAGGTCACGTCTCTTGCCCCCCAGCCGCCTTGCCCGCTGCTTGCGTACACAGCGACACACACCACGTCGGGCGCCCCGGGCTACAGCCTCTTCTTCGGAAGTGTTCGGAGGCTGGCCGAGGGAGCTCATTTTTCATCTGCAAGCGACTGCTCTTGTGAGCATGAATCAGGCGGCAGTAACCGAAGCAGGATGTGGCTGGCGGTGTTCAAGATGATTCACAGCCACTGACTTACAGCTGGTGGGATCCGCGCGGTTGAGAGAAACATCCTCTGCCGATCAACACAGGCTTTGCCTGGAAAGAGTGGCATCATCTGCCGATCAAGGATGACTGATTGGACGTAGAACCCTGGCTGAAGCCTCGTGACTATGTTCCATCTGCGTTGATTGTATTGCAGTAATGGTCTAGGCATAAGGGCCCACCGAATTTTGCATCTTCCCTGTCCCCCGGGTACACTTGAGAACCATTTCTTCACACCGCCCAGTGCAGGGAGTCCAGCTATGTCCAGTCCCACAGGTTAGGTTCCTTGTGTATTGACCGCACACACCTGCATAATCTGATCACTCATTTCTTTGCCAACCCATCCTCAGCGGCTCTCTCCTGCTTTATATCCAGCATCAGTTCACGTTGTGACCGTTTTATAGAAAGCACCTCGTACGATGGGCAAACCTCTGAAAATGGTGTTTTCTGATGGAATATCCAAGCTCTTTGGTACACAAAGGGGTAGGAATGGTTCAGGAATAGACTAGGCATGTTAAATATCAGTTAATTGAACTGTTGAGCAACCTCATGAAATGTTATCGGTTAGTCGACTATTCCATAGTCCCTGGGGGTGGGGCCGGCAGCCATTGTATCAGAGGCAGCAGCGTGGGGTGGCAGCAGCCCCTGTCTGGGGGAGGAGGGTCTGAGATCTCAGACCCGTTGTGACCCAGAACTGAGCCGGGCTGCCTCTGGCAGGCTCTTAATACACTTGAAATGCAGAGCTGAAATGGGGATAGGTCTCGGACCCAGCGTGAGCCAAGGCTGAGCCAGGCTGCCTGGCCACCCATCTCCTAATACACTTTATATGCAGAGCTGCAGCAGGGGTAGGTCTTGGACCCATTGCAAGCCAGGACTGAGCCAGGCTGCTGCCCAGACTGCTAAAAAATTTACCAGCAGGGAAAGAGGGAGAAGGAAATGACTGTAGTTTATAGCATTAATGGTCCAGGAATAGACTCGGCGTATCGGTTAACTGACTACACTATTACATCCCTAGATGTGTTCCAGCATGTACAGAGCCTGCTGGAGCCAAGCGTTGCGGAGGTGTGTGAAAATGAAAAACACGAGCCAATACCATCTCTCTGGGATACCAGCACGAGCTTTGATCAAGTATAATATGTGAACCGTTTAGTTTAAGTTCACTATGCATTTTGGGCAAAGACTATGGGTACATCATGCACAGAAAGAAAAAAAAATAATCTGAAAAGACTCTTTATAGTAAGGAAAATATCAGGAATGAAGAGAGGAAAAGTCTCCGTAGGAGAGCACAGTTTGTACATCTCGGCTGTGTCTACACTGGCATGAATTTCCGGAACTGCTTAAACCGGAATACTATTCCGTATTCAGTTTTTCTGGAAAAGGAGCGTCTACATTGGCAGTTTGTTTTCCGGAGAAGCCCTTTTTCCGGAAAAGCATCTGTGGCCAATGTAGACGCGCTTTTCCGGAAAAGAGCCCTGATCGCCATTTTCACGATCGGGGCTTTTTTCCGGAAAAGACTACTGGGCTGTCTACACTGGCCCTTTTCCTGGGACAGTGTTCTGGAATAAGGACTTATGCCCGAGCGGGAGCAGAATAGTTTTTCCGGAATAGCGGCTGATTTTGTACAGTAGAGCATCGTTGCTTTTCCGGAAATTCAAGGGCCAGTGTAGACAGCTCGCAGCTTATTCCAGAAAAGCGGCTGATTTTCCGGAATAAGTGGCTCAGTGTAGACACAGCCCTCCTGTGTGGCAGCAAGGGTGAGAACAAAATGGCCGCCATATCTGCAAATAGAAAGGACCTTCAGAAATTTAAAGAGGTCACACACAGACACACAACATGATAGAGGCAGCAGAGTTTCAATCCTTATATATATATATATCACTCCCTGTACACAAACTTTTCCCACACACGTGTCATTAAGAACACAAGAATGGCCAGACTGGGTTAAACCAAAGCTCCATCTAGCCCAGTATCCTGTCTGCCGACAGTAGCCAGTGGTGGATGTCTCAGAGACAATAAACAGAACAGGGATCCCTCCCCTGTATTCTAACACTGTGGTTTGGTATAACAGGAGGAGAGCTGCTAATGGAAACAGGCTGTTTTATTACATCGAAAAGAATCAAGTCTCCAGAGCTACACAGGTAAAGCCGAATGAATGCTCCACCTAACGACTAGATTCCCCCCTAGTCATTATGACACCATCTACCTATGTGGTCTCATGGAATTATGGATCCACTTCTGACAGCACCAGTAGCTTGACTGAGGCTATGTCTACATTGCAGGGTTTTATTGGAAAAAGATACGCAAATTGAGAACGGTGATTTGCGTATCTTTTTCCAATTCTTTTTTCAGAAGAGGTTTCTTCTGACATTTGGCCCATCTACATAAGGCCAAAGGTTGGAAAAACCTCCTCTTTCAGAAGAGCCCTTATTCCTCATAAAATGAGGAATTACGGGGCTTCCAAAAGAGCGTGTCTGCTCTACCAATATTTTTTTCGGAGGAGCAGGTGCGTTCCCTGGACGTGGTGGAGTTTTTTAGGGATACCACCGGTATCCCAGAAAACCTCCATAGTGTAGACGTAGCCTGAGTAACCCAGAGGCCAAATGAAGTGGTCTGTGGAATTGTGTGTGTCTTTACACGAGAGATTAATATTAATGGCAACTAAACAACTTCCTTTCGGAGTGAGGTACTCGGTATGGTAGCTGGCTGCACTCCAGTCCGGGGGATACTATTTTGTGGCACCCAAAAGTGAGACGTTTCTTTCCTCTAGTTGGATCAAAGCACCGCTCTGGTATGTTTAATATTTGCTTCCATTGTGGGAGTGATTTATAAGCTGGTAAGAGGCATGTGAAATAACCGGCCATGTGTCTATCCTCCAGGTGTCCATCTGAATATAGAACAGACAAGATCCCGGTGGTGTCCCGTGTCAGGCTGCTGAGAGCTTAGCGTGGATATACCTAGGATCAATACCACAGCTTTACTGCATGCACCCAGCTGGCCTGGAGGGCTGATTAGAAACTGCTGTCACAGAAGGTTCAGAGGAGGGTCTACTTCCTTTGTTCCAAAATCCCAGTTAGGAGTCTATGGGGATCTTTGCTGGGCAAAACTAGGCTGTAGCTTTCCTTTAATTCGCTGTCAAAAAGTTCTCTTCCTGTCTCGTGTAACGCCAACAGGTGGAATTGAACCTGGGATCTCTGGAACTTAGCACATGAGCCTCTATTGCTTGAGCTAAAAGCCAGCTGCTTGGCAGTGAAGGCTGCAGAGCAAACTCATTCTCTCGGCCTGTAAGGGTACGTCTACATAGCAGGGCAAAAGTCGAACTAAGCTATATAACTTTAGCTATGTCAATCGAGTCGAAATAGCTTAATTGGGCTTTTGGCACTGTCTACACTGCAGGAAGTCGAAGGACAGACACTCTTCCTTCGACTTCCCTTACTCCTTGTGAAATGAGGGTTACTGGCGTTGGAGTAAGAAGTCCTCCAGCTCGCTGCTATTTCAAAATAACGGCTTGCGATGTGAACGCACATTTGGTTATTTCAAAATAACGTCAGTTATTCCGAAATAACGCTGCTGTGTAGACACACCCTAAGTCACTTTCCTTTTCTTGAGCAGCAGGGTAAGAGAACAGGACTGTGGCAGGCATGGATGGGAGGAAAGGGCCTTTAACTTGAAATTGCATCTGGTTTTCAGGGAAGTAGTTTAAACAAGACACATGTATTGCGGGTGCTTGATGTACCCATGTAAATCCAATAGAGCTGCAGGATTAATTAGAACCAGCAGCCCCCCCTCACTTTGGTGCTCTCTCCCTGCTGTAGGATCTAAACTATCAAGAGAAATTTCTTATTCTGCCCCAACTATCCTCCCAAGACACACACCACCTTCGCCCTCCTCTGGAAACCATAAAAGCTTCAGAAACCAGACTTGTTGCTGAGTGCCTGAAAACTCTTGGTAACTGTAATGGGTAAGTAAGGGGGTAAAAATCTCTCTCTCTTGGACTGATCTTGGGTCTGCCCCCTCATCATTAGCATGCATAGTAGTATATTATGTCAAGTAATGATTCAGCACAGGACATCGCTATGGACTGCTGATCTCGGCTTTCTCACGCCAGCTGGTAAATATACCGTAGTCTCCAACTCCAAGAAAACTTTTTGAAAAAACTAGGTGAGGCTTGAGCAGTGCTTTGAAGATGTAAAATGATTTACAGTAGAAACCCTAAGTATGTTGGAGTGTCCTCGTTACCGGGAAAACATGATTCTCTGACCTCTGAATATCGACACTCCCATGTGCCGTGAAATTCACATTGAAACCAAAGCTTCTTTGAGGAAACCACCATCTGTCTGGTGAAAACCTCTCCAAGACCTATGAATAAATCCAGTCAACAGCTCTGGGATTCAAGGTGCCAGACCGTTATCCGGAGGGAAACTGAGCCGCAGAACCCCAGCCATCTTTCCTCTCCCCCAATGGTCCCTCTAATTTTTTCCAGCCATGTGTGGAATACATTTTTCCACATGCACTAAGACATGTGAATGTGCACCACCAGGAGAAACAAAAACTTAGCTGTGGGCACTCTGCTAATCAGCTGGGTGGTACGTGGATCTCTCCTGAGTGGCCGCATAAGTGCATGGCTTACAGGGAACACTGCTCTCCAAAGCCCTCAAGTATTAATTCAGCCAAGCATTTAAGCGTATGCTTAAAACTAAGCATTTGGCTGAATCAGGAGCGACATTATTTGGTGCCTGTTATTTACCCCGCTCTGTTTCGGAGCCATCTAGCCTGCTTTATTCCCCGCAACCTGCAAAGCATTCCTTCTGCCTCTGATGTACGGTCCGAGGCTACACCGTATCCCAGTGTCCTGCAAAAGCCATCGACAAAGCCTTCCGCACGAGGCGCCCGCTTGAAAAGCTGCCTCGCGCAAGGTTTGCTTTGTTTCCCTCCTGTGGCCATACTGATTTAAATGACAGGTTTGTGGCAGGCAGGCTGCAACTCTGGTGAGCGTAACCCTAGAAATAACACAGCTCATCCGTGGGAGGTCTGCCTTTGAGTGGAGAGATTAAATATGCAAGGACTGAGAGCTGCTTTGTGGAAAGCCAAACAGTGCTGTCCAAGGAAAATCAAACATGAATAACACTTTTCAGCCCAGAGATTCCGACTGAGATCGGGCTGGCTGCTTATTTCCTGGTGCATCAGCTGGGATCGTAAGGAAACAATTTCATTTTAGCACCACCTTCCCCCCTCTGGAAAGTCGCACGGCTCTCTTCTTTGCTTGCACCAACGTGCGGGGCTGCCTGCAGCAGAATGACCTCTCCTGGAACTCTAATGAGCTGTCCCAGCCCTGCAGTAATTAGGCTCCACTTTGGGCAGGGTGATTCATGCTCCAATGAATTCAATTTCAACAAGGCATAATTATGGTGAGTCACATAATCACGGATTAATCGCGGCCCCTCCCATTTAGCAGTCAAAATAGTCAAGGGCGCCAAAAAGGCTTTTCGCGGCCCCTGCAGATGCTGAAAAGGGGCGAGATTTCCAAGGGTTTGGTCCTGCTTTCATAGGATCATAGAGCACTAGAACTGGAAAAGACATCGAGAATCATCAAGTCCAGCCCCCTGCCCTCACGGCAGGACCAAGCACCGTCTAGATCATCCCTGACAGGTGTCTGTCCAACCTGCTCTTCCATATCTCCAGTGATGGAGATTCCACAACTCCCCTGGGCAATTTATTCCAGTGTTTAACAACACTGATAGGTAGGAAGTTTTTTCTACTGTTTAACCTCAGCCTCCCTTGCTGCAGTTTAAGCCCATTGCTTCTTGTCCTGTCCTCAGAGGCCAAGGAGAAGAATTTTTCTCCCTTCTCCTTGTAATGCCCTTTTAGGTACTTGAAAGCTGCTCTCATGCTTCTACTTTCTGTGGGTGGGTCTCCAGAGTTCTCCAGAAAAGACCCTCTTGGTTGCAGATTGCTACATGCGTTGCACCCTAACATGAATGGTGTGTACTATCTCCTGGAGGCCTACATCTGAGAGGTGGTGGGTAATACAACCCCAGGGCCTTCATGAAGGACCCCAGAGTCTCTTGCTTGGTGCTCCCGTGGACTCCAGGAACGATGCTCAGCCCCTTGCCTGATTGGGCTCCGGATCTATTACAAGGAAACCCATCCACTGTACATTCTCCTGTAGATCTAATCATGGAATCCTAGGGGGGGCAGAGACCTCGGGAGTCATCGAGTCCAACCCCCCGCCCAAAGCAGGACCAGCCCCAACTCAATCAGCCCAGCCAGGGCTTTGTCAAGCTGGGACTGAAACATCTCTAGGGATGGAGATTCCACCCCGTCCCTAGGGAACCCATCCCAGCGCTTCCCCACCCTTCTAGGGAAATCGTTTTTCCTAATATCCAACCTAGACCTCCCCCACTGCAACTTGAGACCATTGGCTCCTTGTTCTGCCATCCATCACTACTGAGAACAGCCTCTCTCCATCCTCTTTGGAACTGCCCATCAGGAAGTTGAAGGTTACAATCAAATCCCCCCTCACTCTTCTCTTCTGCAGACTAAACAAGCCCAAATCTCTCGGCCTCTCCTCATAAGTCATGTGCTCCAGCCCCCTCATCATTTTTTGTTGTTAATCTTCCAGGCCTGCTCCCTGTGTTGACATGATCTTCAGCTCTGCTTGCTCGGGTGCATCAAAACCACCAGCCCATCAGAGACAATACCAGCCAGCGGATTCCGGCGCCGAACAGCTGTGATGCAAGCCAACACCCACTTTGTGCACAGGCAACAGCCTGTGCAGGTGATCCAGAAAGGAGTCTGTACATCCCACCCGGCGTCGCAAGAGCTTGTGATAAGCTCCTCACAGCTGGGTGTCATTTTTCGCCTCTGCTACACTCGCCACCAACATATCAACATGTAAATTCCACCTCTGCGGTCAGGCCGTTTGTGGCTGGTCTTTGCGCTATGTGCTGGGTAAGGAGGTAGAACAGCAGTTTTCCATATGCTGCAACACGACTCATTCTATGCAACTGGCTCAGTTTAAACTGCAGCTGCATCAATTAATGGGGATCATTTTTTTTTCTTTAAATGCCTCTCTGTTCTCCACTGTGATCAGAAGGGCTGGGGGGAGGAGAGGAGGGAGGGGTTGGGCGGGGAGAGTGAGAGGGAATTGACAAGGGGACGTTGGTTCTTTGATGTCGTTAAGTTTTATTCCAAAATCAATCCGCATTAAACTTCACAAGGTGCAGTTTACATCCTTGTGTACACTGTGCATTTTCCCTAGATTACAATTTTGCTTCAAAACTTGGCTGTGGGATCCGGGAAGTGGGTGGGGTGTTGATGGAGACGGCTGCAAAGTAACGTTGTCAGCAAACCCGTAAAAATCTTAGCATACAAACTTCCAATGGCAAAGAGAAGTGTCCTTTCTTCTCTCCCCCTCTTTCACCGATTGAGTCTTTCTTCTTTTTCACCACAACAGGTTGACTTGTTCCAAGGCACAAAGAGATATTCCTGCGACATGGCCCACTTGTTAGAAACCAACCTCTGTGCCCCTTCAATGTTACAAAGGAACTAACAAAATAAACGGGACTCAAACACAGCCAGGAAGGGCCAAATTATGGTGGTGCTGGGAAGACTCCTCTGCATCAGACACAGTTTCCTGCAGCATTGCAAAGGGTTATGTGTTACTAATTGTGTGTGTGTGTGCGCGCGTGTGTGTGTGTGTGTGTAATCCCTCTTGTGCAAATGGATGAACAGTGGCGTCACTTGGCAGAACAGTTTTTATACAGGGGGTCACCTCTGGGTGACAGGTGAAAACCCAATTGGGAAAGGCAAGCCCCAGCCCCGCCCCTTCTGCCCAAGGCCCCACCCCTGGAACCAAGCCCCGCCCACCGCAGCCTGATTCTTCCTGCCCACGTGGAGGGCTGGGGCTGCCACGCCACGGCCCCACCCTTCCCGGAGGTGGCCCCAGCCTTCGGCGATCTGGGGTGTAGGCGGTTTTTGGAAGACTGTGCCTTCTCTTGCCTATATTACTGGTCATCCCTGGGGTCCTCTGGAAAGTAGGGGGCTGTCTTGCTATGGCCCCATTTGAACATAGCATCCCTGAGGTTGTCAGTACTTTTTGTTCTGTGTTTGTACAGCGCCTAGCACGATCGGGTCAGGATGCTTGATCCTCATGCCGATAAATAACAGCATTGTGTGCCGCTGTCCATGGCTGGCCTGGCCTTTCAGAGATGGCACTTTTGTGGGGCCAGCATTTGGTACCATCATGGCAGGCCCCTTTGAAATCAGAAAGACTGACTGCAGAGGAAGTTTTGGACTAGCTGCACTGCTGGCAGATGAGATGGCCACGGACTCATCCCCAGAACACAGGACCCCCGCTTGGAGGTAATGAATACCCCGCCAGTGTGATCTCATATGCACCATGCAAAATGCACCCCTCCTATCTCCAAAATCCCATGCACCATCAGTGATAGCAGAACCAACCACGTCCATTTTATATCAGAAGTGGATGGGGACACACTTTAAATATAACAGGCCTGACCCGCTTACCAGTAAGAAGACACTGGTGGGAGGTTAAGAACATAAGAATGGCCAGACAGGATCAGACCAAAGGTCCATCTAGACCAGTGCCCTGTCTGCCGACATGGCCAGCGCCAGGCGCCCTAGAGGGAGTGAACAGAAGAGGGAATCATCAAGTGATTCCCTCCCCTGTCGCCTATTTCTAGCCTCTGACAAACAGAGGCCAGGAACACCATTCCTACCCATCCCGGCAAATAGCCACTGATGGACCTAACTTCCATGGATTTATCTAGCTCTTTCCTGTACCCTGTTAAAGTCCTGGTCTTCCCAACATCCTCTGGCAAGGAGTTCCACAGGTTGACGGTGCGTTGCATGAAGAAAAACTTCCTTTTGTTTGTTTTAAGCCTGCTACTTATTCATTTCATTTGGCAACCAGTTCTTTTGAGCTGAGCGTCTCAGAAGCCCAACAGCCATGCCTACTCCACAGAATGTGACTTCATCCACAGCCCCTGAAGATTAGTCACAAGCGTCTTAAACTCTCGCATGCACCATGCCCCGGAGCCCGAGGCCGTGAGCTGACATCCCCGCTTTCATGGCATTTGCGCTGCAGATCCGAAGGGCCTGGCTCCAGAAATGGTCGTGTAGCTCCAGCCAATGCATCTGGTTTCCATTGTGGCTGGTGCCAGGATGGGCTACCTCCAATGAAAACATTGGTGCTGCAAGGAGGCAAGTTAGGTAAGTGCAGCAGATGGAGCTGGTCGGAATAGTGAACCAATGTCACACGGCGGGGTTGGAATTGGGGTGCCAATCCGGTGTCTGCCAGAGGAAATGGAAACGTGAAGGGGTCCTATGGACACTAAGACCCTAACACAATGTTGTTAGTGAAGCAGAGGTGTAAACCCCTGTATTCTGAACACATTCCAATACAAACAAATACGTAGTCCCTTGCTGGGCTTCCTCTCCCATTCCACTTGCATGGGTCATTCCTCTTCATTTTGTGTGCTGTGCATTAGTAAACAGCGGCTGTGCTCCACCCCAGAGACAGTTGCATCTCAGCACTGATTCCTAGATACAGAGCCGGATCCTGAAAATTCCTTACTGGGGGTGGTGGGGGGGGGAGCTTTCAAGTCCATTAGGCTGAGGTAGGAAGTTTTGCCTATAGTTTGTAAAGCACGTTGGGATGCCGTCCAAGTCTAAGGCGTTGGAAGCCGCGCTCCGTACTGCTGAAGTTGGAGAGTTGGCTGTACGCATGAGTGAGCCACGTCCATATTCTAGCACCAAAAGAACAAGCCGTTCCGTAAAAATATTACAAAACCCTTCCATTGGCACAGTGGGGTTGATGTCATTATGACCACTTGGGTTTGTCTCAGATTCCATTTTACTGGCTTCCACTGCCTTTTTCCTCTCTCTCTCCTGTGAGACGCAGGGTTTTTTTTTTTTTTTTCTTCCTCATGTTGCATCGAAGGGCTGTGTATCCCCGGAGGTTCAAAGTGCTGAGGAGTAGGCAGAGATCAAACGAGTCTCATTGCTTTGAACAGATTATTCCTGGCCTTGGCTCAAGAATGGCAAGGTTCATCCATCCATCTTATTCAAGCAGCATTTCAAACAAGTCATCCCGCCCTTTTTTTGGATTATGCTTCTCTTTCAGCTTTATATGGCACGCAGAATTCTTTGATTTTGGCTCCGAAAGCGTGGCATGGAATTCTTCACGGACCCAAATGAAGGTTCGTATTTTTCAAAGCTGCGGGCTACGTGTCTGTAGGGTTTTTGGCCCTGCTTAACCTTACCCCAGACCAAATTCCCTCATTCTCTCTATTGAGCAACTTCATTGATTATACCTTAGCCCCTTGACTTTAATGGAGAAGTGTGGCTAAAAATCCCAGTGTGATGCTTTGAAAATATTAGCCTTTGGAAATTTGAGAGACCAGAACAGCTGCAAAAAAACATGCAATAATCCTCCAACATGCCCAAGAGAGAAAGAATGTATTTAGGATGATGCTAAGATGTATATTATGGCTGAGATGTAATAGAAGAAAGGAAAATAGGGTAACATATTTCATCATTAACGAGTGCCTTACATAAGAACAGCTATACTAGGTCAGACCAAAGGTCCATCTAGCCCCGTGTCCTGTCTGCCAACAGTGGCCAATGGCAGATTCCCGAAAGGGGCTGGACAGAACAGAGAATCATCTAGTGATCCCTCCCCTGCTACCCATTTCCAGCCCCTGACAAATAGAAGCTAGGGACACCATTCTGGCTAAGTAGTATAGGTAGTCTCCAAGTTACGAGCACATCGATTTACGACCTTTCGTCCTTACGACCAACCCCTCATTAAGCACGTCCCCGAGTTACGAACGTGATCTGCACTTACAAACAGCTCACATGTAAATGAATGGGGTCCGACTTACGAACAGATCAAATTACGACCAAGTGCTTGGTACATAACTTGTTTGTAAGTCGGGGACGATCTGTATTGATGGTCCTAACCTCCATGAATTTATATAGGGTTTTTTGTTTTGTTTTTTAAACCTGGTAAAGTCCTGGTCTTCACAACATCACGTTCCTTCACAACACAACTTCCTTAGTGGAAGATACCCTCAATTGTTTATTTTATAAACGGAGTGGAAAAAACTGTAGACGATACTGTATTTCCGAAACAATGCTGCATTGTTTGGGAGGAACAGAGCCAGGAGCAATTGTCTGAACTGGTTCAATCTCTCTCTACTTTTTTGAGTCTATCCCTTTGTAACGGGGATGGGGTGAGGGGTAGTCACAGAAGACCACTTGGGAATGCCTTCCAGGATGCTGACAAAGCCACTGCCACTCCCCTTCCTGATCCCTGGGGCTTTTCAATCCTCAGTCCTGCCAGGCCAGCTCCCATGTCTCCCCCAGCCAAGGCACCAAGCTGAGCTCACGCCTCTCCCCCACCCCCAGAAGCAACACAGACACTGAAACCCTTCAAGTCCAAGGAACATGCCGTTTTGGGCCCAACTTTCCAGGATACCACTCCCCAGATGGGATCAGAACCCCAAAAGAATTATTTAGGTAAGCCCCCTTTAACAAGGAAAGGAGACATGGGCATATGGATGGCTCCCCTAGGTAATAATTGTTTACGCTGGGCTTGATAGCAAGTAAACGTGATTTTATTAAATACAAGCAGTAGGTTTTAAGTGGTAATAAGCGAGAACAGGCAGAGCAAAGCAGATTACAAATTAATAGTAACAGAAAACACTTAGGCTGTGTCCAGACTCAGGGTTTTTTTCGGGAAAAGTAGCCTTTTTCCGAAAAAACTTCCCCTGCGTCCAGACTCAAGCCACGTTCTTTCGAAATTAAATTGAAAGAACGCGGCTTTTCTTTCGATGGCGGTAAACCTCATTTCACAAGGAAGAACGCCTTCTTTCGAAAGTTCCTCTTTCGAAAGAAGGCGTTCTTCAATGTAAATAGGGCTTCTTCGAAAGAGAGCATCCAGACTCACTGGATGCTTTCTTTCGAAAAAGCAAGCCACTTTTTCGAAATTTCTCCGTGCAGTCTAGACGCTCTCTTTCGAAAGAGGCTCTTTCGAAAGATGCTTTTGAAAGAGCCTCTTTCGAAAGAGGCTTGCAGTCTAGACATAGCCTTAGCTAATTCTAACACTAAATCCTCAGTACGAACATATTACAAATTTACCCTAAAACTTTATTTTCCAGCTGAGCCTTCAAACCAGGGCAGTCTCCTTATCCCTGGGGCCTTTGGTTCACTTCCCTGGGTGTGCCAGCCAACCACCAAACACTCCTATTTTCCTAGTGTTTTTAAAGATCCCCTTTTCGCATGGGAAATCACCTGGGCAGTCCCTACCAACCGCTGCTAAGACTTAAGGACAAAAAACTATTTGCATATGATTGCCTAGGCATTGAGATTTCTCAGCAGAGGAATCACCCTTGATGGTTTTCAATTTACACATTTAAAATGATAAACCATTCCACACTCCATGGGTGCATCTTGACTACAAAAACTTGCCAGCTGTCTACACTGGCCGCTTGAATATGCGCAAGAGCACTGACGTTCTAATGTAAGAATTCAGTGCTTCTTGCGCAAATACTTTGACGCTCCCGCTCAGGGATAAGCCCTCTTGCGCAAGAGGGCCAGTGTAGACAGGCACCTTAATTTTTTGCACAAGAAAGCCCAATGGTTAAAATGGCCATTGGAGCTTTCCTGCGCAAAAGCGCGTCTAGACTGGGCATGGATGCTTTTGCGCAAAAGCACTTTTTGCGCAAAAGCATCCGTGCCAATCTAGATGCTCTTTTGCGGAAATATTTTGAACGGAAAAGCTTTTCAGCAGCCCATAAGTCTAACTTTACACCCAAGAATGACACACATACCAAAATAAGATAAACAGATCCAGCAGACTATGACATGAAGATGGACAGGTTACATGAGATAATTTGCCCAAAGCATCTTTGAGTTATATATATTTGTGTCCATAAGTCCATTACATGAAGCATGCGGGAGGTGGTCCAATCACACACTTATTTTATTACCCTCAGTTCCATGCACTGTCAATGTCCTCATTGGAGACAGAGATGAATTGTCAGCCAATCTTGTTTTTCTTAGAATCCTAGGAAGGGACCACGAGAGGTCATCGAGTTCAGTCCCCGGCCGTCACAGCAGGACCAAGCACCATCTAGATCAGTGGTTCCCAAACTTTTCAGCATCAAGCCCCCCTTTCTGATTTTTGAAAAACCCTCACACCCCCACTCAAAAAAAAAAAACTTGAGCCCCCCCCCAAAAAATAGAACTGAGCAGGGCCGCAAAACGTGATGGGGGAGGGTGTCACCTCGCATCCCTCCTGGAATTTCTTCGCACGCCCCCCAGTTTGGGAACCCATGATCTAAATCATCCCTGATAGATGTCTATCTAACCTGCTCTTAAATATCTCCAGTGATGGAGATTCCGCAACCTCCCTAGGCAATTTATTCCAGTGTTTAATCATCCTGACAGTTAGAAAAATTTGCTTAATGTCCAACCTAAACCTACCTTGCTGCAGTTTAAGCCCATTGCTTCAAGTCCTATGCTCCGAGGCCAAGGAGAACAATTTTTCTCCCTCCTTGTTACAACACCCTTTTAGATACTTGAAAACTGCTCTCGTGTCCCTGCTTCGTTTTCTCTTTTCTAAACTAAACAAGCCCAATTCCTTCAGCCTTGCCTCATAGGTCATGTTCTCTAGACCTTTCATCATTTTTTTTGCTCTTCTCTGGTCCTTCCCCAATTTCTCCACATCTTTCCTGAAATGTGGTGCCCAGAACAGGATACAATACTCCAACTGAGGCCTAATCAGCGCAGAGCAGAGCAGAAGAATGACTTCTCGTGTCTTGCTCACAACACTCCTGTTAATGCAGCCCAGAATCATGTTTGTTTTTTTGCAACAGTGTCACACTGTTCACTTATGTTTAACTTGTAGTCCACTATGACCCCTAAATCCCTTTCAGTACTCCTTCCTAGATAATCGCTTCCCATTCTGTATGTGTGAAACGGATTGTCCTTCCTAAGTGAAATACTTTGCATTTGTCCTTATTGAACTTCATCCTGTTTACCTCAGATCATTTCTCCAGTTTGTCCAGATCATTTTGAATTATGACTCTATCCTCCAAAGCACTTGCAACCCCTCCCAGCTTAGTTTCATCTGCAAACTTAATAACGGTACACTCAATGCCATCATCTAAATCATCGATGAAGATACTAAACAGAAGCAGTTCCAAAACAGATCCCTGCGGAACCCCACTTGTTATGCCCTTTATCATGATCGTGAATTGTTAATGCACAGTTAATGCATTAACCGTTAACGCAAGCATACCGTTTTCTTTTGTATTAGGTGGAAAAGGTTGACATTGTCAGATCTCCATGGAAAAACAATTGCCTCATTGATGTTTAGATTGTGTATCATGTACATGTATAAGAACGTCAATCTTTATTTAACCTCTCAATCAACCAACCTGCCAACGTCTCATTCAAGTCCAAGTTCAGCTGTGTAATATCAATTATTTCTAGTACCTAACATTGAAAACATCTGAGGCATAGTAGCAGGGAAGATTTAATGTTTGCAAGTACTGTGGCTTGTAGAGTGTTCAAGGATTTTTATGTGGCAGTCTTCCATTATAACAATAAAAGGAAGGCCGTTATATGAGCGGAAAGATGGGTATTTAAGAGAAGTCTATGATTCTGTGTGCATTTCTGGCACAGACTGTAGTAAAATTGCAAGATACAGACATCTGATTGTAATCAAATAGATAGCCACCCGTTTCAAGAGCTGGAAGAGTTAGAAGATCAGATTTGACACCTCGGTGTTAGAGGAAAAGAGGAGGAAATAAAGCAATGAAAGTAGACCCGTACTTCAGAACCAGTATTCTGGATAATTAAATGTGTTTGAAATAGTTTTAGGAAAACACGAAGGAAATTATGAGCCAAACTCCAATGAAAACTTTGTCATCTCTGCTACAAAAAAAAAAAAGCCCAAAATGGAATCAGTTTTTAAAAAAGCCTTTAAAGTAACAGGTCAGATTTGCTGCCCTGACCAAAAGGACAAGTTGAGGCAGGGCTACTCAACATGTGGCCCGCGGGTGGGAGCTAAAACAAAAAAGTAGTCAACATAATGGTCTTCTGTTGAGATGCGTTTTAGTAGTTAAATTCCTGAGCTGTCATTGCTCATTAAAAGTGCTGTTATATGGGTGGAAATTGGGTAACTATTGCGTTTTATTACTATCAACAGAACTGACTTAAATGGGGCCTGTGTGTTGTGTAGTCTTGCCTTAATCTTTGTATTCATGCCCGTCAATGTGAAAGAAGCTATTTGCATATATATTGGCATGTCTATGCAACCACACTTAAGCTGTGGCCCTCAGCATGTGCTGGGGGTATCACTGTGGCTCCCGGGACTTCCAAAGTTGAGTAGTCCTGAGTTAAACCAAAGCCGATTTGTTTATCAGGTTGAAAGCGGGATTTGAAAGGCCGAACCTGAGTGAGTGACAGGACAGCCTGGATCATTGGGTCGCTGCACCAGTCAGTAAAGTTTGTCCCAGCGGTCTCTTTCATTATGCTGGGAGTGGACAGGCCATACCCGAGTGGTCATGTGATCCCATGCACCAGCTTCTAATTCTGGTATCAAGGAACGAGGGCCAGGCCTGGGAGACGCACGAGACATGGCTACCAAGTGAACGCAAGGCCAGTTTGCTCTGCAAACCCCCTTCCGCTCCATGCTCTCGCCCTCCCTCCCTGCAGGATCCAATCCTCACTTACGACCTCCCAGGAAAAACGGAAACTCCCCCAAAACAAAAGGAAAAAAATACAAAAAAGTACAAAGAATCTCACAAAGCTCTCAAGATACTGATCAGGTAAGGTCAGATAAGATAAGGCCGCCAACGTCTAGGAAGGATGCGGAGAAACTGGACAGGATCCAGAGGCGAGCGTCAAAGATGATCAAAGGGATGGATAACAAGCCTTAGGAGCATAGGCGGAAGGAACTGGGTCTGTTTAGTTTGGAAAAGAGAAGATGGGCGAGGGAGGGTGGCGTCCCTTGAAAGGCGGCCATAAAAAGATGGAGAAAAACTTGTTCTCTCTTGCCACAGAGGGCAGGACCAGGAGCAGTGGGTTCAAGCGAAACACAGATTCAGACTCAAGCTCAGGGAAAGCTTCGCAACTGGAAGAAGAGTAGCGCAATAGTAGACTGCGTAGGGAGGGTACGCACTGGGGGCCCTCAAAAGGAGGCTGGACAGCTATCTATCTTGGGCGGGTTAGACCCAACAAACACTGCATCTTAGCAGAGGGTGAGAGAAGACGTCCTCCATGGTCCCTTCTGACCCTATGGTTCTCAGTGGTGACAAGCTGTTCTCAGGGGTGGCAGATGGCAGAACAAGGAGCAATGGGCTCAAGTTGCAGTGGGGAAGGTCTAAGTTGGACATTAGGAAAAACTATTTCCCTAGGCAGGTGGGGAAGCCCTGGGCTGGGTTCCCTAGGGAGGAGGTGGAATCTCCATCCGGAGAGGTGTTTATGTCCCGGCTTGACCACGCCCTGGCTGGGATGACTGAGTTGGGGCTGGACTTGATGACTCCTGAGGTCTCCTATGAGTTTACGAGTCTGGGATACTCTCTCCAGGGCAAGCTTTAGGAAGCTTGAAGAGTTATTGGAATGGCTTGATGTGGAAGCTGCCATCAGAACTGAAACCCCTCAGCAGATCCAATTAGGCAAAGTTGGTGGCCTCTTGATTGTTCCTGTGCTGGTCAGTCCACACAGAGTAGAGACCTTGATCATTGGCTTTGTCAGGGCTGTTCCCTATTCGGCACTCTGAGTGCAGGAGATAGGGGCCCCCAAGAGACGTTAAACACCTTGCCTCTAAAGGCTATGCTTATAAAAACTTCCCAGAGTCACTCATTTACTGACTTTGGGAGGTAGCTGCCACCACCAAGTGGAGCAAAAGAAACCCCTTTCTTCTTGAACCTAGGAAGAAAGCACTTGGACTTCTTCCAGAAAGGTACCCCCAACCTCTTCTGCCACTAGAGAGCTTGAAAAAAGAAACAAAAGAAAACAAACTGTATCTCTGATAGCTCACCTCTCAGGGTAGGCAGACACACCGAGGCCTCCTGTTTCTTTCCAGGACACAAGAATCAAATCATCGCCTTCAAAAAGGGGATGTTATTAACAAAACCAGAGAGATACTTGATAAAACATACTCGGTTGCTAGGTGCTGCAGAGCCACCGAGTAAAACAAATTAAAACAGAGAGAACATCGCTGGGTAAAGCTTAGATAGTGAATGGGGGGAGAGTGGGTGGATTTTACACAGAGAAGTTTAAGCAAACAACCAAAACAAAGAAAACAATCCTGATCGTGACTAAATACACATTTTTCCTCTACTCACAATCTGGACTTCAAGGCCCAGTTCACTCCCATGTCCAATATTTCGTATAGGCACGGTCATTCGAATTACTGCATCTGCTCCCTCCAGCCCTGAGCTTAGAATTCACACAAAGAGAGACAGCAGCAGGTATCTATACAATTTAAATTTCAACAGTCTTGCCCATTGGTTTTCCTGGCTTTTTGCCAGCACCCCCTGCAAGCTACCTGAATTTAACTCCTTAGTCACCGGGTGCTGGTTAGCATCCACAGACTGTCACATTGTTAAGGAGCTAGTCAAACAGCAGCGCCTCGTCTCCCTGTCCATATGGAACGTGCTTTTGCTCTCGTGGGGATGGCAGATGGGGAAAGCCTTTGTGAACTTCATCAGAAACAAATTCAGACAACGTGTAAATGCTTAAAGGGGGGGGGGGGAAGAGAAATAATTAGCCTCAAAGGAAAAAAAAAGCCAGGGTAACACAAGGGGGACATACAGGCATGGAAACGGCAAAATGTGTGCCTGGGGATTTGGACATAAAATCAACTTGTTAAATCACCGAAAGTAACATCTGTCCAGATAAATAACCCTTCCATTAATAAATCAAAACAGGACATATTTTTGAAGGGACGAGCTGTGCTGGAAAGTTTACAGCAGATTCAATCTGAAATTCTAGTTGATACTCAGCAGATACAAGCGACGTCAGTGTCCAAATAGAGAAATGGTGGAATGAGGGGTGAAGGGCTATGCCAGCAAAGAGGAGAACGGTCTCTAAGTAGAGGGGATGATCCAGATCTGGTGGAACCATTGGTGAGCCTGGGTGATTTATGAGACACATAGGAAAAAGGTTCCATGAACATTCAAAGCCTACACAGGACAGCTCCTTAGTCTGTGGAGTCACATCAAGTTGCTCAACCAGCAACCCGGACAAAAGATGGGCATTACAGCGATGTATCTGCTAGACAAGAGTTAACAGAATCAGAGAATCAGAGAACTGGACGGGACCTTGAGAGGGCATCAAATCCAGTCCCCTGCCCTCATGACAGAACCAAGCACCATCTAGACCATCCCTGACAGGTGTCTGTCCAACCCTCTCTTAAATATCTCCAGTGCTGGTGTTTCTACAACCTCCCTAGGTAATTTATTCCAGTGCTTAATGACCCTGACAGGTAGGAAGTTTTTCCTAATTTCCAACCTAAACCTCCCTTGTTGCAATTTAAGCCCATTGCTTCTTGTCCTATGCTCAAAGGCCAAGGAGAACAATTTTTCTCCCTTCTCCTTATAACACCCTTTTAGATACTTGAAAACTCATGTCCCCTCTCAGTCTGCTCTTTGCTAAACTAAAAAGCCCAATTCTTTCAGTCTTGCCTCATAGCTCATGTTTTCTAGACCTTTGATCATTTTTGTTGCTCTTCTCTGGACCCTCTCCAATTTCTCCACATCTTTCTTGAAATGTGGTGCCCAGAACTGGACGCATTACTCCAACTGAGGCCTAATCAGCATAGAGCAGAGCGAAATAATTACTCCTCCTGTCTTCCTCACAACACTCCTGTTAATGCATCCCAGGACGATGTTTGCTTTTTTTGCAACAATGTCACACTCTTGACTCAAATTTAGCTTGTGGTCCACTATGACCCCCTAGATCTCTTTCTGCAGGACACCCTCCTAGACAGTCACTTCCCATTCTTTATGTGTGAAACTGATGGTTTCTTCCTAAGTAGAGTACTTTGCATTTGTCCTTATTAGACTTCATCCTTCAGATCATTTCTGCAGTATTTTTCAGATAATTTTGAATTATGACCCTGTAACATCTCCTAATTAGGGGATAAGCCACAAAATTCAAACCATTCTATTCATTCCCGGTGGTCTTCATTAGGAAAAGGGGTAGTAATCTAAAACTGTGCATATGTTATGACAAATGGAGCAGAAAACCCATACCAGACAGACAATCCATCCCTCGAGGGCGAAATGCTCTGAATGGATTTGGGGGCAAAACTTGGTTCTCTGACTTAGATCAAGGAAAAACCCGCCATCAAAGTTTCCTAGCTGAACAATGGAGTCATCTCTTAGCGTAAATCGACACTGCAACATTATTTCAAAATAACTAGCGCTATTCCAAAATAACTTAGTCTGAGTCTACACGGCAGGCAGTTATTTCAAAATAGTGTCAAAGTACTGTCAAGCGGGAGAACTTCTTACTCCGACTCCTGTAACCCTCATTGGACGAGGAATAAGGGAAGTTGGAGGAAGAGTGGTCTATTTCAAAATAAGTGCTGTGCAGATGCTCCCTATTTTGAAATAAGCTATTTTGAAATAAGCTATTCAATTGACGTAGCTCAATTTATATAGCTTATTTCGAGTTAAGCCCTGCAGTGTAGACACACCTTCAGCCTGCATTACTCCATAGGATCTGTAGGAATGTGCCAGGATCCCATTTGTTTTAATAAATACACTCCTATCTTTTAGCCATGTAGGGAAAAGTGCCTTGCAGATGCTAGGGATGAGGTGTGTAATCCATATCTGGACAAGATCCTTGTGCACAGTGTAAAAAATAGGGTCAAGTGAATTGGTTTGGATAACAAAACCAACTCCTAATGTTGATCAGAAACTTGTCTGAAATTTTATTGAGACTCAAGCCACATCAGTACTTAGTTCGAATTAAGATACACAACTCCAGCTACCTTAACTACGTAGCTGGAGTCGATGCTCCTTAATTCAGTCTTTCGTGATGGCTTCACAGTGGATTCCGAAGCAAAGAGTACCAGCATCAATGGGGGTGCCCTCCGTGTTTGATTTAGCGGGTCTTTACGAGACCCACTAAATCTAACACCAGAAGATTGACCTCCGCAGCGTCCATCTTCTCACTAGTATAGACATGGCCTCAGACAGCTTTGTTTATTTCCCATAGGCCTTTGCATTTCCTAGCTCAATGAGATGCGGAGTGCTGAATCTCTATGAGGAAGTGTATATGTGCAGGCCCAGAAGGAAGCATTGTGAGCAGTCTTATGGGAAAATGTGTTCTTACAAGATCTCCAAGCCTAGTTTTGGAATTGAAGAATTTTGGACAATTTGGATGAGTTTTTAAGGTGGCTTCCAGTTGGGTTGTCAACAGTTGTCTGAGACCTCCAGATCTAAAAGAACAAGGCCTGGTTATTCCAACCCATGAGTCTCTTTAATGGGCCAGCCGCTATGGAAGGACAGAACATATTGGCTGTGTCTAGACAGGGCTTTTTTGCGGAAAACCGCGTCTAGATTGGCCACGGACGCTTTTCCGCAAATGTGCTTTTGTGGAAAAGCATCCTGCCAATCTAGACGTGCTTTTCCGAAAATGCTTTTAACGGAAAACTTTTCTGTTAAAACCATTTTTGGAAAATCATGCCAGTGTAGACGTAGCCATTGAGTATGTGTGAGTTATGCTTGAAATTTTAGGGGGGGGACATGTCCAGTCATCAGAACCCCTTTTCAAATTCTCCCATTCCTAGGGTGACTCCCTTGCCCAGAGGATTTTTAAACCACGTTTGTTGTTGGAACTAATATCACCGCTGTTCCACCAAGATCTCCATTGTGAGGCACTCGCCCCCAGAGGTCTTGGAAATCTCTTGCAGATTTGAATAGTCTCTTTAACCTTTTCTGACATTTAAAAGAAAACAGAAAGCAATTCCTTGCCAGATAAAAGTGAGCTAAAGGAACGAGCCAGTCTCGTTTGGGTCCAACTGGATGAAGAAAGGCTACTCAAATTCCTTCCATTTTACACACAGTTAGTCATGAAATTGCTGAAGAGGGGACGAAAGGAGACAATAAAATAACTTTTCGGGTAGCTGTCAGCAACAAGCATCTAGAGAGCATTTGTACCATTTCACATTATGAACGTTTAAGGGTGGGATTGCAAACTGTAAAAGATTATTGCAGAGCTGCTCAGAAATTTACAGCTCACATTGTGACTAAGCACAAGAGAAGTCGTTTTCTCTGTGTTTAACGAGGACGTCACATGCAGCTCAGTTTTGTTCCGCCACAGTGTACAAAACTAGAAGTTCCAGAAAGGAGTGAAAATTGAAACTCTCATAAACATTTACTGTTTCTTCCTACAGTGAATTTTCTTTTGTGCAAGCTGTTTACTTCTTTTGGTTTTGAAGAGTTTCAAATAGCGGCGAAGGATTAATTCAAATGCTTTGTGGCGCATTACACACACATACACACACAGATGCACACAAGTGAAAACATGGGGCCTGATTAACAGTTGGTTTAAATGGGAGCTATGGCTGATTTACACCGAGAATCTGGCCGCAAGGAGGACACAGTTCAGCAAGCTACAGCAAGGCTTGGTTTACACTAAAGGAGAAAGTCAACTCAAGATATGCAACTCCAGCTACGTTAATTATTTAGTTGGAGTCAACGTATCTTAAATCATACTTTCGTGCCGTCCACACAGCGGGAAGCCAACGGGAGAAAACACTGCCATCAACTTCTCTTATTCCTCGTAAGGAGCAGGAGCAGGACTCAGTTTGAATTAGTGGGTCTTCACTAGACCCACTAATGCGAACCCCCGAAGATCGACTGTGGCAGAGTCGATCTTCTGCATAGTGTAGACATGGCCTAAGAGATCTAAACTATGAACAAAACAAAGGACTTTGCATTGGATGATGTTCTCAGCAGTCGACCAAATGCACTGGGAAGAGGAGATCTTTATTTCATCTTCTGATCGGTATCTATGACCAGCTTCTTTTATCTTACATCAGGGAGAATTCATTTACTTGTATGGGGCTACTCCTAATTTGTATCTGTGTAAACAAGAAAAGCATCAGGCTCCAAGTGCCTAACATTGGCCAGGTGGGACATACCTTAATAAAATGTAGATTTCTCAAACTGGCAATCTCAAATACTTTCACTGCAAAGATAAGAATTACCTATGTACGGTCTTCTTCTGGCTCCTTTGTTCCTGCCAGCCCTGTTTCACAGACATATTTAGATCATGCTACTGTTTGCTCTGCCAATAGTGATTAAATCCAAAGATGTTGTGCTTGTCGTTTTTGTCCTCGGCATTGTAAAAAGGCTGTAGGTGCAATTTCTAATAGACTTTTCCTCGAGACTGCATAGCCCTAGCAATGACGATGGATTCTTACCCAGTGCGTTGGTTAGATTCAGTTTGGATTGGTATATCCCAAATGTTCAAAGGCCCATTTGAAACATATGGGTCAAAAATGTTCCTCGCAGTTAAAATGGGGTGGATCCACTGACGTCCGAGGCATAATGAAGTAGAGTTTAACCTGTTCTGTGAACCTCTTTGGCTACATGCACAGAGCAAACAACTGCATGAGGGTTTTTGATCAAGATTCCCAGTGCTGATCTGTTTCACAGCAAGACTAGAAGGACTGAAGAAAGTTTTCTTGCAATTTTCTCACTTCCCGTTGAATCTGGAGCTGAAAAAAAAAAGGAATTTAGGCATTTTTCCCAAAGTACCATGGCTGCATAATATTTTTTTAAAGGTGAGAAGGGATCATTACAACCTTCTACTCTGACCTGCTGCATAACCTAGGCCAGAGACATTTTCCAACCTTAAAAAAATAAAAATGCAGGCTCAGCTTGAGGTAGAGAAAAGCTCAAGTCACAACGGCTGTGTCTACACTACAACAAAAAGTTGGAAAAAGATACGCAAATTGCAAACCGTACTTTGCATATCTTTTCCTGCTTTTCTTCCAAAAGAGGCTTTTCCGACATTTGGCCTGTCGGACCATCCCTTCTTCCTCATAAAACAAGGTTTACTGGGATGCTGAAAGAACACATTTGCTTTTCCGAATTTTTTTTCAGAAAAGCAGATGCGTTCCTTGGACACAGCAGAGCTTTTCCGGGATACCTCCAGTATCCCAGAAAAGCTCTGTAGTCTAGCTGTACCCAACCTTCAGATGTCACCCAGATTTGCATGAAACGAGCAAGCAGGAAACCCTAATTTGACCAGAGAGAGGACTCTATTTTCCAAGCATCCAGTGCAAACCACAAATAACTCCAATGAAATTAAACTAGTGTGAAAACTATGAGAAGGGGGAATACAGGCCCATGGATTTTCACAACGCCCCTACCTGTTCTGTACGTGCAGAGAGGCTGAGTGATTTCCAGCAATCAGTGGCCAAGCCGGGAGTCTCAGCTTACAATCCCCTGTCCTTAATAATCCCTCCCGGTAATTAGTTAAGTTACAGGGAGGGGGTTTTAAGGAAAAAGGAGTTGTGGTGCTTTGGTTTAATGTGACCTGAGAGAAGCCAGAGGGAGCGTGGGAGGAGGGGCTGGATAGAGAAGCACTGAGCGAAAGAGGAACGCAGAAAGATGAATTTCATCCCACACTGAGGGCACAAAAAAGTCTATACAATGCCACTTACACCTTAGATCTAGGGCTGAAGACGGTCTAAAGGGCTAAAGAGACACCGGATCAAATCACAGTGACAAACAAACTCTGGCTGGCCACATGTTTTCTTTGACCTCTTGAAATACTGGGCCGTGACATGATTTCCCAATGGGATGCTCTAGAGTGCAAGGCATGCAGGGAGGGGAAGCGTTGCTATGAACAGAAGCAAAGGGCCTGAGAGGCCAAGATTATGGAGCCTTACAAAACCCTATGGGGAAGTTGGGGGTGGAGCCCTAGCTAGGAAGACTCCCTTCGAAAAATGAGGATAGGTACAGAAGGGCACGCAGAGCACTTAGACACGTAAGAAGTGGATCTTTCAGAGTTCGCACATGCCTTGGATCAATCTGATGTAATATTTTTCCATTCACACATGCCAGCATTGGGCTAAGTCATTATTCTCTGCTTTCCTCCTGAGATGAACAGGGATGTTAAATGCAATTATAATCCATTTAACATTGTTTTTAAAGTCCCTTAAAAAGTTCTTACAGAGGGAGATGGGTTTGGACCAAAATCGGGGTCTATATTTTGAATCTGGAATCTGAATTTGCAGCTGCCTCCATCTCCCCCTAAAGGGCCAAGCCCAACCCCTGGACTCTGGACTACGGGAAAGTTGGGATCAGCTGTGATAGAATCATGGAATCTTAGGCTTGGAAGAGACCTCAAAAGGTCATCGAGTCCAGCCCCCTACCCAAAGTGGGATCAAACCCAACTCAATCAGCCCAGCCAGAGCTTTGTTAAGCCAGGACTTTACAACCTCTAGGGATGGAGATTCCACCCCCTCCCTAGGGAACCACCACTGACAGCAGCCTCTGTCCATCATCTCTGGAACCCCCCCTTCAAGTGGATGAAGGCTGCATCAAATCCCCCCTCACTCTTCTCTTCTGCAGACTAAACGAGCCCAAATCCCTCAGCCTCTCCTCGTAGGTCATGTGCTCCGGCCCCCTCATCATTTTGGTTTCCCTCCGCTGGACCCTCTCCATTGTGTCCACATCCCTTCTATAGTGGGGGGCCCAGAACTGGACACAATATTCCAGATGTGGCCTCACCAGAGCCGAATAAAGGGGAATAATTACTTCTCTGGATCTGCTGGAAATGCTCCTCCTAATGCACCCTAATATGTCATTTGCCTTCTTGGCTACAAGGGCACACTGTTGACTCATCTCCAGCTTCTCATCCACTGTCATCCCCAGATCCTTTCCTGCCGAACTGCTGTTAGCCAGTCGGTTCCCAGCCTGTACCAATGCTTGGGATTCTTCTGTCCCAAGGGCAGGACCCTACTCTTGGTCTTGTGGAACCTCATCAGAACCTCCCTGACCTCTTTGATGTGACTAGTTCAGATTCATTCCTAATTATGGAGCACGCTCTCACAGTGCCCTGCTTTCTTCTCCTGGCCTGGATCTCCCCTCACCCATCCTCCCACGCAGCATGGCTTCCCTGTAAGGATCATCCCTCAGTCTGGGAACTCCACCCTTTCTATGGTGGCTAGGCCAAGAGGAACATTTTTGAGAGGGAAGAGGAGATAAGGCCAAGAGTGGGTAGTTGGCAGATAGACCCTGAACTCTGAGAGAGGGGTGGGATCCTGGCCCATGTGGAGTCAATTGCAGAAGTCGCACTGACTTCCAGATTTCACCCATATTTCACTCTCTCCCCCTTTAAATCACTGCAGAGAAAAAAATCCTGTTTCTTGATCATTCTTTGCTTGTCTGGGGGAATTAGAGGCTGACAAAACCCATGTTTCTTCTCCCCTCTTTGCAGGAAGCTAAATGCTCCCAAAGAGGAAAGAACAGAGAACTACTGCCTCCATCAGTAACAGGCGTCCGTCTATCCTGGAGAACGCATCCCTCTTTCACAGGACAAAACCAGGGAGGGACAGCAATGCAGTTTCAATTAAAACCCACCCATCAAGTCCCACTATTTTATAAAGTCTATATTTAACCTCCACAGCCGTCCCATCCCAAGCATTCCTCCTCCTCCCTTAATCATTTGCAGACATGTTTCCATTCTGGTTGTTTTCCCCATTTTTGGGACCAGTTTTGAAATATAGGGCTTTTTTTTTCCTTTTGGCTAGCATTTTTATTTCCCTGCACGGCGGAGTTTACATGACTGAGGTTTTGTGATAATTGCTTCCAAAGTTTCCACCCAATGGGGCATCTAATCTGTTGAAAAAATTCATTGTCCTCTTATGCATGGTGGAAGGGACAAACGTTTTTTTTTCCATGTGTCCTTTACGTCTCTCTTCCTTGTCATTGAGTCTCATCTGCCGCACCTCTGTTTTATAATCCTCACACAGAAATCTCACATCTGGGAGTGATGCATTTTAGCTCAGGTCTGCACTAGAAATGGTAGTGATCACAAATTACATTGCTCCGGGGGTAGCCGAGTTAGTCTGTACAGGATAAACTTAAAAAGCAACAAATGGTCTGGTAGCACTTTAAAGACTAAACAAAACATGTAGATGGGATCATGAACTTTCATGGGCACAGCCCCCCCTATTTAAGAGCTCGCTTATGCACACGAGTACTTGACTGCTCGCAGGAGTGCAGCACGAACCCACTCGAATTGCTTGTGCTAATGTAAAGTATGGTGCATCATAGGTAGATATCCCAGTGGGATACTGACTACCAGGCCTCTTGGGAAATTTTACATAGTGCACTGCAGGGTACAAATGATTGACACAGTGATAATGGGATCACAGGGTCAAATCATCCTGCGGCTTTCTTTATCCCATAATGTCAGCCATATCCCGTAATTTTCAGTTTTTTTTCTTTAAACCCCTCCCCCCCACATGGCGCTTCTCCCTGTCTCCAAAAAACGGAACCTTCAGAGCGCTGCGCTATTGTGACGAACGTCACCCCCAGAGTACTCCCATGCAATCTTTGCACAGATGTCTATGTTTCGACAGCTGATCCATAGCTATGCTTGGACGGCATCTTCTCAGGAGATCCGGTCTGTCCCAGATGCAAGTTGCATAAAGATCGTGGAGTCAGCCGGGGTTGGCTGAACAATTGCACACCAGGGAAAGCAGTTAGGAATGTCTGGCAAAGGTGGACAAGAAGGGGGAAAAGAATCAAAGCAAAGCATTTTGAACCAAAAGCCATTTTGTGCCACCGATACTTTGATGAAAATGTCTTGCGCAGCTCTGCCAATCAGGTTCTTTGGGGCCAAGATGCAAGTTACTTTTATAGTCCGTCTCTAAAGGCTTCACTGAAGATTTATAGGATTTCTGACTAGAGAGATACAAGTTTAAGTGTCTCTATTTACTGATGACATCAAGAATTCACCTCACAGCAGCTTCCTTTGAGCAAGACATTGAAATCATCCAAGCAGGCTGCTCCCAGAAGTTTCCTGGATTTTATTAGGCATGTGGTATTTTCCCTCTTCCTTTTAAAAATTGAATTTAGTTTCCAATTAAGAGCTGGCCTCAATGAGGGAGCCTGCGTTTCACTTTCAGGTCCAGCTTTGTAAACCACGTTGACCTCACAACTGCCTCCAGGGACTTGTAAAAATAATAAGCATTACGCACAGCTGCACAGATTACAAAACGTTCAACTGCAATTGTGCATCTCTTATCAGTCTGCTGCTCAATTCTGTTAACTCAGGCATTCCAAACACAAACAAGTGCACCAAAAGCACATCTATACTTACTGGAAGATCAGCGCTCTGGAGGTCGATCTTCCGGTGTTCGATTTAGTGGGTGTGGTAGAGACCCACTAAAACGAATGCTGAAGATAGCCCCTGGCAGCATCTGATACCACTCCTTTTGTGAGGAATAAGGAAAGCTAACTGGAGTGTTTTCTCCCACCAGCCTCCTGCCGTGTGGACACCATCAAGGCTCGGGTTAAAGTGAGCCGACTCCAGCTACACATTTTGTGTAGCTGGAGCTGCGTACCTTAAGTCAATATTCCTGGTCTACTGCAGTGGGTATGTACTCTGCCAATTGACAGTGGTCACCAGTAAAAAGTGAGCATTGGTCAAACACTGCCCTAGAGTGGTGTCTAAAATATTCATGGATTTACCCTTATATCTAAAACAGGAAATAATTCAAGATCTCCTATAAGAACAAATTAAATTACTAAGTAGCAGGTTTAAAACAAACCGAAGGACGTTTTTCTTCCTACAGCACACAGTCAACCTGTGGAACTCCTTGCCAGAGGATATCGTGAAAACCAGGACTTTAACAGGGGTCAAAAAAGCACTAGATACATTCATGGAGGTTAGATCCATCAAAACTTATTAGCTAGGATGGGTAGGGAGGGTGTCCCTGGCCTCTGATTAACAGAGTCTGGAAATGGATGACGGGGAAGGATCACTTGATGATTCCCTGTTCTGTTCATTCGCTCTGGGGGCACCTGTTGGCCACTGTCAGGAGACAGGACACTGGCCTAGATGGGCTATTGGTCTGACCCACGATGGCTGTTCTTATGTTCTTAACTGCAGAACTGTTAATACTGTAGCCTAAGAACAGGGAAAAAGGTGATTTACCCATTTTCCTGGCACCCCTAGTGGGCTTGTGCCAAATGTTTCTTAGCCAACATTCCTACAGACACCCACAGAGGTGGCAGTAAAGACAGTCAAGCGACCGATAGCAAAGACAAAACAGCCAGGAAGGGATTTCTATTTGGCAGTGTTGGGCCATCCCAAAACTTCCTCTCAGGGACTGGATACTGACCCAGAATAGGCCTGATGGATCAGGGAACCCAGACACTGCCCCCCATAAGAGGGCTCTGCGGCGCCTCAGTGGAGCACTGAAAGGCCACGGCATCATAACACCCAGGACCTTGAAGCAGCTAAAAGCACCATACGAGGCACTATAACGATGGAGCTGAGGTTATTCTGTGCACAGGTCTGGGTCCCATTATGAAACAGCCACAGAACGCAATGGCCAAAAGGGAACAGGTTGAGCTGCAGTGAGACAGTCGTATGAGGCAGCTACAGACTCAGGACAGTGGTGGAGATGAAACTGAAGACAATTGGGTACTAGCCAACAGCTGGCACATGTAGATACATGGGGACAATTCCAGGACTGGGACAACTTAGAAAGAGCCTAAGCCATCAGCGGGGCTTTTGTCGGTGGGTCAGAAGAAACAAGATATGTGAAGAATATAGAAGAGCTACAGGATACCAATCAAAGGCTGCAACAGAGAGGAAGCAAGTTCTCCACCAACAGCAACCACACAAAATGGGAAACTGGTTCAAAAACCAGAATGTGTGAAGAACTATGAGGCCTAAGAGGCCATGTCCCTAATGTGGGCTACATACTAGAAACCCCTTGACCATTAAGTCAGCAAATTCTTGCAGAAAAGACAACAAGAAGAATTAGAAGGAAAGACAAAGGAAAGACAAATTAGAGGACTGGGCCAAAAGAAATCTGATGAGGTTCAACAAGGATAAGTGCAGAGTCCTGCCCTTGAGACGGAAGAATCCCAAGCATTGTTACAGGCTGGGGACCGACTGGCTAAGTAGCAGTTTAGCAGAAAAGGACCTGGGGGTTACAGTGGATGAAAAGCTGGATATGAGTCAACAGGGTGCCCTTGTAGCCAAGAAGGCGAATGGCATATTAGGGTGCATTAGCAGGAGCATTTCCAGCAGATCTAGAGAAGTGATTATTCCCCTTTATTCGGCACTGATGAGGCCACACCTGGAGTATTGCGTCCAGTTCTGGGCTCCCCACTATAGAAAGGATATGGACACATTAGAGAGGGTCCAGCAGAGGGCAACTAAAATGATTATGGTGCGGGAGCATATGACCTATGAGGAGAGGCTGAGGGATTTGAGCTTATTTCGTTTACAGAAGCAAAGAGTGAGGGGGGATTTGAGAGCAGCCTTCAACTATCTGAAGGGGGTTCCAAAGAGGATGGAGAGAGGCTGTTCTCAGCGGTGGCAGGTGGCAGAACGAGGAACAATGGTCTCAAGTTGCAGTGGGGTAGGTCTAGGTTGGATATTAGGAAAAACTATTTCCCTAGGAGGGTGGGGAAGCACTGGGATGGGTTCCCTATGGAGGGGGTGGAATCTCCATCCCTAGAGGTGTTTATGTCCCGGCTTGACCAAGCCCTGGCTGGGATGATTTCATTGGGGTTGGTCCTGCTTTGGGCAGGGGGATGGACTTGATGATTCCTGAGGTCTCTTCCAACCATATGATTCCATGATTCTATATAGCTACCTCCATGGAACTTGGAGGGGGGAGCACAGGTTGCAGGAGGGAAGTATTTGGAGGACGCACCAGGAATTCCGTCTGTTTGTACCTGGTGCAAATGCCAGTGGCAGCTGCAACATCTCTGCAAATAGTTGTCTTAATAAAGAGCCAGTGTTATTTTTTTTCACATGGAGTCCATTACCTTATTACCCTGCATGCAGCACAGGAAAGAGTTAAGACACTAGAGCAGAGGCGATGTGGGTAGGGGGACCTGCGGGATTTGCTCCTTGGCTTCCACTGAGCATGCTCAGTGATGCCACCAAAACCGATCACCCTCACTTTGCCCTTCCACTGTCATCTCTGCACTAGAATCTCTATGGATAGTAATCCCATGCTCTCATAATGAGAATATTGCAGTAGAATGTATTATAGACCACCTGAACAGGATGGTGATAGTCACTGTTGAAATGCTAAGGAAGATTAGTGAGGCTACAAATTTTTTTTTAAAAAATCAGTAATAATGGGGGACTTCATCTGGGTACATATCACCTCAAGACAAGATGCAGAGATAAAGTTTCTTGATTTCTTAAATCAGTGTTTCTTGGAGCAGCTGGTTCTGGAACCCACAACAGGAGAGGCAATTCTTGATTCAGTCCTAAGTGGAGTGCAGGGTCTTGTCCAATGTAGCTGGACCGCTTGCAAAGAGTGACCATTATATAATTAAATGTAACATCCCTGCGTGTGGGAAAAACATCACAACAATGTCGATTTTAAGTTCAAGAAGGGGAACGACAAAAATGAGGAGGTCAGTTACACAGAAATTAAAAGGTACAGTGCTCAAAGTGAAACCCCTGCAATCTACCTGGAAACATTTCAAAGATACCACAATAGAGGCTCAACTTCAGTCTTCCTGGCTAAGGACATGAGATAGATTCCCAAACCCGAGCCATTCTTTTTAGATGACAAATTTGAGGAACTATCCCAGATTGAGGTGTCGTTAGAGGAGGTTTTGGAACAAATTGATAAACTATAAAGTAACACTAAAAACAACTTAAAAACAAACAAATGAGTAGTCCTGTGGCACCTTAGAGACTAACAAAAACATATGAATAGTAACATGACCTTTTGTGAGACTTTTAAACAGTAACAAGTCATCAGGACCAGATGGCATTTACCCAAGTTCTGAAATTGGGGAAGAGTCCACATGGTGTAAGTAAAGGGAAATCATGCCTCCTCAATCTACTGGAATTCTTTGTGGGGAACAACAAACACATGGACAACAGGGGATCCAGTGAGTATAGTGTACTTATTAGTGGATAACTAGTTAAAAGTTAGGAAACAAAGGGTAGGAATAAATGGTCAGTTTTCAGAATGGAGAGTGGTAACTAGTGGTGTCCACCCAGGAGTCTGTACCAGAACAAACCCTATTCAACATATTCATAAATGATCTGGAGAAAGGGGTAAACAGTGAGGTGGCAACGTCTGAGGTGACACAAAACCGCTCAAGATAGTTAAGTGCAAACCAGGCTGCAAAGTGTTTCTAAAGGATCTCACAAAACTAGGCGACTGGGCAACAAAATGTCAGATGAAATTCAATGTTCATAAATGCAAAGTCATACATATGGAAAAATATAATCCCAGCTACACATATACAATGATGGCGACTAAATTAGCTGTTACCACCAAGAGAGAGATCTTGGAGTCACTGTGGATAGCTCTCTGAAAACATCCACTCAATGTGCAGAGGCAATCAAAAAGAAAACAGAAAGTTGGGAATCACTAAGAAAGGGGCAGATAAAAAGACAGAGAATATCTTATTGCCTCTATATAAATTCATGGTACGCCCACATCTTGAATTCTGCATGCAGATGTGGTCACCTCATCTGAAAGATGATATTTTGGCACTGGAAAAAGTTCAGAAAAGGGCAACAAAAATATGGAAAGGCTGCCATACAAGGAGGCTACATCTAGACTGGCATGATTTTCCGCAAATGCTTTTAACGGAAAAGTCTTCTATTAAAAGCATTTGTGGAAAAGAGCGTCTAGATTGGAATGGATGCTTTTCCACAAAAGCACTTTTTGAGGAAAAGCGTCCGTGCCAATCTAGACGCGCTTTTGCGCAAAAAAGCTCCGATCGCCATTTTCACAATCGGGGCTTTTTTGCGCAAAACAAATCTGAGCTGTCTACACTGGCCCTTTTGCACAAAAGCTTTGCGCAAATGGGACGTTTGCCAGAACGGGAGCAGCGTAGTATTTCCGCAAGAAGCACTGATTTCAGACAGGAGGAAGTCAGTGTTCTTGTGGAAATTCAAGCAGCCAGTGTAGACAGCTGGCAAGTTTTTCCGCAAAAGCAGGTGCTTTTGCGGAAAAACTTGCCAGTCTAGACACAGCCGGAGAGATTAATAAAATTGGGACTTTTCCTCTTGGAAAAGAGACAACTAAGGGGGAACATGATAGAGGTGTACAAAATCATGACTGGTGTGGAGAACATGAATAAAGAAAAGTTATTTACTCCTTCCCAAAACATCAGAACTAGGGGTCACCAAATGAAATTAATAGGCAACAGGTTTAAAACAACAACAAAAACTGAAGTATTTCTTCACACAACACAGTCAAAATCCTTGCCAGAGGGTGTTGTGAAGGCCAGGACTTTAATAGGGTACAAAAAAGAGCTAGATACATTCATGGAGGTTAGGTCCATCAATGGCTATTAGTCAGGATGGGTAGGGATGGTGTTCCTAGCCTCTGTTTTTCAGAAGCTGGGAATGGGTGATGGGAGGGATCACTTGATGATTTCCTGTTGTGTTCATTCCCTCTGGGGCATCTGCCATTGGCCACTGTTGGAAGACAGGATATTGGGCGAGATGGACCTCCAATCTGACCCGGTCTGGCCGTTCTTATGTTTCACTTCACTGAGAATTCACCACTGCTCTCTTATGTCACAGACTCCTTGTGTGACCAACAGCAACCCACTTCCTCTCCTTGTGCCTCAGTTCCCCAGCTGTAAAATGGGGATAGCAGCCCATTTATTTAGATTGTAGATTCTGTGAGGCGGCAACTGTCTCTTAACAAATGTATGTATAGTGCCAAGTATAATCAGTCCTCAGGCTTGATTAGGGCCTCTAGGCACTACTATGATGCAAACGATAAAAGCAGTACACTACAGATTAGGATAGGGAGTATTAACCCCCCAAAACTAGTGTTGCAATTGCCATGGTGCGATACCTACTTAAAGAATAAATTCTACCACTCAGGTTGCTGGCACCAAAACCATGCTTAAAACCACAACTCTAAAGATTTGATAAAACATGGAAAATCGAGGGTCCTAAATAAATGTGAGACAAGCTAGGTGACGTAATATCTTCTGCTGGCAGAATGTACAAGCTTTCGAGCTATACGGAGCTGTTCTTCAGGTCCGGGAAAGGAAGCAGAGTGTGTGAGCTAAATACAAGTTTGGACAACACTGCGCACTAAATAAACTTATCAACTTCTTTACTCTGAAGCTAACAGAATGGTGCCAAATCATCATTAGAAACATATTTGTTGCGGTTGTACAACTATGCACTGGAGCCCTAGGAAGGCTGTTTCATAATCGTAACAGCCTCCGCAAATGAGGTTTCAATTAGCACACAATACTTCATGTACCAAAACTATTGTATTCAATCTAAATTAAGGAGGCACTGGATGTTGAAAGGACATCAAAAGGTGTCAAATGTAGTCATGTTCATTACAGGAGAGTGGCTTTGAAGTCATCTGATGTACACTCATCCGGATGCTCTATCCAGGTTCTGAAGGAGATCAGTGGAAGAACGTCCATGTGAGAACAGTTTTTCTAAGTGCTGGTGTGGCTATGCCTAATGGTATCATCTGCACACTTGAACCTTGGCAGCGCAAGAATATTTTGGGTATTACTTTTGGGAGATATCCCCTTCCCCCCGATTTTTTGGAGCATTCCAAGGACAAGTACCCAGCTGGTCAAGTGACATGGTGAGCTTGCCAACCACATGTCTTGCAGAAATCTCTGGACCGGGAGGAAACAGGAGCTGGATTGAAGAAGAGCTGGCTAGTAGAGAGAGCCCACAGTCTTGGATCATCACTTCACACTTTCTGGGGTTCATTGTGAGCTCATGTGAAGTGAGACTCATTAAACTTTGGGGACCTGGCAATTTCCACCACCGTGCCTTCAACAGAAAGTACTTGCTTATTGTTAGTCGAGATAGCGCACCACCTCCTGGGTCATTGCTGAGCTCATTCCTGCCCCTGGACTCTTGGGGGGAAAGGCTATATGTCCCTTCCTAGCTAGCAAGATGTCTCCCTTCATTGGTCTCAACAAGGACTTGTCCTCAGAAATTCCTGTGTTTTCCCACCATCAGGCTGGACCATTGAAATCCACTCTGCCTAGGTGTAAATAAAAAAGGAAAGTGCCGCTAGTACATCATGCAGTAGCCTGTCTCCTGAGGTAATCGAACGAAACAGAGCATCTGAGAATGATTTTCTGCGGTTTGTACTGGTTTCCCACGTTCTCTGCTGGAAACATTTCCTTGTTCTGGCAAAGCAATTAATGGGAAGAACCGTCTCTAAAACTCAAGGCTCACCTCTCCCCTTCTGCAGCGAGGATCAGCTGGCATGCACTTAACGAAGGCCAGATATAAATTTGAGAGGGAAGCTCAAGAACAAGACGCCATCCCAAACAAGATCAGCGGGAGCCGTAACACTTTTCATCTTCAGGTCGGCGCTTGCACCAAAGCATTCTGCAACGAACCAGGGACAAGAGAAAAACACAAGACAGAAGCCAGAGAATGAGTGAAAGTTTAGTGTAGGATGTGATTGTTCTGGGCATGGACACTTTAGGAATGCTGACAGGCAAAGAAGAAAAAATATTGTGCAAGCTCATCCTTTTTGAGCTGGGGCAGTACGGAGTAGTAACACCGAATGGTCTTATTGACTTCCCATGTCCATTTAGGTTTGTAGGAGCAGATTCATAGAGAAGGAATAATTCACAGACTTGTACATATTAAGGTCACAAGGGACCACCTAGTCCTATAACGGGCAACCTGCAGAATGCGGCCCATCAGGGTTTTATGTGTGGCCTGCAAGAGATTTTGTTTTCTTACTGGTACTGCTAAAGTGATATTCACATGAAGTGAGGGGCGTTGCTGATTGCACACAACACTGACTGTGAGAGCCGTGCGCTCTTTCTGCATCCCATCAAAGTGCTGCTCCAGTTCAACCTCACAAATTCTAAGTACGCAAGTGCAGTCAGCAAAACTATCCTATCTCAGGATACTGACTTGGTTACGCCAATCTGGTAGCCCACTGAGATGCAGGAGGGCCACTCATGCCCGGGTGGCCCATCTCTGACCTACTGTCATTCGCCTGGGTGGCCCATCTCTGACATGGTGTCCAATAATTTTGGCTCAAAATAGACCATATTATTTAGAAAGAACTCTAGTCTTGATTTAAAGATACTAAATGTCCACCCCATCACTGGAAATCGATTCCAGGGGTTAATCACGCTCATTGTTCAGAATTTGTATTCGTGTCCTGAGTAGACTCCAAGGTGGTGGTGACTGGCTATAGCTTTTACTGACAACGTGAATCCTTTAAACATAGATTATATTTACAGAGCTGACGTGTCCTTGGTGGATTGGGAGATATGGAATACAACCTCATCTTTGTCTTTTTGTACGATAAGTCCTTCTCGAAGGGACCTTCTTTTCCCATCTGTGTTTTCTGCACCAGGCATATTTTGGGTATTAACATAATATAAATAATAATAAAGGAAGTGGATTGAGAGAGTTCCTGATTTCTCCCTACACATTCTAAACAAAGCAAACACAGATAGTACAGGCAGTCCCCGAGTTACGCGGATCCGACTTATGTCGGATCCGCAGTTACTAACGGGGCCCTCCCTCTCCCTGGTCTCCAGCAGATCAGGGAGAGGAAGCAAAGCAGCGGAACACGCGGGCAGCGGCTTTGCTCCCTGTCCCCCTGGTCTGCAGACCAGGGGGACGGGGAGCAAAACGGAGCAAAGCCGCGGAGCACGCGGGCAGCGGACAGTCCAGACGCATCTGGGCTGTCCGCTGCCCACGTGTTCCACCGCTTTGCTCCCCGTCCCCCTGGTCCCCCTGGTCCCCTGGGGACGGGGAGCAAAGCGGAGCAAAGCCGCGGAGCCTGGGGTTCTTAAGTTGAATCTGTATGTAAGTCAGAACTGGCGTCCAGATTCAGCCGCTGTTGAAACTGATCAGTTTCAGCAGCGGCTGAATCTGGACGCCAGTTCCGACTTACATACAGATTCAACTTAAGAACAAACCTACAGTCCCTATCTTGTACGTAACCCGGGGACTGCCTGTATAGTCTAGCAAATGCCAATGCACTGGGCGCAAACTATGGACACAAATCAGATATTAGGAATGGCAACATACAAAAACCTGTAGGGGAACACTTCAATCTTCCTGGACACACAATTGCAGATCTAAAGGTAGCCATCCTATAGCAAAAAAGCTTCAGGACCAGACTTCAAAGAGAAACTGCTGAGCTACAGTTCATCTTCAAGTTTGACACAATCAACGCTGGATTAAACAAAGACTGTGAATGGCTTGCTAACTACAAAAGCAGCTTCTCCTCACTTGGAATTCACACCTCCAGATCAGCTACTAGAAGTGGGCTCATCCTCCTTGATTGGATCCACCTCGTCATCTCCAGCCTGATCCTGGCCTGCATATTTATACCTGCCTCTGGAAATTTCCACTACATGCATCTGACAAAGTGGGTCTTTGCCCACGAAAGCTTATGCTCCTACACTTCAGTTAGTGCCACAGGACTCCTCGCCGCTTTTGCAGATTCAGACTAACACGGCGACCCCTCTGATACTTGAAACTATGGTAGGTAACTCCTGAAACGGGAGGAGCATGTCTGTGGAGCACAGTTTAAACCCTGATTCAAAACTCACTGAAGTCAATGAAAAGATTCAGTAGCCTTTGAATGAAGCGCTGATTCCAGAAAGGGGAAGAGCTACAAGAGACAGTTAAAAGCCAAGGGGAAAGAAAAGAGACCGATAAACAACATTCACCCAAACCAAAACAGATGTTTCACCTCAGATCCACTTTCTGTTTCCATGAGAATGAAGACAAAGAACATCATGGCTGTTTGCCTGGTCTTTGATTCTGATGGTAGACACCCAGTCAGTGTAGGGCCATGGTCACATGACTGTACCGAGCTTCCTGTGTCATAAATGAGTCATGGCAGCAGCCCTCACATAAGTATATTGGATGGGAGAGTCCAGAGTGTTTGATTCAAATAAGGCATGGACACTCAAAACTCAAATTCTCCATCTCTGTTCACCTCTAATCCTCGGTTGCTTCATACTCTGTGGTGGAAGTTCCCCATTTCAGCTCCAGCCCTGCCCTCTCCCTACTCCCCCTCCCCCCCGAAGCAATATTTGGGAAGGTTTGGAACAGTAAGGTTTTGTTGGCTTAGGCCGAGGCTACTTAGCAGCTATCTAGCATTTCATATACTGCAGAGACTTGTTTAGGGTTTGGCAGCTATAAATTCTCAGAGGATCCTGTGTCCTCTAAGCATGCACCAGCCAAGTGTTACAGGGGCGGAGTAGGATTTTGCCCTGCTATTGCAGGTCTTGACTGCTGTGGCACGGGGCACAGGAATTGAGAGGTCTGTGTTTATGTGCTCAATGCCCCCCTTGGTAGCGCTCAGGCGTGGAGGAGACTATGATAACAAAAAAAAAATAAGATCGTAAGAAAAGCCAGACTGGGTCAGACCGAAGGTCCATCTAGGCCAGTGTCCAGTCTTCCAACAGCCGACAATGTCAAGTGCCCCAGAGGGAATGAACAGAACAGGTAATCATCGAATGATTCACTCCCCTGCCACCTACTTCAAGTTCTGGCAGACAGAGGCTAGGGACATGATCTCTGACCATCCTGACTAATAGCCATTGATAGATCTATGCTCCATGAATATATCTAGTTGTTTTTTTGGTCCCTATTATAATTTTGGCCTTTACAATATCCTCTGGCAAGGAGTTCCACAGGTCAACTGTGCATTGTGTGAAACAATACTTGAAATGTTGGTTGTTTTCAATTAATTTCATTTGGGTGACCCCTAGTTCTTGTGTTATAAGGAGTAAGTAACATTTCCTTGTTCACTTTCTCCACATCAGCCATGATTTTATGATTGATAATGACAATAACGAGGCACTTAAATGCAAAACAAAAAAGTATGATCACATGATGATCATGTGGTAATAATGGAATTGTTTACTTTGTGTTCTTTATTTTTTTTAAAAGCTATGATGTGTGTATAGCCCTGTACATAGATGGAGGATGGCACATGAATTCTGTACCTGAAATCATATGCAACCAAAGCCTGCATCCAGCCTTTACTTGACCTTTGACAGGGCTTTTTCTTTCAAATAAATTGTGATAGACAATCAATACCCTGAACAAACCTTAGGGAATGAAGCTGAACTTGACTGAATTAGCATGCATGCTAATTGACTCACTCCATGATCAACCCTTTGAAACCAGGTTTAAAACAAACAAAAGGAAGTGATTTTTCAGGCAGCACACAACCTGTGGAACTCCTTGCCAGAGGGTGCTGTGCAGGCCAGGAGTTTAACAGGGTTCAAATGAGAACTAGATAAATTCATGGAGATCAGGGCCATGAATACTTATTAGCAAGGATAGGTAAGGATGGTGTCCCTAGCCTCTGTTTGTCAGACCCTGGAAATGGATGATTTCTTGATGATTCCCTGTTCTGTTCACTCCCTCTGGGGCATCTGGCAGTCAGCAGACAGGATACTGGTGTAGATGAACCTTTGGTCTGACCCAGTCTGGCCATTCTTGTGTTCTTATGTTCAACCCCCAGAGAGGTATTTCAGGGATCGACAAAGAAAGGGGTTTTGGACAATCAGTTTGGTTTTATATTAACTCACAGCCTCGTGCCTCATCCAATTATCTAATAGGAGCCTTGGTTAATGGAGGGCCCCAATCTTTAGGGTAGGTGAGAACGACTGGACCTACTTAGTCTCCATAAGACAGGGACCTCGATCCAAGCTGACTTTGTGTTCTTTATATGGTATCTATATGGCTCCCCACATCAAATTATTTGAGGGCCCCAGGACAGAATGTTCCAGCAAAACAAGTCTGGTAGCAAGAAAGCTGGTGGAAACAATGAGTTTTACTAGAATTTTGTGGATTACATGGAAGTCAGAAATGCAAGATTTTTTTCTACAGACACTTGAGTCATTGGACCTGCAGCACAAGCAATCAGAGACTAGACACGCATCATATGGGCTCTGTGTCCCATCAAATCTAACCCACGCAGCTGGAATGCCAGATATCAAATACCCACAAAGAGCTGCTCAAAACACATCGACCGGCCAAGTTCGGCACAGTGAGATCACTGGGCACACTGAATACATTTAAGAAACAGTCCACTTGTAGGCAAGCTGTAAATGGAAAAGAAGGCTAACTTCATCGACAATAAACAACGAGAAGTCCTGTGGCACCTTATAGACTAACAGATTTATTGGAGCATAAGCTTTCGTGGGCAAAGACCCACTTCGTCAGATGCATGTAGTGGAAATTCCAGAGGCAGGTATAAATATACAGGCATATGAAAAGAGTACCAATTAAGAGGAAGGCCAGAGATAACGAGGTCAATTCAGTCAGGGAGGATGTTGCCCACTTCCAGCGGCTGATGTGGAAGTGTGAACTCCAAGGCTATGTCTACGCTGGCAGCTTCTTGCGCAAGAACAGCTGTTCTTGTGCAAAATCTTGCCTGCTGTCTACAATGCACGAGCGATCTTTCACAAGTAAATTTACTATATAGCGTTGTAAAACCTGGCTTCTTCCGGAAGAGTTATTCCTCTCCCCACGAGGAATAAGCCCTCTTGTGCAAGAGCTCTTCCACAAAAGGGCAGTGTAGACAGGCAACATGAATTTCTTGCGCAAGAAGCCCCTATGTTTAAAATGGCCATCAGAGCTTTCTTGCGCAAGAGAGAGTCTACACTGCCATGGATGCTCTTGCAGAAAAGCACATCTCTTGCGCAAAAGGACATGGCCGTGTAGACGCTTTCTTGTGGAAGATTTTTTGCACAAAAACTCTTCCGCAAAAGAGTTCTTGCGCAAGAAGCCGCCAGTGTAGACGTAGCCTTGCAAGAGAGGAGAAACTGCTTTTGTAGTTGGCTAGCCATTCACAGTCTTTGTTTAATCCTAACTTGATAGTGCCAACTTTGCAAACGAGCAAAGCCCACTTCTTCAGATGGGATGAGCTTGGGTGGAGAAAAAAAGGGGGACTCCTCAGAATAAGAAGGAAGAGGGAGGAAAAAAAATGTACCAGTCAATTGTAGTCCTGGTGCTAACGAGGCTAATTGAGTGGGCTGGAAAGTGTCTATACTTAGCTTTTGATGTGAATGAGGTGTTGAATGTAAGGAATACTGGTTGTATAATGGGCCATCCAGTAAATGTCTTTGTTCAGACCCAGGGAAACAGTGTCAATTTTTTGAAGGTCAATTCTGCACTCTCTTCCTGTGGTTGGCTTGTGAAATTCTTTTCTAGAAGGGCTACTTTTAAATCATTGAATGAGTGCCCAGGCAGGTTAAAATGTTCCCCTACAGATTTCTTTGTGTTACCTTTTTCTAATGTATGGTTTGTATCCATTAACCCTTTGTTGTAGAGACTGACCAGGTTGGCCTATATACACGGCAGAGGGGCATGGCTGGTACTTGATGGCATAGATCCCATTTGAGGATGTGCAGTTGTATGAGCCCCTGATATTATGGCTTACGGGGTTTGGTCCTGTGATGGTGTCGCTTGTACAGATGTGTGGGCAGAGTTGGCAGTGGGGTTTGTTGCAGGGGTAGGTTTTGGGGTGAGTGTGCCTGAGGTGTGATGTCTGGCTCGTGGAAAGAATTTGCTTCAGGTTGGGGGGTTGTAGGTGAGGACTGGCCTGTCCCCCGAGGCCTGTGAGTGTGAGGGGTCATTTTCCAGGACAGATTGTAGATTGTGAAAGATGTGCTGGAAGGGTTTGAGCTGGGGGCTGTAGGTGATGGCTTTTTAAAGTTACAGACTAACACGGCTATCCCGCGGAGTTCTTTTTTTGGCCAGCTCTGCCATGTATCAGCCATTACACAGAGCACAATCATATGACAAAAAAATCACCCCGCACCATTAATGGACAGCTATTTCTACCCATCAAGTCTCAGATCATCAAAATATTTCTTTATATTGACTTGGTTTTTGATCCTGTAAAATCCACAACCTCTAGGGGTGGTTGTGGAATCTCCAATACTGCGCCTACACTGGCATGATTTTCTGAAAATGCTTTTAATGGAAAAGTTTTCCCTTAAAAGCATTTTCGGAAAAGCATGTCTAGATTGGCAGGATGCTTTTCCGCAAAAGCACTTTTTGCGGAAAAGCATCCGTGGCCAATCGAGACATGGTTTTCCGCAAAAAAGCCCCGATCGCCATTTTTGCGATCGGGGCTTTTTTGCAGAAAACAGTACTATGCTGTCTACACTGGCCCTTTTGCGCAAAAGTCTTTCGGAAAAAGACTTTTGCCTGAATGGGAGCAGCATAGTATTTCCGCAAGAACACTGACGATCTTACATTAGATCGTCAGTGTTCTTGCGGAAATTTAAGCGGCCAGTGTAGACAGCTGGCAAGTTTTTCCGCAAAATCAGGTGATTTTGCGGAAAAACTTGCCAGTCTAGACACAGCCGAGATGTTTAAGAGCAGGTTGGATAGACACCAGTCAGGGATGGTCTAGATGGTGCTTGGTCTTGCTGTGAGGGCAGGGGACTGGACTCGACGACCTCTCGAGGTCCTTTCCAATTCTAGTGTTCTATGATTCTATGAAAGTTGTCTTGAACTTTCACGTGCAAACCATTCCCTGAAGTCACTATCGGAATGAGATACCCGGCTGATATTTTAGCCTTGCACAATATTTCGTAACAGATGAGCAATAAACAAGCCCATTAAAGTAGAGCAGAGGCGGAAGGACTGCTCTCACACAGAGAGACAGGATCATATTGCTTGAGAAATATTTTACGGCTTCAGAACAGCACGTGGAAAGTCCCGCAATTTTCAAAATATGCTCTCAGCCAAATGTGGCCGGGGAGAAGAGGCAAGACAAAAGCAGAAGGAAGCTGGGAATTGTGTGTGTGTGTGTGTGTGTGTGTGTAGAAGAGGCAAGACAAAAGCAGAAGGAAGCTGGGAATTGTGTGTGTGTGTGTGTGTGTGTGTGTGTGTGATTAACAAACACCATGTGCTTCTCCTGTCAGCTTGTATGCACAGTTCAGATCAGGTCATCAGAATTCAGCTGAGGTTATTTAGACAGCGGTGTTCATATCTTCCGCTGTAATGTCTGCCCACCCCCGCAGAACTTTCAGATTCCACCCAAAGTTTTGCCCTCAGAATTACTGTCTCCCTTAAGTGAATTTCTTACATTCCCTTCTCCCCTCCTCCCAGCACTGTCCTCCCAAATCTGTGTTATGGCAATTTCAGAGTTTTATAACAGTGTGACGTCTAGAAGGGCTGGGCCATTTTCTATCCGTTCCGCTTTCATCCACCTTTCCTTGCTCCCGCTCTGAAGAGATAAAAACGCTACAAACACACAGAGCATGAAACACGGGGAGGAACAGGAGGTGAAGGGTGGGGTCGCTAGCTGTAGCATCAAGAAGAACAGCAAGGTCCCAAGCCGTGAAATCTGTGCTTTTGGGAGTCCTCTGTACAGCAACAGAACAAGCACAACACAGACAGGCACAATGCAAGCATTTCCCAGCCTGATTTCATGCCTTCTCTGGAGAGACCTCCTCTAGCATGGAGAAGAGCATTCTGAGTCTGGCAAGGGCCTTCAATTGCAGCAGGGGAGGTTTAGGTTGGACATCAGGAAAAACTTCCTCCCTGTCAGGGTGGTTAAACACTGGAATAAATTGCCCAGGGAGCTTGTGGCATCTCCATCGCCGGAGATATTTAAGAGCAGGTTAGACAGATCAACTAGGGATGATCTAGACCAGCAGTTCCCAAAATTTTTGGCATCATGCCCCCCCTTTTGAAAAACCCTCATGCCCCCCCAAATAGCAGCAAAATTTGTGAGCAAAAAAAAAAAAAGAACTGAACAGGGCAGCAAAATGTGATGGGGGGAGGCTGGGTCACCTCATGCCCCCCCCCCCCGGAATTTCTTCACACCCCCAGTTTGGGAACCAATGATCTAGACGGTGCTTGGAGCAGGGGGCCTGGACTTGAATACATCTTGAATACTGTGTACAGATGTGGTCTCCTCACCTCAAAAAAGATATTTTGGCCTTGGAAAGGGTTCAGAAAAGGGCAACTAAAATGATTAGGGGTTTGGAGCGGGTCCCATATGAGGAGAGGTTAAAGCGACTGGGACTGGGACTTTTCAGTTTAGGAAAGAGGACACCGAGGGGGGATATGATAGAGGTCTATAAAATCATGAGTGGTGTGGAGAGGGCCGATAAAGAAAAGTTATTTATTAGTTCCCTAAATAGAAGAACTAGAGGACACCAAATGAAATGAATGGGTAGCAGGTTTAAAACTAATAAAAGAAAGTTCTTCTTCACACAGTGTGTAGTCAACCTGTGGAACTCCTTGCCAGAGGAGGCTGTGAAGGCTAGGACTATAACAGAGTTTAAAGAGAAGCTAGATAATTTCATGGAGGTTAGGTCCATAAAAGGCTATTAGCCAGGGGATAAAATGGTGTCCTTGGCCTCTGTTTATCAGAGGCTGGAGAGAGATGGCAGGAGACAAATCGCTTGATCATTGTCTTCGGTCCTCCCTCCCTAGGGCACCTGGTGCTGGCCACTGTCGGCAGACAGGCTACTGGGCTAGAAGGACCTTTGGTCTGACCCAGTACGGCCGTTCTTATGTTCTTATGACTTGATGCCTTTCAAAGTCCCTTCCCATTCTAGTGCTCTGTGAGTCTATAAGGGGGCTAAGGAACATTGGATATGAGCGCAGATTTTGTGATACGCAGGCGAGCTCACCCCTAGAGACCACAGACACAGCCATGTTTGCCCAGCGGTGCAGCTTTTAATTTGCTGGGGCACCAAACATCCCTCCTCCACAGGGCATCCACGGGTGGATGGCCTGAATAGGGTTAGCTGGCCCGTCTGTATTAGACGTTCTAGAGCAGGCTCACCCTGGAGAGGGAGGGACACCACTGGTGGGGGGGGGGGGGGAAGAGATCAGGAAGGGGGCATAGAACAATCCACTTGCTCTTCCCACACCCTTGCTCGTCCCTGAGAGGCAGGGAGCCCCTCCGGATGAATCCCAAAATCAACACTATGGCTGAGCAGCCAGGGTGACTTGTGGGCCCAGGAATTCTTTTTCTAATGCCAGCCCTCTGGGTTTTGTTTGCTCTTTTCTCAATTTCCAACATGGCACGTCCCTTTCCCTTTCCCTTTCACAGCCCCCCTGTGGATTCCACTGCTGCAAGAGAAGAGCCCTAACCCTTTCCCCTGCCTGGTCAAGAAGAGCCCAGGGCCCAAGTGTCCCCATGAGTGGTTAATTAGGGAGCAAACAGGCCGCAGGTCAGGGCTTATAAGGAGTCATTGCTAACGAGCCACGCCTTTTGCTTGATTGCTGAGCCTGGGGAGACCTAGCCAGGGAAGACAGACTGCTGGGGGGAACAGGTGGCCTTTGAGAACTAGGAATTGTGGGAAATCTGGCCCCTGGGGGTTAAAAGCCCAACTCTTGGGGGCTCATGGGAAGCAGTTTTTGTGGCCTTGTCTGTTAATCCTATTTCTGAAGCGCTGCCTCTGTTGGAGGCTCTGGCTACGGAAGAGCCTAGTTCCGCTTAGACCCATTGATTTTACACATGGACTGGCACTCCCTCTCCGATTTCCCCCATGTGAGTGGTGTCTTGTGCACTCCTGGTGATAACACACGTGCCTGTTTGGAGACGTGTGTGAGGCACGGTTACTCACACACAAGGGAGGGGGCTCAGGCTGGGGGTGTGGGATTCAGGGCAAGGTGGGGAGCTCAGGGCGGGGGGCTGAGAGCTCGGGGAGGCGGCAGCTCCTGGCTGGGGGGAGGCTGGAGCTGGGCTAGCCATTCCTCCAGTGGTTGCTTGCAGGGGGTGGGCCCAGGTCGCCCCCCAAAGAAGCTCCAACTAGAGGGGCTGGGTGCTGCCCGACCCGGGCCAGCCAGCAGCTCTTTCTGGGAGGAAGGGCTGGGGTGGGGCTGCGTTGCCCCAGCCGTCTGACCAGCAGCTCCTGGGCTTAGGGGACAGGGGCTGCTGGCTCCTACCTGCACAGGGCTCCCGCCTGCCTTAGCTGGAACCCGAGCCGGGGCAGCCTCACCGCGCCCCAGCTCCAGCCGGAGCAACCCGGGGCCGCAGGAAAGCGAGCGGCTGCGCGGCTCTGCAGGCGAGGCGCGCACGGGATTAAAATGTGCTGTGCGCGGCCGCGCAGGCGCGCAGATCAGCGGGAACCCGGGGGTGGGGAGGCTACTCGCTAGAGGGGAAAAAATAGCCGCGTCCTTTGGGTCTTTCCAAGTCTTCATTCCCTGGCTGAAAAGTGGAAGTGTGGTCTAGGGGTTAGGGCGGATGGGGGGGGGGGGGGTAGGATCCTGGTGGTCTCTTCCTGCCTCACTCCCGCTGGGGCGTCGGGCTCAGCTTGTCTGTGCCTCCATAATATCGATCTTACCCAGCCCATTCACAGGACGGCTGGGTAAACTGAGTCAAGGCGTGTGAACTGCATAGGTAACTGCCCTTCCTAATCCTTGGGAGTATTACAGGTAAAGCGGGCCCAGTCCCCCTTAATAGTTAAGCCATCTACTAGTGAGTAACAGGGTTTTTTGGCAATCTTTGGCCCTATAACACAGACCAGGTGCAAGGAGATGGTCTCTGCCAGTTGGCTAGGGGTAACATTTACAAAAGGGGGCCACCAGTTTTTTCCATGCATCTTAGTTTGTGTGTGTGTGTGTGTGTGCGAGAGTGTGTGCGCGGGTCTCAGAACCACCATGTTTTGCACATTGTTCTTTGTAACTAGTTCTTATTGCATCCACCTCTCTGCCTTGGCATAGTATGAACATAATAGGGAAGGCTGAGAGACAAAAAGGCCCATTCTTTGCTAGTCAAGAGGAGTAGGAAAGATGAAAGGACACCCTGCCTTCAGAAATATATTCCTGGTGAGGCAGCAGGGAGAGAGAATTATAAAATACTGGAACTGGAATAGGGAGAGGATCATAATTCAAACGGATCGGGAGAAACTGGAGAAATGGGCTGATGTAAATAGGATGAAGTTTAATACGGACAAGTGCAAAGTGCTCCATTTGGGAAGGAACAATCCGTTTCACACATACAGAATGGGAAGGGATTGTCTAGGAAGAAGTGCTGAAAGGGATATAGGGGTCAGAATGGACCAGAAGCTAAATATGAGCCAACAGTGTGACACTGTGGCTGCTCTCCCCTCCCCCCCCCAAAAAAAAAGAAAAGTGCAAACATTATTATACTGGACTCGATGACCTTGCGAGGTCCCTTCCAGTTCTAGTGTTCTAGGATTTTATGAAAAGCCTGGGGCAGGAAGGGGGGATGAGGGGTGCAACCCTGAAACACACATCAAAGAGGACACATTTCTTGGTCAAGTAGTTTTTGCTTCTTCAGCAATGGCTATATGTTTGGAGTCAGATAAGAGCAAGACTTCCTCCTGGTTGTGAAACAAGTCTTTCCCACTCAGCTGTCTCCTATAGAGGGTGTCCAAAATATTGCTTCTTTAGGAACACATTATTTAGGGTTATCAACCCATTTGGGAGAAAGGATCTTGTCTGCCATTTAATAATCCTCCTCTCTCCTTTGTTCCTCCTCCCTTCAGTAAAAGGCTGTTTTGGAAACAAGCGGCAGATGAGAACGGAGGAGAGGGTGTTGGATCTCGGGCATAAAAGAGACAGAATCCAGTGTCCATATATTTCAGCGCTCTCAGCGGGGATGTAGAGTACTAGAGTCTGAAATTAAACAAACTCTCGTTGCTATTAATCTTTATGGTCACCGTTATTATTGTTACAGTGTGGGCTGCTGAGCCGTAAAGCAGAGACTGAACCGCAAGTGCTGCAGATGAAGGGAGAATTTTGTAACCTCCTGCAGATGAATTTGCGGGCAGGCTTTGCAAGGCCCTGCCCAGGATCAAAGCACCACGCCCTGGAGAGTACAAGACAATTTGCTGAAGTTCCTTGCCATTTCGAGCAGTGTTTCTCAAGCTTTTTTATAAAGTACCCCTTTTTTAAAAAAACCTGTAAGTACCCCCAGTACCTACAGTTTTCAGAGACACACTTTTTGTCCTACCATTGCAATACATTTGTTTAAACAACTTAATCGTAGCCGGGCAGGCGATGACATTTTTGGGTGTAAAAAGTACAAAAATAATAAAGTGCTGTAAAACTTAAAACAAAAACTCAGTTTTCTCCAAATTTTAGTTGTTGATGTACCCCCCCCCCCGACATCTCTCGAATACCCCTAAACGTACTTGTACCACTGGATGAGAAACACTAATTGAGGGCACTGAAGTGTTTCCAATTGGGGGTTGGGCCAAAAGATAAGAATTCCCCAAAAGTATCTTCCTGCTGGCCAAGCAAGAACAGTTCAGCCATAGGGAGAAGGGGTTAGCAGAGATAGCACTTGGGTTCATGATGGACATGTGCAAGCCTCAAAGGTCCTGAATAAAGCACCCAAATGCAGGGATTAGTGGGAAACTTTTGGGAAAACTTGCTTTGTCACAGTTGTGTGGATCCAAAGTGTTAGCAGGATGAGCCAGCCGCTATAAGAATAGGCAAATACAATGAGTTCACTTTTCCTGACCAGGGTAAAAGTTGAACCTCTCTAGTCCGGCACCCCCAGGACCTGAACGGCATTAAATCAGAGAATTTGCTGAACCATGGGAGGCCAATATTGTCTAGCAGCATCACTAACACTTCCACTGCTTGCTGGAAGACAGTAAGGGGTAAATTAGAAGCTACATAACAGCACTGAGAGCCAGGACATGTGGCTATAAACAAACTTTATGGGGCCATGGGAAACTTTGCCACACCTATGGGGTACGTCTACACCAGCATGATTTTCCGGAAATGCTTTTAACGGAAAAGTTTTCCGTTAAAAGTATTTTCGGAAAAAGCGCGTCTAGATTGGCAGGATGCTTTTCAGGAAAAGCAATTTTGCGGAAAAGCGTCCATGCCAATCTAGACACGCTTTTCCGCAAAAAAGCCCCGATTGTCATTTTCGCGATCGGGGCTTTTTTGCGGAAAAGAAATCTCTGCTGTCTACACTGGCCCTTTTCCGGAACAGTTTTCAGGAAAAAGACTTTTGCCCGAACGGGAGCAGCATGGTTTTTCCGGAAAAGCTCTGATGATTTTACATTAGATCGTCAGTGCTCTTCCGGAAATTCAAGCGGCCAGTGTAGACAGCTGGCAAGTTATTCCGGAAAAGCAGCTTATTTTCCGTAATAACTGGCCAGTGTAGACACAGCCATGATGCGTGGACATCCAGCTCACTAACATCACACCAGACCACAGATGTGGCTGGATCAGCGAGTGCCAGACTAGAGAGGTTCAACTTGTTCTGAAATGCTGAAAACAGAGACTGGGCCAGCCATTGGTTCTTACCCAAGGGATGCTGGAATGGGACACTATTTTGGATATGTTAAAGTAGTTTGGGGTTCTCTGCCTTGGGGCTGTATACAAGTGGTACGGGGTCACAGCCTCACTGTATTGCTAAACTTGAGGGGCAGGCCTGCTGGCTAGATTTTTGCTGATTGTGGGTAGGGGAAATCCCAGTATGAAATAGATTGTGACTCAAAACTAAAGTCCCCTCCCCCCATTAAGGCCAGAGGCAAAGATTAGTGGATAGATCACAGCAGCAGGAAACAGGATACCTGGAGTCTATCCCATTGAGCTGCAGGGCTACCTCAGGCAAGTTACTAAGCCTCTGTTTTTTACTTTCCCCATTATCGATACCGAACTCTATAAAGTGCTTTTGATTGTGCCTCACGTTAGATTTTTAAATCTATCATGCAGTAGTCCCTAAGGCCATGTCTTCACTAAACGGAAAATCGATCCTGCCTCAATCCGTTTTCCAGAGTTTGATTTAGCAGGTCTAGTTCAGAGTCACTTAATCAAACTCAGAGAGCACCCCCCCCCACCATTGGCGTTGGTACTCCTGCTTCTGCAAAGAGTAAGGGAAGCTGATGGGAACAGTTGCTCCTGTCGAGCTCCCACAGTGGGGATGACAGGGAAACTCGAAACAAGGTCTGTTGACCCCAACTATGTAATTAACATAGCTGGAGTTGTGTATCTTGATTCGACCTTTCCTTTTAGTGAAGACCTGGCCGAAGGCAGTACTCCAGAAAAAGATGACTGTCAACATCCCAGGCTAGTCCCACTGATGGTGTGGAAATACTGTAGGTCGGTGGCACCTCAGTGATTTACACCAGCTAAGGATTGTACTCTTAACGCTGAAAGATTTCAGAGACAACCGCATTCGGGTTTTTTTCCAAGTTACAGAAATCCCACATCATCAGAGCGTGCCTTAATTTGGCAACGCCCTTCCTTGAAAGACAGAGGCCTGAAAGTTGCTGGATATTATTATATAATTAACCCTCTGGGGGGGAAACCCAAGCAAGTTTGTCTGGTAAGTGTAAATGCAAGGGTCAGAAACAGTCAGCCGGCCTGGGGCTGAAAATCTTTCCACTTTTCTATCAGGCCTTTAAAATGTCATTGGCAATGTGCATTCTATTTTTAATTATAATAATAAAAACGTTGAAGAAGCCTCGGGAAAGGAATTTTATAAACATTAGCCGAAAATAAAATAAATGCATTCCTTTTCATCGGGACATTTTCCATTATAAATAGCCAGCTCTCCCCACCCCCAGCCACCGGCTCTGTGTGCCATCTGTTCTCTGATGTAACACTAGAAAGTTCACTCTCTAGGCTGCTTACTGAAAAGCCCAAGTTTTGCTTAGAAACAAACATGGATCTTTACATTTCCCAGAATGCATTTCTCTAAAGAGAATGACTCCTTTTCAGAGTGAGACAAGAGGCAGGGAGGAGGGGCAATAAAAGATATTATTTCACCCCTTTATCACTCTGATATCCTGGAATCAGCATGGCTAAGCACAGGTTTTTGTCTTTCTTCAATATGTAATATAGAGAGTCGTGATTTAGGGCACTGAGCTATGCTGGAATATCTGGGGAGGGAGTGGGTTGATTTACGAAAAGTTCTGGACCCTATCTCTTGGAGTCCATTAAGGTGTCCTGAGTTTGGCATCCAAAAATAGAGGGACCCCCCCCCCCCCGCCATCTCAATACTAAGAAAATGGAGACAAACTGGGACTCGTTAGAAAATGAGTGTTTTTTCTTGCAAGGGAAGTTTCCACGTTTAGGTGACAAATTAAATTGCCGCTTTTTCAGCTAAAACCTCGAATTCAAGGGGGAAAGTGAAAACTTTTGGCTGAATGCAGAAAAATTCTCTTTGGACTTGCTGCTGTGGAGCCTCATGGGAGATGTAGTTTGTATGCCTAATGTACCCACAGTCCAGGCTTCCTCGCTGGACTATATTTCCCAGGATGCTCTCTGCTCTACCCTCTTTCTGGACTTCCTGAGAGCCCCATGGGAGTCCATTACCCGTGATGCAAGCCCAGCCTAAAGAGGAGAGTACATTCACGTGAACTACCATTTTTATGAGGCAACAGGATGGCATTTTCAGCTCAGGCTTGGGGGTTTCATCCTATGTTTTGATGATGAAAGGCTGATTTTTTTCACACAAAAATACTTGCACTGAAAAAATGAATTTAATCAAACCCCTAATTTTCTGTTAAAAAGATAAGGTCAACATATCTAACAATTATAAAGCCTCTCTTCCAAAGATCTCAAAGCATTCCCAGGATCTTTATGGGGCTTGCTGAGTGTGACACAACCATGGTCTTCTCCTTATGAAAGTGCAGAAAGCTTGCATTTACCACACATTGGCTGTGTCTACACTGGTGTGATCTTGCGCAAAAGCGGCCGCTCTTGTGCAAAAACTTGCTGCCTGTCTACACTGGCCGCATGTTCTTGTGCAAGTAAACTGACGTTCTAATGTATGAAATCAGGGCTTCTTGCACCAGAACTCTGATGCTCCCGCTCAGGAATAAGTCCTTTTGCGCAACTGTTCTTGCGCAAGAGGCCAGTGTAGACAGGCAACATGAATTTCTTGCGCAAGAAAGCCCGATGGTTAAAATGGGCATCAGAGCTTTCTTGCGCAAGAGAGCATCTACACTGGCATGGATGCTCTTGCGCAAAAGCACATCTCTTGCGCAAAAGCACATGCCAGTGTAGATGCTCTCTTCTGGAAGAGTTTTTGCACAAGAAGCTGCCAGTGTAGACATAGCCGCAGTGTTTATTGCAGCATCACATGATGGTCTGGTTAATTGCAGCCCTGTATAACTAGGTGTAACACCAAGAGGCAGAACTGACCTGAGGATCTCTGGAACTTAGTGCCAAAGTCATCGCTACCACTGGAGCTATTAAGCTAGCTGACATTTTGCTAAGGCTGTAGAGGAGACTCATTCTCTCTTTCTATAAGTAGTCTAAGTACCGCTAAGCAGGACCGTGAGCCACATTTAGAGGGTGTGTGGGTTACATGGACTTGGGAGAACTTGGTATCAGTTGAAATACAAAAATAAAAATAATCTGTTTATTTTTAAGCTCCTTCCTCCCCCTTTATTTCTCAATTACGTTTTTCATGATTGAGCAATATTACGGTGTTTAAGCATTTTTTATTGATTTAAATAGTCACAGATGTGAGAAGTCATGAAAAGGGTTCCTCTAATGCCAAGGGCCAGGTAACAGCAATAATCCGGTTACAACAGAAGATGCTCCTGTTGGAGTGAAAACGTCACCACCAATAACACACAAAGTGTCAAGCTTACATGTCAAAATATACAAAGAAAATATTCCTAAATCCAACTCTAGTAAGCGCCCAAACGGTGGTTTTTTTACTGTGCCTAACTGTGCATTTTGATTATTCTCACTGGAAATATTTTCCATCACTTTGTGTGAGTGTATGGTGAAATTGACTTTGACCAACATTTATTCACCCTTTCAAGACAACCTATAGCCCACAGTCCCGCCTCCCAAAACGGACAAGGACCGTGTTTTCTCTAGACCCATCTTTCTACAACAGCAGTGGGCAACCTTAGAATCATAGAACACTAGAACTAGAAGAGACCTCGAGAGGTCATCGAGTCCAGTCCCCTGCCCTCATGGCAGGACCCAGCACTGTCTAGACCATCCTGGATCGATGTCTATCTAACCTGCTCTTAAATATCTCCAGAGATGGGGATTCCACAACCTCCCTAGGCAACTTATTCCAGTGTTTCATCACCCTGACAGGCAAGAAGTTTTCCCTAATGTCCAACCTAAACCTCCCTTGCTGCAGTTTAAGTCCATTGCTTCTTCTCCTATCCTTAAAGGCAAAGAACAATTTTTCACCTTCTCCTTGTGACACTCTTTTAGATACCTGAAAACTGCTCTCATGTCCCCTCTCAGTCTTCTCTTCTAAACTAAACAAACCCAATTCTTTCAGCTTTCCTTCATAGCTCATGTTCTCTAGACCTTTCATCATTCTTGTTGCTCTTCTCTGCACTCTCTCCAGTTTCTCCACATCTTTCTTGAAATGTGGTGCCCAGAACTGGACACAATACTCCAACTGAGGCTTAACCAGCACAGAGTAGAGTAGAAGAACGACTTCTCATGTTTTGCTCACAACACACCCATTAATGTATCCCAGAGTCAGATTTGCTTTTTTTGCAACAATCGTACTGTTGACTCATGTTTAGCTTGTGGTCCACTCTGACCCCTAGATTCCTTTCTGCAGGACTCCTTCCTAGACAGTCATTTCCATTCTGTATGTGTGAGACTGATTGTTCCTTCCTAAGTGGAGCACTTTGCATTTGTCCTTATTAAACTTCATCATATTTACCTCAGACTATTTCTCCAGTTTGTCCAGATCATTTTGAATTATGACCTTACCCTCCAGAGCAGTCGCAACCCCTCCCAGCTTCATATCATCTGAAGACTTAATAAGCATACTCTCTATGCCAATATCTAAATTGTTGATGAAGATATTGAACAGAACCGGTCCCAAAACAGATCTCTGCAAAAACTCACTTGTTATGCCTTTCCAGCAGAATTGTGAACCATTAATAATTACTCTCTGAGAACAGTTATCCAGCCACTTATGCACCCACCTTATAGTAGCCCCATCTAAGTTGTATTTGCCTAGTTTATTAATAAGAATATCATGTGAGACCATATCAAAAGCCTTTTTAAAGTCTAGGTATACCACGTCCACCGCTTCTTCCTTATCCATAAGACTCGTTATCCTATCAACCTGCAACCCATCAGGGTTCTACATGTGGCCCATGTGACATTTTGTTGACTGTTGTCCATGCACAGAGTTGCCAGACTCTGCTGGGTTTCGTCCACATCGTTTTTTCGTTCTTTCCAGTGTTACAAAAGTGACATGCACATGAAGCAAAGGCCCGTGAAGCGAGGTGTGGGCTGATTGCGACAACATTGCGAGATCCGTGCACTTGCTCTGCATCCAATCAAAGCGCTGCTACTGTTCCATTGGCTCATCCCGCAAATTCTAGTTGCGCAAGCGCAAACAGCCAAACTACCCTACCCTAGGAGAATGTCTCTATTATGACAATCTTGTGGCCCTCTGAGATGAAGGAGGGCCTCTCATGCAGCCCACTCGCTAGCCTCGGTTGTCCCTCAGTCTTCTACGGTAATTGTGGCTTCTCTACAGGGCAGTGCGCCAAAGGCGGCGTCCACACTATTATTATTATTTGACTAACGAATTTATGATCAGACTGGACCCCATTCTCCCGAGTCTCCATTCTGTTCAGCACCCACTAGACCACATTGCCACTTCCTCTACCAAGGGATATCAGATCGGACATCGGAGCTACACACAAGAAGTGAATATCTCATTGCCCAGCATATAGTCCCTTCCGGCTGTTCCCACTACGGCCACGCGCAACCTAAACTAACCAATTGCCCCCCTATTAAACCGCCTGACAACCATATTCCCAATAGGGAACATGCACACCAGTAATTAACAACCCGATACGCGGCTGCATCCAAGAACTCAAGGCCCTATGGAGAAAGGAGCGTATAATGCAGAGGAGAATACCATTTAGCCTTAAAATGGCAAACATTTCCTGCCCCAGAACACATCTCTACAGCTATATATATCTCTAGCTATATATAGCGGCTGCCCTGGATTGGTGCAGAGAAGTGAGACATGCAGAAACCCCAGGATATGTTTAATTTCCGTTCTCCACTTCCACTAACACAGATGCTGCTGTTCAAATGTTTGCCAAGGGCTAATTTCAAATCCCACAATTGTACAAAAGTTAAGTTTGGGAGGGCTTGCCACCTTGCTGCCGCGGATCTAGAAGGCCTGCGTAGGGGATCTGCACAGCAGGCATGGGGCCTCTTTTTAAAAATTGCACTGCTTCGTTCTCCCTTTCCAAAATACGGTGGAAGGTGGTGGTTTGTTTTCCTCCATTAACATAAATTGCGATTTATGGGCCAGATGACTTTGAAAAGAGGCATTGTGTGTTTGGGAATGTCTGATGCAGAGGGGGAAATGCACATGTTAGCTGTAAACTTTTGCACTCCGAATCTCTCTCTCTCTCTCTCCCCCCCCCCCCAAGAAAAAAAAGACATACAAAAATTGGCACCTTCTTTTAATAGCTGTCCACAGATTCCTTTTTTACTGCTCTGTGTGTGTGTGTTTACTGTTGCTCTTGATTCCTTAGAGCAGCAAGGAGAGAAAACAAAATTGAAACTCTCTTATGATGCTACCCTAATCACTGAGGCAGGTGCTCTGGGTGAGCGGAAATGTCATCCTAAAAGGTGTTGCAATGCGCATGCTGAGGAAGTCCTAGAAAAAAAATCCTAGAATTTTTCTGCTTTGGTTGCACTAAATCAGCTGCTATTGTGAGCCAAATATTCAGAGATCATGTGACCATCTTAACCATCTCGTCTGACCTCTTGGATATCGTAGACCACCTCCCTTCCTGGAGTTACTTCCTGTTTGAATGACAGCAGAAGTGCAGCAGCCAGTAGAGGGTGCAGTTTAGACACTGGCATAGGACTTGGTTTCGGTTTCCTTACGGTGATGATTTTGTCCTTCTAGATTTTACTTTCCTATCTGGGAAATGAGGGTGATAGAACTCCCTTACCTGTCCGGGTGTTGTGAAGATAAATGCATGAATAGGAGGAAGGCTGGTACAGAAGTGATGAGTGCCAGATAAGACCCAAGGTACACAGAAGATCCCTAGTTGTTCTACAAGAGAACTGGGCTGTTTTGTCAAACATAGAAGAGGGAGAACCCCTCCAGTGCTTTGCTGACTCCATTAATCCTGTCTCTCTCCCCCACCATAGCCAGCAGAAAGGCACCAATTCTGTTGTGCCGAAGACCCTTCATAGAGAGGTAAACGCTTTCCAATGTAGACACATGGGGTACATCTAGACTACAGGCTTTTGTCAACAGAAGCTTTGTTGACAGATACTATTGACAAAGCTTCTGTCAACAAAGAGAATCTAGGCTACATCCAGTTCTGTCAACAAAGCAAGCCGCTTTGTCGACATGAGAGTGTAGATGCAAAGGACGGTGTAGATGCAATAACGCCTTCTGTCAACAAAAGGCATTATTCCTCATAGAATGAGGTTTACCGCCATTGACAAAACTGCTGAGTTCTGTCGACGTTATGTCGACAGAATTCAGCGGCAGTGTAGATGCAGGTATAGTTTTGTCGACAAAAGGCCACTTTTGTTGACAAAACCCTGTAGTCTAGACACACCCATGGAGAATTAAAGCACAAGTGTTGCCAATTTTATCCCATCTCTCACAGTATTTGGTGTTTTTTTCCCCTTAAACTCTCAACTCCTGGAGTCATGTAAGAAAGGTCAGCTTTTGCTATGACTAAAAAATGTGAGTAATAAGTTTCTAAGTAGTAATAACAAAAATGGTTAAAGGTCTAGAAAACATGACCTATGAGGGAAGGCTGAAAGAATTGAGTTTGTTTAGTTTAGAAAAGAGGAGACTGAGGGGGGACATGAGGGCAGCTTTCAAGTACCTAAAAAGGTGTTACAAGGAGGAGGGAGAAAATTGTTCTCCTTGGTCTCTGATGCTAGGATGAGAAGCACTGGGCTTAAATTGCAGCAAAGGAGGTTTAGGTTGAACATTAGGAAAAACTTGCTACCTGTCAGGGTGGTTAAACACTGGAATAAGTTGCCTAGGGAGGTTGTAGAATCTCCATCCCTAGAGATATTTAAGAGCAGGTTGGATAGGCATCTGTCAGGGATGGTCTGGACGGTGCTTGGTCCTGCCGTGAGGGCAGGGGACTGGACTCTATGACCTCTCGAGGTCTCTTCCTATTCTAGTGGCCTATGATTCAATGACTCCATGTATGTACAAATCCCTGATAAACTGAAGCTTCCACCACCTGCATCTGACGGTGTGAGCTGCCACCCATGAAAGCTTATCCCTGAATCAATAAATACTTGAGAAAATAATGAACCATAGCTCGGAAGAGCATGAAATGGATCTTTCTGCTTCAACACCCTTAGCAGCTATCGGCTACAGCCAAGACCACCTCTCCATGGGAAGGCAAGTCACTACTGTTCTGAACTAGGGAAAGAATGAGAACGTGTATAGCCCATATCACTGAGTGAGAGGATTGCCAGATCTGGCAACTGAGTTTGTATCAAACTGGAAGAGGAGAGAGGATGGAACATTCCAGCTGCTGTAGATACAAGCCGTGTGGGGCCCAAATTGGATTTGATTGGGCCCGATGGTGGAGAGTTGAATTGAAACCATCCACCTCCTCCGACGGCTCCACAGAATGAGCCATTGGGAACTCTGCAAACAGCAGGTGCTGACCAAAGCGACGCAAATTCACCTGTATCCAACAAACAGCGGCTGCAAACAAAAGACAGCTGGGCCACCAAGCTGTAACTTGTTCTGCCCAGACAGCTTTTTAAAAAGCATGAATTTAGGATGAGTGAGAGTTAGGCGCATGTACAGATTTAAAGGGAGTTTGGATCAAAAAAATAGTTTAAAAATGGTGAAATAGAAGCAATCAAAGGGGGAGACGTGATAAAAGCTGAAAGCGCATCATAATGCGTCCTTGCTAGGAGGCGCACTGTGAAGAGACCACACCACATTTTCGCCATGCTCGCAGACGGGCTATGCACTTTTTTGCCAGCATAGAATCATAAAATCCTAGTTCTAGAAGGAACCCCAAGAGGTCATTGAGTCCAGACCCCTGCCCTCACAGCTGGACCAAGCACCATCTAGATCATCCCTAACAGGTGTCTGTCTAACCTGCACTTAAATATCTCCAGGGATGGAGATTCCACATCCTCCCCAAGCAATTTATTCCAGTGTTTAACCACACTGACAGGTAGGAAGTTTTTTCTAATGTCCAACCTCAACCTCCCTTGCTGCAGTCCATCTTGCTTCTGTCTCAGCATGACTAGCCCAGCTAGCCTCGCAACAGCAGACAGCCGCTAGGCCATGTCTACGCTGGGAAATGATTATGAAATTACTAAATTCAACATAAGAACTCCCAAATTCAAACTTCAGTATCCTCACTATGAAGAAGCATCAAAATTAGTCCAAGGCAGGCCCCGTTAATGCGGACATGCTACCTTGGAAGCACTCTGGGTAGCTGCAGGAGGTCTCCTGGAGGCCAATTAGTTCTCAGTAGTGGTTCCAGAGCATCCACACAAAGGTTATTTTGGGTTCACAAGTTTGGGATTAGCATTATCACTGATGAAAAGTTGGTGTACAAAGTTTGAATTCCATGCTCCATTATTCTGAAGTAACAGGCTGGGTAGTGGGGATAAGTAACTGCCACAAGGCAGATTTGAATTTAGAACCTGGGGAACTTAGTGTAGGAGCTTCTACATCTCGAGCTATAAAGCCAGCTAGCTCTCAGCTTGGGCTGTATAGCTCACTTGTTCTTTATCTCTTGCTGTGCGTGGTCTAAGTGCCACTACATAGGACAGTGAACCACACCCACTGGGGCTTTGTCTAGACTGGCGCGATCTTGCCCCAGAAATATGCAAATGAGGCTAAGCGTGGAATATCACCGAGCCTCATTTGCATAGCTAATGAGCCACCATTTTTGCCGAAGAGGCTCTTGCGCAAGAAGGAGTGTCTACACTGCCCCTTCTTGCGCAAGAAAACCCCTCCTACGCGATGCCGTTCTTCCTGAAAATAATCGGCGTAACGGCATTGCACAAGAGGGTTTTTCTTGCGCAAGAAGGGGCAGTGTTGACGCTCCTTCTTGCGCAAGAGCCTCTTCTGCAAAATGACGGCTCATTAGATATGCAAATGAGGCTCGGCAATATTCCATGCTTAGCCTTATTTGCATATTTCTGGCGCAAGATCGTGCCAGTGTAGACATAGCCTAGGTGTGTGGGTTACAGATGCACCGTTCACTGATTTGAACTGGGGTGGGGAGAGTTATTTCCGACTAAGGTCCTAGTATAGACCAGGGCCTAGAGAGTGTGGTTGAACTTGGAACTTTCTGGGAAGAAGAAGAAAATAGTAGAGTCCTCCAAGATCCTGGTGTAGACAAGGGCCTAAAGAGTCTGGTTGAATTTGGAAAGTAGCAGGGTCCTCTAAGGGAAGATGGGATGTTCAAGGACATCCCTGCTGAGCATTTGCACCTCCTACACCCTGGGGAAGCAGTAGCCAGGAGAGCAGCACAAGAATCAGCCAAGTGGCGACTCTAACATTTGTCCGGTTGCACTGTGCTGGATGCATATAATGTCTGCTCCTTATACATAAAACATGGCTACTGAGTGAGTCGGTCTACTTCCACTAATAATGACTCAGGTGCAAATTAGCACACTGTCCAAAGCTTCCCAGCCAAATCAGTAGCTAATTGGGATTAGCCCTTGGAAGAGCCTGCTTCCCAAACTGTTTGGGCATAGAAGGATCAGCTTTTTCTATGAAATGTCGATGAAACATCGTTTTCACCGCACCCACGCAAACGGACTGAAAAAAAGATGCCATTTGTAATAAACTTCACTTGCAGATGGGCAAAGGAAGCAAAATGCCGCTTGAGAATTCAGAGATTGAGAATTCGGGATCCATGATGTCAACGGTTTGTTTGTGTCTACAGTCGTTTAAATAGCTATTTTCTACCCCTTCCCCCAACATTAGCCGTAACTTTGAACATTTAAATGGACAAAAATAGGGGGAAATGCTTAAAACCCCACACTTTCGCATACTTCTAAAATGTTGTATAGATAAAAAACAATTAAAAACCCTTCAAATAAACCTGGATATTGCTAGTCAAAATTGTAGAAACAGAACGGTGGCCTTCTGGTGTTTTTTCCCTCCCGCCACCTCTGTCCCCGGCACCAATTTTTCATGATCAAATTACTTCCTGTACTGAAACTCCCATAAGCTCCCTGCCCCTCAGCAGAGAGAAACCCTCCAGTCTTAGATGTCGGCCTGCCCATAAACCTTTCTCCCAATCAGAGCTGCAGAGAGACTGGCCAGGCCCCTGGCCCAGAGGGGAGGGGCCCAGTTTTGTGACCCCAGAATGGGCAGGGCCTCACATAAGGGTGGGGCAGCTGTTAGCCTCCACTAGCCAGCCCTGCAGGGGTTCCCGGGGCATGTTGTATGGGACTCTGGCAGCGATTTAAAAGGCCCCCAGGAAGTAGCAGTAACCAGGCCTTTTAAACAGCCAAGCTTCAGGGCAATGGCCCCCTTTCCCCCCCACCCCCTGCCAGCCCTAACCCTCACTTTCCGGCTCTCATGCATTTCAAAGCTACTTAGCCCTCTCTGGGTTAACAGCCGTATGGTGTCCCTGCTGGATTTCCTGATTTACAGCTGTTATTCTTGAGTCCAAATATTGCAAGGGAGGGAAGAGAACAAAAAGTGTGTCAGCAAAGCGCGCGAAGTGCGCAATGTGCTTTCTGCGCCGGGGTGAGAGAGCCCACATTTCAGAACCGCTGGTCTAAATATTTACCCAGCCGTTTGCCCGGCTCAGCACAAGGCAGGTGACTCAGCTGTAAACACCGTTTGTGTGCGCAGGGCGAGTGATGAAATATATACAAAGCGCGACGTGCAAAGAGGCTGACCTCATCTGTGTTTGCACAAGTCAGAAAGAAACCGAGGCATGGAGCTTTGCACTGCAAGAGGGTTCGTAGCCAGGAGAGACACAAAGCGACTCAGAGCTCTTACATGGAGCTATACATGCAGGAATCCCAGTGGAAACACGGCACAGACATGAAGGTGTGTTAGACGCCTGCCTTAATAGTAAGGGACAGACCCTCACCTGGTGTAAAGAGGGGTGTGTCTGCAATTGACAACGGCTAAAACTCTGGCCCTTAGTAGAATAATGGAATTCTAGAACTGGAAGGGACCTCAAAAGGTCACTAGTCCAGCCCCCTGCCCTCACGGCAGGACCAAGCATTGTCTAGATCATCTCTGACAGGTGTTGATCCAACCTGCTCTTAAACATCTCGGCTACGTCTACACTGGCATGATTTTCCGAAAATGGTTTTAACGGAAAAGTTTTCCGTTAAAAGCATTTTCGGAAAAGCACGTCTAGCTTGGCAGGATGCTTTTCTGCAAAAGCACTTTTTGTGGAAAAGCATCCATGGCCGATCTAGACGCGGTTTTCTGCAAAAAAAAACCCGATCGCCATTTTCGCGATCGGGGCTTTTTTGCGGAGAACAGTACTATGCTGTCTACACTGGCCCTTTTGCGCAAAAGTCTTTTGAAAAAAGACTTTTGCCCGAAAGGGAGCAGCATAGTATTTCCGCAAGAACACTGACGCTCTTACATGAGATTGTCAGTGTTCTTGCGGAAATTCAAGCGGCCAATGTAGACAGCTGGCAAGTTTTTCCGCAAAATCAGATGATTTTGCGGAAAAACTTGTCAGTCTAAACACAGACCTCCAGTGATGGAGATTCCACAACCTCTCTTGGCACAAAACGGCCCTGGCAGGGAGGAGAGAAGCTAGAACAGCAAGAAAAAAGCTGGGTCAGTTTATTGCCCCCATGAAGAAATGTAACTACGCGGAGCCCATGCATCAGAGGAGACTGGAAGGTAAAAATTCTGCCCTTGATGCTCAGAGAGGTGTGGTTAGTTCAGTTAATGATTCACATGGAGCTATTTGTTTTGCTCCTGTTCTAACTCACGCCAGTTCTTTCATTGTACAAACACTGAGATTTGCTATTTCATTAATTTTACAGAGGTTGAGGGAGGGAAGAAAGAGAGAATTCTGGCTAAAACTACACTGGTCACCAGTCTTAGAAGGGTTGCCGTGTTAGTCTGTAACATTACAAAAAACAACAGGTGGTCCTGTAGCACCTTAGAGACTAATAAAAATATATATACAAACACATATAGGCTGTGTTTAGACTGGCAAGTTTTTCCGCAAAATCAGATGATTTTGCCGAACCACACGAGGTCAAGGTTGTCTAGAAGCATCACCAACATAGAGGGATAAGGGATCTTTTGGAAAAGGCTTTATTTTCCGCAAGATCAGCGTCTAGACTGGCGCTTTTTTCCGACAAAGCTCCGTGCGGAAAAAAAGCGGCAGCCATTTTTATGCTAATGAAGTGGGGAAGATTTAAATCCCCGCTTCATTAGCAATTGCGATACGTCTAATTTACATCCCTTTTACGAAAAAGGGATGTAGTCTAGACATAGCCTAGGAGTTTAGGTTGAATTTAGCACCATATGGTCAATTTTCTAAACCGTGAGTTTCCACTACTAAGCCTATTCTGTTGACTTTAGGGGCCACTAAAGTCAATTTCAGTACTCTTACTTTTCACAAGAAGTAACGCAAATTTTGACCTTGCGTGATCAAATCCATGGCAGTGTAGACCCAGCACTGGAAATAGATGAGTATTAGAATTAAGAAGTGTGTCAAGATTGCATTGCTTGCATGAGTTAAGCAGTGTAATTCACTGCATGGGAATGGGTATCCTTATGTCAGGACTAGAGAGTTTTTATTAGTCCTGGAAGTGGGCAAACACTATAGAATATTCAGCAAATGCAATTTTAAAAAATTAGGCTCTGAGAAGACAGTCGGGGTAAATTAGAGCGATATAAAAAACACAGAACACTGAGAGCCAGGTCTGGTGGCTGTAAATACATTTCATGGGCCTGCAGGAAACTTGGCCACACCCATGGTAAGTGGACATCCAGCTAACTAAAGTCATGCCGGACCATGGAGGTTGCCGGACTAGAGAGTGCTGGACTAGCAAGGTTCCACCTGTACTAGCTTAAGGGAAGGAGACCCACTCACAGACTTCCCAGGCACGGAGGGGTGTCCATGAGGTGTCTCAGAGCTTCCACTTGGGTACCAGGGTCACCATGAGGCTGGCAGAGGCTAAGGAATGTGAGCTCTGATCAAAACACCTCCTAACAGTGGGCCAAGTAGCTGGGAAAATGGCCTGCACCAGAGACAAGGACAAAGATGTAACATTTCCATGATGTTTTCCGCGAGTTATGTCTTGGGGCAAGCACTTTTGCAGTGGATGGGCAGAACCTCCACCCTTTGCTTGGAGATTTGCCTTTCTAATAGGAGAAGATGAAGGAAAGGGGGGGGGAACTGTGCTCCCACTGAGAGGAGGTAAGGCCTCATCGTCAGATGTGGCCGTGCCTCAGTTTCCCTCTTGCTGGGAGGGTAAACACTCCATCTACCTCCCCCAACTCACCACCCTTTCTGGGGTACTTTATCCAGCAGTTTGTCTCTGCCTGTAGGCCTAAAGGCAGTCTGGGGCCCTTTCATAAAAGATGTTCCATGGTTGGTCCTATTTTCTTCAGGATGCTCCCCATCCTGAGCAAAAGCAAACTCTTCCTAGAATTCCTTGATGTCTTAGGGAGGGGGTGGAGTCTCCATCCCTAGAGGTGGTTAAGTCCCAGCTTGACCAAGCCTTGGCTGGGATGGTTGAGTTGGGATTGCTTCTGCTTTGGGCAGGGGGCTGGACTCGATGACTCCTGAGGTCTCTTCCCACCCTAGGATTCTATGATTCTATGATGTCAAGGCTACAGGTCATATGTTCCCTGTAGACTACAAGTCCCAGAATGCTCTCGTTCTGGGCTGAATATTGTTTTAAAGGGCCCACATGGGCTGACTCGGAAGTACTCATTGACTTCAGAAACGCCTAGTGGTCTTTACAGAGAGAGACCGGCAGACCGATATAAAAGCTGTGTGTAAGAGCGCGCGATACTTTGGTGATGGGCACTTTGGAAATACATGTAACGACAAAAATACTCATGCTGAGGGCTGGTTGGAGGTTGATCCCCTTTGCATGTGCCAACAAAGATACCAATTTAGTACTAAAGAAGACTTGTTTGTGTGTCTAAGTCCAGACCCGAAGGAGAGATCTGTAGCATTTGGGGCTAATCCTAACCCAGCACGACCATTCTTATGTTCTCCCCTGCTGTCCAGTCTCCTGGCTTCTAGTAGTAAGAATTTTAGGGATATCAAAAGTTTGGGGTTGCATCCCTGATTGTCATCTCGGCTAATAGCCATTGATGGATTTATCTTCCAGGAACGTCTCTCATTCTTTTTTGAACCCGGTTACACTGTTGGCCTACACAACATCTTCTGGCAGCAAATTCCATTGGCTCACTATTCCCTGTCGTGCCTTATGTTAGATGTTTGTTTTAATCCTGCTACCTACTCATTTCATCGGGGCTATGGCTACACTGCCATTTTTTTTGCAGAGGAGGATATGCAAATTGTGCTCTCATTTGCATATCGTCTTCTGATTCTTTTTGTGGAAGAGGTTTTGCTGATAAAAAGCCTCATGTAGATGGGGCCATTTGCCATTTGCTGGGGAAAAAAACCCCTTTTCACAAGATCCCTTATTCCTCAAAAATCAAGGTTTATAGGGTCTTGCGAAAAAGGAGAATTTTTTCCAACATATGGCCCCATCTACACGGGGCTTTTTATCAGCAAAAAGAAGATATGGAAATGAGAGCGTGATTTGCATATCCTCTTCCACGAAAAAACGGCAGTGTCGCCGTAGCCTGGGTGACCTCTGGTTCTTGTATTATGTGAAGAGGTAAAAGAATACTGCCCTGTTGTTGCTGTTGTTCTTATATTTTCTAACCTCTTTCCCCAGTCTGTGTGTGTCTTGTCTATTTAGTTTGTCCACTAACAGGGCTGTTCTTTGTTTTCCAATGGTTAACATCAGACGGCTGAATTTTCATTGGGTTTTTTTTGTGGTGAGCCTGTTGGCTGTTTTATAGCCATGCACAAAGAACAAGGCGAACTTTACAAACTGATACAGACATATCAAAACACACCCACGGGTCACAGCTTGGAGCTTCTCCATCTCAACAGCGTTCCCTTGCAAAGGAGCCAAAAGGTCTGAACATGACAATAGGCCCTCGCCAGACACGTGGGCGCTGACCCAAATACTGATATTCTGTAACCCACGCACCTGCTGCATATGCTACACTGTCCCAGGTAGTGGCCCTGAGACCACTTACAGAGAGGATGAGTTTGCTCTGCAGCCTTGGTTGAGAGCTAGTCAGCTTTTAGCTCCAGCAGTAGAGCCTCATGCACAAAACTCCCAAAGGTTCCTAGTTCAATTCCACCTACCGGCATTACAATTGCACAACATTTAACACCAAATTATACCACACTCAGGGTGCATCTAAGCTGTGGATCTAGCTCAAAATAAGCTATGCAAATTGCGTAGCTTGTTTCGAGATAGTCTATTTCAAAAGTTGGTGCTGTGTCTACTTATTTCAAAATAGATCGTTATTCCAACAAGTCCCTTAATCCTCGTGGAACTGGGATGTCGGAATAGCACGCCTGTTATTTTGGTTGCATTTAGAAATAATGGGTGTGCTGAAAAGGCACTGAAAACGCTATTTCAGGATACTGGATGTATCTCGAAATAGCGCCGCAGTCTAGACGTACTCTCACAGTGTTAAAAACAAAGTGCCGAGGCATTCGTATTCTTTAAAACGGGGTCAGCAACCGATGGCTCTTGAGCCGAATATGGCTCAGTACGGAACCCAATATGACTCTTTGTCATTCCCAAAACCCAGGCAACTTTTTACATTAAAATGAAGAATTAATTCAAAATTTTAAAAACGCATCTTTACTCATGTCGCTTGAGTGCGCGTCTGAACCTGAGTTTGTCCAGTTATGGTGTAAACGTCAAAGAAATGTGTGAAAAGATGCAGCAGCAGACGTCCCGTTAAATAAAGTCGGTGAGGACAAGGTTTCATTGATGCTGTTATTAATCAGCATGTCCATTATCAATCCTATTACGTCGTCTATTTTCTGTCACGCCAATGGGTATTCTTATATGGCTCTTTGTTGACCACTTGTTCTGACTTCCGATGTCCTTTGGCTCTGGGGTTTGAAAAGGTTACCGGCCCCTGCTTTAAAAAAATAGCTTATTTGAAAAATATTTTACATTTTATAAATGTAGGACAGGCAGGATATACAGGCTATAAACATTCCAGTGAAAGTGAACATTGCTGGCATTCCCGTAGCTTAAATTATTACTCTTTGAAGGGCTGACTAATTTTCGCCGTTTTTAGTTTCCAGAGGAAATGGTTTGTTGGCTGTTTTACTCTTCCATGGCTTTTTCTAGGCCAGTAGCAGGGTTACCCCCGCTTCATCCCTCCCCGTATGTTTATTTGATGGGCCAGTGTCTTGTGCTCCTTGAAGTAAGTCTCTTCAGAAGTCCATGTGAAGGTTCGGTTAGATACTGTGATGGGGTGGACCAGCCCCACACTGGGAAGAAGTCCCGCCCCCACGGCCCTGCTGGGCATGCTCAGACTGCAGCCGAGGTATAAAAGCCTGTAGAGAGACTCAGTCAGGGCTGGCTGCTGAGGAGGCAAGAGGCCCTGCCTGAGCTCCTGCAGGCGAACCACCAGAGGGACGCCAGCGCTACGGAAGGGCTGGAGGAAGGACCCTGAAGGAAATTCAGCAGAGTACGGTAGGAAGTAGCCCGGGGCGGGAGACTGAGTCGCGAGAAGCTCAGCATGTTGCGGTGGGATTCCCCGCTGAGCGAGCAGTGGCCCAAGCCTCTGGTATCAGGGCCCTGGGCTGGGACCCACTGGTGTAGGGAGGGCATGCGTCCCCATAACCCTTTTTTGCCTCAGCATCCTAACCAGTAGGGTCTGCATCTGCTTTACACTGACTCTGGCTACTAGGCTGTACTGTCCCACTGAGAGGGGTTGATTAGTGACTCCGGCTACTATTGCCCCAGCAAGAGGGGTGTTTGTTACTGACTCCTGCAACTTGGGTCTGTGGGCGGGGGCACACCGGACATCTCCTAGCCCCGCCCTTTCCACCCAAAGCCCCGCCCCTTCCAGGGGAGCCCGCAACCACTTCAGAAATTTGTGATGTGGCTCCCCCTTCAAAAATTATTGCCCCCCTCCTGCTGTGGCATCACATGTGGGTCAACAGTCCAGTTCACAAGCCACAGTCTTTGCCCCCCGCCACAGAGGGACAAGACGCAGGGCCAAAGACGGAGCTGACACACTCCTACCGAGTGAGCCTCTGTGATCTGGGACTCTCTGGTGCGCCAACGTCCGTGGTCCTGCAGGGCCATGGATGTGGTGGGACTAGAGAGCCCCAGTGGCCGAGGTTGCTGGCAGCTCAGAGCGGAGCCAGCTGACAGGGCCAGCGGGGCACCAGAGCCGGCAGCCGGTGGGGCAGGGAAGCTGATGGTGGGGGGAGGCAGTGGGGCCACTGGGGGCTCTGCTGGGATGGCAGGGCTGCCACGAGGTGGGCGGGGCTGCCACGAGGCGGGCGGGGCTGCCACGAGGCGGGCGGGGCTACTGCAGCATGTGGGAGAGGAGCACAGGTAACTGGGGGCAGGAGACCAGTGAGGAGGCTGGTGCCACCTCCCTCGCATGAACTCCTCAGGTCCGGCAAACTCCCTTGTCTGGGACCAGTCAGGACCTGAGGATGCTAGACCAGGGAGGTCCAACCTGTCCCAGAACTGGCCTTAACAAAGATGCTAATTACCGTACCCATTACAAAGATAGCTTCCCCACTTATCACCGCTGATTAGACATTCATTGACTCATAAATAGCTATTCCCTCCCTCCCTCTCCCTCACCCCACCTTCGGTACTAAATCTGATTTGTCAGTTTAATAATGGGTTCATTTTTTTCACTGTATTCCTTCGGTATATATGGTCATGCCAATTCTCTTCCAGAATATGATCTGAGGAAGTGGGTCTGGCCCACGAAAGCTCATCACCTGTTAAACCATCTTGTTAGTCTTTAAAGTGCTACATTGTTTTTCCTTTTGTTTTAGCAAGATCAGATGAACATGGTTACCTCTCTAGTACTATCTTCTCTACTAGGTCACCCTTCCAGATGGAAGTCCAGCTCTCGATAGTACTTTTCCAGAAGAGCCAGGATAATCCAACACCCTGTCTTATGCTCCGTTCTAACCCAAGGCATTGTATATGTGACTACTATATGCCCAGTGGCTACCCTCTTTCCCAACACCATTATCATAGCTTCAATCATGGAGACTTGAAAAGTTCTTCTGCGTTACAGGGTACATACCATTGCAATGCATGGCATCCCTAAATTCAAAAAGACCCCTTTCCCTTCCTTTGGGGAATGGCCCGAAGGATGTAAATTACTGTTACAGCAAGAATAGCACCACCTACAAACCCAAACACTCTTCTCTTCTGCTTGAGCAGCGCGAGACCTGCTAGCCATCTCATAAAAATACCTCGGAGCTTTCTTGCTCACTTGTTTATGGATTCCTGTGCAGATGAAACCGACCTCGGTGACTTGAGGCCGGGGAGGGAAATGTCTATGTGGAAACCTGAGCTGGAGAGAGACTTTTGGAGATGCAGAGAGTTAAAATTCCTTTCTTTGGTTAAACTGCAAAGCCAGTTAAGGGAAATAAGGGACCCTGAGAGAGAGAGAACTAAGGGAAGACTCTGAGAGCCAAAAGGGAAGAGCGGTGCCAACGGAAAAGAAGCTACCCAAAGCGGCGTTTACAGGCCACAGGGTTACAGCTGCAGACTTCCTGACAGCAATATTACACGATGTGCTTCTCAGCTATGTAGGAGTTCATCCGTTCCGGTTTTCATGGGTCACTCAAGGATAATGTCCCAAGATGTCTGACTCAATTTCCAAAAAAAAAAAAAAAAAAGCTTCATTGTTTTCTCCCTATCACAAATTCCTTCTGAGCGTTCATGAGTCTCTCCCAAGATTCATAGGGCTGCATGTCACAGAGACTAGCCCACTTACCATACCAGAAGCTTTGATCTCCAAGGGTTTCCTTTCTAGCAGCTCCCTGAGGTTATGTGCCTAACAAAGCTAACGAGGGATGCACACAGGAGATGCTCAAAGCTTGGGAACGTCTTGCCACTTCTTGGCTGCTGTTTATATGAAATCCACTGGAAAAAGGGAAAATACCCATATGATGGGGCAGCATAATTGTTTTATTGCCATACCATTGGGACAACCACATTACTCCTGCGCAACAAAGCCCCAAGTGAGCTCGAGCAGGGTCTTTCCAAAGACGTGGAAAGTAAAACGTTACCACCCCCATCATTCCCAAAGTCAGGTTAAGCCACATTTTTGTTGTACTGTGTTGGAGGATTCTGTGGCTTCTCTTTTCTTCCATCCTCTTCTTTGATGTTGAACTTGGAGACAGTGGTGTCACCCAGGGTGGTCGGAAGGGAGGAACATCCACAAACGTAACTTCAAGGGAATGTTGTTGTCATTTGGCCAACACCACTCATCTGTTTGTCTGTGTGAATCTAAGCTGCTGAGCACCAGAAGCTCTAGGAGACCTATGAATGATTGAGACACCTACCAAAAGTTTGTAGATGCCATAGGCATTGCGATGATCTCCTGGTGACTCGCTCGGTGAGAAACTTATTTGCCTAGGGTGACTCTGGCATACACAATATGTTGGCAATTTTGAGATTTCCTATGTTGGGCTGTTCAACAGCTAGGCCAGAATGACCTGTATCATCCCATGAAACCAGAAGTCTCCTCCTACCAGTGGTCCAATGCACCCAGTTCTGGACTCAGAGAGTTTTGATATACAGGGAACTTAAATGTGTTCTTGGTACCAGCCTGGGCATTGGCCATCCAGATTGTCTGATGCATAATTCTGGGGGTGGGAGGAGTCTATTTTGAGGGTAAAAGAAGGAGACATTTCTGCAGAAGGGCTGATGATGTTTGGTTTTTAATGGCACCTATTTGAAGCTGCTCTAGGGTGTGATATGTTGAAATGCATCCCTAAGCAGATTGATTAGAGAGCAGAGTGCAGGTGAAGTAGCCAAAGGAGTGCGATTAGCATAATTTAGCATGTGGTTTTGAAGTTTATCCTATTGGTGTCACCCTGCTCTGCCTCAGATCATTACCAGAGTATGGTTCCAATAGCACAGTATAATTCGAGAACATTTAGAATCATAGAACACTAGAACGGGCAGGGACCTCGAAAGGTCATCGAGTCCTGTCCCCTGCCCTCATGGCAGGACCAAGCCCCATCTAGACCATCCCTGACAGGTGTCTGTCCAACCTGCTCTTAAATATCTCCAGTGATGGAGATTCCATGGAGCGTGGAGTATGTTTCAAATCACCACTTTAGTACCTAAACACGACCTGCTTAAAAGCCACTTATGCCCAATCGCCCACCAAGCAGCCAAGTTAAAGTTGTTCCACTCCCACAGTGCTGGCAAGGTTGGGCTCTACATTTCATGATGCCATAACTCTGCCTCGGACAATGTCACTTCCTCCATTGACCAACTGTATCCCAGAGGTTTAGGCACATTTAGGTGGGTTAAGAAATAAACACTGGAAAGGCAGAGAAACTAAAGAAGATTGACCTTAGGGACTGTGATCTCTGGTCTCACTCTGAGAACCAAGTGAGTGTTTGTGAAATGAAATCAATAGGCAGTGGGTTTAAAAAAAAACAAAGTAAGTACTTCTCACAATGCTCAGGCAACCTGTGGAACTCCTCGCTAAAGGATGTTCTGAAGGCCAAGATTATAACAGAGTTCAAAAAAGATCTAGATAAATTCCTGAAGGTTAGGTCCACCAATGGCTACTAGCAAGGATGGAGAAGGGTGGTGTCTCTAGCCTCTGTCAGGAGCTTGGAATAGGCTGAGGTGAGGAATCATGTGAGGATTTCCTGTTCCGTTCACTCCCTCTGGGGCACTTGGCATTGGCCACTGTCGGAAGACAGGGTATTGGGTAGATGAACCTTTGGTCTGACCCGGTATGGCCGTTCTTATGTCTCATAAAACAATACTTCAGATTCACCAGTGCTTACCTTTGTAACAGGATTCTGGGATATTTTTTTTCCAGTGGCTCCATCCCAAATGTGTGTGCCCACCTCCACCTCTCTCTAGTATTTATTGCCAGGTCTCCATAATATTTTACTCAGCTGTGGAGAAATGCAGTGTTTTTGCTGAGGACATTCAAAGTTAAATCTGGCTGGTGGAGAGAGTGAAAAAGAGTTAAGCAGTAAGGCCATGTTTACAAAAGAGAAGGATCAACTGCCACAGTTGGAGTTTGTTTAAAAATACTTTTTTTAACTGATCCACTTTATGTTTGAGTTTATTGCTCTTGTTAAATAAATAACCAGTACAGGTTGAACCTCTCTAATCCAGAACTCTCTCATCCAGAAACATCCGTCATCCAGGATGATTTTAGTTAGACGGATGTCCACTTTTCATGGCCATGGCCAAGTTTCCTGTGGTCCCATAAAGTTTGTTGACAGCCACTGGTCATCTGAGGGTATGTCTAGACTGCGGGGGGTTTTCAGGATACGGGAGGTATCCTCCCTGCTGCGTCTAGGGAACACATTTGCTCTGCCGCTTTTTTTTGCGGCAGAGCAGACGCGCTCTTTTGGGGAGCCCTGTATACCCCGTTCTACAGGGCTCCCTAAAAGAGGAGGCTTTTCCACCGTTTGGAAAAACCTCTTCTGGAAAAGCAATCGGAAAAAGCTATACGAATTGCAGAGCACAATTTGCGTAGCTTTTTCTGATAAAAGTCTATAGCCTAGACATAGCTTCAGTGTTCTGTGCTGTTATTTAGCGCTAATTTACTCCTAAATGTCTTCTCAGAGCTCATTAATCAGCGGAAGTGTTAGTAATGCTGCTAGACAGTATTGACCTCCCATGGTCCAGAAAATTCTCTCGTTCGGAACCGGTCAGGTCCCAAGGGTTCTGATCCAGAGAGGCTCAACCTGTAGTATCTCCTTTGGTGTATGTGGGGGGGGGTGGAGGGAAGAGAGGGACTTTTGGCTCACATTCCAGTGGAAGTCAGTGAATTTCTAGGACTATATTACAAAGCATGTGAGGGGAGGAACGCTATGTCTCACCTAGAACCAGCTTCACGACCCAGTTCTGGGCAACCCTCAGTGGAGACTGCCAAGTCACAAGATCAGGGTTCGGAGCGGATGCATAAGGAAGTTGTCAACGTGACCAAAATGGATGGAAGCCAAATGTCTATGACACTCCACTTCTAAATTCAACGTAAGGGGGATTATTTAGAAATAAAGTCCTAGCAAAGACCAGGGCATACAGATAAGCCTTTTGGCTTGGAAAAGGAAAGGTTAAAGCAATTGTGGGCCATTCTCATAAACTAACAAGGATACTGGCCTGGCAGGGCAACAATCGAACTTCATTTTGGCAGCTGGAAGCACAATGTCTGAAAATAAGGAGCAATTTGCCCAAGACAAAGGGGAGTATGTACTGGGCCAGATATTTAGAACCAGATTAGGGGTTGGCCCGTGGCCCCCTCAGAGCCCACGTTTCCCTCCACAATCATGGAATTTCTCCAAGCCAACAAAACTACCAGCCCCAAGGGCGGGATTCACGAATGCGGATGACAGAACCGCCTCACGAAATGTGGCACTCGGGCCTGTAAGGGATTATAATGACCCCAGACCTCTCTGCTTTCAGGGCTCAACTGTTGTCGCTGTGTGAGGTCCTGGAGGGTAGAAAGGCAAGGTGGGTGAGGGAATATCTTTCATTGGGCCTACTTCTGTGGGTGAGAGGGACAAACGTTAGAGCCACACGGAGTTCTTCCTCAGGTCTAGAAAGGGTTCTAAAAGTGTCACAGGTGTGACAAAGCTCCTATCCAAACTCAGTGGGTCCCGTGCTTTCAGGCCGATTTGCTTGCCTCAGAGGCTCACAGGAGCCATCAATTTAAGCACCAGCTTGCTGTTTGTCGAGCTCCTCTCCTCGCTGGCCAGCATAAGATATAGAGGGAAAGCTGAAACCCACAGTCTGGGTGGACCCCTCTAATGATACAGGGCTGAGTAACCCCCCCCCCCTTTTCCCCAGGCAGTCTTTTCCCCGAGTGGAAATGGGGAGTGAATGTTGGGGGAAACCTCACCCACCCTCTACTCTGGATTCCAGCCCGGGGCCCTGTAATAGCAGCTGCCTATAAAAGTGTCCAACACTAGCTCTGAGACAGCTACAAAACCCCTGGGCTATTTCTTCGCCTGCACCTCCTTCTCTCAAGCTCTTCCTCCTGGTATCTGCTGGTGCTTGCTCCTAGAAGCGTGGGAGTGGAATCTCTGTCCCTAGAGGTTTTTAAGTTTCAGCTTGATGAAGCCCTGGCTGGGCTGATTGAGTTGGGGTTGGTCCTGCATTGGGCAAGGAGCTGGACTCGATGACTCCTGAGGTCTCTGCCAGCCCTGGATTCTAGGATTCACTGCTGAAATGTGAAGGGAAAGCTCTTGTAACATCATGTGGTTGCAGCCTCTGGGAATTGGCACCCTAAGAATAGAACAGAATAGACTAGAATGTTGTTACAAGATTGAACCTTCAGAGTGAATGCTTTGAGGGTGAGAAACCTTTTTGGGATGGGGGGGCTACTGATCCAGAGAAAAATCAGTCGTGGGGGCCGCACAAAAGTGAGAAACAAAACAAAAATACCGGACCCAAATGAGAAGTAGAAGGACTCTTCCTTTGCTCTAGGAGGCCCAGGCTAGTAGATTTCATGGGGTCTAACATGAGGGGTTCAGAGTGTGGGAGGGGGCAGTTGGGAAGCAAGCTTGGGGTGTGGGGGCTGGGCAGGAGGGAGGGCGCAGGAGTGGGTTGAGGGCTGGTGGGTTTGGGAGGGTGATAGGTGGCAAGAGCAGAGTGGGGGTGGAGGTCACGGTGGGACAGGGGTGCGCGGCTAGAGCTCCAACCCTGACTCCATGAGGCTCGGGAGAAGCCCCGAGCCAGATCCAGGCAAGTCAGAAGCTGCATGCGGCCCGGGGCCAGAAGTTCCCCACCCCTATCTGAACAAGTATTTTCTTCAGTTGAACAAATCATTACCTCATTATTAAACTGACTCTCCCAAATGACATTTGTACCTGTTGCGTACATTACCACAAGAAACAAATATACTATTCACACTGACAAGATCTAGCTACAGGCGACCCCCGACTTACAACTGCCCAACTTACAACCCCCCGCATTTACAGCCGTGTTTTTCTTTCAAGACAGTTCCTAAAAAACCCCAATTTACATCCGCAGCTCGCATTTATGACAGTGTATAACAGACTCCACACTTCATTCCAAAACAGGAAACGTAAAAAGTCAGACTCGCTGGTCTGCAGCTGCTGCTTGACCTGCACGCATCTCCGCCACATCAGTCTTCACTTTTTAGTTATTTTTGTGCATTACTTGAACAATTTAGTTTAGTTTTCCTCCATTTCCATAGTCAATGTTGGTATTTCTAGGGTATGAAATGAGTTTCCAGGAACAGAACCGCCATTCATAACATTGCGCCTATGGGAAATAAGAACAACATACGACGGCTCGACTTACGACGGTTCTCCAGGAACCAATTAGGTCGTAAGTGCAGGGCTCACCAGTAAATCGTTCTTTTTAGCCATTTAGGCCCACCTGCAAATGCAATATGAAAAGACTGCAGGAGAGGCTGCTTTCTCAGATATTTTGTACACACACATCCACAGGGCTGTATCAATACTGATTCCTTCTGCCTTAAATGACAGAGATCTTGAAACCTGCTGCTAATTAGACTTGGGGACTATTTTTTCTCCCCACTTTGCAAACTTTCCACTCAAGACTGTGGGGGGGTGTAATCCAGGAGCAAGTTCTTGTCTTAAGAAATGCAGTGATTGATTGGAATTCTCACTAGTGATTATTCAACGCTTCATGTGCACATGTTACTCTGGTACTGTATTTTAGGACCTCTCCAAGACCATGTAACACCACACATTTTTCCAGGAACCCTGTTCTCGAAGGACAGAAGCTCAGTTTCTTTCCTAGCCCATTTACATTGGACTTGTGTGTGCCAGGACCACATATTTCTCAAGGTTTTATGGGTGGGGAACCTGAGACCCCAGGGGCCAGTTGTGGCCCCTGGCTTGCCTGGATCCAGCCCCCGAGGCTCAGGGCTCCCCCCAGCATTGGGGAGCCCACGCTGACACTCCAGCCTCTGCCCCCCGCCAAAGAGCTGATGCACATAATCTACAATCCCCAGACTCTGGTGTGCAGGGAGAATATAGGGCGAGTCTTTCTCCTCAATCAAGTATCAGAGGGGGTAGTTGTGTTCGTCTGAATCTGCAAAAGCAAACAGAAGTCCTGTGGCACCTTGTAGACTAACAGATATATTGGAGCATAAGCTTTCATGGGCAAAGACCACACCTGCTAGAAGTCTGAACTGACTGAATTGACGACATTATCCCTAGCCTTACTCTTGACTGGTACTCTTTTCTAATGCCTGCATATTTATACCTGTCTCTGGAATTTCCACTACATGCATCTGACGAAGTGGGTCTTTGCCCACGAAAGCTTAGGCTCCATTAAATCTGTTAGTCTCTAAGGTGCCACAGGACTCCTTGTCGCTTTCTCAATCAAGGGCCACATCAGTGAAAGTTTTGGGGTTTTTTTGTTGCTTCTCACTTGTGTGTGGCCCCGACTGATTTTTCTGGGGGTCAGCAGCCCCCGAACGCAAAAAACTTCACCACCCCTTAATGGGATGAAAGTAGCCTGTTCCTCAGGCACATGTCTCCTGGACAAGATGAATTTCCTGCTGAGATTACTTTTTTCGCTGCCAGCATTGTCCAAACAAATGCTAAACATTCACTCCTTGTTATTTTTTCTGGGTATTTTGCAGAGTTGGGTACAGTTACAAACACAGTTCACATCCCCCTCCCCCATTTCCTCCCCACTCCATTTGGATGAAAGGGGATGGAGGAGAGGAAGAATCGGCATACTTTCCAGGTTTTCCAGGCTGGAACGCTCAAGGCATCCCCAGTGCCGTGGTAATGAAGCTGACAGACCCCTTTAGGATTAGTTTAGTGGTGGAATTAAGCATCTGGACAAAAATTGGATATGATGGATTTTCCCCATTAGGGTTTTTGGTCTAATCCCAAGATAAATGTCGATCAGGATAATTGCAGAGCAATTATGTTGGCTTAATTAAGGATGTGGAGATTTGTTTCCAACATATTCTCTCCCCAAAGATACACAAAGCTGATTTTTCCCTTGTTAGCAGCATATTTGTGGCAGGAACCTTAACAGCCCCAAGGGAAACGAAGGGATGCCAGATACTCCCAAGGTGTGAAGTTGTTTCTGATGGGTATATTGGTATCAGTGCTTAAAATGATGCCTCAGAAGCATGGACAATGCCCCTGTATTAATAGCTCAGAGCCAACTCTTCCGCTGCTCCAAATGGGCAGAGCTGTCTTGACGTCAAGATGCATGTCAATCAACATAGACTATGATGGGGGAGAAGATAGACTGGTTTACACCAATGGATGATCTTACCCTACATATTTACAAAGGAATAGCAACATAAAACCAGAAATAAAACCCTGGCGGGTGGATATTTTAGCCAGAAATTGTGCGCAAAGTAAATTAAAAGGGGGAAAAATAAAGAGGTAACTTGCTTATGGGTTGCAGGAATTACACAAAAACTGTACAACTGAGAGTGGACATGGTAGCAGTTTTCAAGTCCCTAAAAGGGTGTTACAAGGAGGAGGGAGGAAAAATGGGACAAGAAGCAATGGGCTTAAACTGCAGCAAGGGAGGTTTAGGTTGGACATTAGGAAAAACTTTCTGTCAGGGAGGTTAAGCACTGGAATAAATTGCCTAGGGAGGTTGTGGAATCTCCATCCCTGGAGATATTGAAGAGCAGGTTGGACAGACACCTGTCAGGGAAGGTCTAGATGGTGCTTGGTCCTGTCGTGAGGGCAGGGGACTGGACTTGATGACCTCTCGAGATCCCTCCCAGTTCTAGCATTCTATGAGCCTATGAACAGAAAGACCTACTATAACTCGGGTTGCCTTGTTGCGGCTGAAAAGCCAATAGAGGAGGACTTCATGTCTCATCTTCAGACCAGGTAGAGGTCTGAGAAAAGCATCCTGAACATCTGGGGCTACGTCTAGACTGGCATGATTTTCCAGAAATGCTTTTAACGGAAAAGTTTTCTGTTAAAAGCATTTTCGGAAAAGAGCGTCCGTGGCCAATGTTGTATAGAGAAACCCCTTGAGTCTCTTGCTGGCCCTTCCTGAAGCAATTCTGAAGCAGATTTTCCTCTTCTACAACCTGGCAAGGAAATTCAGTGTTCATGGAAATGCAAAACTGAGCCTGGGGACTAAACAAGAATCTGACTCATACGCTAGGCAGGTTGAAACTCTCTAGTCCAGAACTCTGGTCTGGTAACCTCTGTGGTCCGGCATCATTTTCATTAGATGGATGTCTGCTTACCATGGGTGTGGCCAAGTTTCCTACAGTCCCATAAAGTGTGTTACCAGCCCCCAGTACTGGCTCTGTGTTCTGTGCTGTGATTTAGCTCTAATTTACCCCTAAATGTCTTCTCAAAGCCCAGCAAGCAGTGCAAGTGTTGGTCATGTTGCTAGACAGTATTGTTCTCCTGTGCTGTGGCACATTTTCTGGTTCCGCGCCGGTCAGGTGCCGGACTAGCGAGGTTCAACCTGTACTAGTTTCAGCTGGGCAACTCGATCTGGATTTCCTGACATCTCCTATCCCTCGTGACCCTTTGTCCAGGCTCAGGCCTCGTTTGCGACTGAAAAATATTTGGAATCATGCAGCAGGCCATTAGCTGGTGTCAGGAAACACCTACCCAAGCCTAGAACACTAGACTTGGGAGGGTCCTTGAGAGGTCATTGAGTCCGGTCCCCTGCCCTCACGGTAGGACCAAGCACCATCTAGACCATCCCTGACAGGTGTCTGTCTAACTTGCTCTGAAATATCTCCAGTGATGGAGATTCCACAACCTCCCTAGGCAACTTATTCCCGTGTTTCACCACCCTGAAAGGTAGGAAGTTTCCCGTCATGTCCAACTGTAAGGTAGGTGTGTTGCTATGCACCCGCCCAGGCCTGGAGCAGCCGGAAGCTACTGCAGACCGAGACGGAAGGCTTTGGGGGCCAGACCTGGCAGGGGACGTGCTGCCGGTCAGACGTTGAGTGGGCGGGGCGTCGCACGGACGGGCTCGGCCTGTGGCGGGGAAGGACTGAGATGCACGGGGGAGGGCGGGGGAGAGGGGAGAGCTCCCTGCAAGTGTCTGCTCGCTGCCCGAGCAAGAGAGCGCGTGACTGAGATCAGAGCTGGACGGAGCCCAACAATGCACCCTTCTTCCCTGGAGACAAAAGGGCAGTGTCTGTTGGGCCGGGCTTCCGCTTTCATCGTGTTGCCTTTGTAATTCTAGACAAGCAGGGGCGCATTCTGCGGCGGGGGAGACTTCGCTGACTCACGGCCTCCCTCCCACAGGAAAACAGCTTCCGCGGCCTTTGAAAAGCTGGCAGCTTGCCCCCCTCTTCCCGTCCTCCTGCCCCAGCCCACCCTCACGCACAAATGCAGGCGAGGCCTTGAGACAGGCTGTCTTTTGTGAGGATAAAGGCCCAGAACAACAATGGGAAGATTAAAGCATTAGGCCCACAGCGGTGTCCTTGTAAGTGAGCAGGATGGGGACAAAGTCTTTAAGCATGAGGGCTTTCGGTTGGGGCATGTGTGGGGGGAGGGTAGAGTCAGCTCACCACAGGAACTGACTCGGCTCGTCGTGCGTTGAACCTTGTTGCTGGCCCTCTGGCGCCTGGTGCGCGCTCTGCAGCCGGTCGGAGAGGGCTCGGCCCTGCAAGAGTGGGTATCTCTATCGAGAGGCATCTCCTGTTCCTTCCTCTTTGGGCACCCGGCAGCTGCCCCGCTGCTAAATGCCACCCTGGCCCTCTCCGTGCCAGCATGCGCTTGCTGCTATTTCATAGGACCGTAGAATCATAGAGCGCTAGAACTGGAAGGGATCTCAAGAGGTCATCGAGTCCAGTCCCCTGCCCTCATGGCAGGACCAAGCACCGTCTAGAGCATCCCTGATGGATGTTTGTCTAATCAGCTCTTAAATATCTCCAGTGATGGAGATTCCACAATCTCCCTAGGCAATTTATTCCAGTGTTTAACCACCCTGCCAGTTAGGAAGTTTTTCCTAATGTCCAACCTAAACCTCCCTTGCTGCATTTTAAGCCCATTGCTTCTTGTCCTGTCCTGAGAGGCCAAGGAGAACAATTTTTCTTCCTCCTTGCAACACCCATTTAGATGCTTGAAAACTGCTATCATATCCCGTCTCAGTATTCTCTTTTCCAAACTAAACAAGCTCTGTTCTTTCAGTCTTCCCTGGATTAAAAACTGGAGCAACGGTATCAAGTTGCAGCGGGGGAGGACTAGGTTGGATATTGGGAAAAACTATTTCCCTAGAGCTACGTCTAGACTGGCATGGTTTTCCGCAAATGCTTTTAACGAAAAAGTTTTCCGTTAAAAGCATTTTCAGAAAAGAGCGTCTAGATTGGCACGGACACTTTTCCGCAAAAGCACTTTTTGCGGAAAAGCATCCGTGGCCAATCTAGACGCGCTTTTGCGCAAAAAAGCCCCGATCGCCATTTTCGCAATCAGGGCTTTTTTGCAGAAAACAAATCTGAGCTGTCTACACTGGCCCTTTTGTGCAAAAGTTTTGCGCAAAGGGGACTTTTGCCCGAATGGGAGCAGCATAGTATTTCCTCAAAAAGCACTGATTTCTTACAGTAGGAAGTCAGTGCTTTTGCGGAAATTCAAGCGGCCAGTGTAGACAGCTGGCAAGTTTTTCCGGAAAAGTGGATGATTTTCCAGAAAAACTGGCCAGTCTAGACACAGCCTAGGAGTATAAGGAAGCACTGGGATGGGTTCCCTAGGGTGGGGGTGGAATCTCCATCTCTAGAGGTTGTTAAGTCCTGGCTTGACCAAGGCCTGGCTGGGATGATTGAGTTGGGATTGGTTCTCCTTTGGGCAGGGGGCTGGACTTGATGACTCCTGAGGTCTCTTCCATCCCTAGGACTTGATGATTCTATGATTCTAAGCTGCCATTTTCGGAGAGAAAATTTTCAAAAACAGACTGGAAAGAGAAACTGCTGAGCTGGAATTCATATGCAAATTTGACACCCTGAACCAAGGTCTAAACAAACACATGGAGTGGTTCTTGCAATACAATGGGGAATTTCCCATTCTGGTACTCTCATCTTCTCACCTCTGAGTCACATCTACTTTCATTTAATTTGCACTGATGTCACACTGGATTCCTTGTTGGTTTTGCTACAGCCGAGCAACACGGCTACCTCTCTGGAACACCTGCAAGTGTTGTATTCAACATAGTCGAAAATAAATTCTCTTGGATGATTTTTGTGACCTTTCAAAATGCGTTTTTCACCAACGTTCAGGCCAGCAAGTTATGTGATTGATTTATTTATTTTTAATCTGGAGTCTTCACTGCCAATCAAATTTCACAAATCCACCTTGCAGAAAGATTCACACTTGAAGTGCTCTTCTGGTCCTCGTGAGATATCCATAAAGTAACTACAGACATACAAGCTGGGGGACTAATCCCACAGCTGGAATCTCAAATCATGAATAGATAATACTCACAGGAAGCTGGTCACCAATGTGCTATGAGCTGAAATTTATTCAGACAAAAGACCTGTCCCTCAACCCTGAATGGATAACTTATCAGTAACACCTGCTGCAGGTGCACTGGAAATTCACAAAGACAGACCAGGACCAATAACTTGTTGGATAAGGTCTATTATGTGTGAAAACTGAGAAGAATAAATAATAACTATATTGTGGTCACTATTATTAAGCGATCACCTCTTAAGAACATAAGAACAGCCATACTGGGTCAGACCAAAGGTCCATCAAGTCCTGTCTGCTGACAGTGGCCAACGCCAGATCATAACAGGCAATACTCATGTGATACCTCACTTGTCACCCAGTTCCAGAGAAACAGAGGCTGGGGACACCATCCCTACCCATCTTGGCTAATAGTCATTGATGGACCTAACCTCCATGAATCTATCTAGCTCTTTTTTAAACCCTATTAAAGTGTTCACAACATCCTCTGGCAAGGAGTTCCACAGGTTGACTGTGCGCTGAGTGAAGAAAAACTTCCTTTTGTTTGTTTTAAACCTGCTACCTATTCATTTCATTGGGTGACCCCTAGTTCTTATATTGTGGGACCAGATCCTAAGCTCTACCTGGAACTATATCAAGAATTGCCTCTCCTCTCGTGGGTTCCAGGAATAACTGCTCAAGAAGCAGTCAGATAAGGTGTGAAGAAACTTTATCTCTGCATCCTGTCCTGAGGTGACGTGTACCCAGTCAACGCGGGGATTGTTGAAATCCACCGTTATTATTGATTTTCTTATTTTTATTGCCTCTCCAATCTCCCTGAGCATTTTACAGCCATTGTTATCAGTAGAGCATGGAATTACTACCCATATAGATTCTATGGTACGGTTTGATTCATTTAAGATTTTTACTTCATTTGATTCTACACTTCCTTTCACGACTAGTGCCGCTCCCCCACCAGCACGACCTGTTTTGTCCTTCCAATATATTTTGCACCCTGGTATGACTGTGTCCCATTGATTGTCCTCATGCCACCAAGTTTCTGTGATGCCTATTACATCAATATCCTCCTTTAACAGGAGGCACTCTAGTTCAGTCATCTTATTATTTGGACTTCTAGCATTTGTACACAAGCACTGAAACAACTTGTCCCTTTTTAGCTGTCTGCCATTACATGATGTTATTGAATGGGACTTTTTTTCAGCTAAAGTGACAAGGAGTCTTGCAGCACCTTATAGACTAACAGATGTATTGGAGCATAAGCTTTCGTGGGCAAAGACCCACTTGGTCAGATGCATGTAGTGGAAATTCCAGAGGCAGGTATAAATATGCAGGCCAGAATTAGGCTAGAGATAACGAGGTTAATTCATTCAGGGAGGGTGAGGCCCACTTCTAGGAGCTGTTGTGGTGTGAACACGGAGCCATGTAAAGTAGTTTACTCGGCATAGTCAATGACGTGGGGATTTAAATAATCCCCGCTTCATTAAAATAAAAATGTCCGCCGCGCTGAGCCGACGATCAGCTGATCCGGCACAGCGCGGCAGTCTAGACGTGGTGCGGTCAATAAGGGAAGCCTTTGTCAACCACTCCGGTATGCCTTGTGAAACTGCTTTTGTACTTGGCTAGCCATTTATAGTCTTTGTTTAATCCTAAACTGATGGTATCAAATTTGCAGATAAACTATAGCTCAACCGTTTCTCTTTGAAGTTTGGTCTTGAAGTTTTTTTGTTGCAGGATGGCTACTTTTAAATCTGTTACTGTGTGTCCAGGGAGATTGAAGTGTTCTCCTACAGGTTTTTGTATATTGTATTGCCATTCCTAATATCTGATTCGTGTCCATTTATTCTTTTGCGTAGGGACTGTCCAGTTTGGCCGATGTATACAGCAGAGGGGCATTGCTGACACATGATGGCGTATATTATATTGGTAGATGTGCAGGTGAATGAACCAGTGATGGCGTGGCTGACGTGGTTAGGTGCTGTGATGGTGTCGCTGGTGTAGATATGTGGGCAGAGCTGACACCGAGGTTTGTTGCAGGGATTGGTTCCTGAGTTAGAGTTACTGTGGTGCGGTGTATAGTTGCTGGTGAGAATTTGCTTCAGGTTGGTGGGTTGTCTGTGGGTGAGCTTGAAGTTGGCTTTCATTGCTTTCTCCAAGAGTTTCCTCAGGAACTGAAATTTGTCAGGGGACAATAGCTGGCTAGAATCAAACAATCCAGGGTGGGTTCATGAATAAAATCATTGATTTAAAAAAAATGCAAAATAAAAAGGTGAGATTTGGGGGCTCAGGAGAACAGTGAAAGATCCTGAATGTTGGGTCACAGTGGACTTTTTTACAGTCTCTTGATCTCCTACCTATGTTGGAGATAAAAAAACGATGACCTAGTATTGACCCTGGTGGCCACTCCAGCCTCAACTAAGAACACTTGTCTCCCTCCCCCACTCCTCGGAGCCCTTAAAGGGGTAGACTCTGGCCTGCCAGCCCAGAGCCAGCAGTCACTGCCCCTGACCCAGTGGCCCCAAAACATGAGCCAGCAAGCCAGCCCTCCACCGCTCCCCAGGAGCAGTCTGCCAGCTCCCAGGAGCCTGCCAGGGCCTGGAGAAGGCGGGCACCTTCCTGGTCCAGGGTGGAGATCATGGACCTTTTTCAGGTTTGGAGATGCCCCCAACATCCATGATCTCCGCACTAGATGGAGGAACACGGCTGTCTATGGCAGGATAGCTGCCAGCCTGGCCACCAACGGCCACATGCGAACCCAGGAGCAGGTTCGCATGACAATCAAGTTGGTCCGGCGAGCCCCCTAATCCTGAGCCCTGAGCTTCCCCTCCCCCTTCTGCCCCTAGCTTCCCCCTTCCTGCTCCCTCCTCCCAGGTTTCCCCCTCCTCTCTCCCACACTCTCTCTTCCCCTCTCCTGCCTCCTTTCCCCAGTCTTACCAGAGTTTCATTCCCCCTCCTCCCAGTTTTGTTAAATAAAGAGAGTTTGTGTTAATGAAAATACATGTATTTTATTTTACGTCAGGAAGGGGGGTTTGGGAGGGGTAAGTGGAAGGACGTGAGGAAAGAATGAGGTACAAGCCCCGAGTGAGGCAGACCAGGGTGGCTCTTAGTGCTCCTCAGGGTGGAAGCTCTCCTGCAGGGCCTCCTGGATACTGACAGCCCCCTGACGAAACCTCCCGGATGGCAGCCTGCAGAAAGTGTAGCCAGGCTCGTAGCAACGCATCCACAAGAAGCACCAGAGTGCCCAGGGGCAGCTCTGGCTCCATGTTGCAGAGTGTTGCAGTGTCCCAAGTGAGGGCAACCAGAGCACCCAGAGCCAAAATGCTTTGCGGTCCCTCATTGAGGTAGGCAAGCAAGCAGGGAAAGCTGAGAACCAGATGTTCGGGGGGGTCCCTTTAAGCACAGGCCTCAGATAGCCTCAGGCAGCAGCCACACAAAGTAACTCCTGACCTGATGCCCTGCCGGACCTGGTTCCGGCTGGCCTTAAATGCGATTCAGCATCCACTCAGTGTGGACGTGCTATTTCGGAATAGCCAAATGCTATTTTGAAACACATTTTGTGTGGGAATAAGCTTTTATGTGTAAAACCCACTTCCTCAGATGAGTTGGAGTTGAAATTACCGAGGCGGGGGTATATATATGAAAATACTACAAAACAAAGAAGTTACTTTTCAAGTTACTTATCAAGGCCACATCTAGCCTGACTTGATTAGCCTTATTAACACTTGGTAAGTAACTTCTTACTTATCAGTAACAAAAGCTGATGCCTTAATAAATCTGTTAGTCTCTAAAATGCCACAGGACTCCTCGTTATCCAACATAGTGATATCATTAAAATAAAAATGAGGAAGTATACTAAGCAGCTGGAACTAATACAGCTATAACGGCTAATGTCTAGACGAATTATCTATGATAATAATTATATTTAATCATGACAATATCCCTTTTGAATTCCATATCTGTATCAATGGCTTATTTTTGTGTTCATGTTTATTTTCAGTGCGGTTTTTATTCCCCCCAACCCCATGAGTGTATAAAAGCTGTCAGAACCCTTTAAGATGTTGGGCTAAACTGGTGTAAATTACTATGTAGATTTCAAATGGAGCTAGGCTAGTTTACACCTGCAGAGAGTTTGCCCGAATGAGAACAGGTTCAGGTTTAATCTGCTGAGTGAGATTTCTGCCTTCACGAATTAGCCCCTCTCTGGCAAAAAACACCATGCTGTGTTCTGTGTCCCTTATCTTATTCCTAGTTGGCTCCAGCTGTATCCCGCCTTGCTCCCAGACCCACGAGGAAAGAGATGCTGTGTGGATTTCTGGCAAAATAAAGGGTTAACAAAAAAAACCCCAACAACCCCCCGCACAAAGAAATATGCAATCCCAAGACAAGGATATATGAGCCTGGAGCTACTCTGCTACTGGTGGATTTGCTTCCTCGCTGAAACCCCAATGCTCACCAAAGATTAGGCTGGTGGAATACTTTCTGGTTTTGTGCATTTCTGAGTGCTGTTGCTGTAAGACGTGATGAATAGCCTTCATTGTGGAGGCTCCCACCCTTGCTTCGACATTCCCATCTGGATATAAATCTTGCCTTCCCCCTCTCCGCTACTTCCCCTCCTGCTCTCTCAGTCTGTGGAAAGCTGGAAGGCTGATGAATTAATCCTACCCTGCCCTGCGGAACAGGGTGAGAGTCACCCCATCTATAACCGCTACACGATTTCCTGTGCCAAGTGTTGGTAAATGAAAACCATGCTGTCCTTTTGACCAGATCCGCCTCCGTGGACAAATAGAACGCCTATTGTGGGACCGCGAGTCTACCTGACTTGGGGGCTTTCTCGTTTTCCTTCCCGGCTGGGTACACCAAAAGCTTTCATTGAGCTTGAATCATAGGACACTAGGACTGGAAGGGACCTCGAGAGGTCATCGAGTCCAGTCCCCTGCCCTCATGGCAGGACCCAACACAGAATCTTACAATCAGCTGTTGAGTTGGACCTTGTCCCCTCCCCCGCTTTTGGTAGTACCCTGCTCTCTGCCAAAAAAAAAAATCCAATAAAGAAAACACTGTAGTGGAGAGCTTCTATTAACTCTTTCCACTTGCCACCATCTTCAAAGGTGCCTCAGGGCATATCCACACTAGGAAATAACTAAATAATACCTCCCAAAATAACAAAATCAAACTAGCATGTCCCCACGATGGGGGAGACTCAAAATGAGTCTGAGGCCAGCTCCGTTAATGTGGACACACGACCTTGATGTAGGGCCCCAAGATGCACTGGGAAGTAATTACTTTGAATGACTTTGGGGAGTCGTTATTTCAAAATAGCAGCAGAGGAGCATCCACATGACCGCTCTTTCAAAATAAGCGTTATTCCCTGAGGAAAGCTGGAGCACAGATTTCAAAATAACTAGCCATTTGAAATAACAGTCTTGGTAGTGTGGACGCTCCGCTTATTAATTCAAAAGGAGGGGGGTTATTTTGGAATAACTGCCTATTGTAGAGCAGGGCTCAGGCAAACACACAGTCTCCTGAGCATTAACACACTCCGCATGTCCATGGAATTATGCCAATTTGCATTGCCGTCAAATCTGGATCCAGACCTCAATGTAGTTTCTGTTCCTGTCTGCTTCCAGGGCTAGAACGAACAACCCCAGATCAGAACCACCCTGAGATATGGTGCGAACTCTGAGTCCAAACTTTGAGTCCCAGTGTTGTGTCTGGTGTGGTACGCTAGGCCAAATGGGTCAAGGACGGCAGAACTGGGAGGAGGAGCTGACCAGGAGGCAGGAGGAGTCTGCAAAAAGAAATGTAGGATGATCATTTTATAAGGATGTGCTGAGCTGGGGGAAATTCTCCCAGGAGAAGTGCTGGAAGTACTGCCTCTAAGGCTAGGTTTACATGAGGGGTCAAACTAAGGTATGTAACTCCAGCTATGTGAATAGTGTCATCGCTGGAGTCGACATACCTTAGTTCGAATGTCCGTGGTATCCCTGCTGCGGGAGATACTTCCTATACTCCTCATGACCTGATGGAGTGCTGGAGTCTACAGGAGGAGGAATAGGGTTGCCAGGTATCTGGTATCCTACTGGACAGTCTGGTATTTGAGCCCTCTGCCCGGTAAAAAAAATCAGACAATACCGGACACGTGCAGTGTCCGGTATTCTCTGATTTTTCCAGCTGGGCACCAGACAGAAGCCTGACATGGGCAGCCCCGCCCCCACCAGGCTTCTGTGCAATCACAGGCTCCCAGCAGTATTCGGGTTGTGATTGCCACTTATCCCGCGTTCCTTTTTTTTTTTTTGCTCGACCAAAAAATACCGGGTGTCCAGTATTTTTTGGGAGACCACCTGGCAGCCCTAAGGGGAAAGGGCAATCAGCAGTCGATTTAGTGGGTCCTTACTAGACCCACTAAATCAAACCCCAGGAGATCGATCTCCGCAGCATCTGTCTCCTGGTACATGGAGATAAGCCGTAGGATGTTTAAATAAGGATTGAACATGGAGAAACAAAACAGAAGTCTTTATTCCCTGAGGTTTTTGCAAAGGGGACTTACGGTGCATGGGTTGTTACCATTTCTGTTCCAAGAAACAGGATTTGTGCACATTTTGTAAATAAACAAAGACACAGAAAATTCCTGACCCTGTGTCACTGATTTTTGCTCCAAACAGAAAGCTGACTTACAAGGCCCTGAGTAACAGGGGAAAGGAAAAGGAATAAGATTCCCTGTCGGGTTAAATTCTTTCAGGGTCTTGGCTGTTTTCTGGTGCTTGTTTGTTTTCATTATTAATGTCAGGTATTTGGGAATGTGGACTGACTCTACTCTTTTGTGTCCATGACCCCCTGAGGAAAGGATTCACGGTGCAAACTCAGGGTCCGAGTGGACTTTGCATCACGGTGCAGGTCCCAGACCAGAAGGTGCGTTTGGCGCTGAGGGTCCCTCTTGAGGGCAGAGATGCTGCTGTGTGCTTGCACCCTAATTCCCATCCCTTGCTGAGCATCAGATGTGGGTGCTATTGATACGTCACTGAAGTGTTGTCTGACCAACTGGTTTGGCAGAAAAAAAAGCAATTTATTTAAGCCTCAAGAAGCTAGCCAGGGCTAGTTGTGTGAATGGCGACTTATCAGGGGAGAAAAAGGCTTTGAAGTTTGGCCCCACTTCCACAAAGCAAATATTTCAAAGCAATTTCTTTCTCAACACTCCAGTCTTTTATGTCTCACTTTTTGTATGTGTGTGTGATGTAGAGGGACCCCCTCCAGTGGGCATGTGACAAGCAGAGCCAAGTGAAAAAGTCTCAAGGGGTAGCCAGGTTAGTCTGTAACTCATTTTGAGAGCCGAGTGAATAATTCATAACAAACCACGGGCCTCATGATCTAAAACATTGCTGTGTAGTTTGGGTTTACGTGGGGCTCAACACGCAGCCTGTGGGTGGGAGACATAACAAAAAACTAGTCAATAGAATGGTCTTTTGTTGAGATGCGTTTTAGTAGTTAAATTCCTGGACTGTCACTGCTCATTAAAAGTGCGTATATGGGTGGACATCGGGTAACTATTGCATTTTATTAATATCAGCAGAACTGACTTAAATGGGGCCTGCGTGTTGTGTAGTCTTGCCTTCATCTTTGTATTCATGCCTGTCAGTGTGAAAGAAGCTATTTGCATATATTTGAATATATATTTGCATGGCGACGCAACCACACTTAAGTTGCGGCCCTCGGCATGTGTTGTGAGTATCATTGTGACCCCTGGGGCTTCCAAAGTTGAATAGCCCTGATCTAAACCAATGTGACAGCGTGGCCACGCCAGCCGGTCCCACCTGAGGATATAGGCTCTTCACCAATGGCACCCTTCTGGAATGCAGTAGCGACTCCAGAATGCTCGTCAGCCACTCACCTTGTGCCAGGCGATATCGAGGAGGTGAAGAACCGCACGCACACAACCGCCCACGCCCCCTTGGTCCTGGGCCCTTCAGCACTCCAGGCAGAGTATTGTGAGGAGAAGCAGAGCTCCAGCCTATGGCATGCCCGATAGCAAAGCGATCTGTGTACACAAACACACCTTCGGTGCCAGGGGAGCAATATTTACTTTGTATCGGGTTGCTATTTACAGAACCTGCCTGGTATTTCAGCTGCGGGCGAGACGCAGGGTAGTGATGGTTTAAGACTCACATGCTAAGAATCTGAGAGCGAGTCATGAGGGGTGTAGGGAAATCGTGTGCCAACGGAGAGTATTTTTTAAATCGGCATTGCTAATTAGACAAGGAGCCGTGTTGCTTCTCTCGTCCAGGGCGAGGCAGTGACCTCAAGTTACGCCGCTGTAAATCTGGAACAACTCGGGAGATGCCAATTCAAGTCAGTGGAATTGTTCTTGATTTACCCCAAGGGAAGAGAATGCCAAATCGGGTCCGGGTTGTGTAATTTGTTTCTCAACCTTCCTCCATGGGGTGATTCCCTGAGTCACGTAGGAAATATGCTCTCTCATGCTCAAAGAATACCAGCCTCTCAGTGAGCCAAACTTAGCACCCACTCCTTGGGCTTAGTCACAGTGGCTGACTTGCTTTCTGCTCACCTGGAGATCACCTGATTGTCAGGGGCTGTGGCATGCAGGATACACGTGGACAAGTCTGGCCATCCAAATGGGGACTCGGAGGATAACCTGTGTCTAGTTCCATTGAGAGGCAGTGTAATCTAGCGAACAAAGCACTGTCCTGGGGGGTAGGGATCCTGGGATTCTCAGGCAAGTCACTTCCCTAGTCGGTGTCTTTGTTTACTTTGCGCCACCTCGTTGTGTATAAAAGCGCTTCAGAGCAGGAACTCTTTGTGCATATGTACAGCGCCTGACACAACGGGGCCCGGATTTCTGTCAGGTTCTTTCCATGTTACTGTCGTACAAAGACTTACAGGATCCCTGCATCTCTGTGCTCTCACGCCCGACCTTAACACAATGCCCTTCACCCTGGCTCCGAGCTCCAGGTCTCTCTCAGAGGTGGCGAAAGCAGACGGCGGATATCCAAGCAGAGAATGAGGCAGCTCTTGCTCTGACCTGCTTCCCCTTCCTCTAGCGGGAGGCCCTTTGTATCATAAGAATGAGGCTGTATTTTCAGGTGCCTTCCTTGGTGTCATCACAGGAAAGTGGAAGCCATTACCGATGGTCTGGTGATGCACTAGATCCATACACTTACAGACACCCGCAGTCATTAGCAATGTTCCCGCTAACATTTTTCATGCGCAGAATAAATTTTGTTGCATGCACCAAGGCATGTGCAGATGTGCACCACCAGTAGTGCTGCCATTTGTGGGCACTCTGCTTAATCAGCTAGGCAGCATTTGATTCTCTCCCCTGTGGCCACCCAAGCACTCGGCTTACCAGGAACACTGGTTACTAGCTAAACCAGGAAGAGATTTCTCCCCCCTCCAACAACCCCAGGGGGCTCTATTCTGCCAGCCAGGGCTATAGCTTCACTCATCAATGCATGAGCACATTCCACCTGGCAAAGGGCTGCAGAAACACAAGCTCTTGCCGTCTGCCCATAACTAGAGGCCCTGGGAATAATAAAGTGAAACAAAATGGGAGCATATAGGATGACCCACTGTGGGTGCTAAGGCAGCTTCCTGCCTGTCCTGGTAGACCACCAGGCTGGGGGCCCTCCTGCACCCTGAGCACAGGCTCCACACTCTCCTTGGCCAATTCAAGCCAGAGCAGTACATAGAATTGCTTGTGCGCTTTTACCTAGGAGCTAAACCTGCTGCATTATTACTCAGGTTTGAACCTGGGACCTATGGACCTTTAGTGTAGGACCCTCTATAGCTGGAGCTATAAAGCCAGCTGACACCTAGCTTAGGCTGCAGAGTTCTCTTGTTCTTATCTCTCACTGTAAGTGGGCTAAGTGCCACTGCTTGGGACAGTAACCCACTAGGTGTGTGGGTTACACCAGGACAGGCAGGAAACCTGCCGTAGAACCCCTTGCCCCCACTCTAAGCCCCCCCCCCCAAACCCATAGCCCTCTTTTGCATCCCAGACTCCTCATTCCTGGCCCCTCCTCCCCCAGAACCCACCCTCTAGTCAGAAGATACAATTCTGTTGGGTGGAAGGCATCAACAATTTCCTTCAACTGGGTCATGAAAAGAAACGTTTGAAAACCGCTGCCTTAGTAAACACACAGTAGGGACAATCCTGTTATGGGCAGGAAAATGCATCAAATGTCCTATCAGATTTCACCCATCTGTAACTTCCTCCCAGGTCTCCTCTAGCAATCAGCTTTTGAGGTCTGGTTAAATTCTATTCCCCACACAGCAGGAGGTCCAAATGTTGCTTTGCATCACACTTACACTCCTTTGATCCAGAAGCCTGGATTAGCTATCATTGCAAGAATCCAGCACCCTGCCTCTAAAGGGTGGATAATTGACCAAAGAGCAGTCTTGAACTCATAACTTCTGACTCAGAAGTGACAGGCTTACCTACAGGACACAGCTCCTCTGAGCTTGGCTGGTTATTATCAAGCTCATTGATGCTTATGGTATGTCTACACAGCATGGCAGCTTAACAAGCTGCCCATTATTTTGAAATATTGTTTTGAATAACAGGCATGCTATTTTGGCATCCTTGTAACCCTTGTTCCACGAGGGTTGAGATGTCTTAAAATAGCGTGTTATTTCAAAATTTGACGCCGTGTAGACGCGCCAAATTTCAAAATCACCTATTTCAAAGAACAATCAAAATAAGATATGCAATGTGCATCATGCAAATTGCATATCTTATTTGGAGTTTCAGGTGCTGTGTAGACGCATCCTTAGAGAATACACGTACAACAAATGCCCCTGTATCCATGTGCTCCCTACTATTAAAAACCAGCACAGGCGAGAGAAAAATGGAAGGGAGAAAATATGTTAAACCACTCTAATGTGTTTTATCCAAGGATCATTTATAAATAGAGAAATTTGGGGGGGGGGGGGGGGCAGGCAAGCCAGATATAATTACTCCCGATGTAAATAAGGAAAAACTTTCATTGAATGTCATGGAGTTACTTGGTGTAAAGTGGGGATAAGTGGAATCAAAATCAGGCCCAGGAAGACAGTTACAGAAATGGGGCTAGACCCCAGGGGTAGGTATCTGCACCCTCTTGCTGAGCCCAGGGGGTAGGTACCCCTCTCTCTCCCTCCCTGTTATTGTACCTTGAACTGATGCAAAACTATAGCAGTTTTTCATTGAAAAATACAGTTTACTCAAAAATCAAGATGGTTTAGAACAGCGTTTCTTAAACTTTTTAAGACTGAGGCACACCAAACAATAATTTTTTTTTAATGCGGAACACCAACGGTTGAGCAAAAAAAAAAAAAAAAGCAGGCATTGCCCTTTTAAGGGCGGCCATTTTGAACTCTGTTCTCCGCACCAGTGTGCCATAGGACACACGTTAAGAAACACTGGTCTAGAAGAACATGGCCGTTTTAACAACGTTTTCCACTGGAACACGGAGAAATGCCTCGTTCTGACTTTCTTGCTTTGCTTCGGTGACGGTGACTCATTTCGTTCGAATGAAATAAAAAATGTTTTGTTTCAGTCTGATCCCGTCAGTGCATTTGAGTCATTCGGTCACACCCTACACTATCGCAGTCACTGGTGCATGATAGGAGATATATTTGAATGTAATATGAAAGTGGAAATGAAATGAATCAGAACGAGAAAGGCAAAATGCAGCATCCTTGCCTTTAGAAATGCCACACACTTAGCTTATTGACACAAGGCACAAATGGATGTTATCAAAGTGAAACCTTTCAATGGTCCCGAATCAATTCTTTAGGGGTAGTTTTTATTTCATAGGGCATTTAAAAATGTCTTTGTGTTCCAATTTGGAATGATTTTTTCCCCCAAAATCTCAGAATTTCCTGAGGAATTGGAATTCCTGTGTCTAAGAACCCCTAATGAGAGCACAGAAACTGAACATTTTCCAGGTGTCTTTGGCTATGTCTAGACTTCATTGCTTTTTCGAGATACCAGAAGTATCCCAAAAAAGCAACGCCGCATCCAAGGAACACATCTGTTTTTTCATTTTTTTTTTCAAAAGAACGGATGCGCTCTTTTGCCATCCTTGTAAACCTCGTTCAATGAGGAATAAGGGATGGCTTGAAAGAGCACTTTCTTTCGCAATTTGGCTCCGTGTAGATGTGCCAAATTTCAAAAGAGCCTCTTTCAAAAGCAAATTGGAAAAAGATATGCAATTTGCGTACCACAAATTGTGTTATCTTTTTCCAATTTAACAGTGCAGTCTAGACGGAGCCTGAGTATTTCTAAGGGTATGTCTACACAGCAGGGCTTAACACAAAATAAGCTACTCGAATTGAGCTACATTCCTAACTGTCAGGGTGGTCAAATATTGGAATAAATTGCCAAGGGAGGTGGTGGAATCTCCCTCTCTGGAGATATTTAAGAACAGGTTAGATAGACATCTGTCAGGGATGGTGTAGACGGAGCTTGGTCCTGCCTTGAGGGTGGAGGGCTGGACTCGATGACCTCTTGAGGTCCCTTCCAGTCCTATTATTCTATGATTCTATGATTCTATGATACATCAATTGCGTAGCTTATTTCAAAATTGGGAGCATCTGCACAGCACTTATTTGGAAATAGATCACTCTTCCTCCAACTTCCTTTCCTCCTTGTACGATGAGGGTTACAGGAGTCAGAGTAAGAAGTCCTCCGGCTCGACAGTATTTCAACGTTATTTCGAAATAACTGCCTGCTGTGTAGATCCAGACTAAGCTATTTCAGAATAACATTGCTGTGTAGACATACCCTGTCACCGCGTCTCCATTAGGGAGCAGGAGAGACATCGAGGGAGCTGAGAACAGACAGGAATTATAGTGAATCCAGGCTGATTTGATTCCATAGAAGAACCCCTCTTGCTGAAGTTTATGGCAAAGTATCTTTCAAAGTCTTGGCAGCTGAGATCGGGAGCAAAGTAAGGTCTGATGTTAAAATAGCATGGCAGGAACAAGCGAATGCTTTCACCTAATCAATCTCTCTTAGTTTAGGTGCCACATACTTGCCTGGGCCTGGAAATTTCATTTCCAAAGAGCAGCAGAAAGGCACCAAAGCAAGGGCTATTTGTTTTACTCTAATCAAAGAGGAATGGGAGGTCTTTGTGGCTTTCAGAGTCCTGTAACAGACCCGACCCTCAGTGCCCAGAGAGAACAGCAGCCCTGGGGTGTCTCTAGGGTTCAGCTGTGACCATTTTTGTCAGTCATTAGCCTGCGGGAGTTTCATGGGCAAGGGTTTGAGTGTCATTCATGGTCCTCCTACAACCTTAATTGTTTGGTCTGGTAAAATTCTACGTGAGAGATTGAAAATTGAGGAGGGCAAAGAAACATTTTAAATGCATGTGCTTACGTCCTGCCGTGGGGGAACTCCTCCATCTGGTTGAAAAATTCCAAAAGTTCATTCCTCCCCCGCACCTCCCCCCCAAAAAATCCCATGAATTTTTTTTTCAGGTTTTGTTGTTCTTGAAAACTTGTTGGGGTTTTAGTCAAATGTTTCATTTTGGGGAGAAAATAACTCTTTCCCCCAATGGATTTTTTTAACCTCAAAATGTTGGAGTTTATGATTGCTGGATTTTCATTGAAAATTTGGAAACCAGACTAAAATGAAAAAGGCCTGTGACCATTTTCATTTGTGTGGAAATGCAATTTTTTTTATTAAAAATGTTTACAAAAAAAGCCCCATTTCATAAGGTCTTGGGGGTCTAGAACTCAAGTTTTCAGAGCTTAAGTCAGCAAGTTATCTTACAGGGCTATGCAAGCTTTTTGTAAGAGTTTCCCCTAGAAGCACTATGAAGAGTAAGTAGTGCAGGAAGTACCGCCCAAGGGAGCCAGAGTGACAGTACCCTGCAGTCCTCCGATTGGCCATGGAACCCTATTTAACCCCAAGGGTTGGCCTAGGAAGTTGTTTGGGTGGTGCAGGCCTTGGTTCTCTATCTCTTGAGATTTTGCTCTGTCTGCTGGTTTCTGGTTCCATTAGGACTCTGAGTATATTGCTATAGCTATATAAATCAAAAAGGAAAGGAGGCGGGCTGATAAGCATTGAGGATGGGTGAAGAACAAAGATAATCTAGGCCTGATCCAACACCTAAACAAATATTTTACTTCAGTTAGTCAGGGTAATGCCTCATTTAGTAAGGGCAATGAGGCACTTGGATGCACTGGCAGGGTGGATAATAGAAATGAGGATATAGAAGCAGAGAATACCACATCTGAGAGGGAAGTCAGACTCAAATAGCTTAATGGGACCAAGATGGAGGGGGCTGGATAATCTCCCTCCAAGAGTATTAAAGGAACTTTAGTTGGGCTTATTTAGTCTGCAGAAAACACACGTGAGGGAGGTTTTGACAGCAGCCTTTAACTTCCTAAAGGGGGGTTCCAAAAAGGATGGAGAGGGGCTATTCTCAGTAGTGACAGATAGCAGAATGAGGAGCAATGGTCTCAAGTTATGGTGGGAGAGGTCTAGGTTGGATAGTAGGAAAAACTTTTTCCCTAGGAGGGTGGGGAAGCACTGGGATGGGTTCCTAGGGAGGGGGTGGAGTCTCCATCCCTAGAGGTGTTTAAGTCTTGGCTTGACCAAGCCCTGGCTGGGCTGACTGAGTTGGGGTTTGGTCCTGCTTTGGGCAGTGGGCTAGACTTGATGACTCCTGAGGTCTCTGCCCGCTCTAGGAGCCTATGAGTCTGTGAACTGGCTCATGAAATCCTGAGTCTGACAGCACAGATTTCCAATAAACCTGTAGAATTCAGGAGTCTTATCCTATGACTGGAGGATTGCTAATAGAGTACCCATTTTTAAAGAAAGGGGGAAAAAGTGATCTGGAAAACTACAGGCTGGTTAGTTTGGCCTCACTTGTATGCAAGGTCTTAAGAACCCATTTTAAAAGAGAAAGTTGTTAAGGACGTAGAGGTGAAGTGGGATAAAATACAAAAGGTAGATCATGCAAGCCAACATCTGAAATAGTGTCTATTTTCAGATAAAGGAAATGCTGTAGATTGAATTGACAGGGTTTCAGTAAGACATGTGCCACAGTTCCATGTGGGAAATTGGAAAGGAAGAGGATTGATAGGAGAATTGACCGAGAAGGAACTGGTTAGAGGACAAGACTACAAGGGGTCATACTGAAAGGTGAACTATCAGTGGAGGAGGTTGCTAATGAAGTTCTTCATGGACGAATCTCGAGGCCAATTGTATCCTCTCATTTTTATTTACGATAGCATAAAAATAGGGGAGGGATGCTCCTAAAATTTGCAGATGGCACCAAATTGGGAGGTATTGCCAAGCTGGAGGGAGTCCAGACCATCAGACACAAAGATCTGGATGATCATGAAACCTGGAGTAATAGACATGGGCTGAAATTTAATAGTGCAAAGTGTAAGATCATGCACCACAGGAGTAACAACAAGATTTTTTGCTATCAGCTGGGGCCTGAGCAGCTGGAAACAATAGAGGAAAAAGACCTGGGTGTGTTGGTGGAGCCCATCATTATTATGTGATAAAGCTAAGAAAACAGCTAATGTGGCCCTACGATGCATTGGATGAGTATTTTCATTAAAGATACGGGAGCGTTAGTACTGTTTCACAAGACACTGGGGAGACCTCACTGGGATTACCGTGTGCAACTCTGGTCTCCCGCGGTTCAAGAGAGATGAATTCAAAGTGGAACAGGTGCAGAGAGAGGCTACTAGAATAATCAGCGGAACGGACACCTGCCTTCCAAGAGGAGCCCCAACGAGCGTAGCTTGTTTGCCCTAACCAAATGAAGGCTGAGAGGAGATATGACAGCTCCCTGTACATACGTCAGAGAGATAAATAGCAGGGAAAAAGAGGAGTCATTTAAGTTAAGCGCCAGTGTAGACACTTTGAATTATTAAGAAAGGGATAGAAAATAAGACCCAGAATATCTTACTGCCCCTGGATAAAACTATGGTGCGCCCACATCTTGAATACTGTGTACAGTTGTGGTCTCCTCACCTCAAAAAAGATATTTTGGCCTTGGAAAGGGTTCAGAAAAGGGCAACTAAAATGATTAGGGGTTTGGAACGGGTCCCATATGAGGAGAGGTGAAAGCAACTGGGACTTTTCAGTTTAGAAAAGAGGAGACTGAGGGGGGATATGATAGAGGTCTATAAAATCATGAGTGGTGTGGAAAGGGCCAATAAAGAAAAGTTATTTATTAGTTCCCATAATAGAAGAACTAGAGGACACCAAATGAAATGAATGGGGAGCAGGTTTAAAACTAATAAAAGAAAGTTCTTCTTCACACAGCTTGTAGTCAACCTGTGGAACTCCTTGCCAGAGGAGGCGGTGAAGGCTAGGACTATAATAGAGTTTAAAGAAAAGCTAGATAATTTCATGGAGGTTAGGTCCATAAAAGGCGATTAGCCAGGGGATAAAATGGTGTCCCTGGCCTCTGTTTGTCAGAGGCTGGAGAGGGATGGCAGGAGACAAATCGCTTGATCATTGTCTTCAGTCCACCCCCTCTGAGGCACCTGGTGCTGGCCACTGTCGGCAGACCGGCTACTGGGCTAGATGGACTTTTGGTTTGACCCAGTACGGACATTCTTATGTTCTTATGACACAAGAACATCCACAAGTTTAGCTTGAAATCAGGGGGAGGTTTCTAACCATCAGAGGAATGAAGCCTTCTAAACGGAGCAGTGAGGGGGGGGACGGACAGGCATTCAAACTGCACTTGGTACATTTATGGAGGAGATGGTAGTGGATGGGAAATTGCTAGTACAAATATCTGCAATGAGGGGGCACCAGCTGGGGGGGGGGCTCTGGGTTCCTTCAGAGAATTTTGTTCTCAGGGTCTGCCTGCTGGGTCTTGCTCACAGGCTCGGGGTCTCACTCGCTGCCATATGTAGAGTCAGGAAAGAATTTTCCCACTGGTCAGACCGGCAGAGAACCTGAGGGGTCGTTATTTTGGCCTTTCTCTGATGCATGGGCCGCTTGCCAATTTAAACCAGTGTCCATGGTTATGTGGATTCTCTTTAAACCACAAATTGAGTGGTCAGTAGCTCAGCTGGAGGTTCGGGGTCTCTGACAGGAAGATGTGATCCCTTCTCACCTTGACATCTGTTGGTCCCTGGTCTCCAACCCTGGCATGCCCCCCTCCCCCGACTCCTGATTCTAGCCTGCTACTCCCTCTGACCTCCCGTCTCCATGCCCAGTCCAGCTCTGACCCCGACTCCTGCTTATTGAACCTCGCTCTTGCAATTCCTCAAACTTCTGCTCTGTGACTAGCCACTCTGCCATGCAGCCACCAGCCCAGCTGTGACTGCTAGGCCAGGCTGTCTACACCCCATTCTCTGATAGGTCCATTTAAAGGCCAGGGAGGAATATGACTTGTGGGGGGAGGAGGGGAGCTCATCCCATAACAAAAGATATGTGGGTACATTAGGAAAATGCCCCCAGTGAACTTCATAACAAATAGCAAACGCCACCGGGCAAATCTGTGGTGTACGGACAGTGCGGGACATCCTGCTGGAATGGGGGCTCTAAGCCAGGATTGAAGTGGGTCGACCCATCTGGGATTTGATATGGGGCAGTGTGCCTCTGGTGGGTAACCTTGACCTTTTCTTCTGCCTCTGTTTGACTGTAGCCAGCACCAGGGCTGGCTGTCCATATTTACTCCCACTCCAGCTCTGCCATGCGGCTGTAGACGAAGGCATGTTGAGCTCTCTATACTTGTCCCTAGCATCCTGGTGGCCCATTCACTGGTCTAGGATCCCCATCACTGATTAAGAGCAACCCCTCTATGCACCTTCCAGCCCGTTACGGACAATTCTTACTCCAACAAACCTACTAGCTGAAGACGGAAGTCAAGGGAATAACACTAGTGCTGTTCCCTCGCCAGCTGTCTTCAGCTAGTAGGTTTGTTGGAGTAAGAACGGTGGGTAATGGGTTAGAAAGAGCTTAAAGGGGTTGCTCTTATTCGGTGAGGAGCAACCTAAACGCATGAGGGGCCCTCCCTCTTCTCAGTGCGCCTCAAGATTGTCGTCCCCCAGTCGGTTCCCTGGGATGGAATCGTTTTGCTCACTGCGCTGGCGTACCTAGAATTGGCGGGGGGTGCAGACTAAACTGTAGTGGCGCTGGGATTGGACGCCGAGGGGTCATGCCAATTTGACAGACAATGCGGTGCGCAAACAGCCCACGCCTCGCTGCATGGGCCCTGGCTTTACGTGCAGGTCACTCTATTAATACTGGTAAGAGAAGAAACCACGTGGGTGGAAACCATTGGCAATCTGGCCAATCCACATGTGGGCAACATAAATTAAAGACCTCCCAGGTCCCACATAGAACCTTGATGGGCCACATGAGGTCTGTGGGCTGCAGGTGACCCACCTCTGCTATAAATAACATCCCCTTCATTTTCACAAGGACTAGACTAGCCAGTGGTTTGAAAACAGAGACATTATAAGAGACTTGACTGACTCCCAAACCCTCTTTTAAAAGTGCTCCAGCCCACTCAATTAGCCTGTTTAGCACTGCTACTACAATGGATGGGTACTTTCTTTTTCTCCCTTTCTTTCTCCGTTACAAATTCTGGGTTCCTTTTATTTCCACCACTGAAGAAGTGGGTTTTGCCCACAAAAACTCATGCTACAGTTTATAGATTTTGGTTAGTCTCTAACAGCCATGTCTACACTAGGAAACTATTTCGAAATGACTTAACTTAATCACCCCCGATTTTACAAAATTGAACTAGTGTGTCCACCTTACAGGGAAGCCTCAAAAATAGTCCAAGGCAGGCTCCATTAATGTGAAAAAAACAGCAAGCAAATGGTCTGGTTGCACTTTATAGACTAACAAAATATGTAGATGGTATCATGAGCTGAAGAAGTGGGTTGTGCCCACAAAAGCTCATGATACCATCTACATGTTTTGTTAGTCTATAAAGGGCTACCAGACCATTTGCTTGCTGTTTTTTTCTGTAAGGGTACGTCCAAACTACATGACTCCGTCGACGGAGGCATGTAGATTAGACAGATTGGCAGAGGGAAATGAAGCCGCGATTTAAATAATCGCGGCTTCATTTAAATTTAAATGGCTGCCCCGCTCTGCCGATCAGCTGTTTGTCGGCAGAGCGGGTCAGTCTAGACGTTCCCCTGTCGACAGAAAACCCTTTTGTCGACCGCCCTGGTAAACCTCATCCCAGGAGGCATAATGGGGCGGTCGACAAAAGGGTTTTCTGTTGACAGGGGAACGTCTAGACTGACCCGCTCTGCCGATAAACAGCTGATCGGCAGAGCGGGGCAGCCATTTAAATTTAAATGAAGCCGCGATTATTTAAATCGCGGCTTCATTTCCCTCTGCCGATCTGTCTAATCTACATGCCTCTGTCAACGGAGGCATGTAGTTTAGAAGTACCCTAATAGACTAACTCGGCTACCCCCTGAAGCTCCATTAATGTGGACGCGCGACTTTGATTTAGAGCCCCGGGAAGCACTGGGGAGTAATTAGTTCAAATGACTCTGGGGAGCAGTTACTTTGAAATAGTGGCACCGGAGCGTCCACACTCCTGCTATTTTGAAATAACGATCTCAGAATTAGATTATTCCCCGAGGAAGCAGGAGTGCTGATTTCGAATTAAGCGGCCTGTTATTTTGAAATAACGAGCTTGGTCGTGCAGCCGCTTTGCTTATTCATTCAACCTAAGGGGGGGTTATTTCAAAATAAAGCCCTAGTGTTGACCAGGGCTAAGGTTCCACAGGGCCACTCGTAGACTGGGTGACCCCTCTGAGTCAGTAGAGACATGTTCTTGCCTGATGAAGAGGAATCGATCACAGAACTAGAAGGATAACGTAGGCACGAGTAATCATGGCTTCACCCCACTGGTTACGTGCGGGCAGAATAAAGTGCCTTCTGCTGTCAGCGCTCAACAACGGGGAGAATTTGTTAAAACAAACAAACCGCCTTTGGCTTCTAAAATGTTTCCGTTCCTCAGCATCCCATCTTTGGGATTGTTGTCCCAGTGGCATTCTTGCATGTCAAGGGGTGGTGCCTTCTCGGGGTCAAACCATATGCTGCTATTACTAACGAAACCAAACAAAACAGCCCTGTCCGCTAAACACAGAAAAGACCGTGTACAAAAGGCTTGTCCCATGCTGGGACAGGGCTGGAGAAAAGGAAATAGACTTTATCCCCGCAGCACACCATCCAGCAATGGAGGTTGGAATTGTCTCCAGGGCTCCCTGCCACTGGACAGTTATCTAGAGAATTCAGATGTCAACTTTCACCCTGCTTTGTTTACTTAACTGAAATTTCCCCTCCGTCCGTCTCCAGCTCTCCACTCGTGTTCAGCCTCCATGTCGCAAAGGTGCTCAGAAAAGGGCCGGGGAATCCCATCTTGGAAAAGAAAGCGGACGTTTCTGGGATCTTGAATAAGCGTTTTAGCATGAGCGTGGATGCGTGCTTCCAAAAAAACAAACACCAGGGCCGGTGCTCAGACTGCAATATGGCTACCAAATGGGATGAGGCAGCAAGCCAAGAAATAACATAAATTGCTCGAGGACTTTCTTTGTCTGTGCTTGCTCTCCGGGGGGGGGGAGAGAAAAAAATCCCAAAACGATATACCCTAAAAATGGACCTTCTTGCTCTGCACCCACTCTTCTTGTCAGAGCCGAAGCAAGGACAAAATAACGACATTGTCAAATAAAAGAGACTGGCTGCATTGGCATCTAATCTGAAAGCGGGAAAATAAATTGGTGTTCACAGATGGCCGACAGATGAATTTTGGCCTCTGTCTGAGAAGGGGACGGGGTGTTGGACCATGAAGCGATGGACATCTTGCCGGAACCAGTAGTTTCATTTTGGCTTTCAACATAATTTCTCCTGCCCTTTGTTTCAATATTTGAGGCAAATAACAAAAATGTGGCAGTTTAGAGGAGCTGTCAGCTGAAATTTCCCTGGGAGATTTCCATGTCTGTCCCAAAGCTAAGATGCTGTCGAGAATTGAGTGGCTCTGGAGACTGGTTGGATTTAAGTCCACCTCAGAAATGGTTTGGCTTGACTCCAGTCCAGATGAGTAGTGACTAGAGTTAGGTTCACACACTAACGCATAGGACCTGACTTTCCCCAGTGTTCATAGGTCCCCGGATTCTAGACTTTTCATTCAACCCTATTGCTAATGAGGGGTTATATCTTCCTTGGTGCATCCTGGGAGTCGCATGCCTGTGGTGTATTGTGGGAAATGCAGTTCAGCTGGGATGCCTGGCCTATGGAGGGGAAGGGAAGCATTGAACCTTCTAAGAGGCACCTGCTTCGGAGCACGTTTTAATGTTGACCTGAGCCATGCTGAAACGAAATGGCTTTGTTTGGAGGAGGAATGTCGGACCATTTCAACATTTGCCACAACTGAAAGTCGCTGCTGTCGGCAGACAGTGTTCTGTTTCTGTGAGCTTGGAGGCTTTCCTCGGCAAGGCAACCTCGTTGGCAGAAAGTGGCTGCTTTTCACAGCACGTTTGGCTGCGAGAGTCTCCGGCCCAGGCTACGTCGGAGAAACGGGGAGAGTGGACACAACTTCCTGGAGGTCACACGCTAGGTGAGTGGCAGATTCGTGGCCAGATTGCTTGAGTCTCCATCCAGTGCCTGGGACCCCGCAGCCTGTCTGCACCTTTCATCGGCCTCTCCTAGGTTCTAGTCCCATCTCCATCTCACAGTGCCCTCACAGGCAGCCTCTGATGCCTTTCTGACTGGAAACTGGCCGCAGAAGAGGCCAGCCCATGTCTGCTGATGACACCAAGTGATGAACTACGTGCATAGTTGCATCCCACCTGTCAGGGGTGGTCTAGATAATATTTAGTCCTGCCTGGGGCGTAGGCCTGCCAATGGAGGGGCAAAGGGGAAACTACCCCCAGGCCTGGTGATTTCAAAAGGGCCGGGGCTCCCGACCGCTGCTGCTGTTACTGTGGCAGTAAGCCCCAAGCCCTCCAAATCACCACTCGAGCCCTGAGTGGGAGGCGTTGAAGGGCCAGCAGGGGGAGATTAGCCAGCCCCAAGCCCCACCCCTTCCATCTGAGGCCCCGCCTCTTCCAGAAACACGGAGCTGTGCCTCTTGCCCAGGGGCCTGGCAGTTCTGTCGGCCCCCTCACTTGGGTGCAGGGGACTGGAGTACAAGGTCTCTTGAGGACTCTTCCAGTCCTACACGTCTATGATTCCATTCTGTACCAAGTGTTAAAGGCCGTTAGAATACAGGCGTTGAGAGGAACCAAGCACTCTCTGCGGAGAACATCCGGCCTGCCATGGAGAGCACTTCGTTCCGCCATGGTGACTGTGACAGACAACTGGAAGTGTTTGGTGGTTCCAGTGCAGGACCGGACTTTCACAGATCTGAACGCTGTTCCTGGCTCTTCGGGAGAATCCCTGTTGGATTCCGAGCAAGTAGCTTCATCCACCAAACGCTGAGGAGTTCGGGATCTCCGGCCATCTGTAATAAGGGAATGATTATACGTGTTTTGTGGGGGAAATCAATGCTTCCTGGCGTTGTGTGACATGCTAGTGCTCTCGGGAACTGAGCTGTGCCTACATGCATAGTTGAGTTCATATAGTGCTTTGGGAAAATCCAGGAGGAAACATAGCATGTAAATGCAAGGTATAATTGTTATTATTTATGAGTAGGTGAAATCCCTAAGGGGTTGCATCAAAGTTTTTCTTTCTCGGTTTTCGGTGAGGGCAGCCGACCGAATGTTTTTGACAGACCTCTGGAAACAAGCTAAATTATTAAGTGCTCTTTCCTATGGCTTCTACATTTTTCAGATCACTACAGAGGGAATTCAGCCTCTTTTATTTGCTCATCACTGTCCTTACCAGACATTTCCACCGGAACTCTGCTGAGAAAGCGTCAGAGGATTTATCAGTATATGGGGGAAGAGGGGGGTTCTATAAAAGGAAATTCAGAAGAGGAAAAATGAGATTGGATCTTCAGGAAAACGTCTAAATGTTGAGCTCTGTTCGGCTGAGGGAAGGTCTCCTCAACGAACTGGAACACATTCCAGCAGTTGGGGCATTTAAAACCAGCCACCCTTTTTAAGAATGGACCCCGATGGATCTCGTGTGGGGATTGAACGCACGACTCCAAAACAGGAACGTTTGTTGCGACTCTGCTGGCGTAGAGGCAGAAGTGGACTCATGAACTTCTAATATGGGCCAGCCACTAGAGGGCAATGGAGACCTACCGCACAGGAGTGTGGGTGATGCTCATAGCCTTCCAATGGGTGAACTAGAAGGGAACAGGCCATGTTTGCTTAAGTAATTAAGGGGACACAGCTGTGTCATGTAAAGCTGTAACTTCACCGCCACTGCCTATGGAGATGAGTGCCAAGACTTTCTTTCCCTTCACTAGATTAATGTTGCCAAGCGCAGAAGCGTGATCGGCGACACCCGCACCGACAGAGGTGAACAGAAACATGAGACACTTCTGAACGGTCCTTGGCCCAAAATTTCAGTTTTTGGTTATTCTCGGGGGAAGGGAGGCCAAAAAGTGAACATTTTCTGTGGGTCAAAAACCAAACCCATTTCCCAAGCTGCTCTGGTAACGGGTATGGTAACAGTGCTCAGGGGCCCCAGCTGAGATGAGGACACCACTGGTCCCACACGCAGTGAGAGGCCGTGCCCTCCTGGAAGGACTTGTAATCCAAACAAACAAACAAGCAAGCTTAATTGGGGGAGGGATAGCTCAGTGGTTTGAGCATTGGCCTGCTAAACCCAGGGTTCTGAGTTCAATCCTTGTGGAGGCTGTTTGGGGCAAAAATTTATCAGGGATGGTACTTGGTCCTGCTGTGCAGGTAGGGGACTGGACTCAACTCAACTCAACTCAATGACCTTTCCAGGTCCCTTCTAGTTCTAGGAGATAGGCAATTTCCATTAATTTAATTTAGGAAAGGGAGGGTATTTTGAAGTTTGCGGGTGATCCCAAGCTGGGAGGCGTTGCAAGTCCTTTGGAGGATAGGGTTGTAATTCAACATGATCTGGACAAACTGGAGAAATAGTCTGAGGTAAACACGATGAAGTTTAATCAGGACAAATGCAAAGTGCTGCTCTTAGGAAGGAACAATCCATTTCAGACACACAGAACAGGATGCGATTGTCTGCCCACCCCAGGCAGCTAACCCGAAACTACACCGGTGCTTCTGTCACACCAACAGGCGGAACTGAACCTGGGACCTCTGGAACATACAGCATGAGCCTCCGTAGTGTGAGCTAAAAGCCAGATAGCTCTGAGGTAAGGCTGTCAAGCAAACTCATTCTCTCTCATAGGACCGGTCGTTATGTGGGTTACACATCACCATTCATGGTGCTGTTTCACATGCTAGCACACGTCTGTGTGCCTAAGCTAGGTGGCTCAATCCCACTTGCAGGCTTTGTGCCTCAGTTTCCCCACTCTGTAACAGAGGTAACAGCATATGCCCAGGGTGGGTCCTAACCAATTGGCAGCCCCGGCGACTGCCCGGCTCACCCATAGGTGCCAGATGGTTTAAAAAAAATACCAGACAAAAATTTGTCAAGCCAAAAAAAAAGGTGGGTCGGGGAATAACCAGGGAAACCTGAGAGGAGGATTCGGGAGGTCAGGCCAAAATGTCATCACAACCCTACGATCGGCTCTGTCAGTGGCTCCTTGAAAATGGCGGCCCCAAGCAACCGCCCAGCTCACCTGCCCCTACGACCGGCTCTGAATATCCCTACTGAACAAGATCAGTTCAGTAAACCAATGAAAAGCTGTGAGATCTATTGAGGAAAAAGCCCCAGAGAAGAGACGGCTGTCATTTTTCCATAGCCAGGGAGGCACTCCATTATTTCACAATTTGCCTTCAAACTCTCTAATGGCAGCGCTGTTTTAATTTGGGGCGGGAAGAAGTGCATGCGCGAAAGACGGAGCCTTCTCCCCCATGGTCCCAGCCAAGAAAAACAGTTGTGCACCATGACGAGCAAAGGCCTGTTTCAGCACAGGAAAGTAGAACCGTATTGTGTGGCCCAATACACCATCAATCTTCCCGGGACATCTGTAAGTTGACATTACATACCCACGGGGCTCCCTTCTCGACTCTGCCTTGCCCGGGTGTGTCATCTCTTTGGGAAGGGCTTCAGCCTTAGCAGTGTAGCCAAAACATTCTCTTTTCAAGAAGATGAATGGGGCTCTAGCTGCAATTGATAAGCAGGAATGTGCCGTGGGTGGAAGGTGTGCCCACGGCTCACTGGAGGTAAAGATGCCAGCCGGAAGTTGACTTTCTCTCCATGTGTCTAAAATCCTCCTCCAGATGCCAGTTGATTTTGCAGAATCTTGTGAGATCTTCAGGCTCCCGATGCTGCTGAAATAATTACTGGATGGTGTGTGCATTTCTCCCTTCCCCCCACCAGCCATCCATTTAGCTGGAATAAGAGAAGAGCCAGACTAAAGCTTCAGCAAGGCATGGCATTAATAATGGCACTTTTAATTTCTATGGACACTTCCATCCGTGGATCTATATCTCAAAACATTTTGCTAAGCATCATTTGCTGTATGATAATATGGAAAGTCGCACCAAGATCAGGTCTCTGTTACCCAAGATACTGGACATACCCACATATGTAGAGCCAGTTTCTATCCTGATCTGCTTATAACTGAAATAAATAAAACAGATAAAGTGTGGGAAGTGAAAGAATGGAAAAATGACTTGACCAGGGGCACACAGAAGATCAGTAGCAAAGCTGGAACAAGAACATAGGCCTTCTAGCTCCCATTACAATGTCCTATCACTTGGGACATGTTAATTAAGGAAGTCTAAGGCACCATGTGACGTTGGTCAATATTTTCCATGGCATTATGATAATTTTCGAATGAATATTTTAATTTTCTTCTACTGTATTTGGTTTTCACTTTCCATGCAAGCCAACCTAAGAGCTTTTTTGACAGGGCCCCTTGGAACTCTCCAATTCTATGATTTGAAAGGCAAATAATTTTGAGAAAAACATAATATGTTCAAAGAGAAATTATGGACAGAGAAAGAGTCAAAACTCACGAGAATAATTAATCAAGCTCTAGTCAGCATTATCTAGACACAGATCCAAAGAAAACACCGGTCCTGGCCTTTGCTGAAGGTTGGATCCAGACTGAAATCTTACTGGGACAATGTAAAATTTGGGATCCCAATACTTCTCCAAGTTGGAGAAACATTCAATTCCCACCAAAATTTGGCTTCTTCAATGCATGAGCTCAGACCATTCTTCTTCTTCTTCTTCTTCAACTTGAGTTACAAAGAAGTTAGGCCAACAGTTTCTAAAGGACCCTCTGGTTTTTGGAGGCAAAATTTGAGTCACCTTCTGTTGTCATTTGCCATTGGGTGTGATGAGGACCAGTAAAACTCAGCTCACAGGTGTCTCAGGCTGAGCACCCAAATCACAGGTCATTTTTGAAAACGTAAGTGGCCTAAACGACTTTGCAGAAGATCATCCGCCAAGACACCAGGGGAGCCTGCGGAAGTTGTGGTTTTCAATCACCCCCTTATATGATTGGATTTGGGGAGCTCAATCTATTTAGCATGACAAATAAAAGGGTAAGGGGTCACTTAATAGTGTGTAAGTACTCACCTGGGGAAAAATATATAATAATGGACTCTTCAGGTTAGCAGAGAAAGATACAACACAGTGCTGTGGCTGAAAATTTGGACCGGACAAATTTTCGGTCCAGACAAATTTGGACCGGAAATAAGGTATAATTGTAACAGTGAGGGTAGCTAACCACAGGAACAATTCACTGAGGGCTTGTCTACACTACGGAGAAAATTGACCTCCAGAGGTCGATCTTCTAGCATTTGATTTAGCAGGTCTAGGGAAGACCTGCTAATTCGATCCAAGAGGGCGCTTCCATCAGTGCCATTAGTCCTGCTCCTCACAAGGAGTAAGAGAAACCAATGGGAGCATTTGGCCCCGTCGACTTTCCATGGTGTGGATGGTACAAAAATGGGATTGAAAATACATTGACTCCAGCCACGAAATTAACGTGGCTGCAGTTGCGTATCTTAAGTCAACTTGCCCCTTGAGCGTAGACCAGGTCCAAGAGTCATGGTGGAGTCTCCATCACAGGAAATTTTTTAAATCAAGATTAACTGGTTTTTGGGTTTTTTATTTTTTTTAAAGATCTACTCAAGGAATTATTGTGGGTGAGTTCAGATTAGATGATCACAGGCGTCCCTTGAATTGTATGAATCAATGGATCTCTAGACCTTCTTCCCTCTTGACATCCATCCGTCTTGTTCTGCCACAGCCAACGTGCTGCCCTGCCGGGGCATTTATGTGTACCCGCCGAATGATTTGGGCCGATCCCCCTGGCCCCGGCGTGCAGCGCATGCACGGTGCCGGCCTCGGGTGTGTGGCACATGGGTGGCCCCTGCCCTGGGCGCACAGTGCATGTGCGGCCCCACTCCCGGACGCCTGGTAGCCCCAAAAGGTTGGGAACCACTGTCCTACAATATTCATGCATGTTTCCTGCTTTATAATGTTCTTGTTTTTAGTGCTGGTGGCCACGCGGCGGATTAAAGGTTTTCTCCCTTCCACACCCAGGCAGGACACGACTGATATCGGAGGAAGCCTCTTTCCACATGAAGAACCTCTTCCCCCATTTATCCTTCTTCACCTCATGCACCATTTCCCACTCTAATCAAAATCTATCTGAGCTGCACCGGCCCGTAAAGGATGCAAGGAGGACTTTCCACGTGGGGAACGGAGAAGTTGGTTTTCTCCTGTTGCTCTAAATGGTCCGATCGAGCCGTGGTTATTGGTCCAACACACTTGTCAGGAACGCACAAGAAGAGACCTACAATCTCCTTCCCAAACAGGCCAATTCATCTTTCCTGATTCCTCCCCCTTCTCTGACTAAATTTGGCCTTCCAATAACATTTTTATAATCATAGAATCATAGAATAATAGGACTAGAAGGGACCTCGAGAGGTCATCGAGTCCAGCCCCCCGCCCTCAAGGCAGGACCAAGCTCCGTCTACACCATCCCTGACAGATGTCTATCTAACCTGTTCTTAAATATCTCCAGAGAGGGAGATTCCACCACCTCCCTTGGCAATTTATTCCAATATTTGACCACCCTGACAGTTAGGAATTTTTTCCTAATGTCCAATCTAAACCTCCCCTGCTGCACTTTAAGCCCATTACTCCTTGTCCTGTCCTTAGAAACCAAGAGGAACACATTTTCTCCTTCCTCCTTGTGACACCCTTTTAGATATTTGAAAACTGCTATCATGTCCCCCCTTAATCTTCTTTTTTCCAAACTAAACAAGCCCAGTTCATGAAGCCTGGCTTCATAGGTCATGTTCTCTAAACCTTTAATCATTCTTGTCGCTCTTCTCTGTACCCTTTCCAATTTCTCCACATCTTTCTTGAAATGTGGCGCCCAGAACTGGACACAGTACTCCAGCTGAGGCCTAACTAGTGCAGAGTAGAGCAGCAGAATGACTTCACGAGTTTTGCTTACAACACACCTGTTGATACAACCTAGAATCATATTTGCTTTTTTTGCAACAGCATCACACTGTTGACTCATATTCAACTTGTGGTCCACTATGACCCCTAGATCCCTTTCTGCCATGCTCCTTCCTAGACAGTCGCTTCCCTGTCCTCTTACACAGAGAAAACAGCCAAAGTCCATTCAGCTCTGGTGAATGCTCGTGTAGGCTGGATGAATGGGGTGTTTTTCTTCGCTCTCAGCCCCGTGGACTTCTCAATGCCTCAGAATTGGGGGGGTTAACTTTATTTTCTAAAGAGGCGAGGAGGCCGGGTTTTTCTTTTGGTTTCACAGGGCACTGGCTTTCCATCACCTCTGTTGCAGCGCAGGCTGAGGTGAGCGAGTTGACCGAGCCCTTCAGAGCATGCGGCAGCCTTGTGGGGCTGTACACCTGAAACGCTTCTTCTCTGTTGTTCCTCTTTGTGTCGGTAGGAAGGAAGGGAGCTGATGTTTGCGCGGCGCCCGGATGCATGGGCAGGATACGTTCATGGAGATGGGCCTGGACTGTGAAGTGGTGGAGGTGGGATCAGTTTCTTGCCTAATAATAATCTCCCTGTGTCTCTTGGCCAGGCTACCTAAGCTGTCCAGTGCCTCAGTTTCCCCTCTGCAAAGATAATATAATACGGAGCACTGTGCATCAGCCGATCTCAAAGCGCTTTGCACCCTGTACCATATTTAACCCCTTAGCATCCTCGAGAGGCAAGACAAGGTTTTACAAGTGGGGAACTGAGCCCCTGCAATGTCTGGTGGAGACGGGTTTGGAGGCAGTACAGAGCAGCTGTCAAGTGTGCGTGGGTGGTCGGATACCTACCAAGCCAATCAGCATGGCTGGCAGTCTGGAGCAATGGTAAGAGCTCTTGATTGGGTCAGTAGCTAGAACATCCATCCCTCCCACCAGCCTGGTTCAGCAGGCGAAGGAGGTAAGAAAGAGTCAGGGGCAGACCACAGGGCAGCATGCAAAGGGTGTCCAGGCAGCAACCAGTAGGGACTGGCCCATTGCTAAGACAGCCTCCTCTTCCTATTGGAGTCTTTACCCCAAAGAGAGTGCTGATTGGCTCTCCAATCACAGACCTGGGGCATGGCTAACGTGAGTCTGTAGGCCCTTCGCCCAGTGGATAGGGGAGGAAGTATGACTGGTCTGGCTACATCTAGACTGGCTTCACTTTTGAAAGAAGATATGCAAATTTGGCACTAATTTGCATATCTTCTTCTGATCGTTTTTTCGAAAGCGTTGTTTTCGAGAGTGAAAGCAGTTTAGATGCGGTTATCTCGAAACCCCCGCCTTGTTTTTGAAAGACCCTTCTTCCTCAAAAATCGAGGTTTACAGTTTTTTTCGAAAAAAAGGTTTTTTTTTTTTTTTTCTGGGAGAACCGGGTCTAAACTGCTTTCCCTTTCGGAAAAAAACCGCTTTTGAAAAAGCGATCAGCAGAAGAGATGCAAATTAGCGCCAGATTTGCATATCGTTCGAAAGTGAAAGCAAGTCTAGACGTACCTCTGGTGAGCACGGGAGATGCGGCAGGATGTGATCGATCTTGATCTTAATAAGACTTTGACACCGCTCCCCATGACATTCTCATAAGCAAACTGTGTGAAAGACCGTGTTCTCCGAGTCGTTCTCAATGGTTCCCTGTCAGACTCAGCGAGTATCTCTCGTAGGCTCCCACGGGGTCAATCCGGCTCTGGTACGTGACAATATTTTCACGGGTGACTTGGAGCATGGAATGGGGAGCGTAAGCTTTTAAAATAAGCCGACAGCCCCCGCGGAGAGATGTGGCAAGCCCGTTGGAGGGCAAGAAAAGAATCCAAAAGGACTTAGAGAAGTTGGAGAGTTGGTCGGGGATCCACCCGATGAAATTCAATAAAGCCACATGCAAAGGAAGAAGAAAAAAAATCCAATGCACAGTACAAAATGGGCCCTAGCGGAATCACGTGTGGTGTTGCTAACCAGGATTGGGGTTGGGAGGGAATAGATATGAACCAACAGTGTGATGCAGTTGTGCAGACGTCTGCCAGCATGCTGGATTGTATGGCGAGGACAGTCGTCTGTAATATATGGGAAGTCATGGTCTTATTCTGCTCAACTATGGGGCACTGTGTCCAAGTCTGGGAGCTTTAGGGAAGAGGTGGGCAAATTGGAGAGAGTCCAGAGGGAAGGAACTAAAATGATAAAAGTTAGAAAACTTGAGGTCTGAGGAAAGCTTCGGGGTGAGAAAAGGAGCCTGGAGGGAGACCGGACCGTAGTCTTCAAACATGTCAAAGGTTGTTGCTCACCTCAGTATGTGGGTCCCAAAGAGCTGTTCCCGGGGCCTCTTGCCTTTGTACCGGCAGAGCTGCCGCCTGACAGAGTCGCTACAGTTCCTGCTCTCCTGCAGCGCATCGTAGGATCATAGAGCACTAGAACGGGAAGGGACCTCGTGAGGTCGAGTCCACTCCCCTGCCCTCACGGCAGGACCAAGCCTAGATCATCCTCCCAGAACTCTAGGGGCATCACTAAACTGACTAAAGGGGAGGATTTTAACCAGTTCCAGCCAGCCCTTGATTGGCTCCAGATTAGACCCACTCAAACCTAACTGCCTCGATTGGTTCTAGCAGGTTCTAGATTGCCTCCCGGTGTCTTAATTAACCCGTCTCCACTGGTTAATGCAGATTCTTGATTGACTCCAGGTGTCTTAATTAACTGGGGTAGACCTTAACCAGGGAAACGCTTCCTTTTTTTTTTTTTTTTGTAACCATCTAACCTGACCCTGTCACTTTAAATATTATAAAAACCTTTTTCACTGCAAGGGTAGTTAAACTCCGATATAAGTTTCCAAAGGAGGTTGTGGAATCCCCATCACTGGAGGTTTCTAGATCAGGCTGGAGAAACAGCTGACAGGGATGATCTAGGTTTATTGGCCCTGTCTCATCTCAGAGAACAGTGCTTGATGGTGCCTTGAGTCTAAACCTTCCATATGAATAATTCTATGAGAGGAGTGATAACTTTCCACTACAAGGTTGAGAAAAGGGCAACAAGAATGATGACGGGTTTGGAACGGATCCCATAGGAAGAGAGATTAAAAAGACTGGGCCTTTTCATCTTAGAAAAGAGGAGACTAAGGGGAGATGTGTTAGAGGTCTATAAAATCATGACAGGTGTGGGAAAAGTGAATAAGGAAAAGTGATTGACTTGTTCCCACAGTATAAGAAGTAGGGGTCACCCAATGAAATGAATAGGCAGCAGGTTTAAAGCAAACAAAAGAAAGTTTTTCTTCACTCAGCGCACAGTCAATTTGTGGAACTCCTTGCTAGAGGATGTGGTGAAGACTAGGACTTTAATAGGGTTCAAAAAAGAGCTAGATAGATTCATGCAGATTCGGTACATCAATGGTTATTAGCCAGGATGGGTAGGAATGGTGTCTCCAGCCTCTGTTTGTCTGAAAATGGGGACAGGGAAGGGATCACATGATGATTTCCTCTTCTGTTCCCTCCCTCTGGGGCATCTGGCATTGACCACCATCGGCAGACAGGACACTGGGTTAGATGGACCTTTGGTCTGACCCAGTATGGCCGCTCTTATGTTCCCATAATAGAAGAACTAGAGGACACCAAATTAAGTTAATGGGTAGAAGGTTTAAAAATAATAAAAGAAAGTCCTTCTTCACACAGCGTGTAGTTGACCTGTGGAACTCCTTGCCAGAGGAGGCTGTGAAGGCTAGGACTATAACAGAGTTTAAAGAGAAGATAGATAATTTCATGGAGGTTAGGTCCATACAAGGCTATTAGCCAGGGGATAGAAATGGTGTCCCTGGCCTCTGTTTGTCAGAGGCAGGAGAAGGATGGCAGGAGACAGATCGCTTGATCATTGTCTTCGGTCCACCCCCTCTGGGGCACCTGGTGCTGGCCACTGTCGGTAGACAGGCTCCTGGGCTGGATGCACCTTTGGTCTGACCCAGTACGGCCGTTCTTATGTTCTTATGACAAGTATCCCAGTATAAGCACCTTGGGACGATTTTCACAAATTATTCAAATTCCTTTACTCCTCTTCTTTGTCAGAGTATATTATTTGTTGTTTGTGAGTGTTCCCACAGTGGCAGGGTTATTTTGAAAATGTCTACACGTCACAAAGCTTTATGCAATGTTGTTGACTCCAAGCATTCAAAATCACGAGCCAAGTCCCGGAAAATTCATGAGTGACTTAAAATTATGAGATTAATCATAAAAATGGCTAGTAATGCCAATGAGGTTCTTTCTATTTGCCTTCTGTTTTTTTTTTAACCTTTTTAAGGTCATATTTTTCATCTTTCTCCATACGCTGGGGATTAGAAACTTCCTTTCTTTTTCAAGCTGACATTCTTATGCAATCCCATGACTCCAGGGGCTGGGGCCTTTCAGAAAACCTCCCAATATGTGAGACTCGTGTTCAATTTATAATTTGCACACTTGCACATGTTTTTGGATAAACGACAGTGATCTGTCTGCTAGTTTATAGCACCACATGCATTATTTGCTACGTATCAAATGCCATTTATTATTCGCCTGTATAAAAAAAAGGCCAGTTGTCTAGTCAGAGAGCAGAATTAATAGCATGTGATTTAGATGACCCATAATGCACTGCAGTGAATGAGTATTTGAAGTGAACATGTTGCAAACAATGCATCGGCTAGAACGATGTTGTTCCTTCTAATAAGGCATAATGAACCTAGGGATGTTAACGAACAGGTATTTCTGTTAATGTGTAACCGCTGGATTTTTTAGTGGTTACATGTTTACGGGGAGAGGTGGAAGCTGGCTTTTAAGCTGGCTCCCCATGAGCATGGTTCCTGCCCGTCCCTCTCCCCGCCTCCCATTGGCAGATGGCTCTGTGGGAGTTGATATGCACGAGGAGTCGACTTGAAAGCCGGCTTCCCGCTTGTACTATCTCCTGCCTTCCTCCACCCTCCGTGCGGCTGCCTCTCTATCAGAGGCAGCAGCGTGGGGGGCAGGTGGTGCCGTAGGAGCTGGCATGCATAGGGAGCTGGCTTAATAGTCGGCTCCCCACGGGCACCGGCTCCCTCTCCCCACCTCCATTGCTGCCTCTGATGCAGAGGCAGCTATGTGGGGGTCGGTTGCATGTAGTCGTTAGGACTGCACGCTACCAGCCCTAAGTGAACCTGCATTTATGATGTGTATGGCAATAGCACCTAGGACCACGATAGCAGTGTGCTAGGCTGTATGCACACACAAAACAAATAGGCAGTCCCCAGGTATGTGCCCATGACTTGATTGTGTATTTGAAGAGGGTAGAAAGCAGTATCTCGAACTTGCTGTCTGCAGCAGCCTGCAGTTTTTGGATCCTGCCCAGGGTTGTCTTTCCATGCTGACCTTTGCTTGCTAAAAACACCCCACCTGCTTACACAACAGCCGTGCCACACATGAGCGGCCTCATAAATACACATAAACAGTGACTATATTCATGAGGTCAGAACCGGTGCCCAAACAATTCAGTGACATTGGAAAGGGCTTCTTTTATCAAACCATTTCTTTTTTTTTTACATGCACGATTGACCTAGCTCTATAAATAACCAGCGCAAATACTGATGGATCGGACAAAGTCTATCAAGAGGGAAGGGCTACACGTATTGGAATAGATCATCAGTGGCGGGTAAAATGGCATAGAGCCACTGTCTGACAGAGCTACACTTCTTTATATCAGGAGAGAATCTGGACTATCAAGTAAAATATTGTCTTAGAATTGTGTTGTTCATGGGAAATAGTAAAAGCATAAAAGTTTTGCTGGAAGGTTGCGATGTAACTCTACTTTGTTTCTTAGAATTCAGAATTATAATAGACAAGGACCCCAAAGCACACAGAGAGAAAACAGGCTGCTCTTAAACATGCATAATTTACCTTCCCACCTTTCTTCAAGCTGGCTCTTCCCAGACTGACTCAGTTTACATACCTGATTTGCCCCGTATGAAGGTTTAAAACAAACAAAAGGAAGCTTTTCTTCTTGCAGTGCACAGTCAACCTGTGGAACTCCTTGCCAGAGGATGTGGTGAAAAGTAGGACTTTAACAGGGTTAAAAAAAAGAACTAGATAAATTTATGAAAGACAGGTCTATCAATACTTATTAGCCAAGATGGGTAGGGGTGGTGTCCCTAGCCTCTGTTTGTCAGAGGCTGGAAATGGATGACAGGAGAGGGCTCACTTAAGGATTCCCTGTTCTGTTCACTCCCTCTGGGGCATGTGGCACTGGCCATTATCAGAAAACAGGACCCTTTCCAGCCTAGAAAAGAAGAGACTAAGGGGGGGGATATGATAGAGGTCTATAAAATCATGACTGGTGTGGAAAAAGTGAATAAGTAAAGTTATTTACTTATTCCCACAATATAAGAACTAGAGGGTCACCAAATGAAATTAACAAGCACCAGGTTTAAAACAAACAAAAGGAATTTCTTTTCACTCAGCACAGAGTCAACCTGGGGAACTCCTTGCCAGAGGATGTGATGAAGGCTATAACTTTAACAGAGTTCAAAAAAGAGCTAGATAGATTCATAGAGGTTAGATCCATCAATGGCTATTAGCCAGGGTGGGTAGGAATGGTGTCCCTAGCCTCTGTTTGTCTGGAAATGGGTGACAGAGGAGGGATCATGTGAGAATTACTTGTTCTGTTCCCTCCCTCTGGGGCACCTGGCACTGGCCACAGTGGGCAGACAGGACTTTGGTCTGGATGGACCTTTGGTCTGACCCAGCACAGCTGTTCTTAAGAAGGACTCAGAACAACGCTGCCCCGTTACTTGAAGGGATCTAGTTGCAATTCGAAATCGATCCGAATACACCACGAGAATACGTTAGTTCCCCATTCTCTTCTCCCAGCCCAGTTATGTCACAAAGAGAGGACCCAGTACCCATGGGAATGCGTTTGTTTTATTGAGTCTTTTCTTGCAGTCTGCTAGGTTTTCCTCTCCCACCCTCGCACTGGCCATTTCCAGCCCCGGCATGTAAAAGACAGCAGCAGCGTTGATCCGTTGGCAGCCCTCCCTTGAAAATCGCCCTGGGCACAGAAGATAAAGGAATTGAACTGGGTCCATGTTTACCTGGCGTGTCATGGGGCTGAATAGCAAATACCACAGAGATAATGCTGCTCGGTTTACAAGCAAATTCACTCAGCAGCCAGCCTGTGGTATTTGGCTTCTGCCCAACACGGCTCCCCTGGAGGATTATGGGAGAGGGTATGATTCTGGTTTCTGCGTCGTGCCTCTTTAAATGCTCCGGGGAAGGGGGGCAGAAAAGGAGGCTCCTTAAATCTAAAGTACGTCGTTAAATAAGAAGCGAGGTTGCTCTGGTGTAAGCGACAGGAGAATTTGACCCTTGGCATTTTATGTGTTGTTGGATTGGCCTCCCTCCTTTTTCCACTCACTTCCCAAAGTGCACCCTGCACATCTCTCTGCCTCAGGGTGTGGCTTTTTAAAGTCCTGGGTAAAAGGCCTCAATGTGCAGTAAATAGCATGTACCTCAATTTGAGCCATCTCAGCGGGATGGCTATTCTCGTTAAACTGACCGGTCTGTAGTTTTAAAGTTTAAACTACTTTAGTTTAAACCCAGTTTAACGGCTATTCCCTATCACTTTATTACCTTCCAAGTGTTTGCATATGATTTCCTTAATTACCTGCTCCATTATCTTCCCTGGGACAGGCATAAGGGAGCGATCAACAAAGTCTTCCCTTGTTAACTGCTCTGTGTCTAGACTGCCGTGCTGTGCCGGATCAGCTGATTGTCAGCACAGCGCGGTGGCCATTTTTATTTTAATGAAGCGGGGATTATTTAAATCCCCGCTTCATTGACTATGTCGAGTAAACTACTTTACATGGCTCCGTCGATGGAGCCATGTAGTCTAGACACACCGTTGGAGTAGATTTGAGTCCTATTCAAAGAGGATGGAGAGAGGCTGTTCTCAGTGGCGGCAGATGGCAGAACAAGGAGCAATGGTCTCAAGTTACAGTGGGGGAGGTCTAGGTTGGATATTAGGAAAAACTATTTCCCTAGGAGGGTGGGGAAGCACTGGGATGGGTTCCCTACGGAGGGGGTGGAATCTCCATCCCTAAAGGTGTTTAAGTCTCAGCTTGACAAAGCCCTGGATGGGATGATTGAGTTGGGATTGGGCCTGCCTTGGGCAGGGGGCTGGACTTGATGACCTCCTGAGTTCTCTTCCAGCTCTGTGATTCTAGGATTCTTACATGGCCCAATGCTGGCAAGCCCTGACTAGTTAGCATCTTCCACCCATGAGGCATGTGACAGAGACAGGATTGGCTAAGCACCAAGGAAACCCTATCGTGTACAATCCCGAAGAGAGAGAACACTCTGAGAGAACCACAGTCACCGTAGGTTAGAAGCTTGGGTGCTTGGTTCTAGGTAAGGAGTTGGGGAAACGTGTTTTGCCAAACCTAGAACCGACATGTGACTTGAGATCTACATCTAGAGCAAAACTCTCAAATCCTCTCAGGTTCTAGGTTCCATTTGACCCTGGTAAAACGACACATTTGGGGCAGCTGCAAGGTTTGTACTATACTGTTATTTTAATGCATATGGCCCTTGCAGATAGGAGCCCTAGTCACATGACAAAGATCCCGTTGTAGTCGGAGCTGGATTTTTCCAATAGTTCTCTAAGCCACACACGGGTCACTTTCAAACAAGAATCCCCCATTTGTACAACACAGGTTTCCCCTGAGCTGGAAATACATGGCTTTTAAATCACATTTCCCTGGAACTCATGGTTTTAATGATGGGGGAAATGTTTTATAAAACATGTGTGCGTCTCATGCAACCAGGAACTCTGGAAAAACCCACATCACCTAAAGGTTTCATGAAACTCAACCATCCGTTGGCTTTACCAGTGCCTGGACCACAATCCTAGTTCGAATGCATTTTCCCCCACACTTGCATTTATGGGGAACCCCTTTAACAATTTTTGGCCTGTGTAAAAATGTGGATGATACTGCAGGATTATGAGACTGTAAATTGACAAAGTATTATTGAACTAGCAGATTTACTCGGCATTCCCGGGTAGTGCCAAAACACAGCACTACTCCAAATTTCTCTATTCCATCCCTTTTCTGTAAGGTTTATTAAGAAGCATTCTTATCCCAGGTTCATCTTATTTTTCTGACTCCTCTTGGTTCTGTCTCTTTCAATATTCACTCAGGTATGCCAAGTGTGAGGACTGTATTTGCTTTGGTGAGTCTCTTTTCTGTTTGGATTTATGAGAAACAATCACATTCCAGGCACATCCCATTTTCTTGGCACAATCAACCTCTTACGTTGCTTTAAGTTACAATAAGAAGAAGCTGTATACCAGATTGGTGGTCCTAACTCTTACCGTTTAGAAGGAGTTCTTGATCAAACAAACTCTCTAAAATAGATGTATATGAATATGTAGGATGAACTGAGCCATTGATCGATGGATCTCATCTTCTATGATGCTGTTGGTGAGCGACTAAGTCCAAGTCTACACTAGACCTGGAAGGTCGGGTTAAGGTACGCAACTCCAACTACGTAGAATATGTAGCTGGAGTCAGCGTACCTTAAGCTGAGCTTGGCAATATCTTCACAGAGAGTGGCCAATGAGAACAAGTGCTCCCATTGGCTTCCCTTACTCCTCATGACTGCCAGGAGTACCAGCGCTGACTGGAGCCACCCTCAGAGTTCAATTGAGTGGGTCTTAACAAGACCTGCTAAATCAAATGCCAGAAGATCGATCTCTGGCACAGCGCGTGAAGACATGACCTAAACCAATCTAGGCGATGCAGTCCTGACTAACTTTACCATTAAAATTGCCAAATGTATATGGGATTCAAGCTGGGGAATTAGTGATGTCCTGATGGTGAAGTCAACTCCCACCTGTCTTGGTTGCCCTACAGGATGGTTTGCACAATAATATGAATAGCTTGTTCCAACCTCTGTGCACTGGCTGGTACCAGAGCTGCGTGTTTCCTGATCATCAAGAAGTGTGCGGCCATTCCAGGGTGCAGAGGGTAGTTTCTGTTCAGTTGTCGGATTTCTCCTGTGACTGCAAAATTGCGTATCCAGTCGGGCAAGGGTAACCAACAGGAATCACCTGGAACAAGCTGTGTGTAGGGATTGTTTTCTCTCCCCCTCTTCTTTTGAAGAAAACAGTGCTATCTCTAAGCAGGACTGCATTGTAACCTGGGCAGGATACCGGGGCTGCTGTTCCACTGCAGCAGACAGACGGCCATCACATCCGGGCCGCCTATGTGTAGGTTTGTGCCTAGATGCTTCCAGTGGTATCCTCCACCTGCCTTCAACGTCACTTACCCATCACTGTAGGACTTTCACTAGCACAAGGTAAATCTTTAGCGTCAAGAGATGCACCTTCATATATAAGCACCGATTTGAGATCAAAGTTGCCTTCTAGACAGGTAGGCCTAAAAAGTCCTAGCAAGCTCTGTTGGCCTTGGTTTGAAATCAGTGTTGCCCTTCTCTTAGGAACTGCTGGTCCACGGCGCCTTATTCCGTTTTATTCGGCACAACCCCTCGAGATCACTCCACGGAAGGCTTCCTCAGTCTGCCGCTTGAGGATAAGCCTCAACACTGTCATACCCCAGCGTGAGGAATGTAATATCTGAAATATATAGTACATACAAACCGTTGGCTCTGATGGAGCAAGCTCCACCCCTTACCGTAAGTGTCTGCACAATTTGCAAAATTTGCAAAATCTTTTGTGTATTTCTCCTTGCCACGTCATGGAGAGGTAGGAAAGCGTTATCCTAGAATGCTAGGGCTGGGAGAGTGTTTCCTAATCTCCAACCTAGACCTCCCCCACTGCAACTTGAGACCTTTGCTCCTTGTTCTGTCATCTGCCCCCACTGAGAACAGCCTCTCTCCATCCTCTTTGGAACCTCCCCTCAGGTAGCTGAAGGCTGCTCTCAAATCCCCCCTCCCTCTTCTCTTCTGCAGACTAAACAGGCCCAAATCCCTCAGCCTCTCCTCATAGGTCATGTGCTCCAGCCCCCCCATCATTTTCACTGCTCTCCGCTGGACCTTCTCCAATGCGTCCATGTCCTTTCTGTCATGGGGGGCCCAGAATTATCTTACCCATCCCAGTGCTACTTGCCCAAAGCCAGGCAGGAAGACTCATTTAGTGCAAGGAACTGAGTTCTTGTCTCCTTAAACAGCACCCTCCTCAGTAGGCCGCCCTTCCTTATATGTAAATTTGCTTTGGGATAAGCATGCTCTGTCTACTGCAGCTTTCCGTTTACTGGTTCGTTTTTTTATCGCTATGGGTATTTCCTTTTTCGGTGGCTCGCTCGGCTTTGCAATTCGATGGTGCCTTTACACTAGACTTCATGCGGCCCTGGGATTTTCTTTGGTCCCACTTCCTGGTCTGCGTCTTGAGTGTCGTCGTCGGTTTGATGAGCTCATACCTGGCCCGCGTTGGCAAGCTGTGACTCACCGGCAACTGGCCAGCCCAGGCGTTCCTTTAACTTGCTTTTACAATCAGAACCCTCCCCATCTGTAAATAGACCTGGTGGTGGCTGTGGGCCTGTGAATCCCGGGGGACAGTGTCTTGCAATTGTTTTCTTAGCAAATCCAGGCCATGAGCCACGAGAAGCTACGGGGCTCGCAGAATCAGGGGGCTTGGCGGAATTGCTCTGAGAACAGAGGCTTACAGCTTAGATACTTGATTTGCAATACATATAATCCAGGCCCCATGACAACATATCAGGGCCCCCCCTATCCCTGTGCCTCAGAAGGAGGTGCAAGTCACCCCCCTCCCTGCTTAGAGAAACCCCAAGCATCCCACCTCGGTCAGAAGACCCCCGGGCAGTCACTGCCCCATCCTCCACCTTCCTGGAAATGCCCCTCCCACCCTCCTTCCCTCTCTCCCCTCCCCAGGCACCCCCAGCCAGTTCTGCCCCCTCATGGTCCTGCCCCTTTCTCCCAGCCATAGCTGCCTTCCTCTGCCCCCACTCCTCCATTCTGTTCCCTTCCCAGCCTGACACCTCCCAGCCACCTGCAGCCTGGTTCCTCCACCCCCTCAGCCCTCTCTCCCTGCAGTCCCGTGCCCAGCTCTACCACCAGCTGGAGCTCGGCTCCTTCCTTCTCTTCCCAGCCTGGTTCTCCCCTCCCCGCTCACTCTCAGGGTTTCAAATTTGCAGTGGTTGCTGGGCCAACTCCTCCCCCGGCTCTGCTTTGAAAGCACAGCAGGGGCTGTGGTCCTGACTCCCCTTTGGCTGACTAGGGCCCCTGCCCCGGCACTGTCTGTCGGGGTGCACCGTTGGCCTGGCGTGAGCCCCGCTGCAGTCCGCAGCGGGTGCTGGGACTCAACAGCGTACACCTAGGAGTCCTGCAGCCCTCTCGGGCCCTGTAAAAGGACCCAGGCTTTCTAGCTGCCACTACTGTAGCAGTATCCAGAGGACCCTTTAAATGCCCCAAGTCCCTGGGCAATTGCTCCCTTTTCCCCCTTGCTTGGTGGGGCTGGAATATAATACAAACTCTTGGCACCAACGTTGGTTGGGCAACAAATAGTGAAAAGGTTTTTTCGTTTTATTTCCCTCGCTTAATGCCTTCATTTTGAAATTCAAATCATTGCAGCTGGCTCTGTGAGGGGTCACAAAGAATTAGCCAATATTACATTGGAATCTCCCTCCCTCCCCCCCCGCCTCCCGTTTTGGGTTGAAATTTGAAATTTCAGTGAGGGATGCTTTTAAAAAAAAATCAAAGGCTTAGTCTACACTGCAGGGCTACATCTACACTGGCGGCTTCTTGCGCAAGAACAGCTGTATTCTACACATTCTTGAGCAAGTAAATTTACAGTACAGCACAGTGTCGGAAAACAGGGCTTCTTCCGGAAGAGTTATTTCTCTCCCCACAAGGAATAAGCCCTCTTACGCAAGAGGGCAGTGTAGACAGGCAACACGAATTTCTTGAGCAAGAATCCCCTATGGCTAAAATGGCCATCGGCACTTTCTTTTGCAAGAGAGCATCCACAGTGCCATAGATGCTCTTGCACAAAAGCACATGCCAGTGTAGACGCGCTCTTGTGGAAGACTTTTGCGCAAGAACTCTTCCGCAAAACAGTTCTTGTGCAAGAAGCTGCCAGTGTAGACATAGCCCAGAGGTTTTGTGCAAGAAGCCTTGTGCGGAAGAGTTCTTGCGCAAAAACTTCTTGTGCAAAAACGCGTCCACACCTCAAAGCACATCGCAAAAGCGATGTGCTTTAGCTCAAGAGAGCATCCACACGGCATGGACACTCTTGCGCAAGAAAGCTCTGATGGCCATTCACAGAGGGTACGTCTAGACTACATGCCTCTGTCGGCAGAGGCATGTAGATTTGTTTGTTCAGCAAAGGCAAATGAAGCCACGATTTAAATGATCGCGGCTTCATTTACATTTACATGGCTGCCGCGCTGAGCCGACAAACAGCTGATCAGCTGTTTGTCGGCTCGCGCGCTAGTCTGGACGTTCCCCCTGTCGACATCAAAGCCCTTTGTCGGCAGCCCCGGTAAACCTCATTCCACGAGGAATAACGAGGCTGCCGACAAAGGGCTTTGATGTCGACAGGGGGAACTTCCAGACTAGCACGCGAGCTGACAAACAGCTGATCAGCTGTTTGTCGGCTCAGCGCAGCAGCCATGTAAATGTAAATGAAGCCGCGATCATTTAAATCGCGGCTTCATTTGCCTTTGCTGATCTGTCTAATCTACATGCCTCTGCCGACAGAGGCATGTATTCTAGACACAGCCAGAATGGCCATCAGAACACCAGTGCTTTTTCCGATAGCGGTTTCTTGAGCAAAAACCCCGCTGGAGTGTCCACCCCTGCCTTTTTGCACAAGAGCTGTAGCACAAAAGGAGTTATTCCTCGTGGGGAGAGGAATAACTCTACCGGAAAAAGCCCTCTGTTCTGTTGATTTTCTTGCGCAAAAACACGCTTGAGGTGTGGACGCTCCACCGGACTTTGTAGTGTAGACATAGCCAAAATGTGAAACATGCCCAAGACTCAATAACTGGCTCTTTTCAAGGCCTGTTCATCCAACGGATGCCTTGTCCTACAAATCACCATGGGTCTGCTGAATGTGGCCATCCCACATCTCGTTGCTCCTGCTTGGGCAGAGACGGGTGGATTCATTTGAGAGTTTCTTTGCTATTCATGGTGCTTAGCTTGGCAATTATACGGTGCTCTCTTAGCCGTGGGTATGGCCACTGTGGTAATGCTTGCTGTGACTCTCCACCCTGCCTCTGACCTTTTCTAGAGGCTAGAGTTGCAGCTTACTGAGCCATTCTCTTCACTGGCAGAGTCAAAGGACAGGAGGAAAAACCCCTCCGTAGTCTTGGCCTCTCTTTCCTAGAACAGACTTCTCAGTGGTGTGGGAAGGGTTGTCCGGGCCAGGCCACTACTCCACGTTCCAGCCCAGGGACTGTAGCTAGCGGCAACTGATGAGGGGTTTTCTCTAACCCCCGTACTTCCTGGGCCACTTCCCCAAATGCTCCCCTAGTAGCCTCTCCCTAGTACCTGAGCACATCTTGCCTGCTTCAGCACAAACACTCTTTCCTTTCTCATTTCTCAGTTCTCCAGCAATGCACTTCCTCCTCTCAGTCCTTCACTCTTCTCCTTCCCCCAGCCTTTCCTGAGGGAAACCTTCTACAGTAGCTCAGCAGGCCTTAACTGGCTGCGGGTACCTGAATCCACTGCTTCAAGCAAGCTCTTAATTAGCCTTCGGTGCCTACCTGCCTTGATTACATGGCTGCACTCTCTGGCCATTCACTCAGGAAACAGAAAACCATTCACCCAGCTCCTGGCATACCACCCCTCCACCAAAATATTGTAGCTGGCTGCCTTGGGTGTGTCACGCCACATCCAAAGATCGGCTGGCATTTCTAGAGCTGAATCCATGTCATTGTGGGACACAGGGAAGTAGAGTGAGTTGCCCAGCCGTGCCTGACAAGTTGCTGCCAGAATTGGGACAAGAACCCCTGACTTTTGGGTCATTTCCTTTGCCCAACAGGCATCATTTTATTGATGAAAGGTAGCGTGTGTGTACAAGGCATTATTATTCCCTGCTTGGGACAGGGAAAAATGTGCCTTTTTTGTGACCCTCTGCTCAACAGGAGGGCTACTCATGAAGGTCACCTCATTGTTTCTGGTCTCACTATCGTTTGTCTCCATCTGTTGTCTTTTGTTTTATACTGAGATGGTCACTTCTTTGGGGCAGGGATGATGTTTTTCTTCTGTACACCACCGAGAGCAGCGGGGAATTGAGCCTTAACCGGGGCCGCGAGGTACTTTGGTAATACAAACCCTCATAACACATAAATAATAACCCCCATTCCCACGCGTTAGCTGCCAGACCATACTTATTTCTTACGGAGCTGACCCTAGAGAGCGTAGGAGGTTCATCATTACATGTGAAAATGCAGGTGTGTTACTGGCTCCAGATCAAGGATCTTGGAGCGATGGGAAAACCTCCCAGGCCTTTACAGTGTAGTTTCGCTCCGTTGGGTTCCTTGGTGCAATTAAGTTCAGAAAGTTAATCTGAACTTGGCTTAGCAACACGCAGTGAAGCCCTTGACTATCGGAGGGTTTCCAACCCCAGCGCAACAGAATAATCCGTCTCTTGGAAGTTTCTCAGCCAAATTAGAGCTAGGGAGGCCGGCGTAGCCCCCTGAAATGCTGCTATCCTAAGCACGTCTCCACAGCAGCCTCCAAAGCAGAGAGAAGCTAGTCACCCCAGCTGTGCTCCTCATTCCTGGAGAAACTCAGATTCCAGCCTGCACTTCAGTGAGTGCCGGCTGGCGAACCTCCAAACCCCAGCACTCCTTCAACTTGCCTGCCTCTAAAATTAGCTCTGTTGCCTGCATCGTTGTCAATCTTGCTATTTTGGGGGCTGGCATAGGGCTTTGGAGGCCCCGTCAGATGAACGTCGGCCGGTCTTTTTCCTTCGAAATAAATCAGGCCATGAAACGGCAGGATGGCGATGCCACTACAGCCATTCCATCCGGGTAACGGTGACGAGCCAGCATGTCTGAGCAAGGAAGCGTTTTTGGATCAATCTGACTTCTGAGTCATGCACAAAATTGTAGACACTCGCATGTATCTTAGACGAGGTAAAGTCACAAAAAGGGAAGATCTGACAAAGAGTTATTGAGTCCTGTCGGAGGATGGGGTGAAAAGACGGTAGAATGGGAAATCTGTTTGGATTGGAGGGATTTGGGAGTGAAACAAAGTTCAGTTAATTTGAGCTGAACTGTATATGTTTTCATGTCTCTTGTGTGCATTTAAGAAGAGCAAAGGTCTCAGTCATTATCTGTCTCAAGCCCTGCACTCCTCTCTTAATTACTTATCCCTCTCAGGAGCTCTGGCTTATGCAGATGACAGTGATTTTCTGCAGGTGCAGCCTCCTTTATGCAGAAAAGTGCTTCATTACGCCTGTTCCTTAGCATGCTTCCCAGATGGTGGCTTGCCAGGTGTTCCTCCTTCCACGTTACTCCCTCCTTGCCCCTTGCAATAACCAAAAACGCAAATGAATTCCTCTGATAACAAGCCAGCCACACATGTGAGATCCATCGTGGATTCTGACAAAATTAGCGGGGTGTGATGTCTGGACAATCATACCCCACATGGGGATTTAGGGAAAATGAGCAAAGAATCCACATTTCTAGGAGGACAATTCAAGCTGTAAATGGGGAGAGAACAGCGATCCACACTCAGGAATTTCTCCTTGTTCTTAGGAAAGACACGTTCTATCGGATTTCATAGAATCATAGACTCATAGGGTTGGAAGAGCTCTCAGGAGTCATCAAATCCAGCCCCCTGCCCAAAGCAGGATCAATCCCAACTCAATCAGCCCAGCCACGGGTTTGCTAAGACGAGACTGAAAAACCTCTAGGGATGGAGATTCCCATCACAGGGCTTCCCCACCCACCTAGGGAAATATTTTGAGGGGCGGTATAGCTCAGTGGTTTGAGCATTGGCCTGTTAAACCCAAAGTTGTGAGTTCAATCCTTGCAGAGAGGATTTGGGGCAAATATTTGTCAGGGATGGTGCTTGGTCCTGCTGTGAAGGCAGCAGACTAGACCCTATGACCCAAGGTCCCTTCCAGTTCTAGGAGATAGGCAATCTCCATTAATTTATTTAAGATCCAACCTAGACCTCCCCCACTGTAACTTGAGACCATTGCTCCTCATTCTGCCATCCATCACCACTGAGAACAGCCCCTCTCCATCCTCTTTGGAACCCCCCTTCAGGAAGATGAAGGCTGCTCTCAAATCCCCCCTCACTCTTCTCTTCTTTGGACTAAATAAGCCCAAATCCCTCAACCTCTCCTCGTAAGTCATGTGTTCCAGCCCCCTCATCATTTTGGTTGCCCTCCACTGGACTCTTTCCAACATGTCACATCCTTTCTGTCATGGGGGACCCAGAACTGGACGCAATGCTCCAGATGTGGCCTCACCCAAATAAAGGGGAATAAACACTTCCCTAGATCGGCTGGCAATACTCCTCCTAATGCACCCTAATAGGCAGATTGCTCTCTGTGGCCTCATGTTTCCTGATCCAATCCTCTTCCTCTACCAGACCCCAAAATAATACAAAAATCCACAGCCCTTCTCCTCCATTTCCACACCTGAGAAGCCACACGTCTCCTGGGGCCTCAACCGAACTGCGGAAGGACCTATGCCCCCCACATGCTATGGGGAAGAGGGAGGGTCTTGAAGTTAGGGCACAGTGCTAATGCTCAAGAGATATGGACTGTGTTCCTCATTCTGCCCCCCTTTGTAATCTTGGGCCAAAGTCTGCATCTCAGTTCTCCATCTGCACACCCTGGGGTGGGAATATCCCTTTTTTCTCTCAGCCTTTGTCTGTCTTGCCGATTCAGACCATGAGGTCTTAGCGACTGGGACTGTCTCTTCCAAGGTGTACCTCCACCACCTACTGCAATGGGGTCCAGATCCCTATTATGGTTTGTGGGCGCCACTGGAATATAAACACTAACTCATAGCACTTTGAGCAGGATCTTGAAGGACTGCTGCAAGAGGTAGGTTGGCATACAGAGGTGATACCCGCCCCCCCCCCCAGGTAGGTTTAGGGGTGTTTATGGGAGCAATGTCAGAGAACCATGCTCTGCAGGTAAATAGAGGACTTTGCTCTGTAGGACACTTAGACCACCACTAAAATCCTTTAAAATGCCCATATCCTGTGGATGGGGGGAGAGAGGCTTAATTCTACACACCCCATGCAAACGAAAAACACAATGTTGCAGTCAATAGGTGGATTAAACTGGCAGTGGATAAAAAAACCAAACAAACATTGGGAGAAGGGATTTACTGCAGAAAACGAGACCTGGCATGAAATCGGTAGCCCTACCTAGGAAATAAAAAAAAGTTATGAGACCGGCTTTATAAATAGGCATCAGCAAAGCTGCTCCTGGCATGATTTCCTACCCCAATCCATGCCACCCAGTGGGGCGCATACCTCATCCCGATAAGGCCGCTGATTAAACAGCTGCGGGATAAGGAATTTAATACAGCCCGCCCAGCATGCACACAGTAATCAAGCCCAGAGCCTTCTGCAATTAGGCTCGTGACATGTAACGCGGGGATACTGGATAATTAAGGGAATGTTCCCTCTAGTCCTCAAATATCCTAGCCTGCAGGGCATGCAGAGTCAACTCCATCAGGGGTATGCATAGGGTAAACGGGATGAGACAGAGAAATGGGATACTCTAGGAGAGAGCAGTTTTCAAACTTTTTTTTCTCATGACCCAGTTGAAGAAAATTGTTGATGCCCATTACACAAAGTTATTTGACTAGCGTGCGGGCTCCAGTTTGGGGCTGAGGATGAGAGATTTGAGTTGTAGGAGGGGGAGTCAGGGCTGGGGCAGGAGGGACTTACCTTGGGCGACTCCTGGTCAGTGGTGCAGTAGGGGTGCTAAGGCAAGACATGAGAAGCCATTCTTCCGCTCTACTCTGTGCTGATTAGGCCCCAATGGCAGTATCGTGTCCAGTTCTGGGCACCCCATTTCAAGAAAGATGTGGAGAAATTGGAGAGGGTCCAGAGAAGAGCAACAAAAATTATGAAAGGTCTAGAGAACATGAGCGATGAGGGAAGACGGAAAGAATTGGGCTTGTTTAGTTTAGAAAAGAGAAGACTGAGAGGGGACAAGCAGTTGTCAAGTATCTAGAAGGGGTTGCAAGGAGGAGGGAGAAAAATTCTTCTCCTTGGCCTCTGAACAATGGGCTTCAATTGCAGCAAAGGAGGTTTTAGATTGAATATTAGGGAAAACTTCCTGGCAGGGGGGTTAAACACTGGAATAAATTGCCGAGGGAGGTTGTGGAATCTCCATCACTGGAGATATTTAAGAGCAGGTTAGACAGACATCCATTAGGGATGATCTAGATGGTGCTTGGTCCTGCTGTGAGGGCAGGGGACTGGACTTGATGACCTCTCGAGGTCCCTTCCCGTTCTAGTGTTCTATGATTGTAAGGCAGCTTCCTGCCTGTCCTGACTCCACAGAAGAAGCCAGCGGCAGGTTCCCAGCCAATGGGAGGGGGAAACTAGTGCTCAGGGAAGGGTCAGTACACGGAGTCCTGTGCATTACCCCCCTACACATACACTCATAAGAGCCAGACCTGTTGCCGGCCACTTCTGGGGTGCAGCATGGTTTGCAGTGTCAGGACAGGCAGGGAGCTTCCTCAGCTCCCCGACTGATCCCCCTACAATGACGAGATGGAGCGGTCAACATTCTGCTACCCAGTCCTGGGTCATTTGAAAACCCCTGCTCTAGGAGACAGTGAGATAATCATTATAAGGAAAAAAGTCTGTTAGGTCACATTTGGCCGATTCCCTGGAGATGAGAGCAAGATGGTTCCCTACAGAAGATTAGCGAGCCTTGACCCATCTGGTTTTCCAGTTTGACTGCCAAGGACAATGTCATTGCTCAAGCCATTTAAGACTGGACTGTGCGTGGTAGGGCACGAACCTACTTGTGCCCCACATCATTCAACTAACGCTATAGTGCAAAATCGTGAGAGTGATCTCAGCCAGTCTTGTATCAACAGGTGTTTGTATTTGACTGTCACACGCTACTGATATCGGGGAAGATATTTTACATTCCTGCTGCTGGGGGGTGTTTGCAGTAGACTATGGCCAGGTCTACATGAAAGGGGAAGGTCAAATCAAGATATGCAACTCCAGCAACGTTAATTATGTAGCTGGAGTCAGCGTGTCTTAAAATTTGAGTTTCTGTGCTGTCCCCAGAGTGGGAGGTCGATGGAAGCAAATGCTCCCATCTGCTTCCCTTACTCCTCACAAGGATTGGGAGTACCAGTGCCGATGGGGGCATCCTCAGAGTCCGATTTAGTGAGTCTTCTCTAGACCCGCTAAATCAAACTCCGGAAGATCGACCTTGGCAACATCGATCTTCTGCATAGTGAAAACAAGCCCTATGTGTTTGGTTTGGAAAGCATATATCCCAGCTGCCTCAGTGCTTGTTGCAGGTGGAAGTGAAAGCCTCGAGGAGTGGTAGAATATGTTATCTACATAGTTGTAGCAATGTGAAAGCAGCAAAGAACGTGACGGACTAGTCTCTTTGCATGTCATTCCCACGTTTTTCAGGTTGACGGGCATATCGCTAATTAAGGTTTCTATGTAGCCCATAGGAAGTTACTGGATAGGGGCCCAGCTATGAAGACAGTGGTACTGCCCCCAACAGTGCAGAAGTAAGGGTAGCAATACCCTACCATGCCCTCCTCATGTCCATGCTGCTGGTGATGGCAGTGCTGCCTTCAGAGCTGGGTTCCAGCCAGCAGCCGCCACTCTCCCAGGCAACCAACCATGTGAAATCTGGTCTCTCCTATAATGCTAGATTTCATGGGGGAGAGCAGATTTCACTGTCCATGACACTTTTTTCATGGCCATGAATTTGATAGAGCCCTTCTTATCAGTCGTGTGGTGACCAGTGTCTCTACGCTGAACCCATCTTACTTATTGTCAATGGTCCTATTCCAGTATAAAAGCCTGATACTTCTCCTAATGAAGACAGAGGCAGAATTCTTAGCGACTCTTATGAGAGAAGGCTGGTGCCTTCAGAGTGTGTTGTTATTTTTCGAAATATTTGTTCCTTCCGTTTCACCTGGGCTGCTATATAGGTTGTCTGAGATTGTGATCACTCTTCTCGTTTAACAGGTGATCGGATATAATCTCTTCAGAGACCCATGGTCTTTTCCAATAATTTAGGAGACACAATGTTCTAGTAGAGCAAATCTTCTGGGCTTATGTTTTAAGTTGCCAGGTAAGTGCGGGCTTTCGGCACAGTTACCTGATTAGCTGATTGTTACCAGTTGCTACATAGGGTCCTTTAGCATCTATATTTTTCATTTAAACATTCTTTCTTTGTGACTCACCATTTGCTTGGCAGGTAATTGCTTTTGAGGAGACAACCGGCTCTTCTCTTAGATCTCTGAAACAATGGGACACCTTCCCCACAGCTGGTTTGAATCATCCGCTTTGCCTTGACAAAGCCACGCTCCAGCTTCTGCAAAATTTGCATCTCCCCACCAGGACCACCGCCACCAGCAACAACCCAGCTCTACCCCCCTCCAGATACATGTTTGGTTTTTATCAACAGGCAAACCCATAGAAATGGATGGCAATTTCCCTTCCTGGTGCCCATCAAAAATAAATTCCTAAGATGAAAGATGGCTGCTCCAATTAAGAGCTCTTGTAAGAATGAGGCTTTCCAGTCCTCTAAGATGTTTTAGTATTTCCTTGGAACAGCCATGTCTTTCCGCGAACTGTGGATATATTTGGTTTCCATCATTTTCTGTTTGCAGGCTATGTTACTAACATATGCCCCCTTTTGACTTTTCAGCTGCTGAAGAAAAACGAGTTTTTCTAGGTAGATCAGACTTCCCGCAGAAGCCTTGGATGACGGAAAGTCCATGAGTGTTCTCCATCTTGAAGTAGCTATTATAGACTAGATACCTAGCTATGCTGGGCCCATCCTTGACATTGTCTTAATCTTTGTTTCAAAATAGGATTGTGCAAATAGTTTAGGACTCGTGTTTTTGTCTGGCTCCTTCGGCACCGTCTCTGGGAACGAGATAATAGGAGAACCGGCCCTGCCAGGAAATTCAGGTCTTGATTTGTGGAAATACCATCAGAAAATTACATCTTCACTACTCTGCTCCTATCTGTGGCTGCCCCTTATCAATGCCAAGGTGTTCTTTTTCTATAGGTGAATGTATCTATGATTTCATCTCCTTATCATAGTCATCAGCTTGTTGCTATGGCATTTTTGTGGTTGGATGGTCCATCCGGAACCTACCAGAAGTTGGCGTCAGTTCATGTTCGGTGGTTGGCTCGTGTCACAGGGGCAAAATTCCCCCTTGCAATCTACTGCCAGTTCCCCAAAACTTATGGGTTACCTAAGTTTATCTATGCCAAAGGCCTCCTGCTAACTGCTGAAGGATGTCGGACAGGAGACGCGCCTGTAGGTTCCTTGTATTACTGCTGAATATAATAAAACAGACTCCAATGCAGAGCAGAGGATATAATAGAGGTAAACTGCCCCCCCCCCACCCCACACACACCCTTGTGGCCACATGCTTTTAGAAGCTGCCTTTCAAATATCTGAATGAGTTTCAGAACAGTCCCTTGATGGTGGGTCTAAGATTCATGTTATTTATAGCTTCAGTTCCACCCTTCTGGGCAGGTTCCATTACATTATGCACCATTCTTCGGGGATTCGGAGTTTCTTTTTAAAATAAATTCCTGCTCCCTGTCTGCCCTCACCCCCACAAGCTTCCACCTCTATCCAGTAAATTACAGAGCCATAAATCATCTCCAAGGTACTGCTTTCTCCTGCCATCTTTGCCCGGTGTCAGACTGGGGCTGGAAACTTTGCTCCATGTGTCCTTGATTAGTTCATCTAGTCCTCCTTTGGGTTTTTCCCCTTCTTTCCTTTTATTTCTCTTATGAAAAATGGCCTGTTGGGCGGGGGGGGGGGGGGGGGGGAAGGAATGGTGCGGTAGGTGTTGCTTTCAAAAGGGAAGGAGTGTGTTTGGCTTTGCCCACAGTAGCAAGAGCACAGAATGTTTCTGCTATAAATGGGTCACGACGGGGTTTTGTTATGAAACGCCTTTTGATATAGGATGGCCACAGTCCTATGGCTTCCAAATATATTTCAGCGACACATTTCTCGGTCACCCACAAGGTAGGTAGATACATGTGTTTCCAAGAACTCGGTTTTACCAACTGTAACCTCAACTGAGAAATGGAGATTTTTTTACCTAGAGTCACAGGCATTGGTTGTATAGCTCCCCATCTTTTCATCCCAATTGGGATGAACGGACCAGTTCTGGAAGAAAATAAGAGACAAGAAATGGTGATTAAGCTGCATAATTGAGAGACCGATTTCTAACTTCTCCAAAGTCTCAGCAACGTAGCCTGTGTTAGTCTGTAATTTTGAAAACAACGAGTAATCCTGTGGTACCTTACAAACTGATCAAAATATATAGAATCGTGAGCCTTCGTGGGCAAAACCTACTTCATTGGATGAGCTGGAAGCTGAACTGGAAATAATATCTATCCAGAATTTACAACAGAAAAGGAAAGGAAGAAAAAAGATTACCTGGCAATAGTGGTACTAGTGCTAATGAGGTGAATTGAGTGGGCTGGAAGTACCCCATACGTAGCTTTTCACGTAAATGAGGTATTGAATGCATGGAAAACTGGCTTTATAATGTGATATCCAGTTAATGTCTTTGTTCAAGCCCAAATGTCATTTGCAGATGACCTGAAGCTAGGAGGAGAGGTAGATACGTTGAAGGGCAGGGTTAGGGTCCAGAGTGATCTGGACAGATTAGAGGATTGGGTCAAAAGAAATCTGATGAGGTTCAACAAGGACAAGTGTAAAGTCCTGCCCTTGGGACAGAAGAATCCCAAGCATTGGTACATCCTTGGGACCAACTGGCTAAGTAGCAGTTCGGCAGAAAAGGACCTGGGGATTATAGTGGATGAGAAGCTGGATATGAGTCAACAGTGTGCCCTTGTACCCAAGAAGGCTAATGGCATATTGGGGTGCATTAAGAGGAGCATTGCCAGCAGATCTAGAGAAGTGATTATTCCCCTTTATTCGGCTCTGGTAAGGCCACATCTGGAGTATTGTGTCCAGTTCTGGGCCCCCCACTATAGGAAGGACGTGGACGCAATGGAGAGGGTCCAGTGGAGGATGACCAAAATGATTCGGGGGCTGGAGCACATGACCTATGAGGAGAGGCTGAGGGAGTTGGGTCTGTTTAGTCTGCAGAAGAGAAGAGTGAGGGGGGATTTGAGAGCAGCCTTCAACTTCCTGAAGGGGGGTTCCAAAGAGGCTGGAGAGAGGCTGTTCTCAGTGGGGGCAGATGGTAGAACGAGGAGCAATGGTCTCAAGTTGCAGTGGGGGAGGTCTAGGTTGGATATTAGGACAAACTTTTTCCCTAGGCAGGTGGGGAAGCACTAGGATGGGTTCCCTAGGGAGGGGGGGGAGTCTCCATCCCTAGAGGTGTTTAAGTCTCGCCTTGACAAAACCATGGCCAGGTTGATTTAGTTGGGATTGGTCCTGCCTTGGGCCGGGGGCTGGACTTGATGACCTCCTGAGGTCTCTTCCAGCTCTATGATTCTATGATTCGAATCAGTGTTACATTTGCACGTGACGGTCAATTCCACACTCTCTCAGTAATTGACTTCTGAAATTCCTTTGCAGAAGAATGGCTACTTTTAAATCCATTAACGACTGCCTAGGCAGGTTAAAGTCAAGGGTGTTTGGTTTGTAACCCGTAACCTAGAAGGGGGCTAAATATAAACTTTGGATTCCGTATCCCTTTCAAGGACAGGTTGTGGGTTATAGAAATCTCCCCAAACTTGAACTGAATTTCTTTTCAGGTCCTCAAGTGTTTGAAGATTGTCCTTTGACTGGTATAAATCATTGTATTGATCATGGGGGGCTTTCAGTGTATGTTGTATTTTCCAACAACAATAGCAAAATGCTCTGAGCATGGATGAATACTGGAGATTAACGACTGGCTGAGGTCAATTCAGGTCATCAGTATCTCTCGGCTGGTCGTTAAACCACCAGGAAGTGCCCTGCTCTTCATATGTTATTGCTTATTCATTAAACACCAGTACACTTTGTATAAATATTTGTCTCGCTGCTACTGGCACCTTGAAGGAGTTCAGGTCAGGACAGGACACCATCTGCATATTTTACAGCATTACAATATGCAAATATTTTAATAACCGGCCAACTCGGGAAGGCAACTGAAGGCTTCAGGGCTAGCTAGCTAGTTCATGGGTCATGTACAGAGCACCTACCACGTATGGTTGTTTTCTGAAATAATAAAAAAATGTTATAAAGGAAGTCAGAGTGCATGTTTGCATGGACATTTCTGGCCTTTAAATCTATGAATCTATGTTTTTTCACAGCCAGTTACAAAAAGGAAACCGATCTGGTGAATTTAGATCAGATAATGTCAATTTTGACAAAACCTAGAATAAATGGAAACCTTTTAGTTCCAGCGAATGAAGACTCATTGCACAAGGTGTTTGTTTTGGGTCATCTGGTGTGCCTTTGCGGTATCTGCAATCCAAGTAGTGCAACATCAGCAGATACCATGCTGACTACTGGAAAGTGAAGGTGTTTAGATCCCAAAAGTGAAAATAACTAGTCTGCTTTCCTGGACTGAGCAAAGAGACAAACCCAAATAAACAGTGTTCAGTGTAAAAGGCAAAAGACGGTTTAAAAATTCTAGTACAGGTTGAACCTCTCTGGTCTGGCAACATCCGTGGTCCAGCATGATTTTAGAGAGGCGGATGTCCACTTACCATGGGCACGGCCAAGTTTCTCATGGTCCCATGAAATTGTTTTGCAGCCACCGGTCCTGGCTCTTGGTGTTCTGTGCTGTTATTTAGCTCTCATGCTCTCTTAAATGTCTTTTAGGCAGTGGAGTGTTGGTAATGCTGCTAGACAATATTGACCTCCCGTGGTCCGGCAAATTTTCTAGTCAGGTCCCGAAAGTGCCGGATCAGAGAGGTTCAACCTGTAGTTTTAATGAACTCAAGAAATGACCATAGCTAGGGAAATTAGTTTTAAAAATGATTATTCATTGAAAAGTGCTATTTAGCCTATTGGCATATCTTGACACCTTCGGGGTGAAGGACATTGTCTTAAGTATTCATGACCTAATTTCCAGAGGTGCTAATTACCCACATTTCCTGGTAAAGTTACTGGGAGCTTCAGGTGTGGAAAACATGCCTTAACAATGAGAGTGCATTGAACCTAAATCTGTTTGAGGGAGGAGAACATGAACAGCTGACTGGACCATGTGCAGAGAGAAGGTCTGTGGCTGGGGGCGGGTGAGTGAATCTAACAGGCAAAGGTGCTACAAATTCCAGTGCGTACAAGTTGAAGTCAGCAAAACTCAACCTTTCTGCCAAATGTTGACAGTGAGGTTCATCGAGCGCTGGAACAGATTCCGAGGAGATATGTTGAATTTTCCAGGACTTGGCGACTTTGCTTCAAGACTGTTTGTCTTTTGGCAAGAGATCCTGTAGCTCCGTTATAAATGGTTGGGTCCAAAGCAGGAATATTTGGGTGACAGGTATGATCTCATGGACATTTTTGGCCTTAAATGGATGAATCTATGTTTCTTCACAGCCAGTTAAAAGGAATCTGATCTGGTGACTTTAGATGTTCATACCGTGCAAAGGGCCTGACTAGACAGTCAAATGGTTTCTTTCAGCCTTTAAAACTATTAAAATATGTAGGTGTCGGCACCTATGAAAAGCAGACCACTTACTTACTGGCAGTCAGTCATGCTGGTCTATCAAGATGGCCACAATCCAGTTCAGAGAATGAGTTGTGAGTCAACCACAATATGGGGTAGAAATAATGTACACAAGGAATTAATTTTACCTGCTAATTGTGTATATGGAAAGCATCAACCCTTAATTCAGATGGCAGGGTTTTATTTTTTCACTTGGGGGCGTGGGACCTATGAAACTCTTGAGTTTTATTATGTTGTGGAGGGATTTTGGTTTCCAGGAGACTGCAGAAGTTAGTAGGGCCATGTGGTATGGATTAATGGGTGTGTCCGGGGGAATGTGCTCTTGATAATCAGTTAGTCGTTAGAATAAATACAACATTTTTGGATTTAGTGAACGAGCGGAGGGTTGGATAAACATGGGATGTGAGAATCCCAACCCACCAGAACAGTCCTCCTTCGAGTGGTCTCGCCAGACCGGATGCAGATGAGTTTGCTCAGACTAACGGGCGGGTTGCCCATTTTGCTAGCGCAGAAGAAGCTGTGTGTCCCAGAAGCACAGACCAGCGGTGAAGGTGGGCAAGAGGAGGCCAAGAAAAGCTCTATTCTCCAAGACCATACCCTGAGTTTCTTCCATGAGGCTGGGCCTCCTCTTCTGTTGTTGCACAGGAATAAGTCCTCTGGAAGGTTGGTATCATCCATGGTGCATGGACGTTTCAATTTGCCGTGCTGATGTTCTCCTATGAAATCCACTCTCTGAGTTCTGTGCAGGGACTCCGCACTAGGCCGTAGTGTCTCTCCTTCTTAGTACCGTGTCAGAACTTGGCTTTCATGGGATCCAGCTCTACACGCCAGAGTTCAGATCCTGCCCTCTTGGTTCTGTTCTGTAGCACAGCCCACACCATGCTTTTAGCCAGCAACTTGAGACCCACCAAAGACCCACAAACCACAGCCTCTGTTAGCTCTCTGTTAGAGCTGATTAAACCATGTATTTTATCCACCCCCAAAATTACAAACACACAGTACTCAGGGGAGGGGGTGGGGCACAAATTTTCATTGCTGGCTTTTGTTTTATTTTGCCAAAATAGGAGAATGAAAACATTTTTCAGCCTTTCCGTTTTTCTGCAAAGCACCCCCAAAATTTAACAAAAACAGCAGTGTTCACCAAAGCTTTCCATTTTGCTGAAAAGACATTTTCCATGAAATCAAAGTTTTTACAACAAAAAATCTCACCTGCTTCTCTATCTGTCTGTCTATCTTCTTCCTGTCTGTCTTTCTGTCTGTCTATCTTCTTTATTTGTCTATCTCTCTATTTATCCCCATACACCCTGTCCTATCTATCTATCTATCTATCTATCTATCTATCTATCTATCTATCTATCTATCTATCTATCTATCTATCTATCTATCTATCTATCTATCTATCTATCTATCTTTGAATCGAAGCATAACTTCTTACACATCAATGTTCCATTAGATCACTTTTGGGGATTATTTTGGATTTTTTTTGCCTTTCAATACGAAGTAATAACAAATAATAACTGATACCTGACAGGACTTTAATTGGCAACAGCACCTTCCACGCTCTTATTTATTTCTTCTGTCCCAGATGTGAGGTGAAAACCTGTGATCCAAGAGACAGATTAAATCAGTCTGATACAGCGAATATTAAAATAAAACAATCAAGTGTAATTGGAAATATCTGTTCTAATCAAGAGTTTGGAGAACAACGTAAGTCTTCTTTTGGTGCGTCTTATTCTATGGGTTCAGCATTCAGCGGTGGCTGAGAAAAGTATAGTGGGGAAAAAACCAGATAATATGGACTCCGCAGCTACATCTGGAGACACATGAGGTCTCTTGTGCAGTTAGCAAAGGTAGCTCTGGTGATGGATGAAATCTCCTGGGTGGGATAATAATGTCTCTGAACTCAATCCGTATGTATAATTCATCCCAGAATTGTAGCATTCGGGGAGGCAGGAGGTTGGGAATCATTAGGAAAGGGATAGAGTAGAAGACAGAACATCTCATATTGCCTCTGTATAAATTCACGGCACGCCCCCATCTTGAATACTGTGTGCAGATGTGGTTGCTCCATCAGAAAAGATCTATTAAAATTGGAAAAGGAACAGAAAAGGTCAACAGAAAGGATTAAGGATTTGGAACAGCTGCCATATGAGGAGAGATTACTAAAACTGGGACTTGGAAAAAAGACGACTAAGGGGGGATATTGCAGAACTTAAGAACATTAAAATGGCCAGACTGGGTCAGACCAAAGGTCTGTCTAGCCCAGTGTCCTGTCTGCCGACAGTGACCAATGCCAGGGGCCCCAGAGGAAGGGAACAGAAACAGGGAATCAACACGTGATCCCTCCCCTGTCGTCCATTTCCAGACAAACTAGGCTAGGGACACCATTCCTACCCATCTTGGCTAATAGCCATTGATGGACCTAACCTCCAGGAATCTATCCATCTCTTTTTTGAACCCTGTTAAAGTCCTAGTCTTCACAACATCCTCTGGCAAGGAGTTCCACAGGTTGACTGTGCGCTGAGAAAAGAAAAACTTCCTTTTGTTTGTTTTAAACCTGCTACCTGTTAATTTCATTTGGTGACCCCTAGTTCTTATATTATGGGAACAAGTAAATAACTTTTCCTTATTCACTTTTTCCACACCAGTCATAGTTTTATAGACCTCTATCTTATCCTCTCTTAGTCTCCTCTTTTCTAAGATAAAAAGTCCCAGTCTTCTTAATCTCTCTTCATATGGGACCCATTCCAAACCCTAATCATTTTTGTTGCCCTTCTCTGAAACCTTTCCAATGCCAATATATCTTTTTTGAGACGAGGCAACCACATCTGTACGCAGTATTTGACATGTGGGCGTACCATGGTTTTATATAGAGGCAATAAGATATTCTCTGTATACAATCATGAGTGGGTGGAGAAAGGAGATAAGGAAGTGTTTTTACTCCTTCTCATAATACAAGAACGAGAGGTCGCCAAATGAAATGAATAAGCAGCAAGTTTAAAACAAACAAAAGGAAGTTTTTCTTCATATAGCACGCAGTCAACCTGTGGAACTCCTCGCCAGAGGATGTTGTAAAGGCCAAGCATATAACAGGGTGCAAAAAAGTGCTTGATAAATTCATGGAGGATAGGTTCCAGCAATGGCTTTTAGTCAGGATGGGTAGGGATGGTGTCTCTAGCTTCTGTTTGCCAGAGATGGGCGATAGGGGACGGATCATGCGATGATTCCCTGTTCGGTTCACTCCCTCTGGGGCACTTGGCAATGGCCACTGTCGGCACACACGGCACTGGACTAGATGGACCTTCGGTCTGACCCAGGTCTGGCCGTTCTCATGTTATTAGGGGTCTGGATCCTGGCAACTCTGGCATATTGGATTTCCTTCCTCATGAATGCAGGGCCTGCCATGGCATCTCTGGGCAAACATGTCTTCCTGTGCATGGGGCTCTCCTCTGTATGTGTCCTCCCCTACTCCAGTCTGCCCCTTCTGGACCCGGAGGTGGCCAGACACAGGGTCTTGGGATCCCTCTCTTACACAAGGAGAGGTCTTTCCTATCCTGGCCCCAGTGACCTCGGCATCCCCCTTCCTCCAGGACTCTCCTTCTCCAGCTAGTACCTCAGGATCCCTTTTCCCTGGGATTTTCCTCCCCCACCCCCATCACTTCAGGATCCTTCTTCCGTGGGACTCTTCATTGCCTCCTCTTACATCCCAGTCCTCCCTCCCCTGGGACTCTCCTTCACGCATCATCACCTCAGGATTCCTCCTCCCCCTAACCCCACCCCTCCCAGATGCCTCCATTAAGTTTCCAAAGAACTAGCTACATGCCTGCCGATGCGGGAATGATAGACTCAGAGAGCTGGAAAGGACCTTGAAGAGTCATCAAGTCCAGTCCCTTGCCCTCACAGCACCATTTAGACCATCCTTGATAGATGTCTATCCAATCTGCTCTTAAATATCTCTAGGTATGGAGATTCTATAGACCTCACATGCCCCTTCCCCACAGCCTAGCTGCATGTGTAACTCCCACCAGGTGGATTTGAACCTGGGGCCTCGGTGTAGGAGTCTCTATAGCTTGAGCTATAAAGCCAGCTGGCTCTCAGGCCAGGCTGTAGAGCTCCCTTGTTGTTATCTCTCTCTGTAAGTGGTCTAAGTGCCACTGCATGGGAGAGTGACCCACACTAAGTGTGCGGGTTACACATGCATGCTAACGTGCATCTTCAGCCCTTTTTTAATGCCATGCCTCTGGCAGCAGGCGTTTCTACTGATGGTGCACATCCACACATACCTTGGTGCACAGAACAAAATTGATTCCACACGCATACAAAAAAATTAGAGGAAACATTAGTTGTGAACCTTCAGCTACTGGGCCATCACATCCAAATGAAAAGCCCTTTCTCCTCTGCCGTTGGGGAAATCGGCCCTCCATTGTGTATTCCTCTGGAGGATTATTGAAATTAATTGAGAATCCATCTACTTTTTTAAAGCCAAGACCACGACTAGGTGTTAACACAGTGCAAGAATTTAAGACCTTCCATGCGTCTCTGTAAGTGCTTTGCCATTCTTCATTTTCATCCCCTGGGGAATAACTTTTCAGTACTAAGTCTAAAGAGTGCTGCTTCTTGGAAAAGAACTCATGCTCCTCTTTCCCGTTGTGATACAGTTTGGGTTTGGGGAGGAATACGAGAAGCTTGTTAAACAACTCCTGAGTAGGCAGAATTCACCTCACGGGCCTTCAGACAGATGTCACCTTGGTGTTGTAGCTTCCCGTTCTCCAGTCAGGAGGGAGGAGCCTGGGACTTTGGAAAGACGTTTCCCAGCCATTAATTATCTGTTCAGTCAAGTCCATTCTGAGAACTTTTAGGAGACTTGTTTTCCCCAGTGACAATGCATCTCTGGCTGCTTCTGGGTTCGTCTACTCCACAGAGTTTTTTTCAGAAAAACATCTATTTTTCCGAAAAAAACATGAGTTACGTCCACACTGTAATTCCATTCTTTTGAAAGAAAATCGAAAGAACAGAGGGGTTTTCCGACACTGGTAATCCTCATTCTATGAGGAAGAAGCCTTTTTCCGAAAGAGCTCTTTTGGAAAAAGGCATGTGTGGACGGGAAAGAGGGAATGGAATGGCCATAATAATCACAGCTTACATGCGAGATAGAATCCATTCAGTGTGGATGCTATCTGTTGAAAAAGCAGATCACTTTTTCAATGCGCTTTTGCAGTGTGGATGCTCTCTTTCGGAAGAAGTTTGTCCAGAAGATCTCTTCCGGAAAAGCTTCTTCCAAAAGAAGGCTGCAGTCTAGACATAGCATCTGTGACTTAAATGGGGAAGGTTTAGTGTCTATGCCTTTATCTGGATAGGCATCTATCAGGGATGATCTAGAGGTGCTTGGTCCTGCTGTGAGGGCAGGGGACTGGACTTGATGATCTCTTGATGTCCCTTCCAGTTCTAGCGTTCAATGATTCTATGATTCCATGGATGTCTTTGAAAACGAGACTCTGTTACATCCAGGGCGGGGCAAAGGTTCATGGATTTGCTTTATTTTCCACTGGAAAAATCTCCAGAAAATCTGTTGCCTCGAAAAGTGTTATTCACGTCTCCTGTGTAGCACTTGGTCAGTTCACCAACTTGAAAGTGCTCCTCCTTAGGCCAATGTCTACACTAAATGTGGAAGGTCGTCTTAAGGTAGGCAACTCCAGCCACGTAAATAACGTAGCTGGAGTCAACGTACCTTAACCCAAGTTTGGCACGATCTCCACAGCAGGAGGTTCCCTTACTCAAGTGCCCTTAGCGTTTGATTTAGCGGGTCTTTACTAGCCCCACTAAATCGCACCCTGGAAGATCGATCGCCAGAGCATTGATCCTTTGGTAAGTGGAAATGTGGCCTTTGACAGGGTCTGTGGTGTAATGGGTGAGGGAAACAGTCTCTGAGAACCTAAGTTCAATCTCTTGATTTGGTTACCAGTGCCCAGGTCTGGGTGTCTTAGGAAAGCAATGGGCAGATTGGAGAGCATTGGGAGAAGAGTAACACAAATGATACACCATTCCAAAAACTCGATGAATGAAGAAGCGTTTAAAAAGTTGGCCATGTTTAGTCAAGAGAAAAGAAGACTCGGGTGGGGTGGAGGGGGAAAACCTCATAACAGTCTTCAAATATATGCTAAGGGCTGGATCTGTGTCCACTGAAGGTAGGACAAGGAATGACGGGCTTAATTTGCAGCAAAAGAAGATATAGGTTTGGCACTAGGAAAATCTTCCTCATTTTGTTAAGCTCTGGAATGGGCTTCCCAAGAAGATTGTGAAATCCCCACCCTTGGAGGTTTCTAAGAACAGGCTGGACAAACCCGTTCGGGATAGTCTAGGGCTGGACTTTGGGACTTCTCAAAGTTCCTTCCAGCCCAACAGTTCTTGAGTCTCTGAAACTGATTTGGGTGGGACCGTAGTTCAGGCCTGGGATAAAGAAATGCTGGTGGTATCAGTGGGATTCAGGGTGGGAATAGCTGGGAGTCCTGGCTCTGTGGGTCCGGATTGAGGTGTCTCTGGAGACTTAGGAAGAGACTATCACTGGATGAGTAGAGGTTAGTGTAGACTATCATGGAAGGGCACCAGGAGTTGAGCCAGAAGAGGAGGAGGTTCTGAGGTTCTGTGGCTCAGGGCTTGGGGTGGGACAGCTGTGGAAGACAGCACCATATTTAGTTTCAGCCCATGTGATTAGATTTTCAGCTTCACAAGGAACAAATTCACATAAGCACAGTACAAAACCCAATAAAGTAATCAGTATAAAACTGGGCGTGTAGGATCTCTACAGCTTTCTTTTCTTTTCTTTTCTTTTCTTTTCTTTTCTTTTCTTTTCTTTTCTTTTCTTTTCTTTTCTGGGGTGAATAAAATAGCACAGCAGCTCTAATAATGCAATGAGTAATACTTTTGCCCCTAGAAATGTTCATACAGTTATGGCATTACGAGCAATTTGATCTGCCAGGTCATACTTGCTGGGTTGTTATGCCCCCACCCCCCACTTTTTGCAGGATTGTTTTGTTGACCTAACAAGATGCGGAGGTGTTTTATGGGAAGGATTTTATTGATGTTTGCTTTGGCAAGGCTATTGTGTAGTGTGTTGTCAGCTCCAGTCATGTTAATATATAATGTGGGAGATATTTGTTCTCTGTATTGTGCAGCTTTAACAATGTAATGCCAGGAGCCACTAGATGGCACTGTTACACGTGTCTCAGAGGTCTTTTTTCTTAGGGTTACAGCAGTGCCTAACAAATGCTGTGGTGTTAATTTTGTGGTGCAGAGGAGCTGATGCAAATAGCAAGAGTGTTTGCTCTCTGACCACATCTTCCTAACTTGATGTCTTCAAATGAAGACTAGATAGCTTTCTGGAAGAAAAGCTTTAGCCAACTTAAGATATTGAGATCAACCGGGTGAAATTTTATGACTTGTGTTCTATAGGAGGGCAGACTAAACAGTCCAACGGTTCCTTCTGATCTTGAAATGAAGGACTAGATGAAATCATAGAATCATAGGACTGGAAGGGACCTCAAGAGGTCATCGAGTCCAGCCCCCCGCCCTCAAGGCAGGACCAAGCTCCGTCTACACCATCCCTGACAGATGTCTATCTAACCTGTTCTTAAATATCTCCAGAGAGGGAGATTCCACCACTTCCCTTGGCAATTTATTCCAATATTTGACCACCCTGACAGTTAGGAATTTTTTCCTAATGTCCAATCTAAACCTCCCCTGCTGCACTTTAAGCCCATTACGCCTTGTCCTGTCCTCAGTAACCAAGAGGAACAAATTTTCTCCTTCCTCCTTGTGACACCCTTTTAGATATTTGAAAACCGCTATCATGTCCCCCCCTTAATCTTCTTTTTTCCAAACTAAACAAGCCCAGTTCATGAAGCCGGGCTTCATAGGTCATGTTCTCTAAACCTTTAATCATTCTTGTCGCTCTTCTCTGTACCCTTTCCAATTTCTCCACATCTTTCTTGAAATGTGGCGCCCAGATCTGGCCACAGTACTCCAGCTGAGGCCTAACTAGTGCAGAGTAGAGCGGCAGAATGACTTCACGAGTTTTGCTTACAACACACCTGTTGATACAACCTAGAATCATATTTGCTTTTTTTGCAACAGCATCACACTGTTGACTCATATTCAACTTGTGGTCCACTCTGACCCCTAGATCCCTTTCCGCCATGCTCCTTCCTAGACAGTCGCTTCCCATCTTGTATGTATGAACTGATTGTTCCTTCCTAAGTGGAGCACTTTGCATTTCTCTTTATTAAACCTCATCCTGTTTACCTCTGACCATTTCTCTAACTTGCTTTGGACAATGCTTGTTTTCTGCGAGAGGCATTTGTCCGCATGCCATTTGTGACCTCTTCTGTTCTGGTACTGATGATGTGCATAGGGTAACTAAACAAATTACACTAAGAGATATTCAGATTCCACCTCACTGATTTTCTTCTCAAACAGGAAACCGACCTACAAGACCCGAGTGTCTGCTACCATTCATACAACTTGATAAGTTGATAGATCGGATACGGTTCAGAAAGGGCCATGAGAATAATTAAATGATTAGAAAATATGTCTTATAATGATGAATGCAAGCATTTGGGACTGCCCTGGGATCAGGTCCTAGGGTATGTCTACACTAGCTCCCTAGTTCGAACTAGGGAGGCTAATGTAGGCATTCGAAATTGCAAATGAAGCCCGGGATTTAAATATCCCGGGCTTTATTTGCATCTTTCTATCCGGGCGCCATTTTTAATTCCCCTTAGTCCAAACTAACTGCTACACGTGGCAGTCAAACATTAACTCTAACTAAGTCCTTAATTCGAGTTAACTGTTACACCTCATTCCACGAGGAGTAACAGTTAATTTGAACTAAGGACTTAGTTTGAATTAACGTTTCACTTCTGCATGTAGCCGCGTGGCAGTGAGTTCAGGCTAGTGAAATTTCAAAATGGTGACTGGACGGGAACATGCAAATAAATCCCGGGATATTTAAATCCCGAGCTCCTTTTGCAACTCCGGTCGCCTCATTTGCCTACCTAGCTCGAATTAACGAGCTAGTGTAGACATAACCCTAGATTTTTATCAGCTGGAAAAGGAAATATAATATAACTTAAACACAGAGAAGGTAAAGGGATGATTTGATTACAGTCCACAAGCATCTGCAAGAACAAATGTTTAATAATGGGCTCTTCCGTCTAACAGAGTAAGATAAAACACAATCCGATGACCGGAAGTTGAAGCTAGACAAATCAAGACTGGCAATAAGGCATACTTTTCTAACACGGAGAGTAATTAACCACTGGAACAACTCTTTACCAAAAATGGCAATGGAGCCAGCATCACTGACAATCTTTAAACAAGGTTGGCTGGTCTTCAAAAAATATCTCCTCTGGGAATTATTTTGGAGCTGTTTTATGGTCTGTAAAAAATAGGAACTGGAACGCTAGAACTGGAAGGGATCTCAAGAGGTCATCAAGTCTAGTCTCCTGCCCTCACAGTAGGACCAAGCATAGTCGAGATCATCTCTAACAAGTGCCTGACTAACCTGCTCTTACATATCCCCAATGATGGAGATTCTACAACCTCCCTGGGCAATTTTTCCAGTGCTTAACCTGGAATTAGGAAGCCTGCCTGATGTCCAACCTAAATCTCCCTTGCTGCAATTTAATCCCATTGCTTCTTGCCCTATCATCAGATGTTACAGAGAATATTTTTTCTCCCTCCTCCTTGTAAAGGTGAAAACGGCTCTCATGTCCCCTCTCAGTCTTCTCTTTTCCAAACTAAACCACCTCAAGTCTGTCATAAGCTTCAGGGCGTGGCCGAGTTAGTCTGTACAGGATAAATTTAAAAAACAACAAATGGTCTGGTAGCACTGTATAGACTAACAAAACATGTAGATGGCATCATGAGCTTTTGTGGGCACAGCCTACTTCTTCAGATGACCGGAGTTTTGAGTTTAGGATATGTAGACCCAAAATAAGTAGGGGAGAACAAGAAAGGGGGGGGGGGGAGGGGGAAAAAGGGAGGTGGGAAACAAGGAGCAGAGGGTATGAAAATATCAAAGGGAAAAACAAGTAGGCAGAACTGGTAATCTATAAGCACCTGAAGACTGGATAGTTAAAAAGAAGCAGATAAGGATCAAAGGATAGCAATGAGATAGGAAGGGTACTAACACAAAAATCTACACACGCAAAGAGCTGTTGACACCTTCACTGAATGTTAGGTTGATAATGTTCCAGCCATCCCTTATTTTGATTGAGAAGGTTATCAGTGGAGGAATTGAATTTGTGGATGAATTGTAATTCCAACACTCCTCTGTGTATTTGGCTTATAGAATTGGTTTGCTGCAAGACAGCCACCTGGAGATCTTTTAAAGAGTGATTAGGTATATTGAAGTGATTTCCAACAGGTTTCTGTATGTTCCCTTTACGTATATCTGATTTGTGTCCATTGATTCTTTCCCGTAGGGACTGTCCAGTTTGTCCAATATATTTAGCAGTGGGGCATTGCTGGCATTTGATGACATAGATCAAATTACTGGATGTGCAGTTGAATGATCCTTTCAGTTTTCCCTTATAGGTTTTTGTGGACACAGACCCACTTCGTCAGATGCATGTCCATCTGACGAAGTGGGTCTTTGCCCACGAAAGCTTATGCTCTAATACATCTGTTAGTCTATAAGGTGCCATGGGACTCCTCGTCGCTTCTGCAGATCCAGACTGACACGGATACCCCTCTGATACTTGACCCGTATAGGTTGTGTCTTCTAGACTTTTAATCATTTGTGTTGCTCTTCTATGGGCCTTCTCCAGTTTCTCCACATCTTTCCGGAAATGTGGTGCCCAGAACTGGACACAGGAGTCCAGGTGAGGTCTAATCAGTGCGGTGTTGAGTGGAAGAAGGACTTCTTGTCTTGCTCACAACACTCCTGTTAATGCAAGGAGTCCATGAGAGCTTATGCCCAGATAAACCAATTAGTGTTTAAGATGCCACAGGGCTTCTTGTTTTTGCTTAAACAGACTTGGTCACCCTTCTGAATTGTAGGAGATCAGACTAGATGATATCACTTTATGGACTAGACCCGTGTCCTCCATTTTTCTAACCAGCACCCTGATCTACGACAAGAAGGTGGGTGGCAGATAATTGACTCATTCCTGGGGAGGTGAGAGAAGATAGTTTGGTTTTACACTGCCCAATACAATAGACTGTGTCCTTCTGGTAGAAATCTAGTCCCCAGAATGATACATTCTTAACATCTGATTTGCTTTACAATAATTAGCAGGGGTTCTGCTATGGTTGAAAGGTGATCTCAGGATGGCACTAGCCATGTGGGAAGAATGCCAAGGTAGAGCACAAGGATCCGAGCAGACGGATGGGTTGTGGGCTGAGAGAAGGAAACTAGAGGTGGTAAGACGGAGGAGTCAAGCAAAAGGAGGAACCGTGATTCGAACAGGATCCATGGTGGGGCTCCGATCCCATCCCAGAGGGCTACCTGGGAAGCGCCATTGAGTTGCCAGCTGGAAGGGAGGGATGCAAGCCACAAGTTTGCGGTTAGATGTGGACGTTTGCCTGGAGAGCAGATTGTTGTTGGTTCTCGAATGAGGAAGCTGCTTAGGAGCAGGAAGAGAAGTCTCCCGAAGGGCTGCGACGGCTGCTTTGGAATGTCTCGCCAGAGCCGGACTAGCCCGGTGAGCCCCGTCACTCACAACGGCGGAAAGGAAACGTTCGGACAGTGAAATAGCAGGGGGCAGTGGGGGTTTCTCCAAGCAAAACCAGGTTGTCCTTTGAAACGGGGAAACCAGACCAAGGGAGGCTAAAGGGCTGGAGTCAAAATGCGGGGAAAACCAAGAGGAAATGGTTCTCTTTTGCCAGCATGCTAGCTGCTCTAGGAAGAATGAGATGGAAGGAGGTAAAGGGAAGAAACCAATCACCAGAGATATTGGGGAAAATCCCGGCGGGTTATAACCACAAAAGTTGCAGGATCTATGGGGCATTCAGGGCAACACATTGTACATGCGGCAGATAAGGAGAAGTGAGTGAGGGCGACACACCGTCCCGTTTTTAAAGGGACAGTCCCCTCACGAAGCCCTCCTGCAGGCATCCCGACTTTTTTTTAAAACAAGAGGCAAATAGTCCTGGATTTTCTGTCTCCCACTCAATCGGCACTGGCAAGTCTTGCTGCTGGCCAGCTCCCTGTTCACCGGCCAGGGTGAGTGGGGGAGTACAATGGCCCATGATGGTGTGTGGCCTCCCTAGAAAGAAGCTAGAGAGAAGTGGCGATCAGCATCAAGGACGGGGGGGGGGGGCAGCACCATGCTCCTGGAAGGGGCGGGGCTTCAGGTGGAAGGGGAGGGTCGGGGAGCAGCCAGCCCTCTGCACCGTCCCGAGCATGATGACCCTCCAGCCCTAAGACCCACCTGGAGTGTGTGGCTGTGCGCTCCAGTGGCGACTTAAATGGCTCCAGCCAACGGCACTGTTGCAGGAGAAGCGAGTGGTGGCCAGGAGCCCTGGGCCCCTTTGAATAGCCGGGCCCCAGGGCAACTGCCCCTTTTGCCCCCTTCTGTTGGGGGTCCTGAGGACAGGAAAATCTGTGCCCCAGGTTTGTGGGGGAGAGACATTCTCAGGCAGACAAAGCAAAGAGAGGAAAGATCATGGAACAACTCAAGAAATTGCATGGCAATAAATAGCTTGAGGGGCAGCGGTGGGATCTGGGAGGGGACAGAGGGGCAGCGGTGGGATCTGGGAGGGGATGGTCTCAGGAACCTAAGTGTCGTGAAGCACATGAAACAACTGATTCTGTCACTTCTCCCTAGGCTCCTGCTGCGTCCATTTCAGAAACAGAAGATTCCAGTTCCTGGGTCAGCACATTTCAACACCACTTATGGGGCAGACACCAGGGAAAGCTTCCGCTGCCGGGATGTTTGCTGGCATCCAGAGATCTAGATCCCAACTCATCATCCCAGCCAGGGCTTGGTCCAGCTGGGACTTAAACCCCTCTAGGGATGGAGATTCCACCCCCTCCCTAGGGAACCCATCCCAGGGCTTCCCACCCACCTAGGGAAAGAGTTTTTCCTAATCTCCAACCTAGACCTCCCCCACTGCAACTTGAGCCCATTGCTCCTTGTTCTGCCATCTGCCCCCACTGAGAACAGCCTCTCTCCATTCTCTTTGGAACCCCCTTCAGGTAGCTGAAAGCTGCTCCCAAATCCCCCCTCTCTCTTGCGCAGACTAAACAAGCCCAAATCCCTCAGCCTCTCCTCGTAGATCCCGTGCTCCAGCCCCTGAATCATTTTTGTGGCCCTCCGCTGGACCCTCTCCAATACGCCCACATCCTTTCTGTAGTGGGGGACCCAGAACTGGACACAATACTCCAGATGTGGCCTCGCCTGAATAAAGGGGAATAATCACTTCTCTGGATCTGCTGGCAATGCTCCTCTTCATGCAACCTAATATGCCTTTAGCCTTCTTGGCTACAAGGGCACACTATTGACTCATCTCCAGCTTCTCATCCACTGTAACCCCCAGGTCCTTTTCTGCCGAACTGCTGCTTAGCCAGTCGGTCCCCAGGATGTACCAATGCTTGGGATTCTTCTGTCCCAAGGGCAGGACTCTACACTTGTCCTTCTGGATTCTCCTCACATTATTTCTATATCAGAGCCTATTCCGCTAACATTAAGAGCGGGGAAAGTGAGGAACTGGCCCAGGATGGCGTAAGGTTCCGTAGAAAGCGGCTGGACGCCTGAAGCTTGAGCAATACATGTCGCTCATGCCTGGGTGATGCTTATCCCTCTGAGGCAGAACTGTTTGGCTCTGCCCGTGTGCTTCCTCCGGCATAAACAATCCGACTCCAGCCACGGCTTCACTGACGTCCTATCGCAACCTCTTCAGGATCCCGGAGACATCCAGGGCTTTCTGCTGCTTTGCCGGAGGCGATACGACCCGGCAGCTCTGCACGTTGTGACCCCCCCCGGGGAACAGGGTGTCCCCTGATAGAGGCCGGCATGCTGAGGCTGAGGCGTGCCTGCCAGCGTCATGCCAAGGTGCTCTGTGTTCTGAGGGAGAAGGCACAGATCTCACACACAGGGGAGGGTGCTGAGGAGCTGGAAAGATGGCAGGCAGGCCAGCTCGGCATGGAGCAGCCATGCTCTGAACAGTGTTTACTTTCCCCCGGAGCAGCTTAGCAAATGAAGGTGAGCCCCTTGGTGGTCTGGCTGCCCGTTGAGCAACCCAGCACAAGGGGACGGAGAAGGGGGAGAAACGATTAAGAAGCAAGCTGTCTCCCAAGCCTGAAGCCCCCAGGCTTGACTTGGGCATGTGTTAAAATCATGACGGGTGTGGAAAAAATGAATAAGGAAAATGTATTGACTTGTTCCCACAGTATAAGAACAAGGGGTCACCCAATATAATGAATGGGCAGCAGGTTTGAAACAAACCAGAGGAAGTTTTTCTTCATTCAGCACAAAGCCAACCTATGGAACTCCTCGCCAGAGGATGTGGTGAAGGCTAGGACTTTAACAGGGTTCAAAAAAGAGCTAGATAGGTTCATGGAGGTTAGGTCCATCAATGGTTGTTAGCCAGGATGGGTAGGAATGGTGTCCCTAGCCTCTGTTTGTCTGGAAAGACCTTTAGTCTGATCCAGTCTGGCTTTTCTTATGTTCTGCAGAACCTGCTCATGGAGCACCGGGGAGGGGTATATTTTATTGTCACCTAGCACCCCCAACATACAGTGTCCGCATCCTCCCCTGAGAGCACCAGTGAGGAGTGAAGAGAGACCTCAGATAAGTAGGGATGCCTCAAGACATTCAGCATCCGGGCAGGACAACAGACACTCTGGGGGGTTGTGATGAAGTGGGGACTGTATGTGTCTTACATTGCATGGGAGTTCTACACCCATGTGTGTGCCTCAGTTTCCCTGGGCACTCTGGCAAGGCCTAGATGGGGATGGGATTTTCAGTGTGACAGCCTCCCCCACGTACACAGTGGCTGACGCCGTTTTGAACCAGAGCCTGGGGGCATGACCAGGTGACACCTTTTGCCCAGGAAGCAGGACAAAGGCTGGTAGAGGGGCCCTGCTGGAGAACGGGGACGATGAGCCGAGAGTGAGTCCATCTCAGCTGGTTTGGAGTTCAGGGGGGCCTAGCTCTGGAACCCCCCCTTCCCAAGCTGGATGGTGCTGACGGCTTCTGGTTTCTGGGCTGCAAAGTCTGTGCTACGCCGTGTCCCTGTTGACTAATAAACCTTCCATTCTACCTGCCAGCTGACAGTAACGTCTAAGCAGAGATGGGGGTTCAGGCCCCGGTGACTCCCCCGCACTTTGCTGATGGGGCCATTATGTGCTTTCCATCCTGGGCTGCCATGTCACTCGTTTGAGGGAGCTAGCGGAGAGCCTAGGGCTCAGTCTGGATTCCATTCGTGGCTCTACCTTTGGGGATCTTGGGAAAGTCACTTCCTGTCCGGTGCCTCAGTTTCCCCACCGATAGAAAGAGGCTAATGATGCTTACCTCTATTGTAAAGTGCTTCGAGATCGCCTGATCATTGTGATGTGATGCAGAGCGCACTCTGGCTACGTCTACACTGCCCACTTATTCCGGAATAGCTTATTTCAAAATAGCATGTCTACACTGCAGGGATGCCTCAAAATGAGTCCGAGGCAGGCTTCCCTAATGTAGACATGCTATCTCGATTCAGAGCCCCAGGAGGAATACCTTAGAATGGCCCTGGGGAGAGGCTATTTCGAAATAGCAGCAGTGGAGCGTCTACACAGGCTTTATTTTGAAACAGCTATTTTGGAAGAGCGGTTATTCCTCGTGGAATGAGGTTTACAGAAGTCAGAATAAGCTGTCTGTTATTTTGAAATTATCTGGAATTGCTGTGCAGATGCTCGCATAGTTATTTCGGAATAACAGCCGTTATTCTGAAATAACTTTGCGGTGTAGAATCATAGAATCATAGAATAATAGGACTGGAAGGGACCTCGAGAGGTCATCGAGTCCAGCCCCCCGCCCTCAAGGCAGGACCAAGCTCCGTCTACACCATCCCTGACAGATGTCTATCTAACCTGTTCTTAAATATCTCCAGAGAGGGAGATTCCACCACCTCCCTTGGCAATTTATTCCAATATTTGACCACCCTGACAGTTAGGAATTTTTTCCTAATGTCCAATCTAAACCTCCCCTGCTGCACTTTAAGCCCATTACTCCTTGTCCTGTCCTCAGAAACCAAGAGGAACAAATTTTCTCCTTCCTCCTTGTGACACCCTTTTAGATATTTGAAAACCGCTAAAACCGCTAAAACCATGGGTGCATCTAGACTGACAAGATTTTGCGCAAAAGCAGCTACTTTTGCGCAAAAACTTGCCAGCTGTCTACACTGGCCACTTGAATTTGCGCAAGAGCACTGACTTTGTAATGTACAAAATCAGTGCTTCTTGCGCAAATACTTTCACACTCCCACTCAGGAAAAAACCCTCTTGTGCAAGAATACTTGTGCAAGAAGGCCAGCGTAGACAGGGAAGAACTGTTTTGCACAAAAAAGCTCTGATGGCTAAAATGGCGATCGGGGCTTTCTTGTGCAAAATCGCGTCTAGGCTGGCCACGGATGCTTTTGCACAAAAGCATCCGTGCCAATCTAGACGTGCTTTTGCGGAAATACTTTTAACGGAAGAACTTTTCCATTAAAAGTATTTCCGCAAAATCATGCCAGTCTAGACACAGCCCATCTGAGAGTGAGGTACTATTGCACTGAGTCTTACAGTGGTGTAATTTTACTCGTGCGAGCGAAGCTACCCATGACTTCCCCCTCCCCCAAATTTCCTCCCCAAAGCCGTGTTCTCCCATCTGAGAGATCATTGTTAATGCTGTCTGTCACGCACAGGGGTTAAGTGGCCTGACAGCGCATGGGCCGTGAGAAAAGGTTGTGTGGGTGGTCCCCTAATTCATCCCTGAGAGTCTTTTAAAACAACAACAACAACAACAAGCCCTTGGATTGCAACTTTTGAATTCCAGGTCGGGGCTTGACGGGCGATCACAATGACACCTGGAATGCGGGCCCGTCCCGTATCCAGGGCACGCCATCGATTCTGAAAGCAGCATAAACTTGCCCGTCTGTGCTTTGTAAAAGCGAATCTCCCTCAAGTGCTTTGCAAAAATAGACGACACGGCAAGAGGGGAGGCCGGTTAGAGGAGAAAGACATCTGCTGGAGGTATTACTTGTGTTATTTATAGGGGGGGAGGGCGGCTTTTGCAGGCAGCCACCAGCATCACAGCCCTGTTGTGCAGGGCGCTACCCAAAACACAGAGGAAGAGACACTGTCTGCGCAGACCAGTGTGGGAGAATGGCGAGATTCGGATTGCCATTTTACAAAGCGGGACCTGCGAGAGCGAGTGACTTGCCCAAGGCCATGGAAGGAGTTTGTAGCAGAGAAAGAAGTTGAACCAAGAGCTCCTATGTCCGAGTTTAGTGCCTTAACAGTAATAACAGAGAGTCACCAGTAGCCAGAGCAGATACAGGATGGAACAGGAATGGGCTGGGGGGGGGGGGGGGGAGGACTTGGGGCAGGCTAAAGTAGGAATAGACTGTGACTACTAGCAATGGGAGAGTGCCCACCTAGGTAGTCCTGCTGGGTGGACAGGAAAGACTGCTTCCCTTCAGAGCCTATATACCTGCTTGGGATCACCTGAGTGGGACTAGTGTATGGATTGGCTGATCCTACAGATAACCAATCACTCGTTAAGAACGTAAGAACGGCCACACTGGGTCAGACCAAAGGTCCATCTAGCCCAGTAGCCTGTCTGCCGACAGTGGCCAGCACCAGGTGCCCCAGAGAGGGTGGACCGAAGACAATGATCAAGCGATTTGTCTCGTGCCATCCATCTCCAGCCTCTGACAAACAGAGGCCATGGGCACCATTCCTATCCCCTGGCTAATAGCCATTGATGGACCTAACCTCCATGAATTTATCTAGCTCTTTTTTGAACCCTGTTAAAGTCCTGGTCTTCACAGCATCCTCCAGCAAGGAGTTCCACAGGTTGTCTGTGCGCTGAGTGAAGAAAAACTTCCTTTGGTTTGTTTTAAAGCTGCTGCCTATTAATTTCATTGGGTGGCCCCTAGTTCTTAAATTGTGGGAATAAGTCAGTCACTTTTCCTTATTCACTTTCTCCGCATCCCTCATGATTTTATAGACCTCTATCCTATCCCCTTTTCATCTCTTTTCCAAGCTGAAAAGAGTCAGCTTATAAGAGGCATTACACTCAGGCAGACAGAGGCTCAGAGGTAACTCTGAGAGGAGCCACCACGGGGGCAGATTAAGAAGGAAAGGCTGGAGAGCACTTTTCCTGCACAATGATCCTGGAAAGAACAAACTGGTTCCATTACAATAAGCGGGAGCTTTCACCCAAACCTCAAGCCCAAAGGTTTGCCAGGTTCAAAGCCCAGGGCTGAATATTGTCCCCATCATTGTACTTTGCAGTGTCCTCAAGCTCCACAAATTCTAGGCGTGCAAGCACAGTGAGCAAAACCACCCTATCCCGGGAAACCATCGTGATTGCGACACTCTTGCGACCCACTGAGATGAAGGAGGCTACTCATGTGGTCCAATCTCTAGCTGAGGTTGCTCCTCGCTGGAATAGACTGTAGACTTCTCCTGATGATGGCTCAGATCCCGATTAGGAGCTCAGACAGTGACGCGGGGGCTAGAGCACTTGACTTGAGAGGCTGAAGGATTTGTCTGCAGAAGAAAAAAGTGAGGGGGGATTTGACAGCAGCCTTCAACTGCCTGAATAGGGGGGCTCCAAAGAGGATGGAGATGGCAGAACAAGCAGCAATGGTCTCAAGTTGCAGTGGGGGAAGTGTAGGTTGGAGATTAGGACAAACTATTTCCCTAGGAGGGTGGGGAAGCGCTGGGCTGGGTTCCCTAGGGAGGGGGTGGAATCTCCATCCCTAGAGGTTAAGTCCCAGCTTGACAAAGTCCTGGCTGGGATGGTTTAGTTGGGGTTTGTCCTGCTTTGGACTCAATGACTCCTGAGGTCTCTGGCAGCCCTGGAAGTCTATGACCTGTTAATGTCCCTCTATTGCTCTGATTGTCAGGGCAGGGAGCGATTCATACTTTGTATCCAGTGTCTAGTGCACAGTCTGGATGAGACCTGGAGGAACCACATTAAAACACAAGCAGCTGCCTGGATTCAGAAACCAGGCCGGAACAAACTCCATTTTGACCTGTGGGCGTTTTTTTTCTCCGTCTCTCTTACTCCATTGCCTTTAGTTTACAGCTTCGAGAAGAGGATGGCCCCGGGCTTTGGGGCTAGCCAGGCAGTGGGAGACGGAGAGAGCCTTAAAAGGTAATAGCTAAATAAGTACCACACAGAAATCCCTCACACTCACCTCTGCGCTGGCAAAGGAAGAAGCAGCTGACAACGATTAGCTGTGGGTGCGTATGAAGACAGCTTCCTGCAGATGCCCCTGGACCCTTTTAACCCTACCGGGCCCAGGGGTTAATTGAGAAAAGACAGAAATCAGTTGAATCCTGCTCTTTTCTTTCTTTCTTTCTTTCTTTCTTTCTTTCTTTCTTTCTTTCTTTCTTTCTTTCTTTCTTTCTTTCTTTCTTTCTTTCTTTCTTTCTTTCTTTCTTTCTTTCTTTCTTTCTTTCTTCAATATTTGGCAAGCAGCTTAGTTTTTTTCTTCTCTCGGGCGGGCGGGAAGTGTTCTAATAATGATAATTAACAATGTTTAAGTCTCTGTGCCTGCCTGGCTTTTCGAGAAACGTAGCGGGGCTTTCTGTGCCAACTTTCTGTCACTCACGGCAATGCCTGCTTGAAAAAAAAAAGCCTGCCTTTCTTTCCAGCAGGAGGCCTGGCACTCGGCCAGGTGAAACTGACATCGCCCAACGCTTCGGGGCAGAAGAAAGGGACAGAGTGGAAAATCAAGCCCCCCGGAGCAGGGCGAGAGCAGTTTTGTTTCTTGTTGGAAGATTTTTTTTTTCTAGCTGTTTTCTTGACAAGGATAAGTCGGTGCTTAAAAAAAGCTTAGCTCACCTCCCCCGGGTCCAGTTTCGAAGAGCATCTTTGGACACTGGTACCCTTCCCCCATAGTCCAAACACCCAGCCTGTCAAGGTGAAATAAGATAATTTAGTCTATTTAAGCTCTGAGCTCTAGGATTCAGCAAATTTCTCTCGCCTCTCCAGGTCAGGTTCAGTTTCTAGACTCTAAAGCTGCTTTGCCTGTTCCTGGAAGATTTCACCACACCTGTTCTGCATAGGGGACATACCACTGTGAAGTTTCTTTCGGCAGAAAAGGGGCTCCATTTTTAATGAGGTCCATGGACAGTTTGGATGCTGTGGTTTTCTTTGGCCATTTAGCTCCCAAATGGTTCATGGGGAAATCCCTTCTTTCTGATTTTCTTTTTCCATTCTAAAGGTATTTTTAAAAAATTCAGCAAAATGAGGAAGGGGGCATTCTGGGTTGCCTGAAACATGTTGTTTAAATAAAACTAAAACTTTACATTCGGATTTGGGCCTTTGTGAACTTTTAAAGCAAATTGATATTATTTTTTATTTTTTTGGTTTTGAACAATTGTTTTGAAACAAAACCAAATCAAAATGTTCTGTTCTGAAAATGTCAGGGCATTTCAACGTTATCAAATGGCTCCATTTGGGTTCCTGATACAAAATTCTGTCAAAAGACATGTACTCTTTGAAATGTTTGGATTTCAATGAAAATGGCATTTTTCTCAAAAAACAAAACAAAACAAAACAAACAAAAACCTTTCCATTAAAAACTTCTGACTGGCTTGACTTCCAGGCTGTTGCTCAAAAGAATCTCTCTCTGCCCCCATGTAGAACTAAGTAGCCATGAATGGGACTTCTAACCACACTATATTATTATATACGAAATCTACGGTTACATGGGAATACTGCACCTGTTGGTCATCTCCTTTTCCTTGTTGCCTAAGGGTATGTCTAGACTACAGATATTAGAGGTATCCCAGAAAAGCTCTGCTGTATCCAAAGAATGTGGAAAAAAAATTTTTGGAAAAGCAGACATGTTTTTCGGTATCCCTGTAAACCTCATTTTACGAGGAAGAAGAGATGTTCCGAAAGAGAGGTAATTTTTCTGACATTTTGCCCCATGTAGACAATCCAAATGTTGGGAAAGCCCCTTTCAAAAGAAAAGCAGAAAACCTCCGCAAAGTGCACTTTGTAATTTGTGTATCTTTTTCCGACTTTTGAACAATTGTTTTGAAACAAAACCAAATCAACAGCCTCAGTTGAAAAATGAGGATTATAACATCTATTGTATCCATTTGTAAAGAGCATGCATTATAGGGTGCATCTACACTGCACTGTTATTTCGAGATAACTAGCGTTATTTCGAAATAACAATGCGAGAATCCACACAGCCATTCCGTTATTTAGAAAAAATAATTTTGAAATAACAAACGGTTTATTTCGAAATCTGTAAACCTCATTCTACGAGCAATAACACCTCTTCTGAAATAGCTATTTAGAAATAAGGCGTGTGTAGACGCTCCACTGCTGCTATTTCAAAATAGTCTCTAAGCGTACATCTACACAGCAACATTATTCCGAAATAACTTTGTCCGTGTGTATACAGCAGGCAGTTATTTTGAACTAAAGTCAAAATACTGTCAAGCTGGAGGATTTCTTACTCCGACTACTGTAAGCCTCATTGTCCAAAGAGTAAGGGAAGTTGGAGGAAGAGTGCTCTATTTTGAAATAAGTGCTGTGTAGATGCTCCCAATTTTGAAATAACGCTAGCTCAATTTCCATAGCTTCTTTCAAGTTAAGCCCTGCTGAGTAGATGCACTCTAAGGGTACATCTAGACTACAGGTTTCTGTCGACAAAACTTCTGTCGACAAAGAGCGTCTAGACTACATTGAGTTCTGTCGACAAAGCAAGCTGCTTTGTCGACATGGTAGTGTGGACGCAAAGGACAGTTTACATGCAATAACACCTTCTGTCTACAGAAACTCTGTCGACAGAAGGCGTTATGCCTCGTAAAATGAGGTTTACCAGCGTCGACAAAACTGCTGAGTTCTGTTGACGTTATGTCGACAGAACTCAGCGGTAGTGTGGACGCAGGTATAGTTTTGTCGACAAAAGTCCACTTTTGTCGACAAAACCCTGTAGTCTAGACACACCCTAAGTTATTCCTCCTCAGTGCCTCCTGGAGCTCGGAATTGAAGTAGCATGTCTACATTAGGGAAGCCTTCCTTGGACTCATTTTGAGGCTTCCCGGCAGTGTGGACTTTCTATTTTGAAATGCCCTTGTAGTGTAGACATACCCCTTGAGACTGCCAGAAGAAAAGCGCAGCATATTCATTTCTGCCATTGATTGGTAAGTTCTCTCATACTGTAAAGCACCCGCGCAGGTCAGAGAAATGTAGGGCAGCAAGGGACCGAGAGAGAGATCATCAAGTCCAGCCCGCCCATGCAGAGGCAGGTAAATCTAGATCATCCCTGGCAGGTGGCTTGTGCAGCCTCTTCTTAAGAAACTTCCAAGATGGGGATTCTTCCACTTCCTTCAGAAGCCAATGTGGTGATGAACTACTGTAATTCTAAAGTTGTTCCTAAGAGCCAGGCTGACTCTCCCATCTTGCAGATTAGAACCAATACTTTTTATCCTGCCTTCAGGAGTCATGAAGGACAACTGATCGCTGTCCTCTTGTAACAGCCCTCCATATAGTTGAAGTCTGTTATTGTGTCTCCTTCTTCCCATCCCCGTCTTCTCACAAGATGAAACATATCCTGTTATGTTAACCTTTCTTCATAGGTCAGGCTTCCGAAGCCTTTTCCTCATGTTAGTTGCTTTCCTCTGACCTCTTTCCCACTTGTCCACATCGTTTCTTGAAACGTGGTACCCAAAATTGGATACAATACCCCCGTCGAGGCTTCATGGATGTTGGCTACCTCAGTGTCTCTCATACAGCCCTCCGGCTCAGGCACCTGGCTCAGGCAGCCTTCTTCACAACTGCGTCACGCGGTTGACTCGTGCTCAGTTTGTGATCCACTCTAATCCCCCCCACACCCCACCACACACTCACAGTTGTTTTCAGCAGCTCTAACATCTCACCAGCCACTCCTCGTTTTGTAGCTTGGCCTTTGATTTTTCCTTCCTAAGTGAAGTGCTTGGTACGTGTCTTGATTGAATTTCATTGTGTTGATTGCAGACCAATTCTCTAATTTTTCACGGTCATTTTGAGTTCGAAGATTGTCTGCCAAAGTGCCGGCAACCTCTCCCATCTTGATGACATCTGCAAATCCTATAAGTGCGCTCTCCATTCTGCTATCCAAGGAATTAATGGAAGTGCTGAATAACACGGGATATAAGACTGACCCCAATGAAAATCCTTAGATACATCCTCCCAATCTGACAACAAACGACTGATCGCTACCCCTATAGTATGGCCTTCCAACCAGTTGTGCACCTAGTCTATAGTTATTCATCTAGATCTCATTTCCCTACTTTTCTTATGGCTATATCACATGGGCCTATGTTAAAGGACTTATTAAAGCAAGATACATCATGTCTACTGCTTCTCCCTGCCCCGCATCCACTAGGCCGGTAACCCCATCAGAAAAGGAAATTGAGTCAGTTTGTTCATGACAGTTCCACGCTGCCTGTTCCTGGTGGAAGCAGTGGACGGTAACTCTCTGATGCACTTAGATGCGGAGATGCTTAGATGCTGTGTTAAGATGCTTAACAATTAATGGCTTAATCATTTGCTCCAGTATCTTTGCAGGTGTTGAAATTGGGCTGATTGGTCCATGATTCCCTGTGTCCTCTTGGATCCCCCTTTCCAGTGAGGTACTGTATTTACTCTTCTCTGATCCTCTGGGACATGACCTACGAGGAGAGGCTGAGGGATTTGGGCCTGTTTAGTCTGCAGAAGAGAAGAGTGAGGGGGAATTTGAGAGCAGCCTTCAGCTACCTGAAGGGAGGTTCCAAAGAGGATGGAGAGAGGCTGTTCTCAGTGGGGGCAGATGGCAGAACGAGGAGCAATGGTCTCAAGCTGCAGTGGGGGAGGTCTAGGTTAGATATTAGGAAAAGCTATTTCCCTAGAAGGATGGGGAAGCACTGGGATGGTCGTGCTTTGGACAGGGGGGTTGGACTCAATGACTCCTGAGGTCTCTTCCAGCCAAGGACTCTATGATCATGTCAACATTATTGTTAGTATTGTGTTGCGTATCTGTAAATGGTTCTAGAACTGCTTCATCCACCTCGTTGTTCTGATTTGCTCGTCTATAGTGAACCCTATCCTATTCTCCCCTTTTATCTTAACCCAGAGATTTTTGGCTGGTCTGCCTCTTACTTCCTTCTGGGCTGCAGAATATCCTTTATTCCCCACCTGTCCTTCCTGAACAAGCTATATCCAGTCATCCCATTATCCCACTAAGGATCTGTGATTCCAGTGAAGTGACAAACTAGTTTGTGTACCAATACTTAGAGTCCTCACTGTTCATTCCTCATATTCCTTGCACTTGTGCATAGACAACTAACACGTTGTGCCCATTCCTGCACGGATTGTCCTCTTCTTGGTCCCATGTGGTGTCCAGTTCCGGGTACCACATTTCAAGAAGGATGTGGAGAAATTGGAGAAGGTCCAGAGAAGAGCTACACAAATGATGAAAGGTCTAGAGAACATGAGCTAGGAGGCAAAGCTGAAGGAATTGGGCTTGTTTAGTTTGGGGAAGAAAAGACTGAGAGGGGATACGATAGAGGTTTTCAAGTATTTAAAAGGGTGTAAGAAGGAGGAGGGAGAAAATTTGTTCTCCTTGGCCTCTGAGGATAGGATAAGAAGCAAGGGGCTTAAACAGCAGCAAGGGAGGTTTAGGTTGGACATTAGGAAAAACTTCCTGTCAGGGTGGTTAAACACTGGAATAAATTGCCCAGGGAGGTTGTGGAGTCTCCATCTCTGGAGATATTTAAGAGCAGGTTACACAGACATCTGGCAGGGATGGTCTAGATGGTGCTTGGTCCTGCCGTGAGTGCAGAAGACTGGACTCGATGACCTCTCAAGGTCCCTTCCAATTTTAGCATTCTATGATTCTGTAGCCCGATTGTAATGTGCATGCTCCCCCCAACCATTTAGCCCTTTGTTAAGGTCACCTTTTTAGGCTTACTTGTTGTCTTTTGACACTTACCCCTTTGAACCTAGTTCAAAGCCCACCTCACCAGGTTGGCGAGTTGGTGCACATGTAATGGTGAAAGGCAGAACCAAACCTGGGACCTCTGGAGCTTACTGCACGATCCTTTACCTCTTGAGTTAAAAGCCAGCTGGCTCCTAGCTAAAGCTGTACAGGAGACTCATTTTCTTTCTTTCTGTAAGTGGTTTAAGTGCTACTCTATGGGACGGTGAACCATACCCAATAGGTGTGTGGGTTACACACAGAAATGCTCTTCACCTTTACATGCTCGACTGGTGAACTCATGAGGCTAATCCCAAATATTCTGAAACTCTGCCTTTGGAAACAATACCCTAATCCATCAACTCCCCATGCCATTAGTTTATAAGGTAATTGGAATATAAAATGGGGATTCAAGCTTTCTCAAGGGGGACACCCAAAATATCAAGACCTTGAATGTAAGGGTACTTCCACTGGTCCCTTTAAAAACATCTAATGTCCCCAGATTGGCCTGCGCAAGGAAAAAAAATAAGATAAAGTAGAAAAATTACAAGAGCACCCCATTCTCCTGCTACAGGGCCCTACCTGAGTGCCAGATAGGAACAAAAAGAAATTTCCTCTTGTGCTATTGCATTGCCTAATTATGTTATATTATGTGACTTTTGTTTCTTACCCTGGAGCATCTGGTATAGGCAACTATTAAAGAGAGGTTACCAGAATAGATGGACCATCAACATTCCCCAGTATGGCAATCTATATGCCTTTGTTTCTGAACAATGCAACCTGGGACATCAAAGTGTCCATCTTAATTAATGCCAGACGAGTTCACATTTGAAATGCAATGATACGATTGGTTGGTTTCCAGGAATTATCTCATGATCATTCTCCCACACACAGACAGGCTGGGCTCAGGTTTCATTGCTGATTGAAATAAATTAAAACCATCTTTTTTCCCCCAATAGTTACAAGGACCTAATCAGACCAGTGACTTCGACCTGTGATTGCTACTCATTATCGGACAGTGCGGCAGGACGGCAGTTCAAAAGGATCACCTGAGTCCTTGATTGCAGTTCCTCTGTCTTCATAAGATGATCACTATTTACTGTCATTTATGATGATGATTATTTTGGTGATTTAATGATGTTCCCCTGGTCTAGCCTAATGGAAGCTTGACTTCACTGCCGGTAATGAAAGATGGAAAATATGTCAAAGTAAAGGGGACCCAAACACTGATCAAATTATCAGCATCATCAATAACCATGGGCTCAAAGCCTGATGGTGTCCAATGCTTCCCTCACTATTACCTTCCATCTTTCCCTGTCCAGTGCGGAGTGGCTTAGTTTCTGCAGACTATCCCCACACTAATTTACTCTGTCATCTACCCATTCTCTATGGGGCCTGCCTCTCCTATTTGGACCATCCATAATGCCAAATACCAGGGTCTTAACTTTCCGCTCATCGTTCATTCTGCAGATATGCCCAAATAGCTGTAACGTCCATTGTATAACCTTCTGCAGTAGGTTCTCTTTCGGCTGCAACTTCCTATATAATTCCTCATTGGTGACCTTCTGCATCTATCCTATTCTCAGGATCTTTCTATAACAACGCCTCTTGAACGCCAATATCCTTCTCTTCGAATCTTTTGTTATCACCCATGTCTCACATCCATACAACATGCTGCTAAATACACATGTTTTCAAGACACGCAGCTTCTCTGCATTAATAGAGCGTTGTTAATATAGGAGGTAACATGGCTCATGGCTCCGAGTGAGTCTTGCAATGGGATGCTGAGTCTGTTACCGCTATGTTGCCAGTTTAAATGTGGCCCCAGGTTGGTAGGGGCAGGGAAGTCTATTGGATTGTCTCTTTGGAAAGATTTGGTGCTAGGGCTTTAAGAAAATGATTGAACATCCCGAGAATCATGAGAGTCAACAATCCTGACTATGTAGCTCTGCAGTTGGTATATTGCATTGCCTGGGTCAAGCATTTTTATATTTATTTCAGGCGGGAATCTTTTTATTGGGTTATGCGGGAGGCCTGGCTAGATGCCCACAATGGTTCCTTCTGCCTTTAGAATTGAGGGAATTCCAGGCATCTGCTGTCTGCCGGAGCAAGATGGCTGATCTGTACAACAGGGGATACATGATGGATTTGGACACCTGGGATGCCAACTGAGGTGCTGAAGGTACCTTTGACCCTGAGGCTGTTCTCTGGAGTAACAGATGATAGAATGAGGAGCAATGGTCTCAAGTTGCAGTGGGAGTGGTTAAGGTTGGATATTAGGAAAGACTATTTCCCTAGGAGGGTGGGGAAGCACTGGGATGGGTGCTGTAGGGAAAGGATGGATTCTCTGTCCCTGGAGGTTTTTAAATCCGGCTTGAGAAAGCCCTGGCTGGTATGTTTGAGTTGGGCAGAGGGTTGGACTCGATGACTTTTTGAGGTCTTTTCTTATTATATGATTTTATGGCCCTTCCGTTTCCGTATGAAATTCCCCTCCTCCCTCAAAGTGGAGGCAGGTAAGCACAACTTCCCCTGCTAGTGCACACTTTGGCTGTGTCTACAGTGGGTCACTTATTCCGGAAAAGCAGCCGCTTTTCCGGAATAACTTGCCAGCTGTCTACACTAGCCACTTTCTTTTCCGGAAAAGCAATGACGATCTACTGTAAAATTGTCAGTGTTTTTCTGGAAAAACTATGCTGCTCCCATTCGGGCAAAAGTCCTTTTCCAGAAAAACTGTTCTGGAAAAGGGCCAGTGTAGACAGCACAGTAGTCTTTTCCGCAAAAAAGCTCCAATCGCGAAAATGACGATCGGGGCTTTTTGGCGGAAAAGCACGTCTACATTGGCCACGGATGCTTTTCCAGAAAAAGTGCTTTTCTGGAAAAGCATCCTGCCAATGTAGACGCGCCTTTTTCCGGAAATACTTATAACGGAAAACTGTTCCGTTTTAAGCATTTCCGGAAAAGGGTGCCAGTGTAGACGTAGCCATTGGGTTACATTATAAACCAGAAAGAAGTGTAGTTAGTATGAAGAGGTGCATTTTAAGTGGGTAAAGAGCGAGCACTCCAAATGAAACCTATTACTAAAATAATAAAACAAACCACACAAACTAAGCTAGATTCACTGAGGAAACTAATTACAAATAATTCCTTTTCCTAGATAGTGTTTCAGGTAGCATCCTTCACAGGCCAGATAGCTTTGTAGCCTGGGTCCAGCTGTTCTTTCTCACCATCCCCTGGTTGAAGTCCATTTATTTCCAGTTGCTTTCAAGTGTCCCTCTGGGGTGGGGAGGTGCAAGAGAAGCAAGCTGAAGACCAAGATGGTTTTCCTTCCCCACCTTGTACTGAATTTCCATCAGGCAGGAATCCTTTGATTTCCCCTCCTCCCAATTGAACAGCTGCCCAAGATGCAGGTCAGCAACAGGTGACCAGATCTCCTGACTCTGTAGTACTGCAGCATCCAAGAGACAGTGACAATGTGGAGCATCCACAGGAAGGCCAAGCCTATTCATTGTCCTTGCTCATGGGTTTTTCCATCATCCCTGAAGTCAGGGCTATTTCTATCAATGCGCAAAACAGGCAGCTGTATGGGGTGCCTCGAAATTTGGGGCTCCAAATTGCCCCAAGTTTCATGGTGGCCTGTGCAACTGTGGGCTGCGTGGGATGGGTTGGATCACAGAAATACCTTTGGGTTGTCTCCTGGTGTGCTGATCAAGACACCGATGACTACTTTTCTGCCTTCTAGACCTCCCCACCAGCCTGTCCTGCTGGGTCAGAACCTCTGCTCTCCTTCAGCCAAGGCACAGAGCTGGGGTTACCACCCTCCTGAAGAGCACCATAAACACTGAGCCAGCTCTGCTCTGGGATGGCTCAGCCATAAGGCCATTGACAGCACCCAGGAGAGCAACCCCCAAAAGGGACGAAATTCTCAAATAAATCCATCTTACCAGGTGTTCAAATTTTACACAGAGAAAGCTCCTAACAATGTCTGCCCCTTTATCAATGAAAGAGAGAGATGCACAGTGGTTGCTCCCATCCTCCCAATAACAATTATTTACACCAGGCTTGATAAGAAACAAAAGTGGTTTATTAAGAGTAAAAAGTTGGATTAAGTGATTGCAAGTGAAAACAGACAGAATTGTGTTACAATTGGCCCACGCTCCCGCTGCTCACCTCCACCCACACCTCCCGCCTGTTCCCCTGAGGCTGCAGGTAAGCCTCCCTCCTTGCCTGGCTCCCGCCTAGTGTTGCCAACTCTCCCAACCAGACGGCCTGGACTCCATTTGTGGTAATGTCGTCTGGTTCGTCTGCTCCAGGAGAGCTGGCAAACCTACTCCTGCTTCTACCCCTGCGGTCCTCTCTGTGGAGGGTTGTGCCAGTGCTGGGCCGAACAGGGCACCCGCATTAATAGGGATAGGCCTGCCCGAAGGGTCAAGAGTGGGAATGACCCAAAGCAATACATCTGAACTACAGATACACATTCCTAACTTCAGATCCAAAAATGACACCTGCACACAAATAGGGTAATTGTATTCAGTAAACCATAACCTTCCCAGCACATGGACCTCCAAATAAACAAGCTTAGCACAAAGTATCTTTCAAACACACACATACACACACACACACACACACAACCGATAGCCACTTAGGGTCATGTAATCATTCCTCCTTCACCTGGAGAAGTCCCTAGCCAAACTCCTGTTAGTGAACTTGTTCGCTAAGTTCCCAGATCTCTTAGGAGCAGGCTTTTTATAACCTTGGCCATCCCGAGAGTCCTTCCCCCCCGGTAAGGCTTGATGGGATGAAAAGAGGCAGGTTTCAAAACCTCATTAAGAACCTTCAAACAAGCTCAGCACATGATCCTCCAAACAAACAAACTTAATACATGGTCCTTCATGCCAACAAGCTCAACACACAGTCCTCCAACCAAACACAGTCAGCACACAGTCCTCCAAGCAAACACGCTCAACACACAGTCCTCCAAGCAAACACACCCAGCACACGGTCCTCCAACCAAACACACCCAGCACACAGTCCTCCAACCAAACACGCTCAACACACAGTCCTCCAACCAAACACACCCAGCACACGGTCCTCCAACCAAACACACCCAGCACATGGTCTTCCAACCAAACACACTTAGCACACAGTCCTCCAACCAAACACGCTCAACACACAGTCCTCCAATCAAACACACCCAGCACACAGTCCTCCAACCAAACACGCTCAACACACGGTCCTCCAACCAAACACACCCAGCACACGGTCCTCCAACCAAACACACCCAGTACATGGTCTTCCAACCAAACACACTTAGCACACAGTCCTCCAACCAAACACGCTCAACACACAGTCCTCCAACCAAACACACCCAGCACACGGTCTTCCAACCAAACACACCCAGCACACGGTCTTCCAACCAAACACACTCAGCACACGGTCCTCCAAGCAAACAAGGTCAGCTCACACACAAACACACACAGTACAGATAGCCACTTACCCCGAGGGTCACGTAATTGCTCCTCCTTCACTTGGAAAAGTCCCTTGCCAAACTCCCCTGTTAGCTGCCCCTGCTCACTAATGATATGTCATATGAGTTACCTTGCATGAAGCATATCTCAATTATGGCATATCCACACCCATAAGCATCTTGTCATAAAGAATATGGAATATATGTCCCAGAGGGCCCACACTGTGCACTCTCCCATGGTGATGTAACTTTTTATCGTTTTTCTTTGGCATTTGCCTTTGACCTACAAGGATGCTCGTTCCGAAGGAAAATGCACGCCTGCTCTGCTTGTGTGTGGGAAAGCACTTTCGCCTGGAGGTTAAAAGTGAATTATGAAAATGCTTCTATTCCTCGTGGGGTTGGAAAGCCTCATCCGTATTCCCCTACAAAACTGAAATCTGCATCCTGAGCCATGTGGCCAGGTCCCTTGGAAAGGACCCTTCTCTGGAAGGGATGTTAACTTTGATAAAGTGTCAGCCTGGATTTTCTCTGTTGGAAATTAGTCCTTGCTCCACCGTGGGCTGCATAGGTACTTAGGAGAACTAGCAAGAGCCCTGGAATGGCTGCGGGGTAAACAGGCCCCTTGGGGCTGTGATTTGTAGCATTCTGCTGCAGTCCTGATTCCTGTCCCAACTCATGAATCTCTTTCTGAGCCCAGCGCCTGTCTCCTCTCCTCTTTCCTGCTTGGCTTCTGCTGTTCCCCTGCTCCATCCTGCAGCCCCATCTCCCCCAGGCTCCTGCAGCCATCGCTGGGAAAGCATTCATCCCGATGACAAATCAAATCCTTCTCATGTAGGTCTGGCCCCCACACCTTAATCGGAAAACCACCTCCTTGGCAGCTGGCGGAGATCATGATGACAGAGCCCGCAAAGCCAGGAACTGTGCTCTATGGTCAACATCGATTCATTTGCAGCCTGCAGGCTGTTCTGTTTAAACATCTGAAAGTCTTTTTTTTATTCCATGAAAAACCAAGGTGCTAGTGGGAAAGACGGGCCCACTGTGGGCGTGCCTAGCTGATCTGTCAGATCTGAATGTCCACATTATTATTTACAGTGTACCTTGCGGCCCCAGAATGGAAGAGAAAGGCAGCATCTGGAGAAGAAATGGCCCATCGTGGTGATATCTGGGTAGTTCACATACACACCTGCACTTGCCCAAGACACCAGAACTCTAGATCTGATCTCTGCCCAGCACCACCTCTCATCGGACCCAACCTAGACCCTCACCGCATTCACACCCAGCGCACCCCGCTGAATGTGCTTTCCACTCACTAAGACATGGGTCTCCGGTAGGAAATTCTAGATGCCGAGAGGGATTTGGCTGTGCTCCACAGGAAGAAGAAAACTCTTGGGTCAGGCTGCTGGAGGAACCGCCTCGCCCAGTGAAGGAACGGGCCGGGTGGAAAGAGAGTCAGACGGAGGAGACCTTGGCAGTCAGCCTGGAAAAAGGAGTAGCAGGGTAAATCTGTGTAAAGGGGCCACCGCGGGAGCGATGGGCGCACACATCAGAGAACAGGTCACGTTGCCAGGCTTCGCAGCAGGCGGGAAGACTTCCCTTGGAAGGAGGTAACACAGCACTGACCCATGCAGCCGTAAACTGTCCTGCTCCCAGAGGAGAGCAAGAGGGGTTGGAAGACGCGAAAGGCCAAGAATCATGGGGACTCCAAACACAGAGTCTTGACTTAACCAGAACGACACCAGTTTACACTAGCTGAGACTCGGGCTTCATGGGTTCAACAACTTGACTCTTTACTGAGTCTTTCACCTCTGGGTCTAATCCGGCCTAAGCTAACAATTCTCTTCTTGGTTTCCATGAGTGAAATGAGTTAGTGGATCCGGACTGGGTCCTGTTAGGCCAGCGGGCCTGTCGGCATGGTGGGGGAGGGCCCATCTCCATGCTCCCAGAAGGGCAAGGCCTCAAGGGGAAGGGACGGGGCTTGGTCAGTCGGTGGGGAGCAGTTGGTTCAGGTCCAGGGCCCAGGCCCTCAAAATTACCGCTGGAGTGCCGTGCACCACGCTCCGGGTGGCTGTGAGAGCTTCTTGGGGGACGCAGGTATGACACACTCCAGGCAACACTGAGGGGTGCTCCCCACACCTACCTACAGCCCCGCCCCCTCTGCTGAGGCCCCGCCCTCCACCATAGGGAGGGGAGGAGGCAGGGCAGCGCTCCCGAGTCTCCCCAGCCCAGAGCACCAGGAAGGCAGGCACTGGGGGAAGAAACATTCTGCCCCCAGTATGCCTACAGCAGGTGTTCTGGGGGGCAGGACCATGCCTGGAAGTTTGGGCAGGGGGTGCCTACCCCCACCTAGGCTACCGGACACCTGTGGAGCTGAATCAAGCTCATAGTTAGAGTCCAGAGGCTGACCAAGTCCAAGGCTCAGGGGGCAGGTTCATGGCTGGGGTGAGGTTGGTGGAGACACCAGACCAGGCTAGAACAAGGCTGGGACAGCAACAGGGAGAGGATCAAGGGCAGGCTGAAAACAGAGGGGGCCTGTAACACCATGAGGCAGCGGGAGAGCTCCTAGCCGAGTGGTGCTATTGCACCAACCAACGTGTGGCGGTGGCCGTGAGGGTGAAATATGTGTGTCGGGGGGGAGGGGGGAGTCACGTCACACCTGTGCAGGCTGCTGCAACATGCCTGAAAGATGAGTCCCTGCTGGAGGGGGGAGTCGTAGCTGAGAGAGCAGCCCTGGTCTGGTGCAGGTTTGCTTCACAGATCCCCGCCAGTCAACTAACACTCCTCTGCCGACTCGTTGCTGGTCGGAGCAGGGAAAGGAAGACTGGCAGAGGCTCCTATCTCTGCCCATCTGGTTCACAACTGAGGCAGGGCAGTAGGCCACTGATTATATGGTGCCTTTTCCGGGATTTCTGCTCCCGGAGCTGCCCAGTCCGGAACCTTTCACCAGCATTAAATTCAGGTGCAAAACAAACATGCTTGATCGTTTTAGAAACGAGTAATCCTGTGGCACCTTCCAGGCTAACCAACAGTGATAGAACCGTGAGCAAAACCCTCTTCCTCAGATGAGTTGGAGTGGAGATAACAGAAACCTCTAGATATAAACAGCCAAAGAAATACCTGTCAATTGCAGAAGCCATGTTAATGAGGCTAAGTAAGGGGGCTGGATGTGGCTTATACATAGCTTTTGATGTGAAAATGCAGATGTTAAAGGCAGGAGACTTTTAAATGTAATGTTAAAGCCAATTTCTCCCGCCTTTAACATCTGTGTTTCCACATCAAAAGCTATGAATGGGACCCACACACCCCACTTAATTAGCTGCATTAACATAGGTCCCACAATTGACAGGTACTTCTTCTGCTGTCATATATATATCTTGGTTTCTGTTATCTCCACTCCAAATCATCTGATGAAGTGGGCTTTACCCAAGGAAGCTCATGATTCTGTGCATTTTGGTGATCCTCTCAGGTGCCATGGGACCAGCTGTTGTTTTTAAAGTTACAGACTAACACAGTGATCCCTCGGAGACGTTTGATAGCTCTTCTTTTACTTTTGCACATGAGACTCTGGTGCAGGAAGCAAAAGCAAGAGAGAACTGGAAATAAATAATGCACAGAAAAAATAACGACATGAAAGTGCAATTCCTTTGCTCACATTTTTCTTAGAAAGCACTTTCGTTCCCTCCAGGTTTGGGCCTGCAGCCAAATCTTGTTTTAAAAGAACAGAGATTTTCAATATATATATATATATATATACAGGGCTCGACAAATAGAGTAATCTACTCACCCATGGCGAGTAGATTACATCCTGGAAGAGCCGGCGCAGAGCGCAGAACCGCATGGCTGGTGAGCGGGGCTCACCGCTGCTCAGCAAGCCCTGTGTGTGTGTGTGTGTGTGTGTGTGTGTGTGTGTATATGTATATGTATATATATATATATATATAAATAAAACCCCCAGGCTGCCTCTAGACTGGCAAGTTTTTCTGCAAAAGCACCTGTTTTTACGGAAAAACTTGCCAGCTGTCTACACTGGCCGCTTTGAATGTGCGCAAGAACACTGACGATCTCATGTAAGGTTGTCAATGTTCTTCTGCAAATACAATGACTCTCCCGTTCGGGAAAAAGCCCTCTTGCACAAATGCTTTTGCACAAGAGGACCAGTGTAGACAGCTGAGAACCGTTTTGCGCAAAAAAGCCCTGATGGTGAAAATGGTGAACGGGGCTTTCTTGCGCAAAACCGCATCTAGATTGGCACGGACGCTTTTCCACAAAAAGTGCTTTTGTGAAAAGCGTCCGTGCCAATCTAGATGCTCTTTTCCACAAATGCTTTTAACGGAAAAACTTTTCCGTTCAAAGCATTTGCGGAAAATCACGCCAGTCTAGACGCAGCCCCAATGTTACCAAAAGGCTCCTGTACCCAAGTACGGAGCAGGCGAGAAATGTGGCTCTCAAAGCGAGCATTGTTCTTACCTTGCTTTACACTTCCATGAGGTCCTTAATCTTGCCTTGGCTGACGAGCTTCCAACTTCACAAGGTTACATGTGTGTACAAGAGAGACGGAGGGAAAGGCAGAGGATCAGTTAGATGACACGGAACACGGAAAGTTCTGTTCATAACGGTTCGTCATCTGTGCTTATCTTCATGGCTATTCCTTATTTATTTTCCATAGGTCCCCAACAAGGGCATGTGATTAGACTGGGAAATCGCAGGCCCTAAAGGAAGATATATGACATTGGCAAAATCCCCTATAAATAATTTTTAAGTCATCGTTTTGTTTCCGTAAAAATTGCAATGTTCCAAGCCACAGGGGGACGGGCCAAGTTTAAGTGGATCTGCTCAGTCCTTCTGTTGTTTGGCCAGGAGATCCGGCATAATAGCCAACATTGGCTAGTGATTTGAGGGAGGGGCTTGTATTTGTGGGTCCCCTAGCTGGTGATCTCTTTAAAAAGGTGGGTGTACCTGGCATGCACAGAGCCTGCCTTCTGAAAGTCACCCCCGCCTCCAAATCACTAGCTGCCATGGAAAATCACTAGCCGCCATTGGAAAATCACTAGCCACCACTGGAAAATCACTAGCCACCATTGGAAAATCTGGAACATATAAATGAACGCTGGGCACATTTCGCAGATGTTTAGGGCTTTTCTACAGATACAGTATCAATATTGTCCTGTCATAGGCAGGAAAATCTCTCTCCTCCAGCATCCAGTTCCCTGTTTGAGTTGGGCTGGATGGAAACCAATTGGAGGAACAAGTGCGGAGAGAAGCTCCAGGCTAGGGCTGCAGGAAGATGTGAACACATTGGAGAGGGTTCAGCGGAGGGCAACCAGAAAGATGAGGGAGCTGGAGTACATGACCTACGAGGAGAGGCTGAGGAATTTGGGCTTAGTTAATTTGCAGAAGAGAAGAGCGAGGGGGGATTTGAGAGCAGCCTTTAACTACCTGAAGGGGGTTCCCAAAGAAGACGGAGAGAAGATGGTCTCAATGGTGGCAGATGGCAGAACAAGGAGCAATGGTCTCAAGTTGCAGTGGGGGAGGTCTAGGTTGGATATTAGGACAAACTATTTCCCTAGGAGGGTGGGAAGCGCTGGGCTGGGTTCCCTACGGAGGGGGTGGAATCTCCATCCCTAGAGGTGTTTAAGTCCCAGCTTGACAAAGCCCTGGCTGGGTTGATTGAGTTGAGCTTGGTCCTGCTTTGGGCAGGGGGCTGGACTCGATGCCTCCTAAGGTCTCTTCCAAGCCTAGGATTCTATGATTCAAGGACCTGGATCTGTTTCCTTTCTTTGCTGCAGACCCGGGGAAAGCTGCTGCAGCCCTCTGGGCTCCTTTTTCTGCATGCCACAAATGCGGGCATCCTAGTTCTCTTCCTCGCAGTGCCACAAGCAGATTGTGAAAGTTTGGGAGATGTTCTAGCACCCTGGCCTGTTGGTACGGGCAAGAGAAACACAGGAAAAGTGACTGTGCTTCTGCATGGACCTCTAAAGCATCTGAACCAGTTGGCCCATCCATAATAGCTTATAGGGTCGGCAAGCAACCCACTGCAGCCACCATTGGGGATGACAGCACTGGGGCACTGGTTTGTAGCCTGCTCCCCTAAAAGTGTCCCCTGAGTTTCTAGCCCTTTGGCCCCAAAAGTCACTGTCCTAGGATGCTAGAAATAAAAAGATGGCGGAAGCCAACAAGAAGAAACTGACCATGCATAGAGCATGCATTGCCCCCTGCTGGCCAAGGTGAGAAAGTGCATTGGTGCACGTGTTCACATCCGGAAGACTAAGGGCAGGACAGAAGAACCATAGGTTCATGTCCGGCAACCACTAGGGCTACGTCGAGACTGGCATGATTTTCCGGAAATGCTTTTAACGGAAAAGTTTTCCGTTAAAAGCATTTTTGGAAAAGTGCGTGTAGATTGGCATGGACACTTTTCCACAAAAGCACTTTTTGCGGAAAAGCGTCCGTGCCAATCTCGACGCGCTTTTCCACAAAAAAGCCCCGATCGTCATTTTCGCGATCGGGGCTTTTTTTGCAGAAAACAAATCTGAGCTGTCTACACTGGCCCTCTTGCGCAAAAGTTTTGCACAAAAGGACTTTTGCCCAAATGGGAGCAGCATAGTATTTCTGCAAGAAGCACTGACAATCTTACCTGAGATCGTCAGTGCTTTTGCGGAAATTCAAGCGGCCAGTGTAGACAGCTGGCAAGTTTTTCCGGAAAAATGGCTGATTTTCCGGAAAAACTGGCCAGTCTAGACACAGCCTAGGAGCGTGGGCAGAAAACTGGGCTTTAGGCCCAGTTGCTTAGACCAGAGTTTCTCAACCTTTTTTTTTTTATATAAAGTACCCCTTTAAAAAAATAAGTACCCCCCGGTACGTATAGTTTTCAGACACACCATTTTTTTTTTACCATTGCAACACATTTGTTTAAACAACTTAATTGTAGCCAGGCGAGCGATCACAATTTTGGGTGTAAAAAGTACAAAAATAATCAAGTGCTGTAAAACTGAAAACCAAAATTCAGTTGTCTCCAAATTTCAGCTGTAACGTACCCCCCAGACTCGTCCCACTGGTGGAGAAACACTGGCTTAGACAACCAATATTCAGTTTGTTGAAAGCTTCATGGAGGTGGCAAGTTGCCGGCCCTGCTCCAAAGGAACTCGGAGGAGTGAGTTGCATGAGCTCAGAGCCACAAAGAATTCTGTCTTCGTTGAAAAAAAAAATCTATCCTGTGTATCTCCTGAAATGAAACCGAATGTTTTGCAACGGGAGGAAATGCATTTTTGAGTTGTGGTTTCCCTTGCCCTGGCTGAAAAATGCCCCTCTTCAAAATCTACTTCTTAACACTAGTCATGTGATATGTCAGCATTAGCTAATTAAGGGATTTGTAAGTGAGCGAGGCACCGGTTTTATTTTTTGGGGTCAGAGGAATGATAGGAGATTTAGCCCGCCCTGTCTTTTCCTGCCAAGAGCCATAAAAGCTCTCCATCTCCCCTCCTAGATCTGTCATCGATAAAGATAGCTGGAGGAGCCATTCTAAGTACAGTGAGATAACTTCACAGTCAGCTACTGATAAGAAGAAAGGGTGGAAGAATGAGCTGTCACCAGTTATCAGCTCAGCAAGACTGAGAAAGGCACCAAGATCAGAACTGCCAAGTATCGACTGGAGCAAACTAGTCCATCCTTTGGTTCATGCTCGCGGCAGGGTCAAGCGTAGAGGCAACTCTTTCCCGGCCTTGCTGTTGCTGAGGGGTATGGCACGAGGTTCCCTCTAATTTTTCCATCCAGGGGCAGAATAAATTTTATGTGCACCAAAGCACGTGTGGATGTGCACCACCCATGGAAACACGGGCTGCTGAGTGTGCGAGGCGGTGGGCCATCTGATGAGCAGTTGGGTGGCGTCTGAAACTCTCCTGGGTGGCCTGCTCGAGTTACAGGGGACACTGGAGTGGGACTTCATGGAAATGGGAGCTATGCTAGAGCTGGCGAGCCGAGATCCTTCCTGTGCAGGGCCCTGCACTCAGGGAATACGGAGATTTTGGGGCAGAGAGGGGAGATTGTGGTACTCAAGAGCCATGATCGCTGTGTTTTAGGGTGAGAGTCAGGGGAGTAATAAAGAAATAAAGCCACATAAATCTCTCTTAGCCAACTGGATGCAGGGCAGAGAAGAAGACCTTTAGAAGGCTCTGGTTCTCATCCCTGCCCTGCGATCTTGGATTCTGTGCCTCAGTTTCCCTTCCGCCTTTTGTCTCTCTAAACAGCCAGCTGAGTCAGAAAATGGGGCTTGGATTTTGTTTGGGGCCTTTGGGTACCACCACAATATCCACATTAAATAGTAATAATAATAATAATAATAATAGGGAGGGGGTGAAGCGCTGGGATGGGTTCCCTAGGGAGGAGGTGGAATCTTCATCCCTAGAGGTTAAGTCCCAGCTTGACAAAGCCCTGGCTGGGATGTTTGAGTTGGGGCGGGTCCTGCATTGGGCAGGGGGTTGGACTGGATGACCTCCTGAGGCCTCTGCCCGCCCAAGGATTCTAGGAAGGACCAGGAACCTCTGAAGTCCAGCTCATCAGAGTTCCTTCAGCTCACTCCAGAAGGACCACATGCTCTCACCCAGCCATCCACAGAACAAGTCACATGGACCTTCCCAAATTCTGGATGCTCCAAGTTCCAAGTAGATGGCCTAGTGCCTCTGGAAAGCTATTCCATTTCCATAAGAACATAAGAACGGCCGTACTGGGTCAGACCAAAGGTCCATCTAGCCCAGTATCCTGTCTGCCGACAGTGGCCAGCACCAGGTGCCCCAGAGAGGGTGGACCGAAGACAATGATCAAGCGATTTGTCTCCTGCCATCCCTCTCCAGCCTCTGACAAACAGAGGCCAAGGACACCATTTTATCCCCTGGCTAATAGCCTTTTATGGCCCTAACCTCCATGAATTTATCTAGCTTCTCTTTAAACTCTATTATACAGTTTCCTTAGTGGCTGCCCTCACCAGGAACCATCCCAAGACTGGGTTGCTGAGCAGAACGGCAGCCGGCAAAGGACAGCACCGTGTGGTTTGGCACTCACCTCCTGCACCAAGAAAATACTCAAGGCCTATTGGAGGACCACTTGTTATAATGGAGGAGCCAACAGACAGCTGAGATCTATGCAGGGGAGCACCGGTGGAATAGGATGGGGGGGAGGGCATCTCTTGTCCATCACAAAGCACGCCAGACAATGAGCACTTGTCGGAAAACGGTGCAATCTTTTCTGAAAGATCATTTCCATTTCCACAGATAATTTTACATTGGTTTCAGTGAAAAACAACAGTAGAGTTTTTCAGTTAAACTGTCCAGTTTCAGAAACCTCCAAAACTTTTACTGGAAATGAGAAAATAATGTGGTGGGGGGGGGGGGAGGCAGATGGATCTGAAAACAAAAACAACATTTTAGGAGTTGATTTTTGCTTTGTCGACAGAACTGGCTATAGATGCTCTTTGTCGACAGAAGCTTTGTCGACGGTATCTGTTGACAAATCCTCTGTCGACAAAAGCCTGTCGTCTAGACATACCCCTATAGACCACGCATTGTCCACATTATCTGCCCGTGCTCTTCAACTGGATGATAAAACAGGACACTTCTAAACGAGGCATATCCTGGACCTTTTGTTGGTCTTCCCTTGGAAAGGAAAGTCCAGCCCAGAGGAAAAACGTTTTGTTCCATCAGCTCCTGATGACTCAGTGATCTTGCTTTTTCTCTCCTTTGTAACACAGTCACCTAGTTAATATGATACGGGAATTAGAGCGGGCCTCAAGAAAATTCCACTGCCTTGCTCAAGAACAGAAACTATCCTATAGTGGCAGAGGGCTACAACAAATCACCGTCTCTAATTTGTTTTTCCTTCCAGGATTAACAAGCAGGTGTTCAGGCAGCAGGTGAGATGCATAGGGATCATGATTGTCTCGTTGTTTCCTTACATCCCCTATCTGGACTCGATGACCTCTCGAGATTCCTTCCAGTTCTAGGATTCTAGGTTTCTATTCCTCTGTTGTTTCTTGTCTTGGACTCTGTATCCATGGGGGCAGAGACCCCCTTTTCCCCTCTGTGCTTGTGCAGTGCCGTGCACCACCAGGCCCTGATCAATGACTGAGGCACCTAGTGGTTACAGCCATACAAAGAATACCTAATATTAATGACTAGGCACAACAGGCAGATGCTGCAGGAAGCCAGAGATGGAGTGTGGCAACATTTGCTGCCGAAGAGTGCAATGAGGCATTTCAGCGAGGGATACCGAAGCAGCTGTATCAAACCCAAGACAGACCTTTGGGTCCCTTTCTCCAAGGGCACCCAGGAATGAGAAATACGAGACCTGGGACTACAGCACTGTCTTACAGGCACACACAGCCACAGATAGTGGTGTATTTTTATTGAATTAAAAACCCAGACTTGTTTAGTCTCGTACCCGCCTCCCCTAGTTATGACTTTAATCTCGGCTAATTTTAGAGCGCAGCAAACCACGGTGGCTCTTCTGTCTAGTACAAAAATAGATTGGAATGTGAAAGGCAAGGTCTGGAGCTCCTGCTGTAATTCCGGGAGTCCTCTGCTCCAGCCAGCTCCCCACATATACTTCGGACAAAAGCTGGAGGAGGAAGATGGTGTATCTGGGTACAGATAAGTTATAAGAAGAAAAGGGATATTGGATGTGTGAGTTCAGGGCCCTTACCCGAGTATCTAGGGGTGGTATCGAACCATGGTACTCTGGCGAATGAGTAGAACCCAGGACTGTCAGTCCTTACTCCTTTCACGGCAGGACTGGGTGAGCTGTTTGTGCTCAGTAACTAGCAGGCTGCTGTAGTCACTAGAGTGAGTCACTCGAAGACAGCCACGCACACTGAGCCAGTGTATTAGCCAAGCTCAGGTCTGAGGCGCTGTCTTTACAATGGGGAAGATTGATGCTGCCACAATCAATTGTCCGGAGTTTGATTTAGTGGGTCTAGTAAAGACCTGCTAAATCGAACTCAGAGGGCATCTCCATCGGTGGCTGGTTCTCCTGCTCCTGCTCCTCCCAGTGGCCTCCTACTGTGGGGATGACGAGGAAACTTGAATTAAGGTACGTCAACTCCAGCTATGTAATTAACATAGCTGGAGCTGCATATCGTAATTCAACATTCCCCTTTAGTGTCGATGTCCCACAGGGGTGTAAGTCCCTGCTGGGTTGTTATTTTGTAACAGTGTCACTGCCCTACACACAGATACCACAGGACAGAAGCCCAGAAACTCAGCCCCACTAGCCCACACTGTTCTCCCTCAGTCTAAAAGAGCAGCCCCCCCATCAGGCTGTGTTCCTAACTCAGGACATTTGGCTCATGGAGCTAGACATGAATGCAAGGGAGCTGCTGCTTTCACTCACGTTTCATGGTTTCACAGTGCAGCAGCATAAATGGGGCATGGATGGCCATTCATTTGCATCTGGTGGGCAACGGTAGAGACCAGTCCTAAAGATCCCTCTGCAGTCAATCCTTGCAGTGCAGGGGGAGGGGACAGTGATGTACAGGGCCGAATCTTTCCTCCCTGGCCCATGTGAGTTCTTCCTCTAGTGGCTGGAGGCTGCTGACTAAACGCATGAGCAAGATGAAGAAGAAATAGCCTGCACTCAGCAGTAGGCACGGACACTCCCTACTTGGAGAGGAAGCTCTTCGTTGGGATAAGGGGAGTATGAACAACCTAGGGAACTTAGACCAGTCGGCTTAACTTCAGTATCTAGAAAGATAATGGAGCAAATAATTAAACAACCTAGATGATAATCCAGTGATAAGGAACAGCCAGCATGAATGTATCAAGGAGAAATGATGTCAACCCATTCCACAAGCTTTATTTGGCAGGGTAACCACAAACCTTGTGGGTGGGGGGAAGCGGTAGATGAGCTAAATCTAGACATTAGTGAGGCTTTTGATACTGTCGCGCATGACCACCTCAGAAACAACCTGGGGAAATACAACCTAAGTGGAGTGTCTGTAAGGGCAGAGCTGCTCACTGGATCAGAAAGAAGACCCTGAATTAGTTTTAAACAAGATTTTTTTTGGTCTGTTTGTCCCTGGAGAATCCAGTATCTTTGAGCTTGTCTGCGGGCGACAATAGATCCCCACAAATGTTACAAACTGAGCGAATTTGCCTCACCACCCCATTTACCCTACTCCCGTTTTTAATTCCTATCTTTCTTCCCCACAGAATTACATACAGTCCCTCAATAATACATCAACATTGGTGTGTTTAATACCAGAAACTCCCAAAATACCGAAACTTAATTCCATAAAGGTTAATGTAATTCAATCAGGTTTGCACAGGATATTGCAGGATGTTGTCATCTGTCACAGCTGGTTTCCCTGCAAATACCACGGGAGAAAAAGGGGAGAGAAACCCAGATGTGACATCCGATATGTCGTGTGCGCAAGAGGCTTGTTGACGTTTTACAGGAAGCTTTCCTGTTGCTTGGACTCTGAAATCAACGGCCATTGTTGCAAAACATCTCTTAGTCTAATCAGATTCCAATGTTTTTTAACCTGCCGTGTGCCTGCAAAGCAGCTGGTCAATTACAGGATTATGCTATGCCATTCTGCTTTTGAGTGGATGAGATGAAACTCCAAGAAGACAACTGAGGCTTAAGAAAAAAAATTTTCTCGAAGAAACGGAGGAATGAGCCAGTGTGCATGAACTGTAACAAGGATCAGGTTATGCGGGTAGGAATACATCTGGAAGTGATTACCTGGGGCTTTTCCCCCTTCCAATGAATCAGCAAGGTGGAAATGGTTTAAAGAACCTATCTCTGAGTTTTCCCGTATATCCACACACCTATCCCTGTTCGCCCGTCACGCCACTTATGGAAAGATATTGCTTGGTCATGTTTCAGCATCAGAAAACCAGGACTTTTCTGGTTCTTTTTTTTCCTCCAGAAGAATTCACTGAAGAGGTGTCATTGCTTCCTTAAGTATCAGAGCGGTAGCCGCGTTAGTCTGGATCTGCAAAAGCAACAAGAAGTCCTGTGGCACCTTATAGACTAACAGATGTATTGGAGCATTAGGTTTTGTGGGCAAAAACCCACTTCGTCAGATGCATGTAGTGGACATTTCCAGAGGCAGGCCAAACTGGAGAGTCCCTATGCAAAAGAATAAATGGACACAAATCAGATATTAGGAACGGCAATATACAAAAATCTGTAGGAGAACACTTCAATTTCCCTGGACACACAGTAGCAAATTTAAACATAGCCATCCTGCAGCAAAAAAAACTTCAAGACCAGACTTCAAAGAGAAACTGCTGAGCTACAGTTCATCTTCAAATTTGACACCATCAGTTTAGGATTAAACAAAGACTGTGAATGGCTAGCCAAATACAAAAGCAGTTTCTCCTCTCTTGGTGTTCACACCTCCACATCAGCTGTTAGAAGTGGGCCTCACCCTTCCTGCCTGCATTAACCTCATTATCTCTAGCCTAATTCTGGCTTGCATATTTATACGTGCCTCTGGAAATTTCCACTACATGCATCTGACGAAGTGGGTCTTTGCCCACGAAAGCTTATGCTCCAATACATCTGTTAGTCTATAAGGTGCCACAGTCTATAAGGTGCTATTGCTTCCTTATTCACCCGCCATTTACTGGCACTGAAATTCCCCTTTGCAAAAGGGCCTAACTAACTTAGGGCCTGATCCTGTAAAGTGCCTTTAACATTTGAGAAGAGGACACACAGCAAGAGATGTTCAGAACCTCACAAATTCAGACCCACAATGCACTACAGGAAAAACTTTCTTACCAGTCAGTAGCAGCCTCCAGCCACTAGAGGGCACGCTAGTTGCAGACTGTCAGAAGAGCTGCTGATGTAGCTTCTGCAAGTGTCCGTAAATTGTTTCTCGATTCTGTTACCTCGTGTTACACGATATGACATCAGCCTCTGAGGCCTGAGCTAGTGCTGGAGGAAAGAGCCCACACTTTGTATCTAAACAAAACGTTTTAAAGGAAAATGTTAATAAACTTTCAAGGATTGTTTTGGTTTAATTTTTTGCTAGTCGGGCAAGCGGGGAGGGAAGGAGTGCTGGGGATCTGGCTGCCTTTGGGGAAATGGGAGAAACAGGAAAATAAAATAAAACATTTGCAAAGTGCCAAACATGATAGGAAATGGTTATCAGCCTGAGCAATTCCTCCGAGTATTATTAATAGTGAACACTAAGCAAATCATGACTCACTGGGCAAATAAGTGCATGTCCGCCTTCAAACCTGACGTGCTTGATAGTCGCTTAACCCTGCTTATTCCATCCTCCCAGGAACTGCAGGACCCCTGGGCAGCAAAGCACCAACATGCCTAATCCTCTGTCTCTCCAGCCAGCAATGCCTCTCCACCATGGATATTGGCCAAAGTGGACAATCTCTACGAGAAAGAATGAATGGGCACAAATCAGACATCTAAAAAGGCAACACACAGAAACCTCTTGGGAAACATTTTAACTTGCCCGGATGTTCATTAAGAGATCTCGAAATCACCTTGTTGTTTCAGAGCAATTCCACAAGCCATAGAACTTAACTTCATTTACAAGTTTGATTCCTATCACAGAGGTATGGATAAAGACATTGGCTGGTTGGCCCGCTACATTCCACATCCTAATGACAGAACAAGCCAAACAATGGGTACTTAAGAACAATTAGCATCTTCTCTATCAGCTTCATGTCTTAACTGACTATTTCTTTCCCCTTTTTTTCTTTTTCCTCCTTTCCCACATCCCCTATTTATTTAGAAACTGGACTTTTAATAACTTCACTCACCTGAAGAAGCGGGCGGTGCCCATGAAAGCTCATGATACCATCCACATGTTTTGTTAGTCTCTGTGGTGCTGCAAGACGATGTGTTGTTTTTTTACGTTTTTCCAGCTACAGACGAACACGGCTCCCCCTCTGAAGCAATTAAGCATGATCTTCCGTCCTGTTGACTGAAGCGTGTAGCAGATGGCTAACGCAGGGACTTGGATACTAGTGTAAGATCACCATACAGCTGAAAACATGAACTAGGATTAGCCTTTGGGGAAAGCGTCATATTTCTAGGGCATTGCCCGACCAAACGCAGGTGGGGGAAACTGAGGCACCGAGTGGTCCTGGGCCACTTCTTCAAAACTGATGGGAGGTGCGTAGCTAAATGGCTAGTGTTTAGAGGTGCTAAACACCCTCTTATGAACTTCAGTGGGAGTGGCATAGTCTCAGCACCGATAATTATCAGGCTATTTATTTGGGTGCCTAAATAGGGCTCCCTGAGTTTGAATGTGTTGCTCTAAACAACATTCCCAGAGATGCACCGAGTGCAGGGGTTGCAGTGCATCAATTCTGAGTCAATGAGGGGCATTAAAGTAACACAGAGAAGCCTTCAATCAAGATCAGGACGCCCTCATATCAGGTGCTGATGTAACCACTACCAGGTAGATTTGAACCTGAGATCTTGGGAGCTGCATATAGGAGCCTCCACCCTCTGAGCTAAAAGCTGGCTCCCAGCCCATGCTGTAGGCGACGTCTACACTGCACGCTTCTTGCACAAGAATAGTTTTGCACAAGAGTTCTTGTGCAAAAGGTCTTCCACAAGAGTGCGTCCACACTGCCATATGCTTTTGCACAAGAGCATCCATGACAGTGTGGACGCTCTCTTGTGCAAGAAAGCTCTAACGGCCATTTTACCCGTAGGAGTTTCTTGTCCAAGAAAATCATGTTGCCTGTTTACACTGCCTTCTTGTGAAAGAGCTCTTGTGCAAGAGGGCTTATTCCTCGTGGGGAGAGGAATAACTCTTCTGGAAGAAGCCCGGGTTTTCCGACGCTGTACTGTAAATTTACTTGCGCGAGAACACGCGTGCAGTGTAGACACCTGGCAAGTTTTTGTGCAAGAACAACTGTTCTTGCATAAAAAGCCTGCAGTGTAGATGTAGCTTAGGTTACACTGGGTGTACCTGTAGTAAAAGACAAGTCTGGTGATATAGTGCTAGCAGAGAAAGAAGGGGGGTCCCAGAGAATTCTTGCCTCTATTTGACATGTCTGGCACGGACAGATAAAGTGTCTCATGCAGGGAGTTTGGAGTGGAGCCAGGAATTGAACCTTGTGCACAAAATCCATTTGCTCACTCCTTGTCCTGCTCTCAAGCCACTGTGGGTACGCCTCCAGCTTCCCTCCCCTCCTTGCATTGTGTCTACACGGCAGCTACGCTAATCCAGAGCTTGGACCCAAGCTTCCAAGATCCTGCAGAGCTGGTGGGTCCGAGCCGTGTGGCTTTGCAGTGTAGTCTCAGCCCTGGCAGTCAGCTGGCGGTATAATTCCACAGGATGACTTCCTTAGCCCCTCGGCCACGCAGCCATGGGGATGCCAGAGCCTTTGCTTCCAGCATGGGTTAGAAAAGCCCGAACGTGGGGTTAAAATATAGTGTAGATGCTCAAGTCCAGAGTTCCCTAACAGAAATCAGCTGACTCAAGTCTCACTAGCCCTTGGCTTGCACTACAATGTAAACACACCCTACACGTGACATCTGGCTCCAGGGGCGATGGCATTTCCAGAACCCCAGCCCAACCCCTGCACTTCCACTGAGCGACATTTCCTCTGGCTCTGTACGGAGGCAGCTCTGCCAGGGCAGTCCTGGGAGGGGCAGCAGCGTGAGAGGAGTGAGCAAGTGTGGTGAGCAAGACACGAGAAGTCATTCTTCCGCTCGGCTCTGCACAGATTAGGCCTCAGTTGGAGGATTGTGTCCAGTTCTGGGCACCACATTTCAAGAAAGATGTGGAGAAATTGGAGACGGTCCGGAGAAGAGCAACACAAATGATTAAAGGCCTAGAGAACATGAGTTGTGAGGGAAGGCTGAAGGAATTGGGCTTGTTTAGTTTGGAAAGGAGAAGACTGAGAGGGGACATGATAATAGTTTTTACATATCTAAAAGGGTGTCACAGGGAGGAGGGGGGACATTTTTCTCCTTGGCCTCTGAGGACAGGACAAGAAGCAATGGGCTTAAATTACAGCAAGGGAGGTTTAGGTTGGACATGAGGAAAAACTTCCAAACTGTCAAGGTGGTGAAACACTGGAATAAGATGTCTAGGGAGATTGTGGAATATCCATCACTGGAGATATTTAAGAGCAGGTTGGACAGACACCTGTCAGGGATGATATAGACGGTGCTTGGTCCTGCCATGAGGGCAGGGGACTGGATTCTATGACCTCGCGAGGTCCCTTCCAGTTCTAGGATGCTTTGACTCTGTGAAAGGAGGAGAATACTGGTCGCTTCTCCAGCTGCTGTACTGTTCCTAGCACTTCCCCTCAGCCCAGTTCTCCTGAGGGGCAGCTCCGAGGAAGGGCTGGGGGCATTACGGCATCTTTCCAGTAAGCTGTACAGGCATAGTGGAGTAGTCCAGCCACTTTCTTACCAGTACGCCATACCGGCTTACTGTCACCTCTCATTGGTTACGTAAGTCACATGGTTCTGATTCTGCTCCTTGATTGGGTCATTCAAATCCCTGAGACGGACAGCTCAAATACATATATGATGTGAGTCTTTTCTTTTCCCACAAAGAAAAATTCTTTGTTTGCAACCTCCATGACTAAGCAAATTAAGACACTAGGGCCTGACAAGGGGGGTTGGTGTTTTTTTTCACTTTTATTTTACTTTTACTTTTTGCATCATCATCACTTCATTCAACGAGTGAGAGCAATTTCCCCCTTTTGTAGGCCACATGCTTCATAAAATGTCTTACACAGACATTTAGAATATCTCTGCCAATATGGAACGTATTAGTACACCGAGCAGCTGCCGTGAAATTTCAGATCTATTACGTGGAATGACACAAAGTATCTTCAACATCTTCTAATCATTTTAAAGGCTACGCTGCGCTGTCCCATATTTTAAACAGCAAGACAATAGGCCAATTCTGTTTCTTTACCAAATGCATGTTATATATTGTCGGCGATATTTTTACCATGTGTGCAAATAAATTACATGGAACGCGTAGTACGCATATGGGAAAGGTAGGAGTTTTTCTGGATTGCTTTTGCAAGAAGCTTAATCTCTTTCTGCATTGTTTAAGAAACACTCGGTGTCTCTGATTGGGTGAATACATGGTGGTTTGAGATTTTCGATGATGGTTTTGCAGGACTTCATGGTTACGGTAAGAGTGGGAAGTGAATAGATTGACTTAGTCTAAGGGTAAGTGACAAACTTTTATAGCCTGGTCACAGTGCTTAATCAATGCCAAGGCTTAGCTATGGCATCTCTGCACTAGGCAATTCATAGCCACAGCACCTCTGGGCTTGCTGCATTGGTTACAAATGTAAAAAAAATTTCTAGAGTCCTGGTACGACTTCCATTCCAAATTAAGCACTGCCTGAACCAAGCGAGTGTCTCAGTATCACACCATTTTGTTCAGGGACCCCAGCCGGCATGTCCCATCAAAGCTAAAGCTATGTCTAGACTGCAGGCTTCTTTTGGAAGAAGCTTTTCCAGAAGAGATCTTTTGATAAGCATATAAGCTGTGATTACTGTGGGCGGAATGGCCACCAGGACACCTGTGCTTTTCCTCTTTCCTCTTCTTTCGAAAGAACTCCCTCTTCCCCATCCACACACACCTTTTTCCAGAACAGATCTTTCGGAAAAAGGCTTCATCCTTGTAGAATGAGGATTACCAGTGTCAGAAAAACCCCTTTGGGTACGTCTAAACTACATGCCTCCGTCGATGGAGGCATGTAGATTTGTGTATTCGAAAGAGGGAAATGAAGCCGCGATTAAAATAATCACGGCTTCATTTAAATTTACACGGCTGCCGCGCTGAGCCGACAAACAGCTGATCAGCTGTTTGTCGGCTCAGCGCGCTAGTCTGGACGCTCCCCTGCCGACATCAAAGCCCTTTGTTGGCAGCCCCGGTAAACCTCATCCCACGAGGAATAACGGGGCTGCCGACAAAGGGCTTTGATGTCGGCAGGGGATCGTCCAGACTAGCGCGCTGAGCCGACAAACAGCTGATCTGCTGTTTGTCGGCTCAGCGTGGCAGCCATGTAAATTTAAATGAAGCGGTGATTATTTAAATCGCCACTTCATTTCCCTTTGCCTATCTATCTAATCTACATGCCTCCATCGACGGAGGCATGTAGTCTAGACACAGCCTTTGTTCTTTCGATTTTTTTTTTCTAAAGAACGCAGTTGCAGTGTGGACATAAGTGAATTTTTTGGGGGAAAATGGCCGTTTTTCCAAAAACCTTTGCAGTGTAGATTTAGCCCGAGAGAGCTATTAGGTGAAGAGAAAAAGGAAACAAGTGAATGCTAGAGCCATTTAGTACCTGACTAATACATCCACCAGTACCTTCGATTTTTTTATTATTATTATTTTCTCTAAGCTCAAGTGATGAAAATATTTCTACCTGAGAGAAGCAGGATTTAAAATTTAGCATTCCAAAAACTAGGAACGCCCAGAGTTAAGGTTGCCTGTACAACCTTAATTCAGCCCCTCCTCCTCCCCTTGTGCGATGCAGTCATTACTTACAGAATCACATCCTATTTTCCCACAGGATCTATGGTTCATTCGGGGCACTGAATGGAGGGTGTTTAAATGAATAGCTATGCAATACCATGGCTTAGCCTCAGTGTGCTTCCCTTCCTTATTCAATGCCCTCTATTCAACTCCTGTCATAAAGACCAAATTGTGGGTTTTCTCGTGGGCTTTTCTGTGATGCTTGTCACTCTAGTGTCCGAGGGCTACGGCTCTGAACATGCTCATTTGTTCTGACGGGATGGTCCAGGCACCGGGGTGAGGACTAGGAGCTGAAAGTGAGGCTGGCCCTCCGCGAAGATGGAATCTAATGACCCGTCAGCTGCTACAATGTAAGAAGTTTCTACCGAGCATGTGCAAATAGTTCTAAGGCTGATAACCTGGCCAAAGGTGGGTAGACTGGCACAGTGACATCATAAGGCTGGCTCCCGATACCAAGGTCCGCCTCTTGCCAAATTTTAAGACGTGGCTCCACACCAGCAGGTGGGAGGGATGCAAGAGCTTGTCCAAGGGAAGGGTTTAAACCCTACAACACACACAACTTTCCCCAGCCTTGTTCTCAGCAGTGGCTGGACTGGTTTGGCATACGTTTCCTGGGAACAGTCAGCCTGAGACAGACACCCACTGTCAAGAGTTTTAGTTAGAATTTGGCAAAGTGATATGCAACAAAAATAGGGTCTTTTTAAATACATAAGAACGGCCAGGCTGGGTCAGACCAAAGGTCCATCTAGCCCAGTAGCCTGTCTGCTGACAGTGGCAAATACCAGATGCCCCAGAGGGAGTGAACAGAAGCACTAGAGCAGTTTGATAAAAGGCCATGCTGGCAGCTGCTGCTGCAATGTTTATGAGTGTATTTGACAATAGATGCAGGTATCTATCTCTCTGTTATCACCATTCATGGGCTACTGGTTTCAGTTGCCATGAGTCATTGTAATATCAAACTAATCGCAGAATACCAGAACTGGAAGGGACCTCGAGAGGCCATTGAGTCCAGCCCCCTGCCTTCACGGCAGGACCAAGCACCATCTAGACCATCTCTGACAGGTGTCTGTCCAACCTGCTCTTAAATATCCCTAGTGATGGAAATTCCACAACCTCCCTAGGCAACTTATTCCAGTGTTTAACCACCCTGCCAGGAAGTTTTTCCTAATGTCCAACCTAAACCTCCCTTGCTGCAGTTTAAGTCCATTGCTTCTTGTCATATCCTTAGAGGCCAAGGAGAACAATTTCCCCCCCTGCTCCCTGTGACACCATTTTAGATACTTGAAAACTGCTCTCGTGTCCACTCTCAGTCTTCTCCTTTCTAAAGTACACACACCCAGTTCTTTCCATCTTCCCTCATAGTTCATGTTTTCTAGCCCTGGAATCATACTTCTTGCTTTTCTCTGGACCTTCTCCAGTATCTCCACATCTTTCTTGACATGCGGTGCCCAGAACTGGACACAATCCTCCAACTGAGGCCTAACCAGCGCAGAGTAGAGCAGAAGAATGACTTCTCGTGTCTTTCTCGCCACACTCCTGTTCATGCAGCCCAGAATCATGCTGGCTTTTTTTGCAACCGTGTCACGCTGCAGACTCCTGTTTAGCTTGTGGTCCACTCTAACCCCTCGATCCCTTTCTACCGGACTCCTTCCTAGACAGTTGCTTCCCATTCGTTGTGTAAAACTGCCACGGAGGCCCTAGAAAGTTGCTGAGTAGGCCCTGATTTCTAAGGCCAATTTCAATTGATTTCAGCTAGTGTTCGAAGCCATGGCTGGTGGTGCTACGGGGTGGGAATTGGGATATTTGCCAGCCGCCCAGTCTGGTTGCAGCGTTGAGAGCAAAGCGAGTGACAGATAGCTGCCAGTGGCAGAAGACGGACGGGGTGCAGAAATCCCCAGTATTTTCATATCAGGAGAGAGCCCCCCTGTAAAAATAACCCACAAATAACAGCACTATGTTCTATACAGCTTTGCCACCGACAGTCTGTCAGACAGAATTAAAATGGGCTGCATGGCAGGATCCAAGGGAGAATGCAGTGTAAAAGATGATGGACTAACGCCCTCCCTCCTCATTTTCCCTGGCTTGTGAGCCACCGAGCCTGCAGGTTCATGAGATCACCCCAAAAGAGCCCCAGGTTGTATATTGGGGTGGTCTGCTAGAAAGAGATAAGCCCTTGCCAGAACTTTGCTTCTCCCCCAACGGATCTTCCTCTCTGGGGCTCAGGCTGCAAGAGACACCGTGTGGGGCAAAGACGCCCACCAAAGCGTGCGAGGCAAACAGGAGTGCACACACTGGCCAGGCAGGAGGTAAACTGAGGCACAATCTTCCTCCAGTGTTCCCTTGTCTGTGTGCTTGACAGAGCCCCCTCCCTCCACTCTAGTGCCCTTAATACGGCCAGTTCTCACCGTATTGGCTGCTTTCATCTGGGCCCGCGTTCCGGGATCACAGGACGCCTGGGTTTTAGTCCTCCTGGTGGTAGGATAAAGCTTGGGAATGGGATCCCAGGGCACGCCGGTGGCAGGAAAGCCAGAAGGCAAAGAAAAGGAATGCAAAACGTCTCCTCCCTCTTTTTGGCTAGTGATGTTCGTGGGCCAGAGTCAGGATTTTGGAAGGCGTGGGGCTGGCAACGTGGGTTGTGCTCCAACATGAGTGTGGCACAGCAGCGATGGTTAACAATGTGCTTGGCGCTGTACAAAGAGAGGGGAAGACACATGGCCCGGGGCCTGGATTACTTAAATGTTCCACCCTGGCAACGCAGCAGAAAGCTGACTCTACGTAGCTGCCTAGGGAAGAGTCTGTCGGTAGCAGCTTCTGTGGCAGTGGCATTGAAAGCTCAGCTGCCTAAAGAGCAGGAGTATCTAAGCTAAGTACGGATCATAGACTCCTAGGGCTGGTGGAGACCTCAGGAGTCATCGAGTCCAGCCCCCTGCCCAAAGCAGAACCAACCCAACTCAATCATCCCAGCCAGGGCTTGGTCAAGACGGGACTTAAACACCTCTAGGGATGGAGATTCCACCCCTCCCTAGGGAACCCATCCCAGCGCTTCCCCACCTGCCTTGGGAAATAGTTTTTCCTAATCTCCAACCTAGACTTCCCCCACTGCAACTTGAGACCATTGCTCCTTGTTCTGCCATCTGCCCCCACTGAGAACAGCCTCTCTCCAGCCTCTTTGGAACTGCCCATCAGGAAGTTGAAGGCTCAGTGCGCTAGTCTGGACGTTCCCCTGCCGACATGAAAGCCTTTTATCGACATCCCCTGTAAACCTCATCCTACGAGGCATAAGGGGGAGGTCGATAAAAGGCTTTCAGGTTGGCGCGGGAGCGTCCAGACTAGCGCGCTGAGCCGACAAACAGCTGATCAGCTGTTTGTCGGCTCAGCGCGGCAGCCATGTAAATTTAAATGAAGCCGCGATTATTTAAATCGCCGCTTCATTTCCCTTTGCCGATCTGTCTCATCTACATGCCTCCATCGACGGAGGCATGTAGTCTAGACACACCCTCGGTGTGCTGCACTGTTAATTAGCTCTAATTTACTCCTCAGTGTCTGCTCAGAGCCCAGTAAGCAGTGGAAGTGTTGGCGATGCTGCTAGACAATATTGAACTCCTGTGGTTCGGCAAATTCTCTGGTTCAGCACCGGGCAGGTTCCAGAGGGCCGGCCAGAGAGATCCAACCTGTCGTGCTTTGATGGGATGTAGAAGGATCACACGGCTCTTGCAATGTTGTGTGCAATCAGCATGCACCTCACTTTCTATGCTCTTGCTTTCTGGGTGTCATTTTAGTAATACTGGTAGGAAAAATCGACAAGCAGAATCTAGCAGCCCTGCACGTGGGCAAATAGCAAACAAAATGTCTCGTGGGTTACCCATAGTGCCTTGATGGGCCGCAGGTAGCCCCTGGACCACAGGTAGCTCACTACTAGCCTAGATGATCACAGGGTCCCACCTCTCCCTTCCCCCCCCCCCGCATGAAAGCTTGTGGCATGTCTAGGATAACCAAAATAGCTGAGCATATAATGTTCCACCTCTGTTACGTATTTCTTTGCCTGGGAATGACGATAAATACTAATGTCTTGCTCTTATAAAGCACTTTTGACCAGTAGCTCTCCAAGTGTGTTACCAAAGGAGAGCAGTTCCATCCCCACTGCGCAGATGGGGAAACTGAGGCAGGGTGAGGCAAAGTGACTTGCCCAAGTCTCGCCACAGCCCAGTGGCAGAGGCAGAAAAAAACCCTGGTCACTTGAGTCCCTTGCCTTCAGCATGAGGGCTCCACTAAGATCATGCAGTTCTCCTGCCCAGGACCCTCAGCCCGGCCTTTAATGAAAGTTCTAGTTTGATGAGCGACACAGTTTTTATTTTTGAAAGGTCACCCATCACGTGGGATATTTTAGTGGGGAATTTCACTTGCTGCTCAGTTGGAATCCTGGCTTTCTTTTCTGGAAGAGGAGGTGTTGGAACCGCCCAGCTCCCCCGAACGACTCATTATATTATGCACTCCTGTTGTGGCCCCTTTTATTTGACGTCTATTTAAATGAAACAGCTTCTGTTTGCAGGCTTTGTAGCCCGTCCGAGGAACGGATGAAGTCTGGTCACTCCCTTAGGAAGAAACAATGGACTCAGAGAGGTGTAGTCCTGGAAGGGACCTTGAGAGGTTATCGAGTTCAGTCTCCTGCAGACACGGCACGACTGCATTGTAACTAGACCATGCTAAGTTTTGATGCCTCTCTGAAACAGCGCAGTAAACAGACTTGCCTAAATTCCTGCAGCACGTCAATATCAGAGGCAGGCTTGGAACCCCAGTCTGGAAGCACTTACATCCCAAGTCAAACTGCAAAAGCGTCCTGCTTTTCGGGGCTCGCTACCCCGGCCCGGAAGTAAGGTCAGCTGTCTGGGAATGACCCACCAGCCAGCTTTGAGCGCTGGTCGGAGGCATTGTTTTACGTCTCCTAATCTGGCAACGTCTTCCACAGGAAGAAAATATTTGCTGATCCTTGCCCTGTGTCTGTGGGCCCCGGGAGGAAACGGCGTGGAAGGAATGTAACCTCCTCCACGCCTGTCACAGGAGAAACAAAATAATAGTCTGGTGAATGGAGACTGTTCATTGAGCGTCTGTGCTCGGCTGATTTTTGGTGCACTGACTGTCTGCAGATGGAGCGTCAAGATCAGTCTGCCACAGGGCTGACCTGCTACGCCCGATTGGGCCCCCCTGCAGACAGCTTTGCTGATGCCCCAAGTCCTGACCCACAGCCCTGGCCTCCCCTGACCCCAGTTCTAATCCTGTCTTGTAGGCAGGGGCGTGATGTCCTGGAATGTTGCCAGTCCACAGAGCCAGTTACAGTAATCGCTTCACAAAAAACGTAAGCTGGGCAGAGGTCGGTGCTGAGAAAGACACTTGGCAGTGGGAGGGGACGTTGGCCTCGCTGGGGTGGCACTGAACTGGCAGGCAGATGAGGGTTAAGTTCCCAGCTCTACCCAGTGTAACGTGGGCAAACCACTCGATCTGCCCATGTGTCAAACAGGGAGCCATCCGTGGTCCGTCAGTTTAGAATGTAAGCTCTTTGGGGCAGAGAGTAACACAGAGGCCGCAAAACTCCACAGGGTCTAGTTAGCCAGAAGCCCTGCTGGGAAGGCAGGAGATGGGACTAGAGAACCTCTCCGTATCCCTCCCAGTCCTACGATTCTCTGAATCCACTGTTGGCTCTTGCTCTGTGTGTGTGTACAGCTCCATGCACAACGGGGCCCTGACCGCAGGCCTTTTGGGGTTACTACAATACCAGTGCTACTGACGGCAACACTATGATGTGGCAGCAGCGTGCAAGTCCGAGCAGTGCGACACCGGGACCCTTCCTCGTCCCGTAGGTTGATGCCATGTGGTTCTGTGTACCACTGCGGGCCGGGAAAGGAGGGTGAATGGGGGGAGGAATTGCCCCACATGACTGACTTTGAAGGGGCCTCTGAAATTCTGAAGCTGGCCCTGTAAATATAATGGTACTATCACACACATCAGAGGCTGCAGCTTTTTTGAGGTCATCAGTTTCCCGTGACAGCCGGACTGGGGCAAAGCCGGGATCTGAACCCAGGACCCTAGTGCAGGGGATCAAGCATTCAGCCATACCTCCGCTCCGAAACGCAGAAGACACTCGTGATGTCTTTCCAGATGAGAGAGGCCTTGATGGGCTCTGGTGAAATAGCAGCCAGGTAGCATTAAGATTCTGCATCTGAATCCCAAACTTTGATCCTGGATTAGACTCGCTCCGAGTTTCCATCTTTGCCATCATTAAAAAAGGGATAGAGAATAAGACAGAGAATATTTTATTGCCTCTATATAAAACCATGGTACGCCCACATCTGGAATACTGCGTACAGATGTGGTTGCCTCATCTCAAAAAAGATATACTGGCATTGGAAAAGGTTCAGAAAATGGCAGCAAAGAGGATTAGGCTTGGAATGACTGCCTTATGAAGAGAGATTCAAAAGACGGGGACTTTCCAGCTGAGAAAAGAGGAGACGAAGGGGGGATAGGATAGGGGTTATAAAATCATGACGGGTGTGGAGAAAATGAATAAGGAAAAGTTGTTTACTTGTTCCCATAAGAACTAAGGGTCACCAAATGAAGTTAATAGGGAGCATATGTAAAGCAACTAAAAGGACGTTTTTCTTCACACAGCGCACAGTCAACCTGTGGAACTCCTTGCCAGAGGATGTTGTGAGGAGAAGGATTTTAACAGGGTTCCAAAAAGAACTAGATAAATGTATGGAGCACAGGTCCATCAATGGCTATTAGCCAGGATGGGCAGGAATGTTGTCCGTAGCCTCTGTTTGTCAAATGCTGGGAAGGGGTGACAGGGGAGAAATCACGTGTTGATTCCCTGTTCTGTTCACTCCCTCTGGGGCACCTGGCATTGGCCGCTGTCAGCAGACAGGACACTGGGCTAGATGGACTTTTGGCCTGACCCAGAGTGTCCGTTCTTATGTTATGTTCTTTCAGGCTCTCCTATGAGCAGAGACACAAAACAGCAGAGCGATTCGGCCCCTTTCCTATTACAGACCTTTGTTTTTGTTCCTCTGTGGGCTACTGACGTGGGCATTGGTGTCCTTCTCGTTCCGTGACGTGGATTGGTCTCGTTAGCACAGGACCCTGCTCAGAATGTCGGTCGGTTGCATCAGGGCGAGACGAGGCTGGCTTGTTCTACTCTCCAAGGACTGGCGCTGCGTTTGTTCTATTTTTAAGAGGTGTCCCATTCTGGTATCTCGTTCGCCTTTGCGGTTTCTGTCAAGCCCTGGGAATTGGGCCGGGAGACAAGGAGGACAGGGAAGAGGACTTGATACTCTTGGCGCTGTGAATTTGGTGATTAAAAAGTCCTGAGAACTGATTAGACTGAAATTGCAGTTTGGAAAGTGTAACCTGATAAAACAGCCCAGCCGTCACTCCCCCAGTGGAAATTGTGGCTGGTAGCTCCGTCTGACACGCAGTGAACTGGGCTAGTCTGTTGTTGTTGCTTCTTTCAAAGTTGCCTTTGTTGTACAGCAGCTTCCAGGTTCTTTTCTCAGAGCAGCCTTTCAAGTGTTCCCTGCCACCAAACAGACCGCGTCGGGGAGTCTGAGAGCACGAAATAAAAATGCGTGAGATTCAAAACACACAGGAGCCGAGATGACCTTGGCTGAGAGTTTGGATGCTTTTTTTTAAAAATTGCTGGAACGTGCAGTCTTAACACGTCAGGATCGCATGCCCGCGAGATGCGGGAAGACCCTGTTTGGAAAATGCTTCCAAACCAACAGTGGTCTCTGAGTCTGGCTGTCTCCAAGAGCAGAAGCTGAACTGTATGGAGTGCCATGGGGAATAGAGATTGTGCCCCAGCGGCAGTGTTGAACAGGGTGGATTGACAGCTAAGTCTCATGGGGGGTTAATTGAAAAGAACAGTTATAAAATCATAGACTCGTAGGGCTGGCAGAGACCTTAGGAGTTATCAAGTCCAACCCCCCGCCCAAAGCAGAACCAACCCCAACTCAATCAACCCAGCCAGGGCTTTGTCAAGCCAGGACTCGAAAACCTCTAGGGACGGAGATTCCACCCACTCCCTAGGGAACTGATCCCAGTGTTTCACCACCCTACTAGGGAAATAGTTTTTCCCAAGACACAAGAAGTCATTCTTCTGCTCTACTCTGCGCTGGTTAGGCCTCAGTTGGAGGATTGTGTCCAGTTCTGGGCACCGCATTTCAAGAAAGATGTGAAGAAATTGGAGAGGGTCCAGAGAAGAGCGACACAAATGATTAAAGATCTAGAGAACATGAACTATGAGGAAAGGCTGAAAGAACTGGGCTTCTTTAGTGTGGAAAGGAGAAGACCGAGAGGGGACATGATAATGGTTTTCTTGTATCTAAGGGTATGTCTAGATTGCATTCCTCCGTCAGCAAGGGGGTGCAGATTAGGCAGGTCCACATTGCAAATGAAGCGGGGATTTAAATATCCCGTGCTTAATTTGCCTAAAAATGGCTGCAGTTTTGCCAACTCAGTACTTTGTCAGCCAAAAAGAGGCAGTCTAGAAGGGGATCTGTCGAGAAAGAAAGCCTTTTTCGACAGATCGCTTATGCCTCCTGCATGACATACCCTAAAAGGATGTCACAGGGAGGAGGGGGGAAATTGTTCTGCTTGGCCTCTGAGGACAGGACAAGAAGCAATGGGCTTAAACAGCAGCAAGGGAGGTTGAGGTTGGACATTAGGAAAAACTTCCTACCTGGCAGGGTGGTGAAACACTGGAATAAATTGGCCAGGGAGGTTGTGGAATCTCCATCACTGGAGATATTTAAGAGCAGGTGAGACAGACACCTGTCAGGGATGATCTGGACAGTGCTTGGTCCTGCCGGGAGGGACGGGGACTGGACTCGATGACCTCGCGAGGTCCCTTCCAGTTCCAGTGCTCTATGATTCTGTGATTCTAATATCCAACCTCGACCTTCCCCACTGCAACTCCATGTCTGGGCTTGCTCTCTGCATAATCAAAGCCAGAAGCCACCCAGGAGGGATTGCTCTGGAGGGATTGCTCAGACTGCATTGAAGAGTCGTGCAGAAGACAGTTTCATGGATTTGTCCTTCGTGAACTCACCTAATTCTTTTTTGAACACTAGACGGCTGCGTCTAGACTGGCAAGTTTTTCCGCAAAAGCAGCTGCTTTTTCAGAAAAACTTGCCAGCTGTCTCATAGACTTTAAGGTCAGAAGGGACCATTAAGATCATCTAGTCTGACCCCCTGCACAGTGCAGGCCACAAAATCTCACCCACCCCTCTTAGAATAATCCTCTCCCCTAGATCTCAGATATTGAAGCCTTCAAATACTTTGAAGGCCCCAAGATGCAGAGAATCCTCCAGCTGTGATCTGTGCCCCATGCTACAGAGGAAGGCGAAAAACCTCCAGGGCCTCTGCCAATCTACCCTGGAGGAAAATTCCTTCCCGACCCCAAATATGGTGATCAGCTAAACCCTGAGCATGTGGACAAGACTCACCAGCCAGACACCCAGAAAGTACTACACTGGCCGCTTGAATTTCCGCAAGAACCCTGACGATCTCATGTAAGAAATCAGTGCTTCTTGCGGAAATACTATGCTGCTCCCATTCAGGCAAAAGTCCTTTTGCACAAAAGCTTTTGTGCAAAAGGGCCATTGTAGATTTGTTTTGTGCAAAAAAGCCCTGATTGCAAAAATGGCGATCGGGGCTTTCTTGTGCAAAACCGCGTCTAGATTGGCACGGATGCTTTTCCGCAAAAATAGTGGTAGAGATGTAGCCGTGTTAGTCTGGGGTAGCTGAAGCAAAATGCAGGACAATGTAGCACTTTAAAGACTAACAAGATGGTTTATTAGATGATGAGCTTTCGTGGGCCAGACCCACTTCCTCAGATCAAAGTGCTTTTGCGGAAAAGCGTCCGTGCCAATCTGGATGCTCTTTTCCACAAATGCTTTTAACGGAAAACTTTTCCGTTAAAAGCATTTGCGGAAAATCATGCCAGTCGTAGCCTTACAGTTTTGGCCTTCACAACATCCCTTGGCAATGAGTTCCACAGGTTGATTGTGCCTTGAAGTTCTCCCTCTTGTTTGTTTTAAACCTTCTGCCTATTCATTTCATCGGGTGACTCTGGGTGTTTGTGCTATGTGAAGGGGTAAAGAACATTTCCCGAGTCAGTTTCTTCAGATCATTCACGATCAGGCCCACTGAATTGTGGCAGGGGGAGGGGCACAATTGCCCCACAGTTCAGTGATTCGAAAGGGCTGGGAGTTCCCAGCCACTGTTACTGCGTCAGCGGTGGCTATAGTCCCAGGCCCCCTTGAATCGCTGCCAGAGCACCGCTCCGCATGGCTCTGAGGGCTGGAGGCAGGGCACACTGCAGTCTGGCTGGCTGCCGTCGCCCCACCCCATCCTATCCACCTCAGCCCTGTCCCTTCCAGGGGTATGGATCCATCCCCCACCCCCACCCCCACATGTTGCCCTGGGGCCCATGATGGGGGGGTCCAGCCCCGTGGTGCATGTGGGGGGGCACTCTAGCTTGGCTGGAGTGGCCCCCCGGCTCTTCCCCTTTTCATTGGTTAACCAGTGAAACAATATATTTAACCCGCTCCCCAATTAAATGGGATTCGGCAGCCCTAGTTCGAACTGTCAGTCTTAGATGGTGACCCCCGCGTGACGCTTGCTAACTTGCCTCGTTCGGCTCAAAAAGGCCTTTCCTATGAGCGCAGCAAGGAAGGTTTGAGCTTCTCTGCCTGGTTGCGAGTGTCTTTTTCTAGTCGGTTCCTCTTATGACCCCGAAATATCAGGCAACAGCTCACCAGCGACCAAAACATCGGCAGGCTGGGGAGCAAGATGGGACCGGGAGGTGCCTTAGGGTTTAACCTGTCTGCCTGAGGGGAAAGCAAAGCGTCTGCTTTGTGGCAGATCTAGGATAACCTGGTGTGAGAACGCAGGCTTGCCTGGCACCGTGTCATCCCTTGGCAGCCAGCCTGACTTCCTTTGCCTTGCCAGAGATTTCAGGACTTCCAGCAAGAGCGTTCTCTCATTGCCAAAGCCAAAACGAATCCAAAACGCACCGGCCCCTTGGCAACCCACGATATCAGTGTGGGCACGACTAGCTGTAAATCGGTAACTTAGGCCCCGAGGATTCTGGGGAGTGAGGCCAGCGGCAGATTTATAGGACTGTTGCTCAAGTCAAGAACGATACATGACATGTGAAAGAAATAAACAAAACACTGGACCTATTCCCCTGGGTTGGCTGATCTTTGCTCTTGATAGGCACAGAGAACAGCAGGGTGGAGGGAGAAATAAAAATGTTTCCAGGGAAAGTATAACTGATCTGAGAGTGTTTACAATCTGATTGCAACATTTGCATTCGGGACTGGTTTCAGTGCCTGTCCTCGCAATAGGCCAAGCACACCATCCGACTCTGCAAATTGACAAGCTATCAGAGGATATAAAATGCAAACCCATGTGTTTCAAATTTGAGCATGTTTGTTATTCACAATCTCTGCACGTGCAGCCTACAACTCCAAAGAGAACGGCAGCCCTGGTATACAAAGGAGACAAAGCTGGACCTCAAACTGGGTGGAAGCCAGTTTGCACAAATAGTCTGTAGCTGTTGACTTCCTGCTTAAGATAGAGTGTGTATATCACAGTATGGCTTGAGGCCCCCTCTAATCCAGGTTGACATGCTAAAGTATGGGGAGGTTTATCAATTCTTAATCCTCTTTTAAGACCAACACAAAACAAACACTCTCCTCTCGAAGCTTTGTGGTTCTGGCTCCATTACATCCTGGAGAGGCTCTGAAAGGTGGCAGTGCAGACAGGGGAGCCGGATTGATCTGAAGCCCATTTTCGGGCAGGGCTGCTTACAGTCTGCAGCAAGGGTCTTGCTCTCTGACTCCCAAGCAACGGATGAGCAAAGCCGAGCTCGAGTCATCTGAGACCAGTGGTACTAGGGTCGTGTAACCAATGCCAGCATGGGCCGTTGGTTATTTCAGGGCCTAATTTTGTGTGGTGATGCAGCCAAGATTCTGGACAGGCCTGGTGCTTTCAAGCAAGGTGAAGAGGAAGGGCAGGTCTAGGCTCAAAAGTTAGGTCAACCCCTAAATCCACACCCCAAGTGATGCGGAGAGAAGCCCGCCAGACCCCCAGAGTGTAGACACCTCGAGGCTGATAGAAGAATTCTACTAACATAAGGACATAAGAACGGCCAGACTGGGTCAGACCAAAGGTATGTCAAGACCATCAGGCGCCCCGGCACACTTGTGAGCGTGACCTGCTCCTGAGTAACCCGGGGAGGAAGAAGGGGGTTACAAGAGCTAAATAACAGCACAAACTACTGCGAGCCACACTCATGAAAAACAGTGATAGAAATGTAGCCGTGTTAGTCTGGGGTAGCTGAAGCAAAATGCAGGACAATGTAGGATCGAAGGGCTTGGCTATAGACGATGGATCGTGTGGTGTGTTCTGGATGGGAGCTGGAAGCATGTAGGTAACTGTATGAGTCGGTGGGTTTTCTGTAGAGAGTGGTGTCTGTAGAGAGTGCGGTCTAATACAACCGCATCTGCTCTAATCCCACTGACAGAGACCAGAAGCTTCAGGATCTCTACCAAGCATTTATAAACCTCAACTACCCACCCGGAGAAATAAAAAAGCAAATTGAAAGAGCCAGACGAATACCTAGAAACCATCTACTTCAAGACAGACCCAAGAAAACCAACAATAGAACACCACTTGTCATCACCTACAACCCCCAACTTAAACCTGTCCAACACATTATCAATAAACTACAGCTTATACTGGAACAGGATACCATACTCCAAGAGGCTCTGGGAGACAGACCCATAGTCTCCTATAGACAACCACCTAACCTCAAGATGATTCTTACCAACCACCACAGGACATACCACACTAATACCAACCCTGGTACCTTCCCTTGCAACAAACCCCGTTGCCAGCTTTGTCCACATATTCATTCTGCCGATACCATTATTGGACCTAACCAAGTGAGTTATAAGATCAAGAACACATATTCCTGCGCCTCCAGAAATATAATCTATGCTATCATGTGCCGAAAGTGTCCGTCTGCTATGTACATTGGACAAACATCTCAGACACTTCGCCAAAGGATTAATGCCCACAAAACAGATATCAGACAAGATCACAAAGAAAAAACAGTTTCTTGCCATTTTAACCAGAAAGGACACTCTCTCAATGACTTAACCACCTGCATTCTGCTACAAAGACCTTTTACATCTGCACTTGAAAGGGAATCCTCCGAACTGTCATTCATGTTAAAATTCGACACTCTCCAAAAAGGAATGAACAAACACTCAGGCTATCTTACCCATTACCAAGATAGCTTCCCCAATTATCACCTCTAATATCATCAATTCACAGACACTTACCTTCCTTCCTTCCCCCCCCCCCCCCGCATCCCCCTTCTGTTCTGAAATGTGATTTGTCCTTTTCATATGTGTTCATTTTTTTAAATTGTATCCTTTGGTATCTATGGTTGTGACTATTTTCTTCCACTATTTGATCTGAGGAAGTGGGTCTGGCCCACGAAAGCTCATCATCTAATAAACCATCTTGTTAGTCTTTAAAGTGCTACAGTGTCCTGCATTTTGCTTCATGAAAAACAGGCATCTGGCTGACTCAAATCATTCTGGGTGACGGATGTTGCCGGACCAGAGAGTTCTGGACTAGAGAGGTTCCACTTGTGTTGCTAAAGTGACACACAAATAACCCCAAGGCCATGTGTAGTGACCATGAGAGCTGGGTGCTCCCTCTGCATCCAGTCAAAGTGCTACTATAGTTCCACCGGCACCCCTGGAAAATTCTAGCTATGCAAGCGCAGTCAGCAAAACTACTCTCTCCTGGGAGACTATTGTGTCCACCTCAATCTTGTAGCCCACCTAGGTGAAGGAAGGCCACTCATGCGGCCCACTCGCTTGCCCATCACTGTGTTAGAGGCCTGTCCGGATGCCGTGATAGGGGCCATATGGTTATTAGACAGAGAAGCAATAGGACTGTTGAAATAAATAATGAGGATTCTTTGCAAGGCTGCTGGACACAGACAGGCGTTGGGTCTACCCCCTCTGATTTTCCACCTCCTGGATCTGCATTACCTGGGGTAATCACCCAGGGAGCTCCCTATGTTCTGGGCTGCTCTAGGCAGTCCTGGGGGGAGGATCGCGGGGGATATTGCAAACATAGACTCTTCTTTAAAAGTTAACCAAGCTTTTGTGAACCTCTGAGTGACTGGGGGTGTGTCCTCAGTCTGAGTTTTGGGTCAGTTCTTATTTTATCCAGATTTTTACTCTGATTCCTCTGACTCCTCCCATTTTTCTACCCTAACCCCTCTGACTCCGCCCATTTTTCTACCATAATCCGTCTGGCTCCGCCCATTTTTCTACACTAATTCCTCTGATGCTGCCCATTCTCTACCTCCAATCTCTCCGACTGTGCCCATTCTCTACCCTAATCCCCTGACTCCGCCCATTTTCTACCATAATCCCTCTGACTCCTCCCATTTTCTAGCCTAATCCCTCTGACTCCGCCCATTTTCCTACCATAATCCCTCTGACTCCTCCCATTTTCTACCCTAATCCCTCTGACTCCGCCCATTTTCCTACCATAATCCCTCTGTCTCCTCCCATTTTCTACCCTAATCCCTCTGACTCCGCCCCTTTTTGCACCCTAATCCCTCTGACTCCGCCCATTCTTTACCATAATCCCTCTGACTTCACTATCCATCAGCAAAGGTTGGTTAGATGTCTGCATCCCTCCCTGAAAAGTGTCTCTGGGTACGTCTAGACTACAGGCTTCTGTCGACAGAAGTTTTGTCGACAGATACTGTCGACAAAACTTCTGTCGACAAAGAGCATCTAGACTACATTGAGTTCTGTCGACAAAGCAAGCTGCTTTGTCGACATGGTAATGTGGACGCAAAGGACAGTTTACATTCAATAACACCTTCTGTCGACAGAAACTCTGTCGACAGAAGGCGTTATGCCTCGTAAAATGAGGTTTACCAGCGTCGACAAAACTGCTGAGATCTGTCGACGTTATGTCGACAGAACTCAGCGGTAGTGTGGACGCAGGTATAGTTTTGTCGACAAAAGTCCACTTTTGTCGACAAAACCCTGTCGTCTAGACACACCCTCTGTGTGAGAGGAAAGGTGCCAAACAGAAACCCTGATGTGAAAAATAAAAGCCGTCATAAAAGAAGCAAATCCCGCCTTTGATGGGTGCCTTTTCCAAGAAAAATAGAACAAAATAAAACACACCCCAAGAAAAACATCCGATTTCCTGCTGGCAGTCCATTTTATGTGCTAAAAACCAGTGCGTTTTGTCCCATGTCATTTTTCTGGGAAATAAAACAAAATAAAACGGATCCACACGCTTATCGTTATTTGCAAGCAGGCGCTGTACAGAATGCACGACAGGCAGCAACAGTGAGGACTGGACTCATTACCACGCTATAAATAGCATTCAAAGTGCAGCTGGGCCCTCACATGAGCAAGAGAGCTAATTGATGCCGAAATATGTTCATTTCAAGTTCTGTGACTTCACGTGGAAAATATTACCCGGGTTAATTAATGGCAAGGAGGAGAGATGATGCAATGCCCTTATAAAACAATCGACTGAAACATCAGAGCTCCCTTCCAAAAGGGAAAGAGAAAAAAGAAACGGCCTGGGAGTGTATAGCAGAAACAACACAATAAAACACACACACATTTAAAAACCAGTGAGTGGTCCTTTAGCACTTTAGAAACGAACAAAAAAAAATAGATGGTATCATGAACTTTTGTGGGCACAACCCACTTCTTCAGAGGAGTGGAGGAAAAGGTGCAGAAAAAGAGGGGAAAGAGGGAAGGAAAAAACACACCTGTCAATTATAGTGCTCAATGAGGCTAATAGAGCCCCCAGAAGTGGAAACATTCAGCAGGAAATTACATTCTATTTATGTAACAGCTTCTGGACCGAATCTGGGATTATCTTGTGACAGCGGGGATGATAGAAAGATGGCATAAAATTCCCAAGTTTCTATGGCTGAGCCCCTGGCAAATATTAATGCCTGATCCTGTCAGTCCTGAAAACGGTCTATCAATCTGTTTCGCCAATCCTTCAGTCTAACTCAGCACAGCTGCATGTGTCTGCTTAACATGTGTTTAATTCCTAAAGATTTGCTCTAGCCCGACCCAAAAGTTTTGAGCTTCATTCGGGAGTGAATGGGTGACCAGCTGTTCACAACAGCCCCTTTCGGCCGTAACATCTATGGGTCTGGGAATCCAGACTGTTTTCTTTTTTTAAGCATGCATCCAATATGTGGCAGGCCTACGCTGCAAGGCATGGCCAAGAGGCACTGGGGTGTGGAGGGTTGGTTACAGGTTTTAGAGGAGTGTTCACAAATATTAACCCCAACCCAGCTATGGATACTCTTCACAGCTCTTGTACATTTCATTGCTACCCCAAAAGGGAACGGAACCAGGAGAAGGGACTTTTGACTGCTGACGAATGTTAGAGGCTGCTTTTGCCGTGGGAATACAGAATCATCCCAAGAGAGGAAGAAGAACATAAGAACGGCCGTACTGGGTCAGACCAAAGGTCCATCTAGCCCAGTATCCTGTCTGCTGACAGTGGCCAGCACCAGGTGCCCCAGAGAGGGTGGATCGAAGACAATGATCAAGCAATTTGTCTCCTGCCATCCTTCTCCAGCCTCTGACAAACAGAGGCCAAGGACACCATTTTATCCCCTGGTTAATAGCCTTTTATGGACCTAACCTCCATGAAATTATCTAGCTTCTCTTTAAACTCTATCATAGTCCTAGCCTTCACAGCCTCCTCTGGCAAGGAGTTCCACAGGTTGACTACACGCTGTGTGAAGAAGAACTATCTAGTGATTGGGTCCTGTGCAGGACTGTTCTGTGTTGTATATAGTCAACTACCTGGTCTGGTGTAGGCTGTGACTGTCCCAAGAGTGGGAGTTTTCGCCTCCATCTTGGGAAATTTTCTCTTTCTGCAGTTCAACCCACGATTTCTTGTCATGCCTCTTTTCTTGCACCCTAAATAATGTATCGCCCTTCTTGGGTATCTGTGGTCCAGTTGCGTTGCACTTTGTCTATACGTATTTAGCTCATTCTTCACATCAAAGAATTGGGCTTGTTTAGTTTAGAAAAGAGGAGACTGAGAGGGGATAGGATAGCAGTTTTCAGGTATCTAAAAGGGTGTTATAAGGAGGAGAGAGAAAAATTGTTCTTCTTGGCCTCTGAGGATATGACAAGAAGCAATGGGCTTAAATTGCAGCAAGGGAGGTTTAGGTTGGACATTAGGAAAAACTTCCTTTCAGAGTGGTGAAACACTGGAATAAAGTTGCCTAGGGAGGTTGTGGAATCTCCATCACTGGAGATATTTAAGAGCAAGTTAGACAGACACCTGTCAGGGATGGTCTAGATGGTGCTGTGTCCAAGGAACACGTCTACTTTTCCGAAATTTTTTTTGGAAAAGCAGATGCATTCTTTCACCCTCCCTGTGACCCTCGTTGTACGAGGAAGAAGGGATGTGCCGAAAGAGGAGATTTTCCCCAAGTTTGGCACTGTGTAGATGTGCCAAATTTCAGAAAAGGCTCTTCTGAAAGAAAAGCGGAAAAAGATACGGAAATTGTGATTCGCTATTTGCGTATCTTTTTCCAACTTTTCTTTGTAGTGTAGACACAGCCTTCCAGTTCTGGGATTCTATGACTCTATGATGCTATGTCTTGGTTTCTTTCCCTTTTTCTGTGTGAAGTTTTGTTCTCCCGTTGAATCTCTGTTTCTGCTGATTTCTTTCCTGCGCAGGCTGCATTAGTTTGTCTTTTTTCCACACGACATCTTGCTGTTTGCCGTCTTTCACTCTAACCTCGCTACATCTCCTTTTGATTTCTCTACCCACGGTGCTAGTCCAGTCTGTGAATTTCACACAAGGGCTGCTTGTTCCCAGTTCCACAGGATTAATGAAGATGTTAAATAAGGCTTCCCCCTTGGATTGCAGAGGGTGCATCTGACTGCCTGAGATAATGTTTACAACTCAGTCCCTTGCAATGACTTTTTGAAGCAGGAAATATTTTCTTACAAGCCAAACATATCTCATCTGCTGCGAGCCCTTTAGACAGTGATATTGCCAGTCTAACAAGAGCTCCTCCACTGAATGTCAGAGCCTGTACAAAATCAGTGTTGCTTTCCCACTGCTTCTATTAGTTCCCATAATAGAAGAACTAGAGGACACCAAATGAAATGAATGGGTAGCAGGTTTAAAACTAATAAAAGAAAGTTCTTCTTCACACAGCGTGTAGTCAGCCTGTGGAACTCCTTGCCAGAGGAGACTGTGAAGGCTAGGACTATAATAGAGTTTAAAGAGAAGCTGGATAAATTCATGGAGGTTAGGTCCATAAAAGGCTATTAGCCAGGGGATAAAATGGTGTCCTTGGCCTCTGTTTGTCAGAGGCTGGAGATGGATGGCAAGAGACAAATCGCTTGATCATTGTCTTCGGTCCACCCTCTCTGTGGCACCTGGTGCTGGCCACTGTCGGTAGACAGGATACTGGGCTAGATGGACCTTTGGTCTGACCCAGTACGGCCGTTCTTCTGTTCTTTCCCCCGTTCGCCTACAAGCCATACGTGTGGATGCAAACAGGCATTGATTTGTGTGTGTGTGTGGGGGGGGGGGGTCTGGTGTCAGTGTGTGACAACTTGCAAAGGTGTGATAGACCGTCTCATCCCCCCTCCCTCCGCCCGCCAGTCTATTTCAGCTGATGCGACTCATCATCTTCCAGTTCCTGGAACTTGCAACGGGACACGTCTCTTTCTCCCCCCTGGCAGTAGTTTCGTGTCAGCAAATTGGCGCATTTACCTCCCACCAAAGTAACAGAAACTTGGGGGATTTATCCCTGCAATTAAAAAGTCTGTGTGCAGGGGTTGGATTTTAATTGGCGGTTCAAATGATCGGCAGAACTCATGTGTGATTTTTTGCCATGATGCTCACATCCCGATCGCCTGCCAAGAAACCTTTAATACTACCCCATCCTGCATGACATACAGCTATTCAGTGAGCCCAGCTGCCTAGCCTTCGGCAAGTAAAACCACTCCAAGCGCCTCTGTGTCATAGTCTGATCAGTATCAAAGGGAGGATAATGCTTACCTTGTGGCGTGAGGTGAGCCTCAATTAGCTAACGTTTGAAGAGTGCTTTGAAGGTGGAACCTGCAGGTAAGACGCGTGACTAGCATGTCTGATGGGCAGAGCCTTGCTCGGTCTCTGTGCAGTGGTTGGAGGACAGCTGCTTTCTATTTTCAGCTCTTGATTATGCTGTACGGCCCAGTGGAATTGCTTTAAAGAAAGGAACGGTGTTATATTTTATTATTATTTATGATTGCTGTTCCCATAGGACCGGGGCGGAACGGGGCTAGGCACTGTATGAACACAGAACAAAGAAAAGTCTATGCCCCCCCCCAAAAAAACTTAGTTAAATATCAAAGGAGAGACAACATAGTACAGATCGAGGGGGGTGGTACAAGGACACAATGAAATAATATTAATCAGTATGATGAGCATGACTCTGTAATACCATGTTTTCAAATATCCCAAAGGGTGTTACAAGGAGGAAAGAGAAAAATTGTTCCCCTTGGCCTCTGAAGATAGGACAAGAAGCAATGGGCTTAAACTGCAGCAAGGGAGGTTTAGGTTGGAGACTTTTTGGCATCACACCCCCTTTTTGATTTTTGAGAAACCCTCACCCCCACCAAAAATAGCAGCAAATCTTGGGGTGGGATTGACTGGGGAGGAGGGTGTATGTGGCTGGGTCACCTCGGGCCCCCCCCCCTGGAATTTCTTCATGCTCCCCAGGGGGGCACGTCCCCAGTTTGGGAACCCATGATCTCGATGGTCCTGTCGTGAGGGCAGGGGACTGGACTCGATGACTTCTCGAGGTCCCTTGTAGTTCTAGGGTTCTATGAGCCTATGTTATAGACTAGGCAAGTCGCAGGCTGGGTTCTGAAGATTTCTAGCGAAGTTCTTAATCCTTCTGACAAACACACATCCAGCGCACGCAACTTCTCAGCCACACTAAGGAACCACACTAAGCTCCAGCACATTTGCAGTGCATAGGGCAGATAGGACCAGATCCTGGTTCATGTCGAAGGGTGGCCTAAAAAAGACCAGCTGAGAGCTTCCTGGAGGTACCAAGCATTGCGAGGCACCTTGCTACCACCTGGCCTCATAATGAGGAAATCTTTTCTGTGCCTGCTGGAGATGAGCTCTTGGAGTCCATTAGCCTCCAGCTAGGCAAGTACACACACCCCGCTCTCTCTGGACAGGGTGGCAAAAGGCTACCCCCCGAGCCCTCCAACCATTCCCCTGGAGTGCCCAGAATGTCCCCAATTAACCGTTCCCAAAGGACTAGTGTGCATTTGTCAAGGCTGGTTCACACTCCGGCTCTTTGAGTGCAGAAGGTGTGTGGTCTACTAAAGGTCAGTCTTAAAACTCCTTAAGGTCACAGATTCCCTTGGATTGGTGTCGCTGCCACTGCCCAAATGAGACAACCTCTTTGAGAGGCCAGGAAGGAGCACTTGGGAATTCTGTCCTCTGGGTTACCCTCAACCACTTTAACCCTCCCTCCGGAGAGAGCTTGGAAACGAATTCTATTAGACGTTTGGCTGCGCAGTCTTATTCACGTGCACACAGAATCTCCCACCTGCTAAGACACAGGACTCAGCTCGTGGTCTGAGAAGAGTGATTTTTTTATTAACAACTAAAACCTCCCCCACGCTTGCTAGGTGTTACGGAGCAACTGAAAAAAAAAGGATTAAAACAGAGAATTTTTTCCTTGGGATTCAGTTTGGAAAATTACAGTGTAAGGGGGCTAGTTTATTTGTGCTCAAGTCCAACATACCCAAAATAAAATTAAAAAACCCCACTTTCTTGATTACGTCCGACTAAACACTTCCTATTCCACTCACGTATCTGTTGTTTTAGGGTTCAGTCATTCTCTACATGTGGATGTCACTGGATTCTTCAGACTTATTACCTGTCCTTCTAGGCTCTGCTCTTGTGGCACAACAGGACTGGGAAGGTTGCTCTCCCAATTCAAAAGCCCATCACTCTATCTCCATTGGCTCTCCTAACCTCCTGCCAACTCACTTCCTGCTTCCCCCATATTCCCAGTGACTCTCTTGGCCCCACTATCTATGGTTTTAACCTTTCAGGCAAGACACTTAGGGACAATGAACTACTGTGGAAATATTTTTGTTAAGTGAATGGCTGGTATGCCCAGAAAAGGATATTACTGCTATTCATCGCCGCACCCGTGTACTCATATTAACACACAGTCACCCCTCCCCTTCACACTCAGCACTGAGATGTACTTACAACGAAAACCATGATCAGCTGATTACCGGAGAACAGAATTTCAAATCATGCGGTGCAAATATGCTGGAAACAAATGGCCACGTAAAACAAAATCATAACATGCTTTCTAGAGCCTGAACTCAACTCATAAGACATTCCGTTGTCTTCTACAGGGTAGCTTCCTGCAAGACCTTGTCCCAGCATTTTCAATCAGGATGAATGAGATCCTCCCTTCATAGCAATGCGCTACTAGTAGCTTGTGTTCACAGAGGGTATGTCTAGACTGCATGCCTCCGTTGGGCAGGTCGACATTGCAAATGAAGCGGGGATTTAAATATCCCGTGCTTAATTTGCATAAAAAATGGCCTCCGTTTTTGCCAACTCAGCACTTTGTCGGCAAAAAGCAGCAGTCTAGAGGGGGATCTGTCGAGAAAGAAAGCTTTTTTTTGACACATCCTGTAAACTTCCTTGCAGGAAGCATAAGGGGTTTTTGCTGCCTGGTGCTGTATTTCTGGTTCCACACAAAGAGTGGGGCTGACCGGTCAGCTTGTAACGCCGGTGTTCATAACTCTGAGGCTATTCAATTATACATCCAGCAAGGGTGATAATAACTCTGCTGTGATTTGCTCCCACCTGTCAAAATAGTCACGCACTGCCACCGACGGAAATTGGAGAAGAATTCTGAGTTAAATCAGGACATCGGATGCCCCGGGCATATGCAGAGTTTAGAACTGGGCTTCTAGTTCCACTCATTGCAACAAATGGAGCCTGAATGGAAAATTCTGCCTGGGATGAGAGTTCAGATTGCAAATACATTCCAAGTTTTAGGGCATTTGGATGAAAGTTTGGCTCAGACTCCGTAATATAGCTGGGATAAATATGTAAAGTATCTACAAGGGGGAGAACTGTGCTGTGGGGAGGAGGAGGGATTTTTTCAAAGAGGCTTCTATTTTGTGCGTATAGAAACAGACGTGTGTGTGTGTGTGTGTGTGTGTGTGTGTGTGTGTGTGTAGAAATGTGTGTGCACAAATCATTCGTGCACAGGAAACCGACACTCTTTGCAAACTGTGCCTGCAAAGGTTTGGATCAGGACAATGTATCAGGACTTTGAACTGGGCTGTTGTTAATAACGTGCAGTGTTGGATGTCTCAAGATGAGCCAACTCCACGCTTAAGGGAGCAATCTAATTCCCCAGCTGGTCAGAGTCAGGAATGAATCCCTCCTCCTTTCTCTGTCTCTCTCCATGTCGAAGCTGAAACCCAGCCCAGCTGGTCTGATGTCTTCTATGTTTTAGCGGCCGCTGCTGGAATTAGCAACTCAAACACTTGGGGACTCTTGGTGGCTTTTTAAGATTTTTTCAGGGCATTATGGTGAATCCTTTGCTCTTAAGAGTGCTGCCTTTGCATTTTTCCCCAACATAAAAACAGCTCCAGCTCCTCACTTGTGTACAAGCCGATGATTGCTGTCCATCACCATAGCATCTAGGCACATAATACCTACCGGTGTCTTTTATTGCTCTTGACAATCTGAACACAAGCGGGTCAAAGTGCATCTCACCCAGAGCTTTGCTGTTTTGTTTGGGGTTCCCTCACCCTCCTCTGCTATTTATTCAGGGTGAAATTTTTTGTTTAAATGGTTTGGATTTCTTTTTCAGTGATTCGTTTCCATTCACAAACAGGGGTGTTCCAAAGCCGAGCCGTATCCTGTAAACATCCTCAATGCTGAGGATCTTAGAGGGGAGACGAGAGACGAGGGAGCAGCCAACAATCCCCAGATGCCTACAGGCTTTTGGGCAAGTTTGATTAGAACCCAAATGTTGACAGCTCAGGTCCCAGTTTCCTTTGTTACTCGGAAGCTGATTTCTAGGGAAAGAACGAGAGGAGCTGAGGGATCAAATATCGAGCCAAGGCCAGAACGGTGCATGAAAAAACCAAGAGATGGAGCCGGGGAAAAGGAGGAAATGTCTTTACGCACACACATTGCACTAACCAATTTGTTAGAAAAGAACAGGTGACCAGGGGAGGGGTGAGTAAACAGGGTCCTTTATTGTAGATACTCATTCCATCTAGACTCACCCCCCAAAATCTTGGGATCTGAGGGTGTGTCTAGACTACAGGGTTTTTTCGGAAAAAAATGGCCTTTTTTCGAAAATAACTTCCCCTGCCTCTAGACTGCTGTCGCAGTCTTTCAAAAGCAAATTGAAAGAATGTGGCCGTTTTTTCGACCGCAGAAAACCTCGTTTTACGAGGAAGGTTGCCTTTTTTCGAAAGTGCTCTTTCGAAAAAAGGCGCTATGGAATGCAAAGTGTGCTTTTTTGAAGGAGAGCATCCAGACTGCCTGGGGGCTCTCTTTTGAAAAAGCGGCTTGCTCTTTCGAAAGTACTGGTTGTAGTCTAGATGCTCTTTTTTGAAAGAGGCTTGCAGTCTAGACAGCCTGAGTGAGCAAAAAATTAACCGCAGGTCCACGTTTTTATCTTAGTAGGTAAATACATGTGTCAATCACATCACCCTTTAAAAGCAGGAACTTCCTGCTTTCCTGGATGTGGCCTCCAAGGGTCAGGGCCTCCCCCGCAGCATTGGGGAGCAAGCACTGGCACTCCAACCCCACTGCTGACCCACCGTGGGGCTAGGAGCACACAAAATCAACTAGTCTGCCCCCCACCCTCCCAGGCTCCGGTGTGCGAGGGGAATGTGGGGAGTGTTTTTCTCCTCAGCTGGGGGCTACGTCAGTGAGGGGGTTTTGTTTGTTTATTTGTTTTTTGCTTCTCACGTGTGTGCAGCCCCCCCACTGATTTTTCTGTGGGTCAGCAGCCACCCGACCCAAAAAAGGTTCCCTGCCCCCGCTTTGAGCCCCATTGTCCCTCCTGTGGGGCTTATATGACTGGACTGGGAGTCACATGACCAGTTTGTGGCTTATTGATTGGCTGGGGCCTGGCAACAGAGTTTCGCATGAGCCCCAGCATGAGGGGCCAAGCAAATACCAGGCAATAGCATAGTCCGTTACTCCAGCCACAGAATCTGAGAGCCCACGGACCATGATGGATCCAGAGAATTAACTCCTCTGCCTGCAGCCCCATGACCGGGACAGCCGTAAAGAGCACATGCTATTTCTTCACCCTTCATCCCAGGCGCTCGCCTTGGCTTGAGAAAACGCGCTTGATTGTTCCTGTCTGATCTTTCCTTGCTGGGCAGATGCTTCCTGGTTCATATACAGATTTAGGAGAAAGGGACGAGAGATTCCCAGAGTCCTAGTAACGTCCGCCCCCTGGCGGCTCACACTCCCCCCTGCTGCCCCGCCACCCGTCTTGCCTCACTGAGGAAAAGCCACCCACCCTGCCGCATCTCTGACACACAAGTGCTCTTGCGGTGGCTGTGCCCCTCCCAAAGCCACAGAGACGCCGGGCCAAGACTCCTCCTCAAAAGTTGCAGCGCGCCAGGAACTGGCTGCAATATTTATTTTTCGATCGGTGACCTTTTCCAAGCCCTCCGCAAGGGCTGCCTTTCTTTTTCCAAAACGCAAGAGCCGCGCGGAGGACATGTCAAAATCTGAAGCACTCGGGTTGGGTGGGTTTTTTTTTAAGCCTTTTCAAATGTTATTTCATGTATTTATGTCTCACTCCCAAACCAAGAGCCAGACGGAGGGAATTGTCATTTGGAAGACCATGAGAAACAGATGCGAATGTGCGTGAGCCGGGCCAGGCCTTCGCCAAACTCCCCTCAGCTGGAAGAGCAGCTTTGGAAAGACATTTCACGCTGGCAGCCTGCAGAACTGTTACAAAGAGCCTCTTGCAGGAAGATAATCCATGCAACTGTCTAAACAAACAAACCAGCATTAGGCCGAATGTAAGAAAAATCCCTTGAAGGGGAATTGCAAAACTAGAATTGGGATGAGCAATGAGGGCGCGGCCCTTTTTTGCTTTCTCGTTACTCGGTTTAATTATTTTAGTTAGAGGGGCTTGGAGCTAAAGTTTTCAGTCTCAGCACCTCCTCTTGCACGATGCTGGGGTTACACCAAGGACTGGGATACAGACTTTCTGGGACGTGTACTAGTATCTTGTTGGAGGAGTCTTTGGAGAACAGGCTGCAGCAAGCAGTGGATTTCTCCGTGTCTCCAGCTCAACAGAATGGCCTCACTGGGTCAGATGAATGGTCCATTGAGCTTAGTATCCTATCTTCTGATAGTGGCTAGTGTCAAAGGAAATGACCGGAAATGGGCAATCACAGAGGGTACGTTTAGACTACATGGCCACCGCACTATGCCTGCTCAGCTGATTGTCGGCACAGCGCAAGTCAAGACACGAATCGGTTGACAAGGGAAGCCTTTGTCGACCTCTCCTGTAAACCTCGTTTCATGAGGCATAAGGGAGCGGTCGACGAAGGCTTCCTTTGTCAACTGATCTGCGTCTTGACTCGCGCTCTGTGCCAGCAATCAGCTGAGCCAGCACAGCGCGGCGTCCTTTTTTATTTGAATGAAGCCGGGGATATTGAAATCCCTGCTTCATTGACTATGTCGGGTAGCCTCTGTCATCAGAGGCATGTAGTCTAGACATACCCTGAGTGATCCATTCCCTCTCATCCATTCTCAGCATCTGGCAATCAGAGATTAGGGACACCCAAACTAGGGGGCTGTGTCCCTGTCAATCTTGACTAAGAACCATCACAACATTCCCTGGCAAGGAGTTCCACAGGTTGACTGTGCACTATTTCCTAGTGTTTGTTTTATACTTGCTGCCTGTTAATTTCATTGGTTGTCCTCTGGTTTTCGTATTATCTCAAGGGGTTATCAAGTGGGCCATTTGAACGGGTGGACATTTGCCTTCTAGAAACTGGACAGTGACTTCTAATGAATTTCCTCTTGGCTATCAACCATTTTCAGTTACTCATACTTATGGTATATTTGAGTCAACAATTTATCAATGAAAGATTCCTTAGCAGAATCCACATGTCCTGAGTTACCCACCACCCGGCCATCCATCTCTGAGAAAAGCTTATAAACGGGATATGCTAGATGAAGTCCTTTTTTGTTAACACTGTTGAAAGGAGAAACTTGAGATGATTTCCTTGCTTCTCACAGCTTGCCCAGTCTTCAGTGCATACACATAGCCTGGATGCACAGAATTAAGCCCAGACTAAGAGTGAACATTATTGTGGGAACACCTTAATCTAATGTTGACAGTACCTCATTGATACCCTGTGTCACAAATCATAGAAATTCAGAGAATTCTAGAACTGGAAGGGTCCTCAAGAGGATCTCAGGGCAAGTATAACCACCGTCTAGATCATCCCCGATAGGTGCCCATCTAACCTGTTCTTCAATATCTCCAATGTTGAAGATTCCACCAGCCATTGATTCCAGTGTTTCACCATCTGACAGTTAAGAACTTTTTCATAATGTCCAACCAAACCCTCCCTTGCTGCAGTTTAAGCCCATTGCTTCTTGTCCTGTCCTCAGAGGTCAAGGAGAACAATTCTTTTCCCTCCTCCTTGTGACACCCTTTTAGATATTTGAACACGGCTATCATATCCCCTCTTGGTCTTTTCCTTTCCAGACTAAACAAGCCAAATTCTTTCAGCCTTCCCTTGCAGGTCAGGTTCTCTAGACCTTTCATCATTTTTGGTTCTCTTCTCTGGATCTTCTCCAATTTCTCCATGTATTCCTAAAATGTGGTGCCCAGAACTGGACACGGTACTCCAATAGAGATCCAATAGGGTATGTCTACACTACCCCGCTAGTTCGAACTAGCGGGGTAATGTAGGCATACCGCACTTGCAAATGAAGCCCAGGATTTGAATTTCCCGGGCTTCATTTGCATAAGCGGGGAGCCGCCATTTTTAAAACCCCGCTGGTTCGAACCCCGTGCAGCGCGGCTACATGGGGCTCGAACTAGGTAGTTCGGACTAGGAATCCTAGTTCGAACTACCTAGTTCGAACCCCATGTAGCCGCGCTGCACGGGGTTCGAACCAGCGGGGTTTTAAAAATGGCGGCTCCCCGCTTATGCAAATGAAGCCCGGGAAATTCAAATCCCGGGCTTCATTTGCAAGTGCGGTATGCCTACATTACCCCGCTAGTTCGAACTAGCGGGGTAGTGTAGACATACCCATAGAGACTTCTTCTCTGCCAACAAAGCTCCACACACACTTACGTAAATAGGATTTAGTGTGGTCCAATTTCTGAGATTCTTACTCAGTTTGTCATCCTTAGAAGATGCTCCTATTGAAATCTGTGTGCATTGATTTTGTTCATGAAGACTTTAGGATCTGGCCAGGTGGGAGCTGATGGTGCTTGACATCTTGAACAATCAGGCAATGAAGCAGAGGGGGATGATATTTAGAGTTTAGAGATGGCGGTGTGAATCAGCATAGTTCTTCAGCTGAGAAAAGAAATATGGGTTAGCCTGTGGAACTTAATGCCACAAAATATCATTGAGGTCAAGAATGTATCAAGAATGAAAAGGAGGGTGGTCATTTTTATGGGTAGGTCCCACAGCCAGAGTTACAACTGCAGAAATTAGGACAAAGAGACCTGAAAGGGTTGAAAACCTTCTTTCCAACCTCTAGCTCATGGGAGTTCGGTAGAAATTTTCCTTGCAGGCAGGTTATGCCCTGACTGCCAAGTTCTTGCACCGTCCTCTGACACCAGTACCAATTACTCCTGGTGACAGGATTCCTGGCCAGGTGTACCAGACCTTCCAATCCAGTTTGGCAATGTCGGGGTTCTCCTGACTTCCATGGACAGTTTCAATTTACATATGACTCTGTCCACATATGTAGATTTCCAATATCAAAAGTGACCCCGGCAGCCCAGATATTATGTTAATGGTTGGGCGCGAGGGTCTTTAAGAGCATTTTACACCCACCTTCCATAAGTGTTGATGGCCTTACAAAGTATAGGGATTAGGCCCTCTCTGTGCCCCATTTTCCTGGACTGTAAAATGGAGCTACTGGCCCAGACCCATTAAAAGTTCCTGGGTTGTGGCCTCAGGCCAAGTATTATTATTTATGCACTGATGATTACCTGCCGTTGTGATGATGAAGGCCCAGCTATGGAAAATGCTACCCTATGGAGCACACAGCCACAGGGAGATATGGAAGATAGGTCAATCCCAGAGCAGTACGGTGAGGATTTTGTTCTTACAGAAACGTAATGGACCAATCCTTGGGTGCAGCTGAGGGGCTCAGTGAAACTCAGGAGGCTTCCGTGCTGTCTCTCAGTACTGACCTTGGCTGGCTTTTCCCAGCATGAAGACTGTTCTCAACTTCCCTGGCTTGCAGTGGCCAACAGAGACCACTAGGGGGTGCTTGGAATCAAGTCCTGCCCCTTCTTGTTGGTCATGCTCACTACTCTGGCTGAATGGAGGAATCCCCAAGGATGGAGGCTTATTGGTTATCAAGTCACTCGCTTGGTGCAACGTGGCCCAGGCACGGTCCAGAATCAGGGCCAACGTATGGGTGGTTGTGATTTTACTGGCACTGCTGGGCCTGCATGGCCTTCGCAGCGGCAGAATGGGACAGGAGAGTGACCGAGTGTGAGCTCAAGAAGCTCTCAGCGTGAGTGGAATGACGGAAGATGGTGAACTCAGTAGCTCCAGATGATAGCTAGAGGAGGGCCTGAAGCATGAAGTCAGGATCTAGCGCCAAAGAGCAGGAGGTGATAGGGTTGGTTTGATCCCACCTCAGATTCAGCTGAAAGACACAATACACCCAAGAGAGAAAGCCCTTTTATTCACACCCAAATCACTGTCGTAGCAAGAAAGGGGGCTCCATGACACACCTGCCAAGTACATATTATAAACAATAATGTTCTTGTTTATTTCCAGTGGGAAAGCCCCTCCCATTTGAATGTTATCTGGCACTATTATTCTCTTCTCCTTGCAAAATTCCATAGCCTCACAGCTTCTCCTGTGTGGTAACAGTGGCAGCTTCTGTGTGATGAACACAATGACCAAACTCTAGGAACATTTGCTCCGATAGCAAGGATGTGAGCTAGCATCGGAAGGACAAATGCCCTGTAAAGATAAAGGACGCACAATCCTGTGATTGGAAGTGGGCCCAGATTCAGACACCTTTTGGAAAAGGTCACCTCTTCATTTTTGGCACAGATGAGAATGTTGTGGCTCCAGGCCTGTTATCATAAGTAACCGAAGCAGAAGCAGAATATGGAATTCTCAGGACATTGGGGAAGTTCAGAATTGGACCCAGATCCTGATCCGATTCCACAGTTTGGGTCATTTTCTAGTAGTAACTCCGGGTACTTCTAGGATGAATTGGTAGTGATTGATAAAGTTGATTCTGTGCTTTGTTACACTGTAATTAGTCCTTTTAAGGAGCTATCATTTCCTTTAGAAGACTGGGTGGAAAAGAATGATTGAATAATACCATGGATTCTGGTTTCTCCTATGGTCACTTATACTGCTCACAGGACTATATAGCTGAAAGTTTTCCTTTCCAGAAGGCTTTGATCAGTAAATCTTTCATGTGAAAATATCTGTACAATATATACAGTTGGATCTTTACGTATAAAAACACTACAAACAATAAAGAACCTGTGTGTGAGCAAGATTTTATTCCTGGAAGAAATGCTACACCATTCATTTGATTGTAAAATGTCCTTTATCTGGAAAGCTCTTGCAGATGGCATGGAGTTTGCTTCCTGCTTTCATCTTTTGATTTGAAGGCAGTACTTGGACAGGTTCCTAGACCTCGTACTATTGTCTGGACTAAGATTTCTAGACGGGGATTATTTTTGTGCTGTTTGTGACCACCGCTGTTCCAGGACTGATTTATATAGTGTGTATATATCCAGAGTCCATGAAATTCATTTCCCCTCTGCTGGGAAGATAATTTGCAAGATCCTAGAATTTTGCTCCTGCCAGGCAGAACGACTATTTTCTACAGGTGAAGAATGTCTCTGTTTATTGGCGTACCACCTAGAACCAATAACCATGTGACTGACGTGGTTTAGCATTCAAATGTCCACAGCGGATTGCTTTGTCTTTGCAAGACGGAGATTTTTCCTCCTGAGACAGTGCCTGATTCGGGATGCTTATTGTTTTATGGGATCCCCTTGAGCAACCATTCAGACAGAACCATGAAAAAAAATGGGTGAGAAGGTGGAGGTCATTGTAGACAATCCACAGAGAACAATCCTTCTGGGGTCATGGTGTTTTCGTGTATTTGACTTTCCTCTGGAGCAAAATCCTCACCCTACTGGATCCTCTTTGGTGCGAATCTGGAGAAAGGTTATGAGTTAGGGAAAGAATTCTCCTGCCAGGCCCCAAAACAGCAGCAGAACCATTCCAAGGTTTCTTCTGCAGCTTCCATTTCTGCTGCACCCTGAATCTCAGGTCAGACTGATGGATCTGTCCTGCGCTGGGTCCATTTTGGCTGTTCCCTCTCCCAGGAGAGAGCTGCAGCACTTACTTCAAATCCTCTGCCTCCTCCATGGGTGTTTCCACATCCTGAGGTGCATTGGGCAGGATTTTGCCCCATTGGAATAGCACTGAGTTCAGATTTGTCATGGCCATGGACACAGGTGGGAGCTGTATCTCATTTCCAAGGGCTGATTTTGGCCTGGCACTGACGGATGGCTGCTTGCACAGTGCACAATAAATATACTGTACACTTCAACTCTGGGGCATTTGTGTATGCTCTCACCAAGGAAAAGTTTAGAAAAAAATCCACTCCAGATTTTGACCTTTTACATAGTTCGACTGTAAATAAACAGCGACTCACGGAGACTCCAAAGACGAAGACCTGGCAAGGCATCTTTGCACATTACGAAGACATTCATTTTTCCAGCTGACGAGCAGGGCTTTCAAGTGGTGTGGACTGTGTGACAGCACTAATTGGCAAGCGATAATTGGCAAATTTAGGAGCTAATCCTTCAATGGGGGGAGTCAAAAAGCCATTCCACAATAATCCCCTTGGAACAAAGACAGGATACTTAATATCTTTGCCGAGGCCAGAGTTAGAGCAGAGGGCATGGAGTTTAGTGAACACGGTCTCCAGGGACTGCATTTGTAAACCATAAGCAGATTAAGAAAACATACTCTCACAAAATAGCTTCATCGAGGGGACTTCCCCCCCCCCTTTAGTCAAATCCCATCTAATTTCATGTTGTAAAACCTCCAAGACTCATGGCAACTTCCTGTAATGTAAGGGTTGGTTTTCTCTTCTTTTCATAGAGAGGGGAAAAATACATCAATGATGCAGAGCAAATCCATAGAGGGGCTTTCATAAAGGCCTTTGATGTGTCACATTACCCCTAAAATGATTGGTTCTCCCCCCCCCCCCCCCCACGCCATTTGATAGTTTCTCCCAGAGTACACACACTTCTGGAAACTCTGCGCCTATTGGCTAAGAAGGAAGACCTCCGAGTGCTAGACCAGAATCCTAGCTGAGCGAGGCAACAAGAACAAAGGAATGACAGTGGTGCATCTTGGTTAGAATCACTCCCGAGACTCAGTTTACCATCTGAAGGAGCTGTATTGTACATGCCAGAAGTACACACCGTTTCTCCAGTCCTGGGTGACTACTTTCCCTCTCAGCAACAGATATGCCCCTGAGTTTTGTGCCCAAGGATTTCAACGTGTAAGTAACCGATCTTCACGAATTACTATTCGTGACGGAGGAAGTGCAAGGACACTTCCGTGACAGGAAGTGCAAGGACACCAGGGCGGTGCGCCCTCATTTTCCAGTGTGTGCAAGTGAGGGACTGGGTTCATTCCCTGAGAGATCAGCGGAATACTCCAGGTCTGGGGAAAAAATGGAGAGGTTGCTGAGAAAAGTCACAAGAATAATTCTTGGGATGGCAAAATTGACTCACAGAGGGAGCCTGAAGGAACGTGAACTCTTCAGCTCCCCCAAAAAGATGAAGAGGTGACTTAGTGTCCGAGTGACTGCAAGGGGAGAAAATTCTGGGCCCTAACGGATTCTTTAATCGAGCAGAGAAAAGGGCCTAACAAAAAACCAATGGCTGGTTGTTAAAGCCAGGCACATTCAAATTAGAACTGAAGCCTGGAGTTTTAACGGTGCACGTGATTAATCACTGGACCAAACTGTCAAGGGAAGTGGAAGGTTTTCCCTCGCTTGACATCTTCAGACCCAGACTGGATGCCTTTCTGGAGGCTATGCTGTAGCCAAACCCACGTTTCTGCATTCACGTGTGAAACTCCCCAGCCTGTGCCACACGGGAGATCAGAGTAGGTGATCTAATGGTCCCTTCTGAACTTAAGATCGATGGAAATGGCTCAGGGCCTAGATTCCGGCACTGGGCTCGTGGCAGGTGGCCAAGGCAGCATTTGGGGATTGCTGCAAACGGTTCTACCTTTCACCTCGAACGTTCTGCTTCCTGAGATGCCAGAGAACCCCCCGGAGACCTCAGAGCTCCAAAACGAGCAGTTGCATAACCCTTTGGGTTACGCAGTAGTCGTTTCTTCATGGCCTCCAGCTGGAGGACAAAGCTCTCTATCATTGCTGATTGGAGGAGCTACACAGCAGACGATGATTAGCTATCCAGAAGGCTTCCTTAACGTGGTTTATGCGAGGCTCTTTTTCTTGAATTCTTTTCCTCTTGGAAAGTGAATGCAGTATTTGGGAAGGCTCAGCCGCTGGGAGGGGAAGACTGTTTGCAAGTCTGCATCATGTCTGCTTTTAGTAACCTTTCTGGAACTTGAAAGCCCAACTAGCAGTTTGGAGAAGGGATGTACTTATCACATATGTGTTCACCTTGCCCTGTCGATGAAGGCAGGAGAGCTCTGAGAGGCAACAAACCCAGAGAGCCCCAGGTCAGACACTCCCTCTCCGTTTATCAGAGAGATCTTGGCATTGGAAAAGGTTCAGAAAAGAGCAACAAAAATGATGAGGAGTTTGGAACGGCTGCCACATGAAGAGAGATTCAAAGGACTGGGACTTTTCAGCTTAGAAAAGAGGAGATGAAGGGGGATAGGAGAGTTCTATAAAATCATGACATGTGGAGAAAGTAAATAAGGAAAAGTTATTTACTTGTTCTCATGATGTAAGAACTAGGGATCACCAAATGAAATTAATAGGCAGCAGGTTTAAAACAAACAAAATGAAGTTTTTCTTCATGCAGCGCCCGGTCAACCTGTGGAACTCCTTGCCAGAGGATGTTGTGAAAGCCAGGACTTTAACAGGGTTCAAAAAAGAGCTAGATACATTCATGGAGGTTAGCTGCATCAATTAGCCAGGATGGGTAGGAATGGTGTCCCTCGTCTTTTTTTGTCAGAGGCTGGGAATGAGCAACAGGAGAGGGATCACCTGATGATTCCCTCTTCTGTTCACTCCCTCTGGGGTACCTGGCATTGGCCACTGTCAGCAGACAGGACATTGGGCTAGATGGACCTTTGGCTGGAACAGTCTGGCTGTTCTTATGTTACTATGTTATACAGTGACAACTCAGCTGGGAAAAGGATCATTTCCTAGGCTTTTCCTCTCTGTCCTAAAGAAACAAAAGGGAACAGTTCTTGTGTTTTAAACATGCCAGCTGCCCTTAAGATCCGCCCGTACAGATGGTGCTTTGTTTAATGTGAACAACCCCTTCTAGGGACTACACTCAGATCAACAGCTCACTTCACAGGGACCAGTGAAGATACATCAGTCTTGCTACTTGTAAGGAACCCTGACTGCAGACATAAAGAAACCAGACAATTTTGGGACCCGGGGCATTCATATCCAAGTGCACAAGGCCCCATCATTTGCACTAAGAACAACGTCTCATCTGTGGGCACAACATTGCAGTGGCTAGGAACAGACATCTTCCATCCATGGACTAAGCCAAACCAAAGACTCCTGAACGAGGCTTTGGTAACCGTGTAGAAAACACACGATGTTGTAGCTGCTTCAAGAAAGTATGGAATGAAATCAGTGCGTTCCAAATAATAGCAAGCCTAGTGTGGGGAGGGTGCAAAGGAAAGGCAGCCTGATGAATCCAGAAAACTCACCATCTTCTATCGCCGGAGAAAAAGTTAAAAAATGATATGACACTGCAGCTCATGCAGCGTGGAAGTTTGTTTTTCCTCTGCAAATACTGTTGCAAGACATCACAGGGCCTGGAAAGCCTGTTTGCACCTGGGGAACACCTGGATGTGCAGGTGGAATATCCTACAAAGTTGCCAGAATGTGGTTTCCCCCCAGGGGCACTGTTTCCCAAGTTGCACGGTATGGCTGAGATGTTCATTGAATCATAGAGCTGGAAGAAACCTCAGGAGTCATCCAGTCCAGCCCCCTCCCCAAGGCAGGACCAACCCCAACTCAATCAACCCGTCCAGGGATTTGTCAAGCCGAGACTTAAACACCTCTAGGGATGGAGATTCCACCCCCTCCCTAGGGAACCCAGCCCAGCGCTTCCCCCCTCCTAAGGAAATAGTTTGTCCTAATATCCAACCTAGACCTCCCCCACTGCAACTTGAGCCCATTGCTCCTTGTTCTGCCATCTGTCACTACTGAGAACAGCCCCTCTCCATCCTCTTTGGAACCCCCCTTCAGGAAGTTGAAGGTTTCTACCAAATCCCCCCTCACTCTTCTCTTCTGCAGACTAACTAAGCCCAAATCCCTCAGCCTCGCCTCCTAAGTGATGTGCTCCAGCCCCATAATCATTTTAGTTGCCCTCTACTGGACCCTCTCTGATATGTCCACATCCTTTCTATAGTGGGGGGCCCAGAACTGGACACAGTATTCCAGATGTGGCCTCACCAGAGCCGAATAAAGGGGAATAATCACTTCTCTAGATCAGCTGGCCATGCTCCTCCTAATGCAACCTAATATACCATTCCGTGGTCTGACTCCCAGACCTCGGAATACACTGCCTTCTCCTGTCCAAGGAGAAATACAACCATTGACTTGGCCCACTGAGATTTGCATCCTTTCCCCCAAAGCCATAAACTGGCTGATATTGGAATCTGGATCCAGATTCACTCAAAGCATGGCCCTACCTTGCCAGAAGAGGTACTGGCTTCCAGTGCAAAGTTTCTGACCGCTCCAGAGATAAGTGAGTGGCGTCCGATGGTTGACGTCTTTGGCTTGGCTTAGAACGCCCATCTAATTTCAACCAACCCTTCCCTCCCTCTCCAACTCAACAAGCTACATTTCTCTTACCACTCCCCTTCTGCCCTATTCACCTACCTGCATTCACATCTGAAATATAAATCGTGTGGATGTATCCCACAGGAGTCACCAAAGGGAGGGTCTTCTCAAGCTAGATCCAGGCATCAGCACCCGTGGGCTCTACAGCTGGTGCGATAACATCCTCTTTGCCCCAGGTGCTAACCCGCAGGCACAGATTATGAATGCATAAACCGCAGAGGGAGGATTGTGCAGCCTTAGAGTCATTCCCTTTTTATTATTATTTTCCTTTGCAAGAATCCATTTAGTTTAACCCCGTGAAAAAGCCACTTCGCTTTTCGAAATCCTTTTACACTTCCACCCTTTGGGCTCATCGCTGTGTGTCTGCAAAATCAGATCAGCTGGGTGTACAAAGTGCTTATGGTTCCTGGAGGCACTTGGATCCAGAGATACCTGCTCCTTTCCTCTTAGAGAGCAACAGCTCTTGGTCTAGGTTCTCAGCCCTGTTCCTGGTGGCTTGGTAACACCAAGCAAAAACCGGCTGGCATGTTTTGGCCTTGGAAAGGGTTCAGAAAAGGGCAACTAAAATGATTAGGGGTTTGGAACGGGTCCCATATGAGGAGAGGTTAAAGCGACTGGGACTTTTCAGCTTAGAAAAGAGGAGACTGAGGGGAGATATGATAGGGTATGTCTACACTACAAAGTTAGTTTGAACTAACGGACGTTAGTTCGAACTAACTTTCATAGGCGCTACACTAGCGCTCCGTTAGTTCGAATTTAATTCGAACTAACGAAGCGCTTAGTTCAAACTAGGTAATCCTCATTCCACGAGGATTAAGCCTAGTTTGAACTAGCTAGTTCGAATTAAGGGGTGTGTAGCCCCTTAATTCGAACTAGTGGGAGGCTAGCCCTCCCCAGGTTTCCCTGGTGGCCACTCTGGCCAACACCAGGGAAACTCTACTACCCCCCTCCCAGCCTCAGACCCCTTAAAGGGGCATGGGCTGGCTACGGTGCCCGTGCCAGGTGCAAGCCTACCAGCACCCAGCCAGCAGATCCTGCACCTGGCACGGCTCGAGCCACCCACCCGATGCCCCCCAGCCCTCCCCCTCTTCCCGGGACCAGGCTGGCGGCTCCCGGGAGCTTGCCCAGGACCGCAAGAGGCGGGCACCCGCCTGGGCTAGTGCGGACATCGTGGACCTCGTCCACAATCTCTGCACTAGGCACAGGAAAGTGGCCGGCTTGGGCAGGAGAGCTGCCAGCCTGGCCACCCAGGAACAGGTGTGCAAGAGAATCAAGAGGGTCCACTGAGACCCCCGACCCTGAGCCCTGAGCTTACAATGGCCGTCCTGGGTCAGACCAAAGGTCCATCTAGCCCAGTAGCCTGTCTGCCAACAGCGGCCAACCCTAGGGACCCTGGAGGGGATGGACCGAAGACAGTGACCAAGCCATTTGTCTCGTGCCATCCCTCTCCAGCCTTCCACAAACTTTGGGCAGGGACACCACTCCTACCCCCTGGCTAATACCACTCCATGGACCCAACCTCCATGACTTGATCTCACTTCCCTTTAAACTCTGTTCCAGTTCTAGCCTTCACAGCCTCCTGCAGCAAGGAGTTCCACAGGTTGACTCTTTGCTTTGTGAAGAACAACTTTCTGTTACTAGTTTGAAGCCTGCTACCCATTCCTTTCCTTTGGTGTCCTCTAGTACTTCTTTATGGGAACTAATGAAGAACTTTTCTGTATGCACCGTCTCCACCCAACTCCTGCTTTTAGAGACCTCTATCCTGTCCCCCCTCCGTCTCCTCTTTTCTAAGCTGAAAAGTCCCAGTCTCTTTAGCCTCTCTTCATATGGGACCTGTTCCCAACCCCTGATCATTGTAGTTGCCCTCCCCTCTCCCAGCCTCTCTCTTCCCCTCTCCCACCTCCTTTTCCCAGTCTCCCCCAGTTTTGTTCAATAAAGACAGATTCCATTTTGGAAGACACGTTATCTTTATTTTGTACATCAAGAAGAGGGGCTAGGGAAGGGTAAGTGGAAGGAGGTGAGGGAGGAATGGGGCACGAGCTCCCGATGGGGAGGACTGGGCTGGCTCTGCAGGCTTCTGGGGGTGGAAGCTCTCCTGCAGGCCCCCAATTGCCCCCTCTCCGCAGATGGCAGCCTGCAGCAAGTGCAGCCGGGCTGATGGCCGAGTGCTGTGATGTGCCCAGTGTGGGCACTCAGGGCACTCCAAGCCAGGACTGCTTTGCAAGCGGGGCACCCCTGAGAACTGTCTGTCCGGGGTGGGGATCAGGTCCCTTTAAGCACAGCCCTCAGCTAGCCTGAGACAGCATCTCCACGCTCTAAGTCCTCCTCTGATGCCCTACCGGCAATGCTTCCGGCCATCCTTAACCCTGGTTCAGGGTCCACTTAATGTGGACGCGCTAGTTCGAATTAGAAAAATGCTAATTCGAACTAGTTTTTAGTTCTAGATGCGTTAGTTCGAATTAGCTTACTTCGAATTAACTAATTCGAACTAAGTTAGTTCGAATTAGCACTGTAGTGTAGAAATACCCATAGAGGTCTATAAAATCATGAGTGGTGTGGAGAGGGCAGATAAAGAAAAGTTATTTATTAGTTCCCATAATAGAAGAACTAGAGGACACCAAATGAAATTAATGGGTAGCAGGTTTAAAACTAATAAAAGAAAGTTCTACTTCACACAGCGTGTAGTCAACCTGTGGAACTCCTTGCCAGAGAAGGCTGTGAAGGCTAGGACTATAACAGAGTTTAAAGAGAAGCTGGATAATTTCATGGAGGTTAGGTCCATAAAAGGCTATTAGCCAGGGGATAAAATGGTGTCCTTGGCCTCTGTTTGCCAGAGGCTGGAGAGGGATGGCAGGAAACAAATCGCTTGATCTTTGTCTTCGGTCCACCCTCTCTGGGGCACCTGGTGCTGGCCACTGTCGGCAGACAGGCTACTGGGCTAGATGGACCTTTGGACTGACCCAGTATGGCCGTTCTTATGTTGCCCCTATAGAAGTAGCTGTAATCCCCCACCACCGGAGGAGTCTAGGGGATGTAAAGCAGATTTAGGTGACACAGAATCATAGAACTGGAATGGACCTCAAGAGGTCATCACATCCAGTCCCTGGCCTTCACGGCAGGACCAAGAACCATCTAAACCATCCCTGAAAGGTGTGAGTCCAACCTGCTCTTAAATACCTCCAATGACGGACACTTCACAACCTCCCTAGGCAGTTTATTTCAGTGTTTAACCACCCTGACAGGAAGTTTTTCTTAACGTCCAACCTAAACCTCCCTTGCTGCAATTTAGGCCCATTGCCCTTCAGAGGCCAAGGAGAAAAATTTCCTTTCTCCTCAACAACCTTTTAGGTACTTGAAAACTGCTCTCAGGTCCCCTCTCAGTCTTCTCTTTTCCACACTAAAGAAACCCTCTTTCTTCAGTCCTTTCAGTCCTCCCTCCTAGCTTATGTCTTCTAGACCTTTAATCATTTTTGTTGGCTTCTCTGGACCTTCTCCAATTTCTCCACCTTTCCTGAAATGGGGTGCCTAGGACTGGATGCAAAACTCTAACCAAGGCCTGATCAGCCTCATGGAGGGGCACGGTGGGTTCAGGAGGCCGTGGAACACTACGTTGTGGTGATTCCACACTAGCAAAATGGCCCCCAGAGACCTATTACAAGCCAGCGTAATTTAAAGGAGGGGCTGTTCTGACTTGTGCTGGGACAGATGGGCAAGCCATTCTGAGGATGAAGAGAGGCAAAAAGTTGGTTCGTGGTTACTTTTGTCCACCTCCTTTCAGCTGTGCTGAGCACGAGGTCAATGCACAGAGAATTACACACCTTCCATCAAAAGAGTCATTGTGGGTGATTTTCATTTCTAAGAGGCGGGTGCACATGGCAGATGTTTGGAGCTGTGGAGGCCAGAACAGGTATTTTTACCGTGGCCAAATGACATTTCTTTTGCTCTGACCTTGACTCAAAGCAATGGCCCATGTCTAGGTCACTGCCAGACTGCAGCGTTTCAGCTTACTCTGATATTACAACCTCCTTATCAGACTGTCTACAGCCCATCACTGTTCTGCATTCAGCACTGGATGCTCATTGAATTGTGACCTTCTGAGATCCTTGTCCTCTGTTTCATGGCTGGCACTAAGTGATATCAATGGTTGTCCTTCTCCTTTCTTCCTCGTCATGTTGGCCAAATTCAGAGAAGACAGTCAACCTGTGGAACTCCTTGCCAGAGGATATTATAAAGACCAGGACTTTAACAGGGTTCAAAAAAGAACTCGATTAATTCACAAAGGTTAGGGTTCATCCATACTTATTAGCCAGGATGGGTAGAAAGGGCGTCCCTAGTCTCTCTTTGTCAGAGGTTGGGAGTGGGTGATAGGAGGAGGAATACTTGATGAGTCCTTGTTCTGTTCACTCCCTCTGGGGCACCTGGCATTGGCTACTTTGGAAGATGGGATACTGGGCTAGATGAACTTTTGGTCCATTCTTATGACATTTTGGCTGACGAAGCCCAGGTTTTGACTTATGAGGAGAAGGGCGTTCTCAGTGAAGCGCCTTTTATCCTGAAACCATCTTCCTTGTGGTGTCCATCTGGATTGGATCCTCATCATCTGCAGATGTAGAGACCCAGCCATTCACAATACAATTTTTCCAAGTAGCCCTGTTGTTGTAAAGCACCAGGATGCAGAAGGAATCAGGTAGTTTATTGTTCCCTCCCCACAGCCCTCTAAGAAATCAGCTTTGCCGAAAAGAGCCAAGTGTTGACTTCTGGAGTGATTGCTGTGTCCTCAACCTGGTCTGGGGCTTAGACCCTGAAGTGCTTGTGACTCAATTAATTAAAACATAGCCATGGGCACCGATAGTGCAAGAACCACCCACATCACTGCATCTTAGCTCTCAGCTGGAGGAACCACCTCTATGAGGGAGAAGAGGCGTATTTTAGATTCCATTCCTTGTTCACTGAAGCTACCAAAAGATGGGCCAGGGATTGGCAAACTAGAAAATACAGAGGAACGGCATACAAGTATCTCAGAACCGTTCGCAATTGTCCTGGAGACCTCATGGAGGCTAGATGAGGTTCGAGGACTAGAGAAGGATGACCATAGTAGCTGTCTTTTAAAGAGGACCCAGAGAATTATAGACCAATCAGCCTAACGTCAATACCTAGAAAGACTTTCAGAATAAATAATTAATGTGTAAGCAGTTGGAGGATAATAGGGTGTAAAGGAACCGCCAGCATGGAAATATCAAAAACAAATCATGCCAAGCCAACTTAATTTCCTTCTTTGACAGGGTTACTCACCTACTCATAGAATCATAGAGCACTAGAACTGGAAGGGACCTTGAGAGGTCATCAAATCCAGTCCCCTGCCCTCATGGTAGGACCAAGCACCATCTAGATCATCCCTGATAGATGTCTGTCTAATCTGCTCTTAAGTATCTCCAGCGATGGATGGGGAGCAGCAGTATAAATGATATATGTTGATTTTAGCGAGGCTTTTGACATAGTCCCACATGACATTCTGATAATCACATTAGGAGATTATGGTCTAGACCACATTATTGGTTAGGTGAGTGCACAACTGTTGGAAAGACAGTACCCATAGAGTAATTATCCATGGTGCACTGTCAAACCGGGAGGGTGAATCTAATGAGGACCCATGGGGGTCTGTCCTAGGGTTGATACTCATCAATATTTTTATGAATGACTCAGATAACAGAGTGGAGAGTGTGCTTGTAAAATTAGCAGATGGCAACGAGGTGGGAGGAGTTACAAGGATTTTGGAGGACAGAATTAGAATTAAAAAAAAAAGGCCTTGACATATGAGAGTCCTCACCTGAATCCCACACAATGAAATTCAATAAAGACAAGGGGAAAATGCAGGAAAATCAAATGCACAGCTACGAACTGTGGACTAGATGGTTAGGTAGGCATACTGGGGAGGTGATTTATATGGTATTGGTGAGACTGCTACTGGAATGTTGCATCCAGTTCTGGTGTCCACATTTTCCAAAGGACACTGAAAAATTCAAAGGGCACAGAAAAGAGCCATGACAGTGGTTTAAGGGCTGGAGGAAATGCCTTACAGTGAGAAACTCGAACAGCTCTGTCTGTTTAGTTTATTCAAAAGATAATTTTACAATTGACTTCATTACAGTGTATATGGACTTCCGTGGTGAGACAATACCACGTACTAACGGAGCTTTTCACTCTCACGCAGAAAGGCATATAATAACCCATGGCTGGGGTGATGGCGCGTTGGGGTTTTCCCGTCTCCTACACCCCTGTAGTGGCCTGAACAGACTCCACCAGCCAGTAGAACAGAGGGAGTTTATTGCTTCTCCAGGGTACAGCACAGCACAGATGTCATCTGGTTACAGGAACTGGGGCTAAGAGGCCTCAGTGCCCCCCCTTAAGATGGGGGGTGGCTGGGCCCTACAATCCCAGCCCCCTCTCTAGCTCCTTCTCCCCTGCTTCCCAGACCGAAACTAAAACTCTTCCAGCCCTGCCAGGGGCAGCATTCCACCTTCCTTTGTTTCTCTCCCTGGGGGGTAGCTGGTCAGACAGGTTGAGAGACCCTTGCCTAGTGACTCATCCCCTGTCCTGCTGGGCCGTGCTACAGACAGCAGCCAGTGGGGGTCACCCACAGCCCCAGCATAGCAACCAGCAAGGTACCAACACTACATCACAGCTGGAAACTGGACCCAGCCAAATTCGAATGAGAAATAAGGCACACATAATTAACACGGAGAATGACGAATCATTGGAACAACCAAGTGGTGTGGTGGATTCTCCATGTCCTCAAATCAATCTTTGATGCCTTCTAGAAGATGCTTTAACCAAACAGGTGAACTGCAAAGATCTGTGCTATACAGAAGCTCAGACCAGATCCAATGAATGCTTCTGGCCTTATACTCCATGTATCTGTGACTCTTTGTCTTCATCCCCCTGTTGTTTCTTGAGGGCTGAGTATAGTGTTTGACCCTGTCGTTCCATCCCTTTGCTCTTTACTGCGGGGCAAATTCCACCCGGCTGTAAATCCAGTAGAATCAATGGCATTCCTCCTGGAAAGATCTTGCTCCATGCTTGGCTGTGAACTCCTTAGGAGGGACGGCTTGCTTGCTTTAGATCTAGTCAATATTGGTAAAGATCTTTCAGGAACTATTCCATAATCATTTGTGTGGGTAGGTCAAAGAACAATTTTTTTTTATTTTAGTGAGGCTTTTGACGCAGTCCAACATGACATTCTGATAATCAAATTAGGAGATTGTGATCTATCTCAAGGTATGTCTAGACTACGTGGCTCCGTCAACGGAGCCATGTAAACTAGTCTACCCGACATAGTCAATGAAGCGAGGATTTAAATAATCCCCACTTCCTTAAAATAAAAATGGCTGCCGCGCTGTGCCGACAATCAGCTGATCCGGCACAGCACGGCAGTCTAGACGTGGATCTGTCAACAAGGGAAGCCATTGTCGACTGCTCCCTTTTGGCTCGTGAAACGAGGTTTACAGGAGCGGTCGACAACGGCTTCCCTTGTTGACCAATACACATCTAAACTGCCACACTGTGCCGGATCAGCTGATTGTCGGCACAGCGCGGCGGACATTTTTATTTTAATGAAGCGGGGATTATTTAAATCCCCGCTTCATTGACTATGTCGGGTAAACTAGTTTACATGGCTCCGTCGACTGAGCCATGTAGTCTAGACCTACGCTCAGTGTTTCTCAACCAGTGGTACAAGTACCCTTAGGGGTACTCGAGAGAAGTCTGGGGGGGTACATCAACAACTGAAATTTGGAGAAAACTGAATTTTTGTTTTAAGTTTTACAGCGCTTTATTATTTTTGTACTTTTTACACCCAAAATTTCATCACCCACCCAGCTACGATTAAGGTATTTAAACAAATGTGTTGCAATGGAAGAAAAAAAATTGTCTGAAAACTGTAGCTACTGGGGGCACTTATATTTATTTTTAAAGGGGGTACAGTACTTTTTTTTTTTAAAGTGGAACTTCATAAAAAAAGGTTGAGAAACACTGGCCGAGATGACATTACGATTAGGTGAATGCACAATCACTTGAAAGAAAGTACCCATAGAGTAATTATCAATGGTGCACTGTCAAAACTTTTCCCAAAAATATATACGAACACCATGAAGTTATGACAAATATTCATTTGGGGGCTTTTCTTCCTGTCTGACCTCTCTCTCTCCACCTCCCTCAACCTTTTCCCCCTCCTTTTATTTCTTTCCACTTTGTCACTGAAAACGGGGAGACAATCAAAAGCGCAAGCATTATTTTTCATTTCCCGATTACATTGCAAACATTAAAAATGAAACAAAAACACGTAGCATTTTTGGCACAGGTTTTTAGGTTTTTTTTTTTTTTTTTTTTAAGGCCGTGTTTTTAATCTTTCTTTGAACGCAGTCTCCAATTTCCATATTTATTTACAGCACGCTTATTCCATGCTGGCTCTCGGTAAATAAAATAATAATAGCCCGTTGCAAATGATTAACCACAATGTCGCACCTGCTCTGTCTGGCCCCATAGCTCAGTGTGTACATTGGACTGCACTCTGACAAGCAGGGGTTTTACAGCCAATTTTGCAGTCTTTCCCTAACACGCCCCTTGCTCTCTTTCCCCCGACTCCCAAGCACTGAGTGCAAGGCGGAATCTCGTGGTGAATCAACGATGATTCCGCTCCTTCCCAAACACCGTCCCTTTGAGCTGAACTCGTTGAAATAGAAGGGCATGTTTACACTGCAGTTAAGCACCGGCAGCTGGCCTGTGTCTGTTGATTGACGCTTACAGGGTTTCGGCTGCGGCTTGAGCTCTGGAAGCCCATATAAGAGGAGGGTGCTGGTGCTTGGACTACAAGCCAGACCTGAATGCCTACCCAGCAATTTTGCAGGCCTAGTCCTGCGAACCTCAGTCAGCTGCTATGGGCTGGCCACGGGTGTTTACAGAGGGTACGTCTACACGGCAGTGTTATTTCGGAATAACGGACGTTTATAGAACCATGCGAGCGTCTACACAGCTAGCCTGTTATTTCAAAATAATTTTGAAATAATGGGTGGCTTATTTCGGCATTTGTAAACCTCATTCCACGAGGAATAATACCTATTCCGGAATAGCAGTAGTGTGGACTCTCCACTGCTGCTATTTCAAAATAGCTTCTCCACCAGGCCACTCAGGCTGTGTCTAGACTGACCAGTTTTTCTGGAAAATCAGCCGCTTTTCCGGAAAAGCTTGCCAGCTGTCTAAACTGGCTGCTTGAATTTCCGCAAAAGCATTGACTTCCTACTGTAAGAAATCAGTGCTTCTTGCAGAAATACTATTCTGTTCCTGTTCAGGCAAAAGTCCTTTTGCGCAAAGCTTTTGTGCAAAAGGGCCAGTGTAGACAGCTCAGATTTGTTTGCCGCAAAAAAGTCCCGATCGCGAAAATGGCAATCGGGGCTTTTTTGCGGAAAAGCGCGTCTAGATTGGCACGGACGCTTTTCCGCAAAAAGTGCTTTTGCGGAAAAGCTTCCGTGCCAATCTAGACGCTCTGTTCTGAAAATGCTTTTAACGGAAAACTTTTCCGTTAAAAGCATTTCCGGAAAATCATGCCAGTCTAGACACAGCCTCAGAGTAATTACTCCCCAGTGCTTCCTGGGGCTGTAAATCGACGTAGTGCATCCACATTAGGGGAGCCTGCCTCGGACTCATTTCTAGGCTTCTCTGTTTCAAAATAAGCTATTTCGGAGTATTTCTTCCGGAATAGCTTATTCTGAATTAGTCGTGCAGTGTAGACGTAGACGTACAGTGTAGACATGCCTCCAGAGAAACAACATTTGACAAGCAGTCTTTCACTGGGGTCAGGTCTTCCTGCTTCAGGCCTCGCCTTTCCCAAAGGCCAAATATTCATCCTTTTCAGACCAGTGTAACGTTAAGAGGAAAAAGAACAGACTCCAAATGCCAAAAGGATCTGGACTCTAGGGGTACGTCTAGACTACAGAGTTTTGTCGACAGAAGTTTTGTCGACAGATACTGTCGACAAAGCTTCTGTCGACAAAGAGCGTCTACACTACATTCAGTTCTGTCGACAAAGCAAGCTGCTTTGTCGACATGGCAGTGTAGATGCAAGGACAGTTTACATGCAATAACACCTTCTGTCGACAGAACTCTGTCAACAGAAGGTGTTATGCCTCGTAAAATGAGGTTTACCAGCGTCGACAAAACTGCTGAGTTCTGTCGACGTTATGTCGACAGAACTCAGCGGTAGTGTAGACACAGGTATAGTTTTGTCGACAAAAGTCCACTTTTGTCGACAAAACTCTGTAGTCTAGACACACCCTAGGTTTCTTGTTGTGATGCCATAATCTTGCTATTTCCCCATTCACTCTCGAATCCTAGAATCCTAGGGTTGGAAGAGACCTCCGGAGGTCACCGAGTCCAACTCCCTGCCCAAAGCAGGACCAACGAAATCAGCTGGACCGCTGGAGTTGGTAGGTCTTGTTTTAGTAACAAAAAAATAACCACACTGTTTGGGCTCTTCAGGTCCTTGGTTTCTACTTTGGTCCAAGATTTGGATGCTCCCCTCCCTTCGTTCAACGTGCGATTGCACCACATGAAATATAAATATGAAAAACCTAGTTACAAAAGCATGTCTTTGTGCCACCAAGCAGTTGGATTTTCGCTTAGCTTTCAGTTGCTTTCCATCATTGCTCTTAGCACATCAGCGAAGGACCCCGTCTGTCTGTGTTAAAGCTAGTTATGGGCAAGTCTGCCATAGGCGCAGCGGGTTAGTTTGCTCTAAGTAGTCAGATGCTTATCCAAATACCTCGGTTTCCTCCTTTGCCTCTCCCTGACCTGCCCACCCATGAACCCAACGCCATGCTCCATTGATGTCAATAGGTGCTTGTTTTACCATTGATTTCAATGGGAGCAAGATTTGACTGCATGGAGCCAAATACAAAAACCCAACATTAACGCAATATTATTATTAGAGGCCTAGCCTGTGCTTGGAGGGTTGGCCTCTTACATTATAGACGTGGACCTCAGCAGCAAACTTCAAATCTGGATCTGAATTTTCCTGGATTTGAGGGGCTGTTCCACCCGACAACTCTCACTCTTGTGCTACTGGACCACTCTGCTTTCTTGTTTTCTCCCCCGTCTTTTTGGAAAATGATTGAAGAAACCAAAATGGAACTTTCCCAAACTTCCTAAGTTCATCCTCCCGGTGGGAAAGAACAAGAACCTTTGACTTCACAGGAGGACGTTTTGAGAGCACCATCCAGGCTTCAAAAGTGGGGCCACATAAGGACAGATTAATTGAAGCAGAAGTAAAAGATATTAGCAAGGATACCAGAAAGCGTCTGCCACAGTTTGTTTCTCTGCCTCCATCCCCATCATGTCAGTTGTTTCAATCTAACGCCTTTGCTTGGGGCGTAGATGCACGTGCCAGAAAAGTAGCATGGCTTGGAAAATCTACTCCCCTTGATACAAAGAAATGACCTTCCCACTTTTGCAGACTATATCCCTCTTCATACACAGACCAGTACTAATCCACAATCACATCGGAAACATAGCTGCCTCTCAATGAAAAATATAATTTAAACAAATACATGCAAATTAGAGAGGAAGCAAACTGGCTATTTTTTTCCTTGGGATTTGGCTTCCTTTTAAATTCCACTTAGGTTTTCAGGTTCTTCTTCTCAACCACACTGGGAGTGGAAGATGATTTCTCCATGGAAAGTAGACTGTTGCTTGCTATGCCATCTTTGTAATGATCACTGGTTTAGAGCTGTTTGGTTTTCAAATACCTTAATTGTATAGTCTACCCAGAAGTGTTCAGCACTGAAAATTATATCTCAGAACTAAATGCAACCAGATGGAGGGAGAACAAGAAGTCATTTTTAAAGGGCTTAGCAAACCTCCCTTCCTCCCCAAACCTGCCCCCCCAGTCCCATATAAACAAACGATACGTTCCCCGTGTGGTTTGGTTGATCACTGGTTAAGAACATAATGATTTCTCCTGCAGACTGGTGAAAACCGTTTAGCTTTGAAAACCCAACTCTTTCTTCTAATAGATAAACACAAAGATGATTCAGACGTATCAATATCAGGCGAGCTGCCGGACTGGTGTAAACGCGGCGACTCCCAGCTTTGGGGAAATATAAAACCATTTTCAGCGACAAAGTTTTCCTTTGTTAGCAATTCACACGGGGCACTTGGTTTTCATTAGCAGTCACTTTTCCTGTTAGAAGACAGTGATTCTTTGCGCCTTGTCTGGGCTTTCAGTTGGATTAAATTACCTGCTTTATAATTCAGAGTGAAATGAAGGAACATTAGGTGCCTAAGAGACATAATTTATCCTGGGGAAAGACATACAGTGCCGTATGCTGGATTCACAGGGATTATATAATGAAACATATACACACACAGCAGAGCCAGTCTTGTGCTCTGGAATCCATTTGCCAGCATGTACGACTTTATTCTTTCCTCTTTGAGAAGATACAGAGGGTGTTCTGGGTGGCAGTTTCCCCGTGACTGTCATATGTACAGTTTTGCAAAGTTCTGCTTTGTCCCCGACCCCGAACGGAATGCAGTCTTCTGCATTAGTCGGAACACAGACAGCAGCTGGTTTCTGCAGACAGGAGGGAGTGATTCAGACCTTGTGAGATAGAATCATAGGACTGGAAAGGATCTCGAGAGGTCATCATGTCCCATCCCCTGCACACAGGATAGCACCAAGCACTATCTAGACCATCCCTAGCAGGTGTCTGTCTGACCTGCTCTTAAGTATCTCCAGTGATGGAGATTCCACGACCTTTCTTAGCAATTTATTCCAGTGTTTGACCACCCTGACAGTTAGGAACTTTTTCCTAATGTCCAACCTACACCTCCCTTGCTGCAATTTAAGCCCATTGCTTCTTGTCCTATCATCACAGGCCAAGGAGAACAATTCTTCTCTCTCCTCCTTAAAATATCCTTTTAGGTACTTGAATACCGCCATCATGTCCCCCCTCAGTCTTCTCTTTTCTAATCTAAACAAACCCAGTTCTTTCAGTCTTCCCTCGTAGGTCATGTTTCATGTTTGTTGCTCTTCTTTGGTCTTTTTCTGATTAGTCCACATCTTCCCCAAAATGTGGTGCCCAGAAGTGGACACAATGCTCCAAATGAGGCCTAATCAGTGCAGAGTAGAGCAGAAGAATGACTTCTCCTGTCTTGCTCAGAACACTCCTGTTAATGCAGCCCAGAATCATGTTTGCTTTTTTCGTTTGTTTGCTTGTTTGCAACAGTGTCTCTCTGACTCTCATTTAGTCTGTGGTCCACTGTGACCCCCAGATACCTTTCCACAGGACTCCTTCCTAGGCTGTCACTTCCTATTTTTTACGCGTAGAACTGATTCTGCCTTCCTAAGTGGAGTGTTTTGCATTTCTCCTTATTAAATTTCATCCTGCTTACCCCAGGCCATTTCTCCAGTTTGTCCAGATCATGTTGAATTATGACCTTATCCTCCAAAGCACTTGCAACCCCTCCCAGCTTGGGATCAGCTGCGAACTTTAAAAGTGGACTCTCTATGCCATTATCTAAATCACAGATGAAAATATTGCGCAGATATTGAAGCCCAGTGGAACTCTGCTCATTAAACCCTTTCAGCATGACTGTGAACCATTGATCACTACTCTCTGGGAATGGTTTTCCACCCACCTTATAGCAGCTCCATCGCGGTTGTATTTCCCTAATTTATTAATGAGAGGCTCATGCAAGAGGACGGGTCACTGTGCCAGAGTGATTTAGATCGCTTCGTAAACTGGGCTCAGGCAAACAATATGTGTTTTAGAACATAAGAATGGCTGTACTGGGTCAGACCAAAGGTCCTTCTAGCCCAGTATCCTGTCTGCCGACAGTGGCCAGCACCAGGTGCCCCAGAGAGGGTGGACCGAAGACAACGATCAAGCGATTTGTCTTCTGCCATCCCTCTCCAGCCTCTGACAAACAGAGGCCAGGGACACCATTTTATCCCCTGGCTAATAGCCTTTTATGGACCTAACCTCCATGAAATTATCTAGCTTCTCTTTAAACTCTGTTGTAGTCCTAGCCTTCACAGCCTCCTCTGGCAAGGAGTTCCACAGGTTGACTACACGCTGTGTGAAGAAGAACTTTCTTTTATTAGTTTTAAACCTGCTACCCATTAATTTCATTTGGTGTCCTCTAGTTCTTCTATTTAGGGAACTATTAAATAACTTTTCTTTATCCGCCCTCTCCACACCACTGGAGATATGGCTAAATAGATATGTGTACCTCTAGAAACAAAGCACATGGGTCATCTGTTGAGGATGAGGGAGTCTGAAAAAAATCTGGGGGCTGTGGTGGATAATTGGCTGAACATTAGCTCCATGGTGATGGTGAGACCAGAAGAGCTAAGCCACTTCTGAGAGGCACAAAAATGGGGTTCTCAACTGGGTGCAGAGAGGATATTTTACATCTGTGTTTGGGACTGGTGCAACCACTATTGGAATATTGTATCCAGTTCTGGGGCCCACCATTCAAAAAGGATGTTGATAAATTAGTAGGAGAGGATTCAGTGAAGAGCCATGAGAATTAAACATTAACCTCATGGAGATGGATTCAAAGTTCATTCTTAACAAAAGGAAGGTTAAAGGCTGACTTGGTCACAGTCTATAAGTCTCTTAATGGGAAATACTGAATAATGAGCTCTTGAATCGGGCAGAGGAATGTCTACCTCTATCCAATAATTGGAAGCTGAAGCTAGACACACTGAGGTTGGAAATACAGACTACATTTTTAACAGTGTACACTACAGTGGAAGGCCAAATTAAGATACAGGACTCCAGCTACATTAATAACATAGCTGGAGTTGACGTATCTTAAATTGCCTTTCTGTGCCATCCACACAGCAGGAGGTCAACAGGAGCAAATGCTCCCCTTGGCTTCCCTTATTCCTCCCGAGGAACAGGAGTATCGGTGCCGACAGGGGCACCCTCTGAGTTTGATTTAGCGGGTCTTTACTAGACCCGCAAAATCAAACCTCAGAAGATTAATCGTGGCAGCTTCAATCTTCTGCGTAGTGAAGATGTGGCCCAAGGGTAATTACCGATTGAAACAATTTGCCAAGGGTCATGGTTTATTTTCCATCGCTGACCATTTTAAAATCAGGAATGGCATTTTTTTCTAAGTAATCTGCTCGAGGGATTATTTTAGGGCAGTCCCTGGCCTGTGCTACACTGGAGGTCAAGTTAGAGGATCACAGATGTCTCTTTAGGCCTTGGGATCTATGAAACTACCCTTATTGTGAGACATGCTTTCCTATTATCTCACCTAAATCTCCCTTTCCAGAGACTAATTCTATTACTTCTTGTCCTATAATCAGTGAACCCAGAGAAAAATTGATCCCCTTCATCTTGAATATAGCCCTTCACATATTTGAACACAGTTACCGGGTCCTCACTCAGTCGGCTTTTCTCAAGACTAAACATGCCCAGGTTTTTCAACCCTTCCTCATAGGTCAGATTTGCTAAATCTTTTATCATCGTTATTGCTCTCTTCTGGGCTCACTCCAGCTTGTCCACATCCTTCTCAAAGTGTGACTCCAAGAACTGGACATAGTACTCCAGCTACAGCCTCATCGATAGAGCCCAGCAACTACGTGGATCTCTGCTTTATACCCAGGGGTATCCAGAGCACGGGTGCGCATGCAAATATCTGCAGCTCACTTTTGTAGATATAGATACAGATGCAGATGCAAATTTTGTATCTAGAATCCTGCAACTTTGCAGATACTGGCTTTATATCCCCGCGTATGCGCATGCAAGGATATGGTTCGTTTTGGCAGATACGTATGCGGATACAATTTTTTGGGATGTGCATAGAGCTCTACTCATCAATGCTGAGCAGAGAGGACAATTACCTTTCATAGCTTGCACCTAGCCAGTTATTCCCTGGACACTCATGAAGGGATCTACAAGTTGCTGTTTTGGTTCAGACCAATTCCACAAGCCAAATACTCAGGGAAGGATTGGAACTTCACGTCATTCTCAAGTTTAACTCTCATGCAAATGGTCTACATTGCGATATCAGTTGGCTCGCACATTATCAACCCACCAAACAATGAAGGTGCCAATGGTTCTTGATGTTTGTGTAGAATCCGGTGTTAGTACTTTTAATTTCCTAATGCAAACTAATGGTTCTTATCAGCCTCTTTTAACTATTTAGTCTTTAAGGTGCTAATAGACTATTTGTTGTTTTTTAAGTTTTTCCTGTTACAGACTGGCTCTGCTATCCCTCTGAAACTTATCTATCCAATAGTGATAGAGATGTAGCCGTGTTAGTCTGGTGTAGCTGAAACAAAATACAGGACTATGTAGCACTTTAAAGACTAACAAGATGGTTTATTAGATGATGAGCTTTCGTGTGGGTCTGGCCCACGAAAGCTCATCATCTAATAAACCATCTTGTTAGTCTTTAAAGTGCTACATAGTCCTGTATTTTGTTTTATCTATCCAATGTCCTCTTTTCCCTCCCCTCTCCAATTTTTTCTCTCCCCCCCCCCCTTCCCTTATTTATTCTTGGTTCTGGATTTCCAACACTCCAGTCATCTGAAGAAGTGGGCCGTGCCCATGAAAGCTCATGATACCATCTACATGTTTTGTTATTCTTTAAAGTGCTACCAGACTATTTTTTAAAAGTTTTTCCTGTTACAGACTCACTCGGCTACCCCTCTGACACTAGCCAGGTACTGTATATTGTGTGGCTGATTTTCCCTTCCTAAGCGAAATATTTTGCTCTTGTCTTTATTGAATTTCATCTTGTTGATTTCAGACCAATTCTCTAATTTCTCAGGGTTGTTTTGAGTTCTATTCCCAACCTTGCAGCCCCTCCCAACTTGGTGTCACCCACAGATTTTATAAGCACACCCTCCATTCAATTGTCCGAGCGCATAATGACTAGTTGTGGTCCCAGAACTAACCCCACTTAGCGCATAATATGACATACACATTTATTATTTAGCCCAGTCATATCCAAAATGTGTCCATCTCTGCCCTATATATCTTAAAGGAAGCTCAACCTCAAAGTGACTGAGCTATAGCATTCTGATTTGTTACCGAATTAAACTGCTGTCATCGCAACCTTTCTGTGGTATCGCGGATGAAGTGACAAAGAACAGGTTAAATGGCACCAGGTTGTCCCGTGCATTTAAAATTTAGCTTCTCTTCCACATGTTATGTCATTCTTCAGTTTACACACACATAAACGGGTGTAAATCAGAGTTTAGGAATAAGTATACTTTTCCCGTAGTTCACTTATCAGCAAGCAGAGCCCTATAAATTAGCATTAATGGTGAGTTTGCCTCTGGACTCACGTTCCAATGAATGGAACAGTTCCATTACATACATCTCCTTCTCTCAAGAGATTCAAAAGTACTGTGTGCCGACGTTTTAACAGTGTTGATTGATGGATAAATGAGATATTGACAAACCATGCTGAAATCATTAGCTCAACATGATATGCTACTTATATGTATTCACTAACGTTAAAAACACAGTAGGGCTAAACTGAATTTCTTTTTACCTCTCTCTTTCTTTGAGTACGTCTACACTGCAGTGCTATTTCGGGATACTGGAGTATCCCAAAATAGCTATTCTGCATCTTCACAGCAAGCCCGTTATTTTGGGCTTGCTATTCCAGCGTTCCTGTAAACCTCATTCTACGAGGAGTAAGGGATGATTCGGAATAGCATTTTATTTAGAAAGCTAGCACCGTGTAGACAGTGCCAATGACGAAATAAGCTATTTCGAAATAGCATTGAAATAAGATACGCAATTGGTGTAGCTCAAATCTTATTTCGAGTTACGGTGCAGTGTAGACGCACTCTGGGAAAGCAGAGTTGTCAAGGACACAGCCTGTTGGAAGGGACAAATTCCAGAGGTTTAAGTGTCGACTTTACTAACATATGAAATCCAGTTTTCCCACTACCTTTGTATTGGTCTTGTTTCAGTACAAGTTGGCTTTCCTGACCTGGATCATGATGCATTCCTAGGAATGTAATTACGGACCAGCATTATTTGAGCTGCTTTAGAAGTTTGCAGGTACAGAAAAAATATGTTCTCATATTTATTTTTATATATAAAGCCATGGTGGGCCTGTGTTTTGCAGTATATTTCTCACTAAATATGGAGACATTTTTTCTCCATTTTAATTATACAAACCATCTCGTGTCTTCATAGCACCAGAGGAGGTTTAGGTTGAACATTAGGAAAAACTTCCTCCCTGTCAGGGTGGTTAAACACTGGAATAAATTGCCCAGGGAGGTTGTGGAATCTCCATCACTGGAGATATTTTTCCAGTTTATATACATACTCAGCTTTCTCTTTGATACTTATCTACCCTCTGCCCCTTTCTGTTCGCCCCCTCCCCCACCACCTTCCTCCCTCATTTATTTTGGTTCTGGACATCCAACCCTCCGGTCATCTGAAGAAGTGGGTTGTGCCCATGAAAACTCACGATACCATCTACACGTTTTGTGGGTCTTTAAAGTGCTACCAGACTATTGGTTATTTTTAAAGTTGTTCCTGTTACAGACTCACTCGGCTACCCCTCTGAAGATTTAAAAGGAGGTTAGACACGCATCTATCAAGGATTTTCTAAACGGTGCTTGGTCCTGCCATCAGAGCAAGGGACTGGACTTGATGACCTCTCGAGGTCCCTTCCAGTTCTAGTGTTCTGTGATTCTATGTTTCTATAATTCATTTTAGCAGTGGGGGAGGTTTCGATAGGCAGCATGAATTATATTCGTTTGGTTAATATTGTTATTGATAAAAACATATTGTTTTATTAATAACTTGACTTGTAGACAAATTCTGTATTTCTCCCTTGAGCCAAATTCCATGGCTCACATGGAAGTTCTGCCTGATTAACTGTTCAGAATGCGACCCTTCGTCAACATCCCACATGTATGCCTTTTGTTCCAAAGGGCTTCCGAAAGCCTTTGGACGCAGCGATCACTTTACCCCCTGGGTGAAACGCTGTGGTGGGTAGAACAGGACACAGCCCTGCTCTCCCTTGGGCTGGGGCAGGAAGTGAAGAGTCACACCTCCCCCAGCTAACAGCAGAGGAAGTTTAGAGAAGCAAAGTTGGAACCGGGCCAAGCCCCCAGTGTTAGCAATGCCTAATTGGGACACTGATGAGAATGAAGGAGCCTGCGTTTGCAGATACCACCTCCTTGCTGGAAGGCTGTCCAGTCTACCTGGCCTGTGGATTCACTGCTGTGTGGCTTGTCCAGGCCTTCATCTACGTTGCCACGACTGTGGTACCTACTGGAAAGATGTCTGTAGAAAAGTAGACTGTTCATAAGAAGAGTGATTAAAAAGACAAGGGATTTTTCAGTTTAGAAAAGAGGAGATGAAAGGGGATATAACAGAGATCTATAAAATCAAAACAGGTATGGAGAAAGTGAATAAAGAGTAGTTATTGGCTTGTTCCCATAACATAAGAACTAGGGGTCACCAAATGAAATGAATAGGCAGCAGGTTTAAAACAAACAAAAGGAAGTTTTTCTTCACGCAGCGCACAGTCAACCTGGGGAACTCCTCGCCAGAGGATGTTGTGAAGGCCAGGACTTTAACAGGGTTCACAAAAGAGCTAGATGAATTCATGGAGGTTAGATCCATCAATACTTATTAGCCAGGATGGGTGGTGATGGTGTCCCTGGCTTCTGTTTGTCAGAGGCTGGAAATGGGTGACAGGAGAGGGATCTTTTGATGATTCCCTGTTCTGTTCACTCCCTCTGGACCATCTGGCACTGGGCTCTGTTGGAAGACAGGACACTGGGCTAGATGGACCTTTGGTCTGACCCAGTCTGGCTGTTCTTATGTTTGTAGCAAGAGTATAGGCAGGTAAGAATATGTAGCGCTGGCTGTTGGTAGGATCAGTCAAGCCTTGGTTATAATCTTCCTAGGCAATTTATTCCAGTGTTTCACCACCCGGACAGGCAGGAAGTTTTTCCTAATGTCCAACCTAAACCTCCCTTGCTGCAGTTTAAGCCCATTGCTTCTTGTCCTGTCCTCAGAGGCCAAGGAGAATAAATTCCCCCCTCCTCCTCCGTGTGACACCCTTTTAGATACTTGAAAACTGCTATAATGTCCCCTCTCAGTCTTCTCCTTTCCAAACTAAACAAACCCAGTTCCTCAGCTTTCCCTCATAACTCATGTTTTCTAGACCTTTCATCATTTGTGTTGCTCTTCCCTGGATCATCTCCAATTTCTCCACAAGGCGTTTGGTTTTCAGAAATACTCAACAACACCTGAGCCTTGTTTATAAACAAGCCACTTTATTTTAGGTGCCCCCTTGGCTGGTTAAAGTTTGCCACCCATATATGAAATCTTTGACTTATGTGCCTCCTGCTATAGCTGGTTGAACTTTTTTTTTTTTACACAAGAACATAAGAATGGCCATCCTGGGTCAGACCAAAGGTCCATCCAGCCCTGTACCCTGTCTGCCAACAGCAGCCAATGCCAAATGTCCCAGAGGGAGTGAACCAAACAGGTACTGATCAAGCCATCTCTCTCCTGCCATCCATCTCCACACTCTGACAAACAGAAGCTAGGGACACCATTCCTTACCCATCCTGGCTAACAGACATTAATGGACTTAACCTCCATGAATGTATCTAGTTCTCTTTTAAACCCTGTTATAGTCCTAGCCTTCACAGCCTCCTCAGGCAAGGAGTTCCACAGATTGACTATGTGCTGTGTGAAGAAGAACTTTGTTTTAAACCTGTTGCCCAGGAATTTCATGTGATGGCCCCTAGTTCTTGTATTATGGAAACAAGTAAATAAATTTTCCTTATTCACGTTCTCCACACCACTCATGATTTTATAGACCTCTCTCATATCCCCCCTTAGTCTCCTTTTTTCCAAGCTAAAAAATCCTAGTCTATTTAAACCCATTCCAAACCCCTAATCAGTTTAGTTGCCCTTCTCTGAAACTTTTCTAATGCCAGTATATATTTTTTTGAAATGAGGAGAGCACATCTGTACGCAGTATTGAAGATGTGGGCGATTTATATAAAGGCAATAAGATATTCTCTGTCTTATTCTCTATCCCCTTTGACAAAATGGTGATGTGTTTGGCAGAGCTGTTTCTGATTAAAGAGACCCCTGGGTATGACCCAACTTCAAATCCTTGTTCTGCTTATTTCAGGGAAGACTTTTTCATCTCAGATCACTCCAAATCAGGAAGACAAGAGAACTTGACCCTAGGTCTCCCATATACAAGACCAGCTTTCTAACCACCGGACTTTCAGAGGGCTCAATTTTTCAGTCTAAGGAAGAAGAACAAACTTTGAAACCTTAAAAATGTTCCACAACCAGAATTGTTATTTTTCAGCCAACCCAATGTACTGTTTTGACTTATGAGCAGTTGTGAAACTAGCAATGCCCTGCTCACTTTTGTAACACCCGCCTGGGGAAATGACCTTCCTCTTTCTTGATATCACCCTGTCACAAAACAAAATTTTGTTCTGGTTTTAAGTCCACTTCCTTCTTAAATCAGTTTACTTTTTTTTCCTTGACTACGCCTCAGAATTTCATGCAGCTGGTAGTTGTTGAGATAATACCTAGAAGAAGATTAATTCCCTCATGGTACCCACAAAATGGTTATTGTATAGCACACACATACCACAATAATTTATATCCGTCTCTGGGAAAAGGAGGCTAAGTCAGTCATCAAGGCCAGAATCAATTCAATCCTTAGATACTTTTGATGAGAGTGAGGCCAAAAATTAGTGCCAAGACGTGGTTTCCAAGAGGAAGACGGTACTGTTGCGATCATCTGATCTCCTGCCTAACACAGGCCAGACAACTTCCACTGTTGTGCTGGGTGTTTCGAGTGATGACAACATTGGACTACTCGGGACTCAAATGAGGGCACCAGTTCTTGTGAGAGAGGCCCTTGATTTGTAATGACCGTAGCCGTGCAGCCCCTATTGGTGCCGTGGGCCAAAGTAGAACTGTGGCATACCCAGGCACGGCTCCTGTTGGTTTCGGCCTGGAGGCCACCGACACAAAATGGTGGCCATGTGTTCCACTGGCTGCCAGTGCAGCGGGCGTTGCCGTGACAATGCTAGAGAGGTGCTTGCCAATGATATGCTTGGCAAACAGGGAAGTCATCCGTCCTTCCCCCTCCCCCTCTCTCGAAAACGACATTTTCATTACAGTCTCAATGGGAAAACCTGGGTGGCGGGGACCAATGGTTGGCCAATGTGGAAAGGACAAACATCAGGTAACACAGAGGTGATTTGTGTGCTTCTAAGAGGGCATGTCTGGCCCATGTGTCAAGCCTTTGCCCAGTAGCAGCTGTGTTGTAGGCACCTGATCCCTCCCTTGCTATTTTCCATTTTAGCCAAGACTCAGCATATTTCTGCCTTCCCTCTCTCTTTGAAACAGCTGCAGCCTGTGTTTGCCAGGTGCCTTCTTCCGTAATTTTTTTCTCTTTCATTGCAATAATAATAAAAAAAGCTAGCTGATACTGTGTGAATGAGGTTAATGGAAAACAGATCCTTCCTAGCTGCTGTTCTTCCCACACGGGCTCCGGTGGTGGGGTTGAGTCTGCTCAGCCTGTGAATTCTCATGCAACTCACTGGGTAAGGCCTGGAGGTGTAGCGCTTTCACAAGAAGTCAGAATTTCGACCCGAGATGCGCCATGAGACCGGAGGTGCTAAGGTCCTGGAAGCTTTCATCTCCTTTCCAGCTTTCAGGCTGAGATGTTGGCTTACTGGAAAGCCACGCCATGTGTATCACAGCCAAACGTTAGCAAGTGTTCTCTCAAAAGGCCATGATGGGCCATTCAGAGTACATGCCTCGGTTTATTTTTGAAGGGTCATTTCTTGCATTTCAAAAGCCAGCGAATTCTTTCCTCAGCGAGGTTGGAATGATGGAGGCACGCCCGGTTGTGGGCAGAATAATTTGAGAGGACCTATGTGCTCAGGGGAGGAGGCCTCGAAGGTCACAAACCAACTGGCCACAAGCCGGTGAGCTTGAGGAGTAGGAGAGGTCACACTCCCCGTTGGTACCTGGCCCAGGCCGGCGAAACGAATGATCCAACCAGCAGACCAAATACAGAGATAATAGAATCATAGGGTTAGAAGACACGTCAGGAGGCCATCAAGTCCGACCCCCTGCCCAAAGCAGGACCAATCCCAACTCAATCATCCCAGCCAGGGCTTGGTCAAGCCGGGACTTAAACACCTCTAGGGACGGAGATTCCACCTCCACCCTAGGGAACCCAGCCCAGAGCTTCCCCACCCGCCTAGGGAAATAGTTTTTCCTAATCTCCAACCTAGACCTCCCCCACTGCAACTTGAGACCATTGCTCCTTGTTCTGCCACCTGCCCCCACTGGGACCAGCCTCTCTCCAGCCTCTTTGGAACCCCCCTTCAGGTAGCTGCTATCAAATCTCCCCCTCCACAAACACGCTCTTGTCTTTGGCAAACTAAATAAGCCCAAATCTCCCATCCTCTCATAGAATCATAGAACCACAGAACACTAGAACTGGAAGGGACCTTGAGAGGTCATCAAGTCCAGTGCCCTGCCCTCACGGCAGGACCAAGCGCCGTCTAGACCATCCCTGACAGGTGTGTGTCCAACCTGCTCTTAAATATCTCCAGTGATGGAGATTCCACACCCCCCCTAGGCAATTTATTCCAGTGTTTAACCACCCTGACAGGCAGGAAGTTTTTCCTAATGTCCAACCTAAACCTCCCTTGCTGCAATTTAAGCCCATTGCTTCCCGTCCAATTATCAGAGACCAAGAAGAACAATTCAAAATGATCTGGACAAAGTGGAGAAATAGTCTGAGGTAAATAGACTAAAGTTTAATAAGGACAAATGCAAAGTGCTCCTCTTAGGAAGGAGCAATCCATTTCATACATTCGGAACGGGGAGCGACTGTTTGGGAAGGAGTCCTGCAGAAAGGGATCTAGGAGTCATAGTGGATCACAAGCTAAACATGAGTCAACAGTATGACACTGTGTCAAAAAAAGGAAACATGATTCTGGGATGCATTACCAGGAGTGTTGTGAGGAAGATATGAGAAGTCATTCTTCTGTTCTTCTCTACGCTGATTAGGCCTCAGTTCGGCTACGTCAACACTGCAGGCTTTTTGCGCAAGAACCGTTTTGCGCAAGAACTCTTGCAGAAAAGGTCTGGCGCAAGAGCGCATCCACACTGCCATCCACACTGCCTTCTTGCCATTGTCCACCCACACTGCCTTCTTGCACAAGAGGGCTTATTCCTCATGGGGAGAGGAATAACTCTTGTGCAAGAAGACCTCTTTTTCCAATGCTTTACTGTACATTTACTTGTGCAAGAACGTGTGCACAGTGTAGATGTAGCTTTGGAGCATTGTGTCCAGTTCTGGGCACCACATTTCAAGAAAGATGTGGAGAAATTGGAGAAGGGCCAGAAAAGAGCAACAAAGATGATGAAAGCTCTAGAGAACCTGAGCTATGAGGGAAGGCTGAAAGAATTGGGCTTGTTTAGTTTGGAAAAGAGAAAACTGAAAGGGGGCATGATAGTGATTTTCAAGTACCTGTAAGGATGTTAAGGCCTCGTTGGCCTCTGAGGACAAGACAAGAAGCAATGGGCTTAAATTGCCTCCAGAGAGGTTTGGTTGGACATTAGGAAAAACTTCCTCACTGTCAGGGTGGTTACACACTGGAATAAATTGCCTGGGGAGGTTGTGGAAGCTCCATCATGGGAGATACTGAAGAGCAGGTTGAACAGACACCTGTCAGGGATGGTCTAGACGGTGCTGGGTCCTGCTGTCAGGGCAGGGCACTGGACTTGATGACCTCTCGAGGTCCCTTCCCGTTCTAGGACTCTAGGATTCTATGGTGCAGTAGCTACCAGGGGATCCCTTTGCAGCCCCTACGATCGAACATGGTAAGGAAAAGCAACAGCAGCTGCTCCTAGGCCTGCGTTTCTGGGCTGAAATGAAGTGAAAGGAAGGCCTTGAGCTGGCTAGCCCCCTTCATTTAGTCCTGCCCGCCGCACCTGTGGCATGGGGTTTAATTAGAACCAGATGGGCGTGGTGGAGTCGATTCCCCTGTTAAGGGCGGTTGGAGGCTGGAGCGGGAGGGGGGACGCTCAGAAAACGGCTGAGAGACAGTAAAGAGCAAGAAAGGCTCCAGGAGGGAAGACCCTGAGACCGGAGGCCTTGACTCTTCCCACCCACTAGGAAGGTCTGGGAGTAGCCTAGTAAATCAGGGGAGACGTGGAGACATCTGAGGCGTGGGGGTCCCCCGCTAAAGGCCGGATGGGGGGGAGGACTTTGGTGTTTATATTTTTCCCAAACCAGACCCACAGGAAGGCTGTCTTTATGGGATTTCTCACCACCTCTTTTGAGGGCCAAGGAAGGGGAACTGAAGCCAGGAGCTGATTGTAGGGCTGCCTTGAGGCCATGTGGGAGGAGGCCGCTTGTCGAGACAGGCTAATAGGTCAGTGAATTTCCTGGGCCTGCTGACTAGAGTTTGTGGAGGCCAGGCCACTGTGGAGTCTCCTGGCATCCTTTCCCCCGATCCTACCCCTGGAGGGAACCCTGGTGGATTTGACTCTGACCATATAAATAGCCCTCCCTGTGCACGCGCCAGGCCATTCCCACCACTCTGACGGGAAGCTGAAGTTGCTTCCAGCTTGTTAGAGCAAAGCAGCTGCCTCTGGAGAGCGGGACACGCTCTGCCTTCCGCTGGGGGGAAGCACATTCATGTGGTCTGGCAATGGAAATCTGCCCCATGCCTGCTCGCCCTCTCCAATGCCAGCGCTTGTTTTCCAACTGGAAACTTTTGGTTGAGCACAGTCCTGGCTAGGAAAACACTCTGGCTACTGAGCCTATTATTTGTCAGGGCTGAAGGAAATGGCTCATCATATTGCTTCAGCCTGGCAAATCTACAGTCCCTGCCTTTGACCTCTTCCTCTTTCATTTCCTCACAACGGATCGCTCTACCAGCGTCTGAGGCAATGTTATTTCTACAGATGCCAGCCTGTCTGGGAAACAGGTTTTCAGGCCGGTTTCTGGAACGTGACTTCTTATAACACAGTTCGCTTTCCTGTCTTTGATTTCAATGTTCATCCAACACAAGGTTGGCAGACGAGAGGCAGCGGTAGAATTAATCCCGCCGGAGGATACTGGGCCAGTATCCTACCTCTGAGGGTTGTGAGCTTTAGATGCACCACAGAAAGGTGCAAGGAAACTTTGCAATAGGCAGGGAAAGTGTCCGGCACCCCCATTAATTTGCTTTCCATTAACTAATTTGTATCACACTCTCAGGGAACGTCTACACTGCATGGCTATTTCGGGACTCTGGAGGTCCCCGCGTCTACACAGGCCGCCCGTTATTTCAAAGTATTTTTCAAAAGAACCTGGTAAATCTTGTTGCGTGAGGGTTAAGGGACGGCTCGCGTTATTTTGAAATTTGGTGCTGTGTAGACGTGCCAAATTTAAAAATAAACGATTTTGAAATAGATTCGAAATAAGATGCGCAATTCGCATAGCGCAAATTGTGTCTCTTATTTCAAGTTTAGGGGGCTGTGTAGATGGACCATCACTGAATAAACCTGGCAGTCATATGTATTTTATGGCCAGCCGGGCCATTTTGACCTCTTCCTCTTTCATTTTGACTTAGACCATCCAAATCATCTAGAGACCATTATAGTCAGCCACAGGAGGGTGGAGCAGTGGTTTGGATACCAGCCCAAAACCATCTAGACTCAATTTCCTGCTCCGCTACATACTTTCTGCATATCCTTTCTCAAGTTACTTCATCTCTCTGTGCTTCTGTAACCCACCCAACCTTCTGGGTATCCCAAAATAGCTGTGCAGTGTAGACATACCCTCGGGGTATGTCTAGACCGCATCCCTCTGTCGGCAGAGGGATGCAGATTAGGCAGGTCAACATTGCAAATAAGGCAGGGATTTAAATAGCCCGTGTCTAATTTGCATAAAAATGGCCGCCGCGTTTTGCAGACTCAGCACTTTGTTGGCCAAACGCGGCAGTCTAGAGGGGGATCTGTCGAGAAAGAAAGCCTTTTTTGACAGATCCTGTAAACATCCTTGCAGGACGCGTAAGGGATCTGTCGAAAAAGGCTTTTTTTTCTTGATAGATCCCCCTCTACACTGCCGCTTTTTGCCAACAAAGTGCTGAGTTGGCAAAACGTGGCAGCCATTTTTATGCAAATTAGGCACGGGATATTTAAATCCCTGCCTCATTTGCAATGTTGACCTGCCTGATCTGCATCCCTCTGCCGACAGAGGGCTGCAGTCTAGCCATACTCTCAGAGAATAATGAGTGTGCTCTTCTACAGCCTTAGCAGAAAGCCAGCTGGCTTTTAGCTCATGGGCTGGAAGCTCATGCACTAAGCCATTTGGACACTATGGTTATGGGCCATTTAAGTACCTACAATAGGGAGGGACAGGAGAGTGGCTAATGTTCCCAACGGAGGAGAGTTTATAACACTGCTGTGTGTTTGGTCTAGTCCTCACTACAGTAGCTCTGAAAGTTCTCATGACTCATATAAATGTCTGAGCCTTATTTTAAAAATCCTACGGTCATTGTTGATATTATTATTTTACATTTATACTGCAGTAGCGCTAAGAGGCCGACCAGCATGGGCTCTGTTGTGCTCGGAGCTCTACAAAGATATTTTAAAAGACAGCCCTTGCTCCAACGAACTTGCAGGCTTAAAGATAAGACTTAATGGATACATGGGACCAACAAGGAAATTGGGATGGGGGTTGGGGAGACGAAGTAACAAAACTGATGTGTTTTTCCAGGTGTTGATAAAATGGAGAAGGTTCCCTGAAAATGAAAGAGTTAGAAAACAAACATTACAGTGACAGACAGTTGATTTAGTTTAATAAAGAGAAAATTAAGGGGTGACTTTTTTTTTCAAAAAAACTCGGTTTTGAAAAAAGCGGCGGTCATGTTTATGCTAATGAAGCATGGGATATTTAAATCCCTGCTTCATTAGCAATTTCGATGTGCTTGATTTGAATCCCTCTGTTGACAGAGGGTTGCAATCTAGATGTAGCCTAAGGTGCTACAGGGTTACATGTTTTTTTTTTAATGTTACTGAGTAACATGGCAACCCCTCTGAGACTTTTCCCCATCCTGGGTAATTCTTAAACCACAGTCGTATGTTCTACTGAAAGATCTTCCATAGGAATAACCAGGAGGAAATGTTATCCCTGTATTATACAGGACACACTGGGTGATCAGAATGGTCTCTTCTAGCCTATGAATCTATGTGACGTGGCCATTACCGTGTAGAGCCGGTCTGGCCGACGGAGCGGATAAGGAACCAATGGTATGCAGTGTTACTGCAGCCATCTTGGTCCCGGGATATTAGAAAGAGAGGGCTGGGGAGGTAATTCCTTTCATTGGAGCAACTTCTGGTGGTGAGAGAGAGATGCTTTTGAGCTTACGCAGAGCTCTTCCTCGTGGCTGGGGAAGATACTCAGCACTAAATACAAGGAGGAACATATTGTTTAGCATAATTAATTAACATATATTTTCAGGGGCCATTCAAAGTGAAATAGCCACTTAACCCTGCTCCAGTCAGAGAAGAGAGAGGATGGGAAGGGGAAACCCAAAGGTTGCTGGGGGATGGGTGACAAGGGGAGTCAAAGATCGATGTAAAAAGCCAGAAATCCAGTGACTTTATTCAGCCCATAATTTTTAGTGTTGAGCAAAGTTGTGAATTGAAGCTCCCAGGCTCGACTTTTAAAAGTGCCTGGCAGGTTTCCTTCAAGGAGGAGGCCAAAGAGGTCAGCTCTGAAGCGGTCACGTTGTGAGACGTGTTCCCCCACAGGGGAGGTGATATTTTGGTCTTTTATCCTTTTCCTGTGTGAGTTCATTTGAGTGATTGTCTGGTTTCACCCACATTGTTGTTATTGGAGTATGGGGGGCACAGGATGGGGTGCACTGCATGTGGCAATAGCCCTGGGTAGGACTCATGAATCATGAAAGGTGTGTTGTGGGGCGTGTCGATCAAGGAAGCCTTAGAGATACACCTGCAGTTTTTGTATCTGTTGTTCTGGCAGGGTCTGGTTTAATCTGATGTGCCCTTGTTTCTCATGTTGAACTTGTTGAGGACTGGGGAGGAGATGGGGGAAGGGAGGGCATTCTTTGAAGGGCAAAAAAGCAGGCTCAAGAAAGATTTCTTTCAGGAGGTGGTTCTATTCAGATACCTGACTCCTCCTGAGGAATAATTAATTCATAACAATGTGCACTCCCAATTCCTTTCAGTGTCACTGCATCTGATAAAAAATCCTTACCACTACCCCCTGTGCTCGCTATTCAATGGTTTCATTTGACACATTGGGAAACTGAGGCACGGAGGGGCAAATTGGCTTGTCTAAGGTCACAGAGTGAATCAATGAGAAAGACAGAGGGTTGGTCTACACTAAACTGGAAGGTTGGCTTAAGATACACAACTCCAGCTACATAAATAACGTAGCTGAAGTCAACATCCCTTAAGGCAAATTTCTCCAGCAGCCCCACTATGGGAGATTGGCAGGAGAAACTCTTACTCATCACAACTGTGAGGAGTTCTGGAGTCGATGGGGGCTCCCTCAGCATTCGATTTAGTAGGTCCTTACTAGACCCTCTAAATCAAATGCCAGAAGATTGACCTCCACAGTGTTGATCCTCCATTTAGTATAGACACGGCCAGAGAGTGCTTTGTTCTGCATTTTGACAGTGCCTATCACAAAGGGGCCATCTTCTCGCTTGGCCCTTGAGTACATTTAGGAATAAATACAAGAACAAAATGATTGGAGAAAGGGACTAGACAGCAAGAGTCTTACATTCAAGCTCAGTTGACTCTGTATTGCGCTTAGCTTGGTGTAGAGATCCTTTTATATGCAATGTCCTACAGCACTTAAAAAAAATAAATACAAGTGGAGCAACATATCCAAAAGATTAAATATATTGAAAATCAGTTGTGATTGATTCCCACTTCTTGGCTATACTGAAAGTTGTGCATACATCACTGCCTAGGGCATATGAGGCTATGTCTACACTGCACGGTTATTCCGGAATAGCTTATTTAGAAATAGTACATCTACACTGCAAGGAAGCCTCAAAATTAATCTGAGGCAGGCTTCCCTAATGTACACGTGGTATCTTGATTTGGAGCCCTTGAAGGAATAACTTAAAATGGCCCCGGTGAGGGGCTGTTTCAAAATGGATCATCTACACATGCCTTATTTCGAAATAACTCTTTCAGAATAGGGGTTATTTTTCATAGAATGAGGTTTACAGAAGTCAGAATAAGCCGTCCGTAATTCTGAAATTATTTCAAAATAATGGAATTGCTGAGTAGACGCTCTCATAGTTATTTCGGAATAACGGCTGTTATTCCGAAATAACTTTGCTGTGTAGACACACCCGAATTCAGTGTCTGCTTAGTCCGGATCAGGATTCACAGCGGCTTGTGTAATGCCTACTGGGTCTGTATCCAGCAGCCTCTGGACTCCATGGACAATAGAGACTTGTCTCGTTTGTGCTCTCTGCTCTGCCTATCAAAGGAAACCGCACCAGGCAATTAATCTTTTCTCTTTCCAATGCCCATCTCCATCGCTCTTTACACCCAGCTTTTAAGGGCCTCATTTTACTGGCAGGATGGCCTCCTAGCTTCTAGCCCATACCAATGCCCCTGCTTAGCTGCCTGCCCATAGATCTCAGCTCTGTGCAAGCCACGAGAGGAAGTGCAAAGAGGACAGGAAGGTGAGGCGGACGTGGCTACAAATGTCCTAACAGCATTACCTCAGCCTGCAGGAATCCATGCCACATGAACCCAGCCCCCCACCCCCTGGAGCGCAGGTGTCAGGAGACAGCCGTCTGAATATGTTCTTCGCTGGCAGCCTCAGGTCAGACCATGGGCCAGAGCTGAGTTTTCAGCTTCGTCGGAGAAAAAAACGAAAGCACTGAAAGTTTCGTTACAGGAGGAACGTGATGTGCACCCTGGGCTTGCAGACATGTGGAGCTGCCTCAAGGCAGGGACAGAGATGCTCAAAAAGAAGGGCTTACATGTCCTTAGCCTGGGATGCTACCGGTATTGGGTGCTCGGCGTCTCACGGGCTCCTTGAGTTGAGGGTTCAAGTCAATGGGCCTATCTTAAAACCAGCAGTGGTGATGGGTTTCTGAAATGAGTTCTGAATAAACTGAGCCACAAAAAGCCCAGTTATACAGGGGAATGGCCTTAGCATGAATGGACGGGAGGATGGAGATGTGTGAAGATGCTGTAGGGTGGGGAGAGTAGCCAGGACCACTACTGTTGATAGCTCTTCCTCTCTAGGTCATCTACACAGCTGGACATGGCTCCCCGCAGAGAACCTCTTCCAAAGAACCTCTTTCTTTCTTTGATAGGATAATGAGTCTTGTGGCTAAGGGAGAAGCGGTAGATGCGGTATACCTAGACTTTAGTAAGGCGTTTGATACGGTCTTGCATGATATTATTATCAACAAACTAGGCAAATACAACTTAGATGGGGCTACTATAAGGTGGGTGCATAACTGGCTGGATAACTGTACTCAGAGAGTAGTTATTAATGGTTCACAATCCTGATGGAAAGGTATAAGAAAGTACGCTTATTAAGTTTACAGATGATACCATGCTGGGAGGGGTTGCGACTGCTCTGGAGGATAGGGTTATAATTCAAAATCATCTGAACAAATTGGAGAAATGATCTGAGGTAAATAAGATGAAGTTTAATAAAGACAAATGTAAAGTGCTCCACCTAGGAAGGAACAATCAGTTTCACACATACAGAACGGGAAATGACTGTCTAGGAAGGAGTACGGCAGAAAGGGATCCAGGGGTTACAGTGGACGACAAGCTGAATATGAGTCAGCAGTGTGATGCTGTTGCAAAAAAAGCCAACATGATTCTGGGCTGCATTAACAGGTGTGTTGTGAGCAAGACACGAGAAGTCATTCTTCCGCTCTACTCTGCGCTGGTTAGGCCTCAGTTGGAGGATTGTGTCCATTTCCGGGCACCCCATTTCAAGAAAGTTGTGGAGAAATTGGAAAGGGTCCAGAGAAGAGCAACAAAAATGATGAAAGGTCTAGAGAACATGAGCTATGAGGGAAGGCTGAAAGAATTGGGTTTGTTTAGTTTAGAAAAGAGAAGATTGAGGGGAGACACGATAGCTGTTTTCAGGTATCTAAAAGGGCGTCATAAGGAGGAGGAAGAAAACTTGTTCATCTTGGCCTCTGAGGATAGGACAAGACGCAATGGGCTTAAACAGCAGCAAGGGAGGTTTAGGTTGGACATTAGGAAAAAGTTCCTAACTGTCAGGGTGGTGAAACACTGGAATAAATTGCCTAGGGAGGTTGTGGAATCCCCATTTCTGGAGATATTTAAGAGTAGGTTAGAAAAATGTCTATTAGGGATGGTCTAGACAGTATTTGGTCCTGCCATGAGGGCAGGGGACTGGACTCGATGACCTTTCGAGGTCCCTTCCAGTCCTAGTATTCTATGATTCTATGATTGATTCTATGAGTCTCCGTCCTCGCTCAAAGCAGACTCCTAAATAAGTGGATGCAACCATTGTTCCCTCTAATCTTTTCCATCCATGTGTGGAATAATTTTAGGTGCACTGAGGCATGTGAGAATGTGCACCACCAACAGAAACACAAAACCTAGCTGTGGGCGCTCTACAAATCAGTTGAGTGGCATTGGAATTTCTCCTGAGTGGAGTCCCCCAGGTGCCCAGCTTACAGGGAACACCAGGTGCCACTTGAAGAAAAGACAGGCTGGGAATCAAGCGAAGAAGAAATGTGCCCGTTGGTCCTCACGACTCGATGGGATTTCTAGCGCAGTGCCTTCATCACTAAGACATCCCCTCTACCAGTACTGCTTTAATTCCAGCACACAGAACTTCAGACATACCTGGTAGAGGAAACAGCTGGGCTTGTAACAGAGAGCCCTGCTTTCTAGTCCCCAGTTACATCTGTTAACTCGCTTGTCCCCTGGAAGGAGGAAAACAAATCGCTTGTGCTGGCTCACTGTTAACAGCCCTGCGGAAAAGCCCTAATAAAACACACATCGTATCCTGCTCTTGTGAGCTCGACAGCTACGGTTCTCGTTGGTCCCCGAGTGGCGCGGACTGGTCTCTTCGTCAGTGGGTCAGCCAAACTTTTTTGTGTGCTTTCCTACAGGCTGGCGTAGCCTGAGCCAAACTCCCTGCTCCCCCGAGTTCTTTTATGCTTTTTTATTTTCTTGTATTGCTACTTTATGACATAACAACCCAGGGCAGTAAAGGGTTCCAACTGCATTTGTCCACATTCCTTTTTTTCAGCGGCTCGGAAATGGAATCTGTTTGCCCTTGCAAGGAAAGAACCGGGAGTTGCTGGCAAAAGAAAGATCCCCACCTGGCCTGAGAGACTAAGACATGAGGGGCCAGACTCCAGACGCCATCTGCCATGGCTTTGAAGACATTTTGCCAGCCGGCTTGCTGGGTGAAGGCAAACCTTTCTGCGTTCTGGCAGAGGAATAGAAGCAGGCGAGGAGAGGCCGTCTCAAGCCATGGCTCTCTGTGAGAGTTTCCCCGCCTTTGTTTCCAGTCCAGGTGTGCTTTTCCATGGCAATGGGACAAGGCCCAGCGGGATGGGACGGTTTCTCCCTCCCGCGAGCGCGTCCCCGCCTTGACTCGCTCTTTGGCTGGGCCCCGATGGCTCGCAAAGAGCCAGTTACGGTTTGTTACATGAAAGCACCAGGGAGTGAGAGGGGAGGGGAGGGCGTGGTGGACTTTCTGCCAGCCCCCTCCACACCCCCCACCCCCGCTTTGAATAACCATTAGGGGTAATGACTTGCAGAGACTCAATGTGTTCTGCATTATTTCAGGCGGATTTGTTCCATACCGTGACCCGTGTGAACCCACGAGGTTCCAGGCCTAGTTACATTCAGTCTCACCTCAGAGACTCAGGCAAGGCCTTAATCCCGCTAGCCAAAGCCTTCCTGGCTCGTGGCGATTGCTTACAGGCCCAGAGATGTCTAGCGGCGTCTCTGGCTCTCCATTGCTGACTCAGCAGCCAGGAAGCAATGGTGAGGGTGGGTTTTGGTGTCTTGACAACAGTGGCCTCACTCAGGCTATGTCTACACTATGGAGTTTTTTTTCGGGAAAACTCTGCTGCGTCCAGGGAATGCATGTGCTCTTCCGACATTTTTTTCAGAAGAGCAGATGTGCTCTTTCAGAAGACTTGTATACCTCATGTTATGAGGAATAAGGACTCTTCCGAAAGAGGAGGTTTTTCCAAAATTTGGCCCCGCGTAGACGGGCCAAATTTCGGAAAAGCCTCTTCCGAAAAAACAATCGGAAAAAGGTACACAAATTGTGGAGCACAATTCGCGTACCTTTTTCCAGAAGAAAACATGTAGGGTAGGCATAGCCTCAGACACGACACACTAGGACAGAGGAATATAACTCCCCGAGGGTGAAATCTACCGATGTCCAGCTCAGGGGATGTTTCTGAAGGAGGTGGCTTCGATTTTCCATGGGGAAGGAAAAGGTCTCTCTTTCCGGGCTGGCTTCCCTCCACCTCACCTCCTGCGGCTTTGTTTAAAGTGCTCCAGGCTAATCTGGGCCCTGCGTTGTGAAGTTGCCTCACGTGTTGGCACAGGAGCTTTCAAACTTCTTGTTCGCATGAGGGAAATCGTTGGTGCCTGCAACCTAACATCATTGGACTGGAGTGCAGGCTCTGGGTGGGGCGAGTCACTGTGGAAGAACGTGAGCAATTAGCTTACCGTCTCTTCCAGACCGTCCTCCCACAGGCAAACGTTTCCCCACTACTTCTGCTATCCCAAATGCAAAGTGCTCGTAGTACCGCTGCCCCAACGACAGAATGTTCACCTGGCGCTGGCTTCTGAAGGCCTGAGTGTGTGTGGGGGGGAGGGCAGGTATGATAAACGGGTGCACAGTTCCAAAGTGATGCACTGTTAACCTGCGGAACTCACTGCCGCAGACTAGTTATTGAGGAGAAGAAAATCCCAGTGCAATTTTGAACAGCTAAAAGATTAGCAAGTTGTATACATGGCAAGGGTCTGCTGTGTACTTGAAACAGTGAGAAGAAGATATGCATTTACACCAACCAGGTTAGAAATGGCCAGAGGCATCAATCACAGAATCATAGGTTTGGAAGAGACCTCAGGAGTCATCGAGTCCAGCCTCCTGCTCAAAATAGCACCAACCCAACTCAATCATCCCAGCCAGGGCTTTGTCAAGCCAAGACTGAAAAACTTCTAGGGATGGAGATACCACCCCCTCCCTAGGGAACCCATCCCAGTGCTTCCCCACCGTCGTAGGGAAACAGTTTTTCCTAATCTCCAACCTAGACCTCCCCTACTGCAACTTGAGACCATTGCTCCTCGTTCTGCCATCTGACACCCCTGAGAACAGCCTCTCTCCATCCTTTCAGGTAGCTGAAGGCTGCTCTCAAATCCCCCCTCACTCTTCTCTTTTGCAGATGTAGGGTACATCTACACTGCAAGCTTATTTCAAGGGTACATCTACACTGCAAGATATCTTCCGGGATAGCTTATTTCGAAATAGAGCACCCACACTACAGGGGAAGCCTCAAAATGTGTCCAAGGTAGGCTTCCCTAACATGGATGTGCTATCTCGACGTAGAGCCCCAGGAGATGCTAGGGAGGAATAACTTCGAGTGGCCCTGGTGAGGAGCTCTTTCGACATAGTCGCAGTGGAGCGTCCACACCCACCCTCTTCCGAAAGAGCTTTTTCAGAAGAGGCGTTATTCCTCATGGAATGAGGTTTACCAGCATCGGAAAAAGCCCTCCGTTATTTCGATTTTCTTTCTAAACAACGCAATTGCTGTGTGGACGATAGTATTATTTTTTCCAGCCATTATTCCGGAATAATGCTGTAGTGTAGACGCACCCTAAGCTAGCCCACTTCCTTCAGCCTCTCCTCTGAAGTCATGTGCTCCAGGCCCCTAATCATTTTGGTTGCCCTCCATTGGACCCTCTCCAATGTGCCCACATACTTTCTGTAATGGGGGAGAGGACTAGAATTGGATGCAACACTCCAGATGTGGAATAATAGTAAAGGGCTATCATCACTTCCCTAGATCTGCTGGCAGTGCTCTGAGTAATAGACCCCCAATATGCCATTAGCCTTCTTGGCTACAAGGCCACACTGTTGACTCCTCTCCAGCCTCTCATCCACTGTAACCCCCAGATCCTTTTCTGCTGAACTGCTACTTAGCCAGTCAGTTCCCACCCTGTACCAATGCTGGGAATTCTTCTGTCTCAAGGGCAGGACTCTGCATTTGTCCTTGTGGAACCTCATCAGATTACTTTTGGCCCAACCCTCCAATCCTCCACTTCAAAGCCTAAACTGATGGCCAGGTGGGATCAGGAAGAGATTTCCCTCAGTGGCAGCCAATTGCGCAACTGTGAATACGTTAGAATTTGGACTTTCCTTTCAGTATCCCATAGTGGCCACGGTCAGAGGCAAAACTGTCCATTCCGTTCTTCCGGGGGGCAACCTTCATGTTCCTATTTGCCTCTAGGATCTCTTGTGGCTCTGATATATTTTATTTGTTTCCTTACCTTGTAAGAAGGTGTGGAGGTAGAAGGGAGAGAAGACCGGGAACAAGCATACATCCTAAAGGGAAGGTTGTTTCTGAGATATGGGGCAAATCTTGCTGTCGTTTCTTGGGCAAAGCTCTAGTCAACTTCAATGGTGATTTTTCCTGGTCAGTAGCTGACATAATTTGAGAAAACAAATCCCAATGGGAGAAATCTAACATTCAAACACAGGGTCTAAAGAACCAGACTTGCCATCTTCCCCTCCCTCCTTTGGAGTAGGTTGTTCTCACGTGCATTTTATCAGCAATAGATACCAGGCAGGCAGTGGAATCTCGTTGAAATTAACCACTGATCCCCGTTGAACTTTGGAGAACTGGGTGGGACTTGCAAACATGCCGGAGTTTGAAAAACAAAATGTGTGTGTGGTTTTTTTTAAAAAAAAGCCCTAAATCTTTCAGAAAACATTGCTCCAGTTTAATAGGGCATAAAGCATTCATGTTTCCCTGGCAGACTTGTTATATGTGGGAAGGAAAAAAATAATAAAATTACAGCTAATAAATTTTTTAAGTGCAGAAGAAAGACTTCTTTTTTTTTTAATGGTGGTGCCCAGTAGCTCCACTATATTAATGGTCTGTCAGTGTTTTCATTAATAAACCCCAAATTTTCATGGGTTTATTATTCAGCCATAAAAATTTGCTTCACAGTTCGCATTGGCCCATGAATTTCTATTGCCTCTGAGCAATCATAGTGGCTGGTTTTTATCTCACCTAACCTTGATTTTGCACTGGGAGAAAACGTCATTGGAATGTCTCTGGGGGTACGTCTACACTACAGCGCTAGTTCGAACTAACTTAGTTCGAATTAGTTAATTCGAACTAAGCTAGTTCGAACTAACGCATCTAGAACTAAAAACTAGTTCGAACTAGCGTTTTGCTAGTTCGAACTAGTAAGTCCACATTGAGTGGACTCTGAACAGGGCTTAATGATGGCCGGAAGCAGTGCCGGCAGGGCATAAAAGGAGGACTTAGAGCATGGAGATACTGTCTCAGGCTAGCCGAGGGCTGCGCTTAAAGGGTCCCGACCCCCACCCCGGACACACAGTTCTAAGGGGTGCCCCGCTTGCAAAGAAGTTCTGGCTTGGAGTGCCCTGAGTGCCCACACTGGGCACATCACACCACTCGGCCATCAGCCCGGCTGCACTTGCCGCAGGCTGCCATCTGGGGAGAGGGAGTAATTGGGGGGCTGCAGGAGAGCTTCCACCCCCAGAAGCCCGCAGAGCCAGCCCAGTCCTCCCCATCGGGGGCTCGTACCCCATTCCTCCCTCACCTCCTTCCACTTGCCCTTCCCTAGCCCCCCTTCTTCTTGATGTACAAAATAAAGATAACGTTTCTTCCAACATTGACTCTGTCTTTATTGAAAAAAACTGGGGGAGACTGGGAAAAGGAGGTGGGAGAGGGGAAGAGAAAGGCTGGGAGAGGGGAGGGCAACTAACATGATCAGGGGTTGGGAACAGGTCCCAGATGAAGAGAGGCTACAGAGACTGGGACTGTTCAGCTTAGAAAAGAGGAGACGGAGGGGGGACAGGATAGAGGTCTGTAAAAGCAGGGGTTGGGTGGAGAGGGTGCATTCAGAAAAGTTCTTCATGAGTTCCCATAAAGAAGGACTAGAGGACACCAAAGGAAAGGAATGGGTAGCAGGCTTGAAACTAGTAAGAGAAAGTTGTTCTTGACAAAGCAAATAGTTAACCTGTGGAACTCCTTGCTGCAGGAGGCTGTGAAGGCTACAACTAGAACAGAGTTTAAAGGGAAGTGAGATCAAGTCATGGAGGTTGGGTCCATGGAGTCCTATTAGCCAGAGGGTAGGAGTGGTGTCCCTGCCCAAAGTTTGTGGAAGGCTGGAGAGGGATGGCACGAGACAAATGGCTTGGTCATTGTCTTCGGTCCATCCCCTCCAGGGTCCCTAGGGTTGGCCGCTGTGGGCAGACAGGCTACTGGGCTAGATGGACCTTTGGTCTGACCCAGGACGGCCATTGTAAGCTCAGGGCTCAGTGTCGGGGGTCTCAGTGGACCCCCTTGATTTTCATGCACACCTGGTCCTGGGTGGCCAGGCTGGCAGCTCTCCTGCCCTAGACGGCCACTTTCCTGTGCCTAGTGCGGAGATCATGGACAAGGTCCACGATGTCCGCACTAGCCCAGGAAGATGCCCGCCTCTTGCGGTCCAGGGCAAGCTCCCGGGAGCCGCCAGCCTGGTCCCGGCAAGAGGGGGTGGGCTGGGGGGCATCGGGTGGGTGGCTCTGTGCCGTGCCAGGTGCAGGGTCTGCTAGCTGGGTGCTGGCAGGCTTGCACCTGGCACGGGCACCGTAGCCAGCCCGTGCCCCTTTAAGGGGTCCGGGGCCGGGAGGGGGGCATAGAGTTTCCCTGGTGTTGGCCAGAGTGGCCACCAGGGAAACCTGGGGAGGGCTAGCCTCCCACTAGTTCGAACTAAAGGGCTACACAGCCCTTAGTTCGAACTAGCTAGTTCGAACTAGGCGTTAGTCCTCGTAAAATGAGGTTTACCTAGTTCGAACTAAGCGCTCCGCTAGTTCGATTCAAATTCGAACTAGCGGAGCGCTAGTGTAGCGCATAGGAAAGTTAGTTCGAACTAACGTCCGTTAGTTCGAACTAACTTTCTAGTGTAGACATACCCTGGATTTGTGCAACAGCGTAAACCAAAAGAAGGACAAGACCAGTTGACTTCAGTGGAGTTATTCCTGATTTACATGAAGTCCCCTTATTTAAGGGGCCTCTGACTTTTACTGAGAGGATCCTTTGTGATGCAATCTAACCCTAGAGACTACAACTCCATGAGCTCTTGGGAATGGGGGAACAGTGCCTCTTCCAGGCTATGCAGACAGAGAGTTAGGCTAGGCTCCATTTTTGGTGAGAGGAGTCAGGTTGCTGGTGTGGAACCTTTTCCAGGCCAGGAGCTGTTGTGTTGCAGCTAGAGCCTATTACTGTTACTGCTGGGGCTTGGATTTAGCAGGCTGCTTTGGGGGCTGCTGTTGATTGTCCCTGGAGGGGTTAGACTCTGGCTGTGCCCGAGGCTGGGAAGAGCTTACATAAACCTACACGGGAGGTGATTGTGAGTAACTGGGCTGTTTGTCTTTTGTGCTCCTTCCCAGGTAGCACCTTTCCAAACTGACTCCGGGTCCAATGAGAGCCAGAGTGATTTGCCCAGGCAACTAGAGCTGCTGGCATTTGGTGAGGCCTGCTCCCGTGGCAGAGAAATTTTATAGCTGGCTGCTCAGCTTGGACTAACACACACAGGACCTGCCCAGCGCTGTCTCCACTCCAGCTGCAGGCTTCCAAGTTTGCCCACACCAGCAAGTGTCTGGGATTTTGACTCCAGAGAAGCGCACGCTCTGGGGTGGGATAAATGGTGGCAGTGCAAATGCCAGCTAGATAAGTTCCTATTATTTCTGTGACTTTGTTAATTGATTTCATTCACTTTTAATCCGTTAACAACTTAAAGAAAACAGGGTTTAAGTAAAGGTGTGTTCATTCTAATGTAATCAATTGGACGTATATTATTTATAATTGTTGTCCTGGAGTTAGTTCTGGTTTATTGCTGGAATCATTTTATTTCCTGGAGGCTGCCAAGCCACACCATTATGTGTGTACAGGGCCAGCCAGGTGGAGGCACCACCATTGTATATTTAGAACATAAGAACATAAGAACGGCCGTACTAGGTCAGACCAAAGGTCCATCTAGCCCAGTATCCTGTCTGCCAACAGTGACCAGCACCAGGTGCCCCGGAGAGGGTGGACCGAAGACAATGATCAAGCGATTTGTCTCCTGCCATCCCTCTCCAGCCTCTGACAAACAGAGGCCAAGGACACCATTTTATCCCCTGGCTAATAGCCTTTTATGGACCTAACCTCCATGAAATTATCTAGCTTCTCTTTAAACTCTATTATAGTCCTAGCCTTCACAGCCTCCTCTGGCAAGGAGTTCCACAGGTTGCCTACACGCTGTGTGAAGAAGAACTTTCTTTTATTAGTTTTAAACCTGCTCCCCATTAATTTCATTTGGTGTCCTCTAGTTCTTCTATTATGGGAACTAATAAATAACTTTTCTTTATCGGCCCTCTCCACACCACTCATGATTTTATAGACCTCTATCCTATCCCCCCTCAGTCTCCTCTTTTCTAAACTGAAAAGTCCCTGTCACTTTAATTTCTCTTCATATGGGACCCGTTCCAAACCCCTCATCATTTTAGTTGCCCTTTTCTGAACCCTTTCCAAGGCCATTTCTTAGGGAGCAAGGGACTGCAGCAAGGGAGTGGACAGGGAAACCCCAACTAAACAACATCACTACTGGGGTACTCAAGATCTCCTTTTATTTGAAAGCCATCAGGTGCCCAGGCACACGTGTGAGTGTGACCTGCTCCCGAGTAACCCAGGGAGGAAAAAGGGGATTACATACGCTACAGGATGTGTGTTTGGAATCAAACCCCGCTCGTTTTTAACAATACTATAAAATCAGGCTGGCTGGTTAGAAAACCATTGGAATGCAGAATGGAACAGGAGGCAGACTGCCTGGTGTTTGCATCTTGTGAAACAGTTTGGCTTCGAGTTGGGGGTGTGGAGGAGAGGCAGAGAGAGTGAGGGAACCAATTTGCTGGTTCTGTGTCTAACATGACTCTTCTGCTCTGTGGCACTGCGGTTTCTCTGCTGCAAAGAGACAAGATCTAACCTTTACTCCTATTATTATTTGTGTTGCAGGGAGCAGCGAGAAGCTCCAACTGTGAATGAGGGTGCTACCGTGCTAGGTGCGGTACATGGACTTCACAAGAGATAGTCTCTGACCTGCAGAGCTGACAGTCCACTCCAGTTTTGCCCCCTTTTCATCCAGAAGGTCAGAAGTCGGTCTGGAAAAAAAGGAGAACTGGCTGTCCTGAGTCTTAATTTAGTGCCCTAGCCGCAACCAGTCTGTCTCTTAATCTTACAGATTCTCTGAGGTAAGAGAACAGAAGGGTCTCTGCCCTAGATATTTCTAAGTCACATGATACTTTGCTCAGGCTATGTCTACACTGGGGGGAGAAATTTGGCTGAAGATCTGCAACTCCAGCTACAGGAATCGCGAAGCTGCGGGCAATGTACCTTACACTGAATTTCTGGGCCAACCCCACAGTGGGAAGTCGATGGGAGAAATTCTCCCATTGATTTCCCTTACTTCTCATGACTCTGAGGTATTCCGGGGTCGATGGAGGCACCTTCAGCATTCGATTGAGCGGGTCCTTACTAGACCCACTCAATCGAACCCTGCAAGATTGATCTCCAGAGCGTCGATATTTGGTAAGTACTAACAAAGCCTTAGGGTGGCATGTAGAGTGCTCATGCTGTGGTGGAAGAGAGGCGGCATCCGCGTCTGTCACTCCTATGGGTAACTACCCAGGGTGGCGAAAGGCTCCAGTGTCCAAGACACCAGTGCCCACTGAGGGAGACAACAGCATGTTACGCTGCTGAAAATAGCAGTGTAGACATGTGAGGCACCTCTTGACAGTGTAGCAAGCCATGTATGGGGTATACCGAGGGTTCAGACGTGAAGGGCATTCTACTCTGTCGCACTGTCATCACTTCTTTTTATACCCATGCTAGTTTAGGGGGCAATGCCTGTAGTCTACACACGACTGGAAGTGGGCCAGGCTAAAGAAGTCCAGAGCACCTGTTCTCTAACAGCAGGTATTTCCCTCTCACCATGGTGGGTGGATACCATTGGGTAACACTGCATTCCTGGACAATACAGACGCCCCTTTCCTGCAGGACAGGGCTGTGAGGCTGATAAGTCTGAGGGCTGCTGGAAAGGCTGCTCCCACCAAACTCTTGGCTGTTTCTGAGGGGTCTGCCAGGCCTGAGGCCACTGTGGAAAGTCTTTGCTGCTATTAGGAAGCTGGAGTGTGTTACAGCTCTTGCTGTGGATCTCTGTGGCTGCATCCCCCCTCTCTCTGGATGGGTCAGGCCTGCTCTAGGCTAGAGCGGATGGTGATGTTAACCTCCAAGGGCTCAGAAAGATTCATGATCCTGTTCCACAGGCCAGCAGAGCAAGTCCAACATGGCTGGGTTACAGACCCTGCACCCTTTTTTAATGGTGCAGCAAGGGTCGAGTTGTGCTCCGGGAGTCGCTCTTGTTATTATCGTTAATTAAATCTATGGTAGGCCCATATGTTGAATGCTGCGTACAGATGTGATTGTCTCCTCTCAAAGAAGATCTCTTGGCATTGGAAAATGTTCAGAAAAAGTCAATCAGAATGGTGCGGGGTTTGGAGCGGGTGGCATGTGAAGAGGGGGTGTATTTGGCCTGGTGATGGTGTGTCCCCCACACAGCAAGGCTCTTAAGAGGCTCCCCAGACATCGGCCGCAGGTCTCACCTCCCAGCACCGCAGAAGAGTGAGAAGTGGACGTGAAGCCACTAGCACCAAAGTGACTCGTGGGAACGTGTCAGAAACCACGCGGCAGAGTTTTAAAGGCACACGCTCAATGTGCAAATCAGCTGCCCTTTGACAGGACCAATGCTTCCTGCCTCCTTTCAAGTGGCAGCGGGGGAGATCTAGGCTGGATATTAGGAAAAACTATTTCCCTAGGAGGGTGGGGAAGCACTGGGATGGGTTCCCTAGGGAGGGGGTGGAATTTCCATCCCTCCACCTGTTAGACACTGTCCTGGTTGGGATGATTGAGTTGGGCTTGGTCCTGATTTGGGCAAGGGGTTGGACTTGTTGACTCCTGAGGTCTCTGCCGAATCGGAGTCGGGGATGAACTCTCAGAACTGATTCATCCCTACTAAAGCAGAAACGATCCCTAAAAGTCAAAAGTCCCCCCTGAATTTCCTAACTTCCTGCCCCGAGCCTCCTGCCCATCCCCTTCCAGCCCCTGCACTGGGTCCCTGGCCTACGCTCCTCCTTGCCTTAGCTCCTACACCCCACACACCCACAGCCCCCTGCCCTGAAGGACCCCCAGCAACCAGGTAAATCTTCTAGTCCTCCATATATTTCTTTTCTAAACCCACCTGCTCTGCTCTGAGTCGGCTGGAGCTGGCGTCCTTGTTTCTGCGATGACTCCAACCTCCCTATGTCAATTTTTCCCTTCAGATGCCTCATGTGCAATCAACCTTAATTCTAAATGAACGGAGAGGTTTTATCTTAGATCACGCTCTCGACAGAGCTCTTTAGCAAGTCTTTGCTTGGCATTTCGGCTGACATTTCAGTTCCTTGTGGCAATGATCTATGAGGCTTTTTTTTCCATGTAAGTCTCTCGAAATTTTCAATTATCTGAGAGGAAACAAGTGAAGGGTGGCTCAGTCATTCCTAACCTCCACCAAACAGGAAAAAGCCTTCACCAGGCAGAGTAAATGTCTTCCAACCTAGTCATCCAGGAAGAAGCTACCCAAGAGGCAAAAGGCACAGAGAGAAAGAGGCCATGAAATGTTGCAATCAGGTGTAGCCCTCGGATAGAGGAAGGGAGAAGAGATATTCATCACCAAAGGGAAAAGGAAAGGAGGGAAAACAGGCTAAATAGGAGACGTTTTCTTGGGCCAGTCGTGAAATTACCCAGAGCTCAAATTATCTGATCATGTAGGGAGCCTAAACAAACCATGGACAGCTATGAATAAGGGCCATTGGATGTTTTCGAGGTCTGTAAATCCGCTCCTGCGAGATGCCTTAAACTCACGTGGGTGCGTCTATACTGCACCGTGGGTGGAAGTAAGAAACGCAGTTTGAGCTCCGCAAAGTGCGTAGCTTATTTCGATGGTATTTCGAAATAGCTTATTTTGCAATTTGGCGTGGTCTACACAGCGCTGATTTTGAAATAAATCGCTCTTCCGAAACGTCCCTGTGTTGGGGCGCTTGCCCTGCACTGGCCCTTTAAGGGCAAAACCCCAGCCCGGAGAGTAAAGCCTCAGGTGAGACAGTTCTGGCTAACGAGGGCCCAGCTGGGAGCTATAGAAAGAAGGACTCCTGGAGGGAAAGCAAGGCTGGGGAAGCTCAGGCCAAGCAAGCTCCCAGGCTACAGGGCCTGAAGCAACTGGGGATGCGAGGGGCAGCCATGGTGGGCAAGGGCAGCAGGACCCCACCCCTTTTGGCCGTTACAGGTCGCAGTTGACCCCTGAGGCAGGGGCTAGATGAAGTCACTGAGGCAAGGTGGGAACAGGGGAACTGGGTGTTCCCTGGGGAGGGGAGCATCCTGGAGTGCGCAGCTGGGTAAACAACACCTCCCCAGAAGGGGGCAAAGAGAGACTGGCGTGGGCACTGCCAGAGGGCCGTGTCCTGAAGAGTGACACGCGTCTGGACTAGAGGGAAGAGCGGGAACACGGGGGATTCACCAGTTAGCGGGAGGAGTCCAGTGAGCAGCTGAGCTAATTCCCAAGGCTGGAGGTGCCAGGGAAGGTGAGCCGGCCCCATGACAGCCCCTTACTCCTCGTGGAATGAGGTTCGCAGGGACGTCGGAAGAGCATGCCTGTTCTATTTCGAAAGAACGGGCGTGCTCAAAAGACGTGGAATAGCTATTTCGGCATGCCTCTGGTATCCCGCAATAGCGCTGCAGTGTAGACGTAGCCCCTGTGATCGGTCCCAGAAAGGAAGATGGGGGTGGGAGAAGAACGCAAGCAGAGGAACGGGCTCCTCCAAGAGGGGACAGGTCTTGCAGCAAATAGGAGCTCACAGATATGGTGGCCTGAAGGAGTCTACGTGACTCACCCGCCATGCCCGGAAGGCAGCCTTCAGATGGTTCTTTTCTCCAGTGAGTGTCATGTGTTGTTAATATTGTTGAACCCTCAATGGGGGAGTGGAGCATGGGGAGGAGGCAATAGCTGGGAAATCACAAGCCATAGCGGGCTATCATTGAGAGAGCTACTGTGCGAGGAACTGTGGGTTGGTTCTGCTTTGGGTAGGGGGTTGGACTCGATGACTTTTGAGGTCTCTGTAAGCCCTAGGATTCTAGGATTCTAAGGAACCACCAGTCATCTTGAGGTTGGGTATTTAAGTGAGAGATGGCCACATACCAGATGGTCTCATTACAGAAGGTGACCTCGTTAGACTGCTCTTCAGGAAGTATAAAAGCATGTGGCCAGATCCTCACCACCACACCCCTTTCCTAATCCTTCCTCTGAAGGATAGGGTTATAATTCAAACTGATCTGGACAAATTGGAGAAATGGTCTGAGGTCAATAGGATGAAATTCAATAAGGACAAATGCAAAGTGCTCCACTTAGGAAGGAACAATTAGTTTAACACATACAGAATGGGAAGTCACTGTCTAGGAAGGAGTCTTGCAGAAAGGGATCTAGGAGTCAGAGTGGACCACAAACTAAATATGAGTCAACAGTGTGACACTGTTCCAAAAAAGTCCAAGATGATTCTGGGATGCAGTCACAGGAGTGTTGTGAGCAAGACTCGAGAAGTCATTCTTTTGCTCGACTCTGAGCTGATTAGGACTCAGTTGGAGTATTGTGTCCAGTTCTGGGCACCACGTTTCAAGAAAGATGCACAGAAATTGGAGAGGGTCCAGTGAAGAGCAACAAAATGATTAAAGGTCTAGAAGGCTTGACCTATAAGAGTAGACTGAAAGAACTGGGTTTGTTTAGTTTGGAAACATACCATAGGTAGCTGTCCCTTTGTTGCCTTTGAACCTGCTAGCCTGATCCTGGTCCCCATCTCTGGCCCCTTGCTGCCCCCTGTGGTCATTCTACAGTATAACTGGCCCTACTACCAGACCCCTCTCTTTCCATTTTATGAGAAACAATTGAATTCCAGGCACATCCCATTGTCTTGGCACAATGAAACCCTTACATTGCTTTATATTACGATAAGACGAGGCTACATACCAAATTTGGTGGTCCTAGCTCTTACCGTTTAGGAGGAGTTCTTTAACAAATAGACTCACAGATGGATCCATAGACACACAAAGTTTCTAAAATATATAGTCGATAATGGGGTTGGCATATCTAAGCCATACGTGATCATGCCAATACAAATAAAATCGGCATGCCTCAAAAGAGCAAGGGTTCTCTCTTCCCTACCTTCCTGGAATGACCAGTGCCTTGTATCCCTCCCCAGATTGGCTCTCACCCTGAGCAGCCTCCCATGTGGAAGGCATAAGCAGCCAGTCAAAGTTAAAAGAGTTAACGGAGGCATTTTTACAGCGTTTATTAAAGAGAGAAGGAGGCTTTGATGCAAGACAATATCCCCTGGATGATGCAATTCATTTATTTTGGCTGGCCGGCACTCTCGCCGGGGTCTGTGTGTTATTAGAGGGTGGGGTAGTGCCTGCTCTTCCCACTGTTTTCAGGCCCTAGGGTCAGGTTCTGCTCCACCAAGAACATGACTCATCCCTCTGTAAAACAATTCCGCAAATGATACCAAAGTGACCGCAACATAAGTCAGCTTCCCACCACCCAAATCCAGCCGGGAGAACTACCTCTCCAGAACACAGTCCTGTTAGTGTTGCCTGTCTACTTACTCTGAACTGCAGAGCAAAAGGCAGGAAGAAATGTGGAACTTTCCACAGCCTTTAATGTGCAAGGGGTGCTATATTGAATATTCATAGAATTCTAGAGTCCTAGGGCTGGGAGAGACCTAAGGAGTCACCAAGACCAGCCCCCTACCCAAATCAGGCCAAACTCCAACTAAATCAACCCAGCCAGGGCTGTGTCAAACCGGGACTTAAAAACCTCTTGGGATGGAGATTCCACCCCCTCCCTAGAGAACATGCTTCCCCACCCTCCTAGGGAAATAGTTTTTCCTAATATCCAACCTAGACCTCCCCCACCGCAACTTGAGACCATTGCTCCTTGTTCTGCCATCTGCCACCACTGAGAACAGTCTCTCGCCAGCCTCTTTGGAACCCTCTTCAGGTAGCTGAAGGCTGCTCTCAAATCCCCCCTCACTCTTCTCTTCTCTAGAGTAAAGAAGCCCAAATCCCTCAGCCTCTCCCCGGAAGTCATGTGCTCCAGCCCACCAATCATTTTGGTTGCCCTCTGCTGGACCCTGTCCAATGTGTCCACATCCTTTCTGTAATGGGGCGACCCAGAACTGGACACAATACTCCAGATGTGACCTCACCAGAGCCGAATAAAGGGGAATAATCACTTCTCTAGATCTGCTGGCAATGCTCCTCCTAACATGTCATTAGTCTTCTTGGCTACCAGGGCATACATATTGCTTACCTGTGGGCCATCACTCATGTGCCTGGTGAAAGAATTCAGGACACTACTCTTTGAACCAAGGGCTTCCTCATTCAGATTAGGACTTTTGTCTTCATTATACACAGTCCAGGTCAGATTTTGAAGGAAGAGCTCATTGGTGGTGGGGGACAGAGCTGGAATCCCCTAAAGCTGGGGGAGTTAGAAAAATTAGCCCGAGGACAGGTTCTTCATCACTCTTCATGATGGGTTATAATAGGCCAAGGCAGGGCTAGACGTGTCAACACGCTTTTGGGAGCTAAGAACAGTGCGCCCTTTGTGGGTGGTCCCTGCTCAGGGGTGCTAACGAGGGGCAGGGTAGAGCCACTGTCTCTGCTAGTGGCCACACGTTCACACTAGCCGGTGTGGGAATCACATTCCACTGAGGCAGCGTCCATGAGTCACATCCTACGGCTGAATATTTTTGTTTAGAGCCTGGATAACTGGAATGCTATCCATGACCATTGTACAGTAGTTACCTGGCATGCAGCAATCTGTCCGTATTCAGAAAAGAGGGACAGTGATCAGCTTGATGAGGGGAACTGAAGAAAAAGATTCAGATTTCAGGAGGGAACTAGTTTGGTGGGGCACCAGAAGCTAAGGAAGGCAAAATATAGCAGTGTGTACAAACATGGAGGGAGGAGCTCAGATTGCAGGAGGGAATAAGGAGGAGTCACTAGAAAGTCAGTCTGTGTGCACATGACTAGAATGCCCACTGTTTGTTTTGTAGGTGATTTTGTGCTATCTAAAGGTAACATGAGAACTGATGAGGTGTATTGCTTATTATCTTGGAACATACATGGGGGCAAACAGGTAAACATAAGGAAATGGGTTATTAGGCTTTCTATCGTTAAGTGCCTGTTATATTAGGATAAAGCTCTGTGGAAGTAGTATTACTAAAGGCTGAAATGTATCTGAAATGACAGAGACCTGAGGAGAAAACTCCCAGTCACATAATTATCATTTTCATTGTAAGAGACAAACTAGTGTCCACAAACAAATAAGTACGTCTAGACTACAGACTTTTTTCGACAGAAGTTTTGTCGACAGATACGGACAACAAAGTTACTGTCAACAAAGAGTGTCTAGACTACATCCAGTTCTGTCGACAAAGCAAGCCGCTTTGTCGACAGGAGAGTGTAGACACAAAGGACAGTGTAGATGCAATAACGCCTTGGCTACGTCTACACTGGCATGAATTTCCGGAAATGCTTAAAACGGAACAGTTTTCCGTTATAAGTATTTCCTGAAAAAGGGCGTCTACATTGGCAGGATGCTTTTCCGGAAAAGCACTTTTCCCGGAAAAGCATCCGTGCCAATGTAGATGCGCTTTTCCGCAAAAAAGCCCCGATTGTCATTTTCACGATCGGGGCTTTTTTGCGGAAAACACTACTGGGCTGTCTACACTGGCCCTTTTCTGGAACAGTTTTCCAGAAAAAGGACTTTTGCTCGACTGGGAGCAGCATAGTATTTCTGGAAAAGCAGCTGATTTCTTACAGTAGATCATCAGTGCTTTTCCAGAAATTCAAGGGGCCAGTGTAGACAGCTGGCAAGTTATTCCAGAAAAGCGGCTGCTTTTCCGGAATAAGTGGCCCAGTGTAGACACAGCCCGTCTGTCGACAAAACTCTGTTGACAAAAGGCGTTATTCCTCGTAGAATGAGTTTTACGGCCGTCGACAAAACTGCTGAGTTCTGTCGATTTTCTGTTGACAGAACTCAGCAGCAGTGTAGACACAGGTATAGTTTTGTCGACAAAAGTCCACTTAGTATAGTATAGCCCATATAGTGTACAACGTAGTTCTGCAAAAGGGCATTTTAAAGGGCTTTGGTGATCCGGCTGTTGTTCAGCATGTAAGTAGTAATCATGTAAGTAGTTCAGCATGTAAGTAGTTCAGCATCTATGTATGGGAATATTAATCAGTGTCTGATGTCAATCATCAGTCTTAATGTTTGATGCTTAATGATGGACGCCCAAACAGCCACGTATGGATAGGATCCTTTACACTTATTATAATCAGGGTAAAAGATCAAACATGGTGGCCTTATTATTACCACAAAGAAGGGTATAAAATACCACACCTAGTTCCTCAGGTCCCAAAGGCAATGTAACATGGCCTCCCTTTAGAGTGACTCCACTTCCTTTTCCTTCTGCCTTTGTCTCCAGTAGTCTCGATAGGTTTAAGAATGCACAATACAAGAATGTAACCATTAACAATCATAGAATCATAGCATACTAGGACTGGAAGGGACCTCGAGAGGTCATCGAGTCCAGTCCCCTGCCCTCATGGCAGGACCAAATACTGTCTAAACCATCCCTGACAGACATTTATCTCTTAAATATCTCCACATATGGAGATTCCACAACCTCCCTGGGCAATTCCACAACCTCCCTGGTCAACAATGCAGGAAAACACTTCACTGTGCTGATCTTATTCTTATATTTGTGTGTATTAAACTTTAATATAATTTTAATGCTAATTGTCTGTATCAAATAATAGAAAGTAGATGGGTGATGTAATCTCTTTTATTGGACCAACTTTTGTCGATAAAAGAGAGATGTTTTCTACTCTTGGTCAAGAAGATGGAAGACCCTAAGAAGAGCTCTGTGGAAGCTCAAAAGTTTTTCTCTCTCACCAACAGAAGCAGGTTCAATAAAGATATTACCTCGCCCATATTACTTCTATATCGCAATACCAACATGGCTAAAACAATGCTGCAAGTGTCAAATAACATCTCTGTGTATAGTTTCACCAATTTCCTCTCTTTAATTAACTCTAAGTAGCCACCGAAACAAAAAAGGGCATGCTGTACACCAATAAATAATTTTATAATTATAATTACAATAATTGTATACATTATGTAATAACTGTTCAGGCTAAAAGGTACAGTGCATATTCCTTGCTTTGTGGGGCTTAATTTTAATCTCCATCAGCCATGCAAGATCTTATGATTTGATACAGAGAACAGATTTCTTAGCATCCCGGTGATCTTATAGAGATAAATGAAGCTGAATTGGCAGGCATGAACCACAAAATTCAGATCCAGAATTGCTTTTGGATCACCACAGACAAGGTCAACACTAGACCTGGAAGGTCAGGTTAAGGTACGCAACTCCAGCTATGTAAAATACGTAGTTGGAGCTGGCTTGCCTTAAGCTGAGCTTGGCACCATCTTCACAGTTGTTCCTGTCAGCTTCTTTTACTCCTTGTGACTGTGAGGAGTACCAGTGCCAACCAGAGTCTCCCTCAGCATTCTATTTAGTGGGTCTTAACTAGACCTGCTAAATCAAATGCCAGAAGATCAATCTCCGGTGCAGCAAGTGAAGACATGGCCTCAGAATCCAGGTTTGGAGAGAAGAAGGATTTTTTTCCAATCCATTGTAATGCCACTTAACCCATTTCTCATTTGGATCCAGATTTTTATTTTCAGCTCCCCTGACTTTCTCGGGTGTTCGGATTCAAGATTTTTATGTGGGGCTCTCTGCAGTGCAGGGCTTGGTAGAAGACACCATGAGGTTAAGAACAAGTCAGAGCCCACTGGAAAAAACTTACTAGGGGGTGTGGTGGATTTTCCATCCGTGGAGATTTTTAAAATCAGGACTGGATTTTTTTTTCCAACAGTGCTGCCCTCGTTCAAACAGGAGTCAATTCAAGAGTTACTTCTGCGGTCTGTCTTCTGCAGGACATCAAACTAAATGATCACATGGCTCCCTCTGGCTTTATAATCTGCAAGTCTATGAACTGCTACCCGGAGCTGATGGTGCTAGTGCACTACGCATACCAGCATGGCTTCAGTGGCACAGCTGGTGGAGAGACGATGCTATCCACCAAACTTGATGCTATCCTAAGGAGGTACTGGGGGGCAGCCAACTTGTTTTGTGTGTGCACATCGTTATACTGACCCCTGCATGGTGGCCCCAGCTTATCTATGATATATATATTATTGGGCATATCTATTATCGGGCATATATATTATTGACCTATTTTGACCTTGCTGGACTCCCATCAGAGTGGTTTCATTCTTTTAACAGGCTTGTGGGCCAATCTGGTGTCAGTCTACACAATAGGTTGGAGAACTCAAAAACAACAAACCTGTTGCTGTGGCAACTGGGCAGAACCATGAAGACAGACATTTGTTGGGGATGAACCAGATAGTGCTTGGTCCTGCCGTGAGGGCAGGGGACTAGACTTGATGACCTCTCGAGGTCCCTTCTGCTTCTAGCATTTTCGGATTCTATGCTGCAGTTGGGTTACAAGCTGTTTTTGGAGGCGATGTGAGGCCCCCCCCACCCATTTTCCATCCGAAATGCAAACAGTAGCCTCTCTCCACATCAACAGCACCAACTCGTCACAACGGGGGTGAGGGAAATATCAAAAGGAAAAAAAAAAAGCCCCGGGTTCCATTGCTTATTCTTCACACGACTAAATTCCCAGCTTCTTCATGGGGAAATACTTTTATGCACATCTCATGCGATGGGAGAAGTTCTGAGGCTGCTTCCATGCCACGAGCTAAGTAAGGTACTGTGGAAAAAAAGAAAACAATGCCAGAAAAGAATTAAAAAATCCCTATAACTAAAGCAGCCAGCAGGCTGAAAGGTGCCAGGAGCTTAAATGAAATGCAACTCGTCCTGAGGTTTCTGGAGGCGGGGATGAGAAATCCTTGTCTTAAACATCCTGTTACAGTGGCTGGACAGTGTCTCTCTAGAGCTGTGTGGTCCAGTGGCCAGCCTCGTGTGTAGGAGAAGTGACATGATTCTTGGTCTCTGGTAGGACATTGGCCTTCTCCTCCCGCCTTGGCTGACTAGCCCCCATCTCCATTTCACCAAGCTCTCCATCTTCCAACCTCTCGGCAGCTAATCAGAGTTAACGCCTGGGGACAAACTCATCCGTGGCTGAAAGCAGCAGTGGATATAGGGCAGGGTGAGCAGGGTGGCTGCCCCGAACCCCACACTTCAATAGGTCCCCCTACTACCTGTCAGCTGTGGACGGGGTGCATGCGTAAAATTGTGCTGCCCCGGGCCCCGCGCTTCAGTAGGCCCTGGGCCCCACAAAACTCTCATCCACCCCTGGCTGAAAGTCTTGAGATCAAGGAAGTTACAAAAGGGAGTGTTTGGACAATGGTTCAATTCCTGATTGGAACCACTTCAGCTCCCGGGTCATTTCATCTCTTTACTGAGGCCATGTCTCCACAAGGGGATTATTTCGAATTTACTAAATTCGACTTCTGGGCACCCAATGTTACAAATTCGAAGTTCCGTGTCCTCACTATGGGGAAGCTTCGAAATGAGTCTGAGGCAGGCTCTGCTAATGTGGACGCGCTACCTCAGACTCAGAGCCCAAGGAAACACTCTAGGGAGCTGTGGGAGGCCTCCTGTAGGCCAACGAATTCGAATTAGCGGCACCGGAGAATTCACACGAACGTTATTTTTGACTTACACATTCAGAATTAGCATTATTCCTGATGAAAAGCAGGAGTACAGAGTTTGAATTCTGCGGCCCTTTATTCCGGATTAACAGGCTTAGTAGTGTAGACACATCGCTTACAAATTCAACCTTGGGGAAGAGGGTTATTTCGGACTAAGGTCCTAGTGTAGTCTAGGCCTTAATGACTTAAACTTAATTTGCAACTCAAATGCCATTTAAATCCCTGGAGAATTTCTCCCATCCCGCCATTCGTCCTCCATTCTGTATCTTCTTCACCTCCCTGTCACTTCTTTTCTTTATTCTATTCCCTGACATTTCAATAGTGATAGAAATGTAGCCGTGTTAGTCTGGGGTAGCTGACGCAAAATGCAGGACAATGTAGCACTTTAAAGACTAACAAGATGGTTTATTAGGTGATGAGCTTTCGTGGGCCAGACCCACTTCCTCAGATCAAATAGTGGAAGAAAATAGTCACAACCATATATACCAAAGGATACAATTAAAAAAAAATGAACAAATATGAAAAGGACAAATCACATTTCAGAACAGGAGGGGGATGCAGTGGGGGGGGGAAAGGAAGGAAGGTAAGTGTCTGTGAATTGATGATATTAGAGGTGGGGAGAGTGGGATGTCTGTGAGCTAATGGTATTAGAGGTGATAATTGGGGAAGCTGTCTTGGTAATGGGTAAGATAGTTTGAGTGTAGCAGAATGCAGGTGGTTAAGTCATTGAAAGAGTGTCCTTTCTGGTTAAAATGGCAAGAAACTGTTTTTTCTTTGTGATCTTGTCTGATATCTGTTTTGTGGGCATTAATCCTTCGCCAAAGACCTTTTACATCTGCACTTTAAAGGGAATCCTCTGAACTGTCATTCATGTTAAAATTCGACACTCTCCGGGAAGGAATGAACAAACACTCAAACTATCTTACCCATTACCAAGATAGCTTCCCCAATTATCACCTCTAATACCATTAGCTCACAGACATCCCACTCTCCCCACCTCTTATATCATCAATTCACAGACACTTACCTTCCTTCCTTCCCCTCCCCCCCCCCCGCATCCCCCTCCTGTTCTGAAATGTGATTTGTCCTTTTCATATTTGTTCATTTTTTTAATTGTATCCTTTGGTATATATGGTTGTGACTACTTTCTTCCACTATTTGATCTGAGGAAGTGGGTCTGGCCCACGAAAGCTCATCATCTAATAAACCATCTTGTTAGTCTTTAAAGTGCTACAGTGTCCTGCATTTTCCCTGACATTTCAGTTTTCTTGACAATTTCTAGAGTTCAGGATTCCTTCCTCCTCCTGTCATTGCTGTTAACATGTACTCAGCCTGGAGCCAGATTGAACTAGACCACAAGGAAAATGAACGGCACCGAAGCCAGAGAGGGTGTGAGTGCAACCTGCAAGAGCCAGGGACTACAGAAGCCTGAAAACAAAACAAAACAAACCCTGTCTTCCTCCCCTCATCCTGCGCTGCCTTGGCTCTGGCCCAGAAAAGATGCATGCACCCGGCTTACGCAAAAGCAAACGGGGTGAGGGGGGAGGAACCATGGGCGAGAGGAGTGGGAAATTCTGCAGAAGCTTTTGGCTTTACATCTTTCTCATGACTGGTTTTGACTTTATTCCAAATTTTCTGGTACTTACATCAAGGTTGATCCGTATAGCGAGGTCCCTTGCAGGGCAAAACACCTACCTGCTCTCTGTAAGGGATGCCCTTATTATATCATTGTTGCTCTGAAAGGAAGGTGGAACCAAACCATGGCAACTCACCTGTTACAATCTATGAATCAGGTTGATAGCACCTTGGACCAAATGCATCCCTGACATACTCTACTGGGTAGGGGGGAAAGATGTCCACCCTACCGGTACGCAATGGTTTTGCCCTAAAAGTTAAAAAGACAGTCTGGTTTAATGGTCAGAGCCTTGCACTGGGCATTGATAGAGCTAGGTTCTATTTATGGCTCTCCCACTGATCTTGGGAAGGTCTCCATGCCTCAGTTTCCTCAACTCTAACATGGGGACCATTGTACTCCCCCCCTTTTTAAAGGCTTTTTGACATCAGTGGATGAAAATCAATAAATAAGGATCACTAGTGAACTTTTTGGATCGGGCTTTCTCTTCATCATACATAAGGCAGGTTTACAGCATGGTTTCGCTCCTGGAGAAGAGAAATCATTGGTCTCCACACCACTAAGAAAAGTCGTTTCGATAATTATCTAAAACCAATCTGTAGGGAGAAGTCTATTTCTGGTCTCCACTTGTTGTGTGTGTGCTAAAATAATCCTGAAACAATTATTTCTTTAGAGTTAGAAAAGGACCGTCGCAAAAAGTGCCAATCGGTGTCCTTTCCTGCACTTCGGGTAAATTCCTACAAATACAATAAATGCTAAAACAAAAAATAGCAGCCTCTAGTATGGAACATCTGCTTAACCAGGTAGAACACATCTAACCAAATGTTCCATATTTCTCTGCATCGGAACATATGCAGACTTCTAACTCTTATTGATTTGGGCCAGGGCGATTGACCGAATGGATAAAACTTGCTGTCCATCTATGAGAGGATAAAGCTTGAGATCCTGACACTTTCCTCCCCAAAATATTCACGTCTTCAGCAGGGAGATGTACCTTTCTGGTCAGAGGATTCCGGTCATGTTTTGAACTAGGGAAACCCATTCCAAAGGCAAGAAGAACTCATAGAGTAGAGGTGGGGAACCTAAGTCCCGGAGGCCAGATGTGGCCCCCAGCTTGCCTGGATCCGGCCCCCAAAGCTCAGGGCTCCCCCCAGCATTGGGGATCCCACTCTGGTGCTCCAGCCTCTCCATTACCCTCCCCATTGTTTCTCCACAGAGTTGGAGCACGCCAACTCTACTAGGCTGGACACCCCTAGGCTCTGATGTGGGAGGGGAATGTGGGGAGTGTTTTTCTCCTTTTCCGTCAGGGGCCACATCAGGTTTTTTTCCTCTCTTTTTGCTTCTCACTTGTGTGTGGCCCCTGACTAATTTTTCTGTGGGTCAGCGGCCCCCAACCCAAAAGAGTTTCCCTGCCCCATCATAGAGGATGTCCTCCACTACAAAGCCAATTTCTCCTGCCTTTCACATCTGCATTTCCACATCTAAAGCTATGAGCAGGACACATCCAGTCCACTTAATTATCCTCATTAACACAGCTCCTACAATTGACAGGTACTTCTTCTGCTGTTATATATCTCTCTTGGTTTCTGTTATTTCCCCTCCAACACATCTGAAGAAGTGGGGTTTACCCATGAAAGCTCATGATTCTATCTTCTTTGGGTAGTCTCTAAAGGTACATCTAGACTACAGGCTTTTGTCGACAGAAGTTGTGTCGACAGATACTGTCAACAAAGCTTCTGTCGATAAAGAGCGTCTAGACTACATCCAGTTCTGTTGACAAAGCAAGCCGCTTTGTCGACACGAGAGTGTAGATGCGAAGGACAGTGTAGATGCAATAATGCCTTCTGTCAACAGAACTCTGTCGACAAAAGGCGTTATTCCTCGTAGAATGAGGTTTACCGCCGTCGACAAAACTACTGAATTCTGTCGACATTATGTCGACAGAACTCAGCAGCAGTGTAGACGCAGGTGTAGTTTTGTTGACAAAAGTCCACTTTTGTCATCAAAACCCTATAGTTTAGACACACCCTAAGCGTGCATCTACACAGCAGGGCTTAACTCGAAATAAGCTATGCAAATTGTGCTATGTCAATTGCATAGCTTATTTCCAAATAGGGAGCGTCTACACAGCACTTATTTCGAAATAGAGCACTCTTCCTCCGACTTTCCTTACTCCTCGTACAATGAGGGCTACAGGAGTTGGAGTAAGAAGTCTTCCAGCTTGACAGTATTTCGACGCTATTTCGAAATAACTGCATGCTGTGTAGATGTGGACTAAGTTATTTCAGAATAGCGCTAGTGTAGACGTACCCTCCGGTGCCACAGGACTACTCATTGTCTCCCAAGTCCAGTGTAAGTACTTCCACAGCTCTCCACTATCTATAAAAAGGGAAATAAGAACAACCCAGGAAAGTACAAACCAGTCAGTTTAACTTCTGTGCCAGGGAAGATAATGGAGCAAGTAAATAAGCAAATCATATGCAAACACCTGGAAGATAATAAGGTGCTAGGGAACAGCCAGCATGGATTTGTAAAGAAAAATCACGTCAAACCAATCGGATAGCTTTCTTTGATAGGATATCGAGCCTTGTGGCTAAGGGAGAAGTGGTGAACGTGGATACCTAGACTTTAGTAAGGCATTTGATACGGTATTGCATGACCTTCTTATCAATAAACTAAGGGAAAACAACCTAGATGGGGTACTATAAGGTGGGTGCATAACTGGCTAGATAACCATTCTCAGAGAGTAGTTATTAATGGTTCACAATCCTGCTGGAAGGGCATAGCAAGTGGGGTGCCACAGGAGTCTGTTTTGGGACTGGTTCTGTTCAGTATCTTCATCAACAATTTAGATGATGGCAGGATGAGTACAATTATTAAGTTTGCAGGCGATACCAAGCTGGGAGTGCTTTGGAGGACAGGGTCATAATTCAAAATTATTTGGAAAAACTGGAGTAATGGTCTGAGGTAAACAGGATGAAGTTTAATAAGGACAAATGCAAAGTGCTCCACTTAGGGAGGAACAATTTGTTTCACACATACAGAATGGGAAGTGACTGTCTAGGAAGGAGTACGGCAGAAAGGGATCTAGGGGTCAGAGTAGACCACAAGCTAAATATGAGTCAACAGTGTGACGCTGTTGCAAAAAGAGCCAACATGATTCTGGGCTGCATGAACAGGAGTGTTGTGAGCAAAACACGAAAAGTCATTCTTCCGCTCTACTCTGTGCTGATTAGGCCTCAGTTGGAGGATTGTGTCCAGTTCTGGGCACCGCATTTCAAGAAAGACGTGGAGAAATTGGAGAGGGTCCAGAGAAGAGCAACAAGAATGATGAAAGGTCTAGAGACAATGACCTAGGAGGGAAGACTAAAAGAATTGGGCTTGTTCAGTTTAGAAAAGAGAAGACTGGGAGGGGACACGAGAGCAGTTTTCAAGTATTTAAATGGGTGTTACAAGGAGGAGGCAGGGAAATTGTTCTCCTTGGCCTCTGAGGATAGAACAAGAAGCAATGGGCTTAAACTGCAGCAAGGGAGGTTTAGGTTGGACATTAGGAAAAAGTTCCTAACTGTCAGGGTGGTGAAACACTGGATTAAATTGCCTAGGGAGGTTGTGGAATCTCCATCCCTGGAGATATTTAAGAGCAGGTTAGTTAGACATCGATCAGGGGTGGTCTAGAGGGTGCTTGGTCCTGCCGTGAGGGCAGGGGACTGGATTCGATGACCTCTAGAGGTCTCTTCCAGCTCTCGTGTTCTATTATTCTATGATAACCCCGTTCTACGTTCTGTAGAGAATCCAGCCTGTTTCTAGTGGTTTGCCGGAGCAGGACTTGTCTGAGGCCCTGACACACAATGCAGAGCACACAACAGAGCCTCAGGCCCAGTCACCCAGAGTTGTGTAAAAAGTCACAAGGCTTCCGCTCCGTTGCATAAGCTCCTATTGAGCTCCACAGCTGGCTAGTAGCAAAGAATGTTGCTGCCTTTGACAGCGGTGGTGACACACGTCCAAAGGGTGCCGTGCCTGCGGCTGGGGTTCCTGACATGTGATGAGGGCTATCCTAAAGAAGTCCTGCGTGGCGAGAATCTGCCTTTCTTGTCAGGACCCAAAAGCAGAGGAGAGACCTCACGGACAGCAAAACGGAGCGTGAAACCTTCGAGTGTCCTGCCTTCCTGGGGACCTGTGTGTGTTTCTCTGTCTCAGGCGCTTCCCTGGGAGCTCCTGGGTCTTGATCTCTCCCCACAGCCAGCATTCGGTCTCAGCTACGTATCGAAAAGGCCCACCACGGAGGCAGCTGCTCGGCCGCTCAGGAAATGACCTGAGAGCAAAGAGCCAGGTGATTCTGTCGGGAGAGGAAGCACATCCATCATACTGCTCAGACCTGCCATGGAGGGACCATCTGAATAAACAAGGGCAGCGTTACACAGCTATGGGGCAGACCCCTCACCACTCCGCAGCTCCTTAGGGAAAGGCAGCTGTGTCGGAAGGGTCAGTTTCGTGGGCGGGCTGAGGTGGGGGAATATAGATCGGAATTTCTGAAGCCAGCCAGCAGAGACTATGGCAGTCCCATCACTGCCTCCCACGCTCCTCCTCCACCACGTTCAGTCTTATCTTCTCTATCAAGGCCCTGTGCCCATATCAACATCCACCGTCCTTTCATTTCACTCCTACTATTGTACCTGAGGCTCACAAATCCTCCCCCAATCCCCTACATGACTGCCTTCATGCCACCCCTTCAGATCTCTCCTTTCCTCAAGCTTCATCCATGAACGCTGATTTTTTCTCCAGAATGGTCTCTGTGCCCTCCTCCCCCCCCACCACCACTTTTTTTTTTTTTTCATTTGTGCCTTTCTCCTCAATAATGGTTTGGTCCAAATGCCTGACTAATGGTCTAGTCCTGCACCACTGACGTCAATGGGGTTAAGGATCGCGATTGTAAAGTCCTCGGGAGAGAGACCCGGTTTAAGCGATGTATAACACCCGCCATTCTATGACTAGTAAATGAAAATGACCAATCCATAGCTTGACAGCTCACTGGCAGGAGACACATCAGAATATAAGAACGGCCAGACTGAGTCAGACCAATGATCCATCCAACCCAGTGTCCTGTCTGCCGCCAACGGCCAATGCCAGATGCCCTAGAGGGAGGGAACAGAACAGGAAATCCTCACGTGATCCCTTTCCTGTCACCCATTTCCAGAGGAAGGGAACAGAAACAGGGAATCAACACGTGATCCCTCCCCTGTCATCCATTTCCAGACAAACAGAGGCTAGGGACACCATTCCTACCCATCCTGGCTAATAGCCACTGATGGATCTAACCTAATCTACCTAGCACTTTTTTGTACCCTGTTAAAGTCCTAGTCTTCACCACATCCTCTGGCGAGGAGTTCCACAGGTTGACTGTGTGCTAAGTGGAGAAAAACTTCCTTTTGTTGGTTTTAAAGCTGATGCCTGTTCATTTCATTTGGTGACGCCTAGTTCTTATATTGTGGGAATAAGTCAATCACTTTTCCTTAGTCATTTTTCCACACTGGTCATGATTTTACAGACCTCTATCCTATCCCCCCTCAGTCTGGAATGGAACTGCATAGTCATCAGGAGAGGGAATTAGATTGCAAGAGTAGGTGACCTCTGGTGTCTACCAGCAGATGTCCAGACATGGGGGGGGGGGGGACTTAACTGCTTAGCATGGTCTCTCCCTCCCCCTCCCCCTGCCCCAGGTGATAGCAAGACTCCCAATATGTCTACATGCAACCTGCAGGGGACTTCAGCTGCAATTTGAACCCAGGACAGTTGTGAAGGCAAAGACAATGGCTCTCCTGTGCGAGTAGTGATAGAGATGCAGCCGTGTTAGTCTGGTCTAGCTAAAACAAAAGCACTATGTAGCACTTTAAAGACTAGCAGGATGGTTTATTAGATGATGAGCTTTTGTGGGCCAGACCCACTTCCTCAGCTCAATTTGTGGAAGAAAATTGGCACGACCATATATACCAAAATGATACAATCAAAAAAAAAATGAACACATATAAAATTGACAAATCAAATTTTAGAACAGAGGAGGGGTGAGGGGGGAAGGTTAATGTCTGTGAGGTAATGACATTGGGGTGATAATTGGGGAAGCTATCTTTGTAATGGGTGAGATAATTAGCATCTTTGTTGAGACCCATACATAAAGTGTCAAATTTAAGCCTGCATGACAATTCTGAAGCTTCGCTTTGAAGTCTGGAGTTAAAATCGCTCTGAAGTAATATGCGTTTTAAGAATAGTGATAGAGATGTAGCCGTGTTAGTCTGGTGTAGTTGAAACAAAATACAGGACTATGTAGCACTTTAAAGACTAACAAGATGGTTTATTAGATGATGAGCTTTCGTGGGCCAGACCCACTTCCTCAGATCAAATAGTGGAAGAAAATAGTCACAACCATGTTTTAAGGTCATTGAGAGAATGGTCAGTCTGGCTGAAATGGCAAGCAACAGCTTTCTCTCTGGGAGAGAACCTGATGTCTGTTTTATGTGAGTGTGTGTTTGCGTCACTCGGCTGTGCTCTGGCAAGTCTTCACTGCCACGGACATCGGACGGCTCAACGGAAAGAAACTAGCAAATTGCCGTGGGGCCGAAGTCTTAGGTCACGTGTGACTCCTCTAGCTAGTGCCTCCAGCACTGAACACCAGGTTTAGAAAACCCTTCCGCAGCGATTCCTGGGACATGCTCAAGCTGCGTCACAAGAGGCACAAGATGGATTGTGGGATGGGTGTACAAGGGGCTGTTGTAACCCACCCACTGGCTGGGTGTGGGGCACTGTCCCAGGTAGTGGCCATGAGACCACATACAGCGTGGAAGACTGAGTGTGCGCTACAGCCTTAGCTGAGACCCAGCTGGCTTTTAGCTCCTGCGGTTGAGGTTCCTGCATGAATCTCCAGAGGCCCCAGCTTTAATTCTGCCTGAAGGCGACCGGGGTGTGCTGGCATTACACGGCTACTAGGGGCAGGTCCATAATATGGGGCAATGCCAACCTGAGATATGCACTTCCAGGTACATGAATAGCGTAGCTGGAGTTGATGTACCTTCAGCCAAGTTGCTAGGGGGTCTCCATGGTGAGGGTTTGATGGGAGTAACTCTCCTGCACTTCTCATTCTGGTGCAGCACAAGATTCGATGAGAAAGTGGTTGGCAATTGATTTAGTGGGTCTTTACTAGACCAGATAAATCAACCCCCAGGGATCGACTGAGGCAGTGCTGATCCTCCGGGTAAGTGTAGACCTGCCCTAGAGAAGTGTTGCTGTAATTGTGTATCTTCTGGCAAAAGAATTTAGGGCAACCCCTATAAGCAAGTTTTCAGCTGGGAGGGCATGAGTGAAACTGAAATTAAAAGGGGGGCCTTTGAAAGAAGACGATCAAGACATGAGCAGTCATTCTTCTTCTCTCCTCTGTGCTGGTTAGGCCTCAGTTGGAGTCTTGTGTCCAGTTCTGGGCACCACATTTCAAGAAAGATGTGGAGAAATTGGAGAGGGTCCAGAGAAGAGCTACACAAATGATGAAAAGGTCTAGAGAACATGAGCTATGAGGGAAGACTGAAAAAATTGGGCTTGTTTAGTTTGGAAAGGAGAAGACTGAGAGGGGACATGATTACGGTTTTCAAGTATATAAAAGGGTGTCACAAGGAGGAGGGAGAAAAATTGTTCTCCTTGGCCTCTGAGGATAGAACAATGAGCAATGGGCTTAAACTGCAGCAAGGGAGGTTTAGGTTGGACATTAGGAAAAACTTCTTAACTATCAGGGTGGTTAAACACTGGAATAAGTTGCCGAGGGAGGATGTGGAATCTCCATCACTGGAGATATGTAAGAGCAGATTAGATAGACATCTATCAAGGAAGATCCAGATGGTGCTTGGTCCTGCTAGAAGGGCAGGGGACTGGACTCAATGACCTCTCGAGGTCCTTTCCAGTCCTAGTGTTCTAGATTCTATACCCAAAGTCAGAATGGATGTGTGGCTACCACCTAGAGGTTCAAGATTAGGTTAGGACCCTACTTCTGGAGGAAGTTTCAGTCAGAGATTCTGGTTACAGCCCAACTAATATGGCAGATAATACGTGGAGAAGATTGCACCGCTGCCGTTTGGAGAAGGTCAGGATTGAAATCTGGATGGCACCATGAAAAAGATTAAAGCACATGGATTTCTGCCAAGCTAAGAATGCTACCGACACCCGACCTCTCTTGCTTCCCCTTGCCTGGCAGAAGTGCTGGTAGGCCGGCTTGGTAGTGAATCGGAGAGGTGGTACTCGAGAGATGGGGCCGAAACACTGACAACAGATGGAAAGTCATCCGCGAGAGCAGCTGTGATGAGAGCCAGGCTGGATGCTAATGGGAGCACTGCAAATCTGTCAGGCAGCTGAGACAACAAGAACACACACAGGAGAGTTAAGTGCAGAAGGAAATGGGTGGACCGTACGTGCCATAAATTGTGAACGGAGAATAGGCAGGGGCGGGGATTGGAGTAAATGAGAGCCATTAGCAAAAGGTCAGGCCCAGCCAGTTAAATGAAAAGGTGCATGTGGATGGAACATTACCCTATAACCTCACCAGCTTCTGGGAAAACCTGCAAGGAACGTGGGAAAGGAAATATTTTTTGCCAAATCTTGAAGGTCACCAACTGGGAAGATCCCAGTGTATAATAGAAGCAAAAACCCTGGGGAGCAAGTTCTTACATACATGGTCTGAGCCAGCAAACTGAAGTGTGCATGCTTGGGAGTAGCACGGGCTGCAAATTTCCCTGTTATATTATTCAGGTAGGGCTCAAGTCAAGCACTTTTCGGAGAGGGATTATATACCACACATTTAGTACTGAAACGAGGCAGCAGGACACTGTGGAGATGCAATACCCATCAAAAGAGAGACTCCGTATGTATCCAGATCTTCAGCGTTACAATGGCGTCTATTCTAGATCAAGGGAATAACACTTTAAGAAAGAACAAATGTAAAGCCTTTGAGCCCCAGTCTCAGCAGATGTAAACTGGCAAGGTAGTACTATTGTGACAGAAAGTGAGAATACTGTGTGTCTGTCTCCTCTGTGATGGTCTGCAATGAATTGAACACAACACGGCTGCCGTCATCTGTCCTTAGAGGTTGAAAGGTGTTTACACTAATGCAGAGTGTCAACCGAATTAACGAGAGAGCTCTTCCTCTAGAGGGGCATGCTGTGACAACACAGGCTGTAACTCTATTCACATATACAGAATGGGAAGTGACTGTCTAGGAAGGAGTACTGCTGAAAGGGATCTAAGGGTCATAGTGGACCACAAGATAAATATAAGTCAACAGTGTGTTGCAAAAAAAAAAAAAGCAAACGTGATTCTGGGATTCATTAACAGGAGTGTTGTGACCAAGACACGAGAAGTCATTCTTCTGCTCTACTCTGCACTGATTAGGACTCAGTTAGAGTCTTGTGTCCAGTTCTGGGCACCACATGTCAAGAAAGATGTGGAAAAATTGGAGAAGGTCCAGAGAAGAGGACAGGGTGGGTGGATGAAAGGGGAGGAATCATGTGAGAGTTACCTGTTGTGTTCCCTCCCTCTGAGGCATCTGGCATTGGCCACTGTCGGCAGACAGACTATTGGGTTGGATGGACCATTGGTCTGACCCAGTATGGCCGTTCTTATGTTCTTATGAGCAACAACAATGATTAAAGGTCTAGAAAATATGACCTAGGAGGGAAGACTGAAAGAACTGAGTTTGTTTAGTTTGGAAAAGAGAAGACTGAGGGGGGACATGACAGTAGTTTTCAAGTACCTACAAGGAGGAGGGAGACAAATTGTTCTCCTTGGCCTCTGATGATAGGACAAGAAGCAATGGGCTTAGATTGCAGCAAGAGAGGTTTAGGTTGGACATTAGGAAAATTTTCTAACTGGCAGGGTGGTTAAGCATTGGAATAAATTGCTTAGGGACTGGAGGTTGTGGAATCTCCGTCAGTGGAAATATTTAAGAGCAAGTTACACAGGCCTGTATGAGGGATAATCTAGATGAGGGGTGGCCAACCCATTGAACAAAGAAAGCCAAAACAGCAGTGGAAAAAATGCAAAGAAACGTACCAGAATTGTTGAGCCAAAAAAAAACAAACCCCCAAAACAGGAGGCTGCCACCTTTAAGAAACAAACTTAGGCTTTTTGGCCGTATCGGGCTCCCTTCGACAACCACCATCTTGGGCGCCATTTTGAGGGAGAAGAGCTGCGGGTTGGCTACCCGTGATCTAGATGGGCAGGAGTTTGGACCTCTCAAGGTCCCTTCTGTAGTTCTATGACTCTATTGACTTCAGTGGAGTTATTCTTCCTTTACATCAGTGTTGGAGAAGAAAAAAGGCTACATTTGCTGCGGTGCTATTTGAATACAAACCCTTATTCCCAGGTGCAGGAGGGCTGCTGAGAAAACATGTGTCCAATATGGCTGGGGATCTAAAGCTGATGTGCTTTTCTTGGCAAATACCTTTGCATGAGAACATTTTTATAGGTACTGCGTTCCATGTTGTGTACATAACGCCTTTGATCCTAACAGAGCCCCAGGGTTGTATCCCAGTGCCGGCGGAAGCGCTTGCTGACTACAGATGGGGAACAGGCAGCCAAGACCGACTCCAAAGAAACAGCTATTCTGATGTTGTTATTGTGAGGCGTCAGCTGGGACCAGCCGTCTTTGTGCTAAGTGCAATGCAAACTCCATAGAGCTTCTTGTCTAAACAGAAAGCCCGGGTCTCCAGAAGGGTTTTGTCTCAAAATAATCCCCCTTAGGTCGAATTAATAAGCAGAGCGTCCATACGACTAAGCGTGTTATTTCAAAATAACGGGCTGTTGATTTTGAAATCTGGACTTCTACTTTCCTTGAGGAATACCACTCATTTTGAAATAGTTATTCTGAAATAGCGGTAGCGTGGATGCCCCGGTGCTGCTATTCCGAAAGAACTACCATAACTTAGCGCATATAACGCGCAGGTTATATGCATTTTTACAAACCCCGCACCTCCCCCGTGGGGTATACTCGTGCGCAGGGTATACAGTTTTTTTTTACTCAGCTACGCTGGTCCTTCCTGCGGCTGTGCAGGAACCGGGCCGGTGAGTTCCCGCAGGAATCAGGGGAGGTAAGGCTCGCTAATTCCCCACCTCCCCAGCACCGTAAATTAGCAAATATACCCCCCAGCACAGTTCAAAAGAAAAGTCTTGTATACCCTGTGGGTTATACTCGTGCGCGGGGTATATTCGCTAATTTACGGTACTCCCCAGAGTCATTTGAACTAATGACTCCCCTGTGTTTCCTGGAGCTCCAAGTTGAGGTAGCGTGTCCACTTGAAGGGAGCTTGCCTCAGACTCATTTTGAAACTTCTCCACAGTGAGGACACGCTATTTCGATTTTGTTATTTCGGGAGTTATTAAATCGAGATTAGTTATTTTGAAATCGTTTCCTCGTGTAGCCGTGCCCCGAAAGAGCGCGTGAAAGAAAGCATCATTGTACCAGTGTTTCAGCCAACAACTGAGATGCCAAGAGATAGGGTTAGACGGGGAATCAGTCCGACGTCTCAGCCACAGAAACATTCAGCTAGTGCGTTCGAGAATACGAGACACTCCGCTCCGATGGTGATCGGGCCCAGAGAAGTACCAGAGATAGAAGGTTAGGGACTCGAGAAGCGCCGTTTTCCAACTTTCTTTTCTCATGACCCAGTTGAAGAAAATGATTGAGGTCACGACCCAACGTAATTTGACTGTGGGATCCAGGGTGGAGCTGCGGATGAGAGCATTGGGGTGTAGGAGGGGGCTTCAGCTTTGGGAGGGGGAGGGCAGGAGGGTCTGAATTTGAGCGGCTCCTGGTCAGCGGTGCAGCAGGGGGAGCTAAGGCAGCTTCCTGCCTCTCCTGACACCGCAGACCAGGCTGCGCCCCAAAAGCAGCCGGCAGCAGGTTCCCAGCCAACGGGAATGTGGAGGTAGCGCTTGGGGCAGAGGCCATGCATGGAGCCCTGTGAGTTCTCCCCGCACCTAGGAGCCAG